>NC_134290.1:15271431-15896431 GCF_949628215.1 Phalacrocorax aristotelis | reverse complement strand
CTCGGCGCTCCTCTGCTCCACCTAAGGCTGCCTTCCGGGAAGCAGGCAGAGGCAGAAGAGCGCCGAGCACAGCGCGATGCCCGCGGCGTCGCGCACGGGGGCGCAGGCGGGCGCATGCGCTGGGCCCTCGGCCGTGGGCCCTCGGCGGCCGCGGGGCAGCCGGCCGGCGCGGGAGGCCTGCGGGGTCCGGGGCAGCCCGGGGGGGCCCCGCCGTCAGCGGAGGCAGGGCCAGGCCGGGTCCGGGGCCTGTCGCTGCTCCGTGCCAGGGACGCGCGAAGGACAGTAGCTGGCGGGCGTGTAGCGGGGCTCTTGAACCGTCTGGGGAGGCCTCGGCCGGGGCGCCGTTACTGCCGTTATTGCCTCTTAGCGCCATCGAGCGTGCACCGAGTCGGTTCGCGACCGAGGTGACTCGCCACGCTTTCGTTCTGGAGTTGGGTCTGCGGGCGCGGGCCTGGCAGCGGAGTCTGCTCTCCTGCTCTCCGCTTGCACAGCGTTCCCTTGCCAGAAGCTCTGTGGAGCACGGCGTTACCGTCAGCCCGAATTCATTTGCCTCCCGTGGCAGCCGCTGTCAACCTGGATTTGTTCTGGGATAAACAGGCCCAAGTCGTTCAGTGCAACATAGCCACACTTTGTTTTCCGGATGCTGTCTTGCAGGAGAGCCTCTTTCGAGAAGAGAGTTGCCTCCTGAAGTAGTTCCAAATGGAAGTTAATGGCCGGGTGTCACAATTGGACTAAATCAGGCAGCAGTGAAAGAACCCAGTATGTATTGTTGCTACTAAACCAAAAACGCTATGTGGGATGTGAACATACCCACCCACCCTCCTCAGGCAGGCAATGGCGAGCTCAGTGCAGGCGCATACACATGACAGCACTGCAGAAGGGCATGGTCTCCCCTCTTAAGCATCCCCTGTTGCTCTCCAGCTACACCAAGACTTGCTCAAGGAAAGCAAATAAACCATCATTTGCTTGTGTCGCCTGGCTAGGAGATAAAAACCTTGACATTTATGTAGCTTTTCACAAGGCTATACTGCTATAATTCCAGCTAGGAAGACTGGGACCTTGTAAGACTAATGCCGTTCAGTTTTCCTGCCATTTTTGTTGATGGAGCCAAAAAGTCTTTCAAAGCCGAATTACACCTAGAGTACCACAGTGCTGTTCAATAAGTGCTATTCTGTTCCTCTTCTGTTGATGCAAATAAAGGCATTGAGATTTTATTGAGAGTTGGTGAAGCTAAATCTGGGGCTTGCTTTTCTACTCAAATTATATCAAACCTCTCATCAGTAGGAACACTGATTCCTAAATCCTTGCTGTAAAGAGCTCTTAAATGGCATTCAGGTGTTGTGAAATAATGCAGCACACTGAGGAGGCTATGCCTCTCAGTATTAGGAATGTCCTAAGCGCAGATAAATACCTTCAGTATTGTATAATGCACAAATATAGCCCCATATTTCCCTATGTGTTTTGCTGAAATTACTTGAATTAAGAGATTTAGAGCAGCAGATCATTGCTATAAAATGCTATGCATAATGAAACCACATGTGCAGTACACTTTCAGGTCTTTAATTTGTTAGGAGCTAAATGTTTATTAGAATATGGTACAGTTAATATTCCCAACGGTTGCCTTGAAAAATGAAATACCCCTTTCACAACACAAAGATAATGAGTTATATGGCAGGATAAGGTGGTTACCAGAATTCAGGAATGACAGAATCAAACTAATTTAACATGAATTAATGCAAGATCAAATTTATTACAGTTGGATGCAATTGGTAATTGAAAATTCCATTGCAGTGCACATTTTTACATGTTGTCTCCCATCAGTAAGGTCTCAAAAGAGCAGGTTCTCCATTTTGAACAGCAGCAATTAATTTATTGTATCATCACTGATAACTCTTTCCTTACGCGTTTGCTGCGAGGAACACCAGGGACCAGTTGGGCACCAGGGGCTGTGCTGTTGCTCTTTCTCACAGAGAGCCATGGCTGAGGCTTAGAGAGAAACCTGGGCTTCATTTTCTTTGGCTGCTTTGCTGGGCTGCCCCTGCCTTGTTACTTGTTCATCCCTTTTCCCATTTTCACTCCTCTAGGGGCTCAACCCTCTCCTTTTTTTGGGCGGGAGGGGTGAAATCAGCCCTCTAGTCAAATAAACCTTTCAACCTTTCAACCTCCTATCTTCAAAATAAACACTTTTATTGTGGACGGTCCAAGCTCCTTAGGTAAAGCTTTAGGTCTCAAAGCCAAAAGATACACTGTGTCCTTTTAATAATTTCATAGTGGAAACCCTTTATTTGCCCATTCCTTTGGTGTTATGGAGGTTTTCAGTGGTTCTGGTTTAGGTTTCGGGATTAGGTGAAACCAGAGTGCCTTAAACCTCTTTAGAGGTTTGGGATTAGGTCTGCATCAGGCCTAATATAGCCTTTCTGTGCAAGGCTAAATTAAATGGCAGGAATATTTGTTGTGCACTGATTCACAGGTGTTTGGCAAAATACCAGAAAACATAAAGGAACCACTGGAAGAATCATGAAGGCAAAGCCATCGAAACATGAGTATTAGCTAAGTACTGCAGTATCACTTGCAACTGTGGGGTCTCTCAGACTGCTTCTAAGTGATTTTAAGCATGGATATCATTTTTATGTGTCTCTTTCACATGAATGAGGGTAAATTGAAGATCTGTCGTGCAAATGGCTCATGGATTTTTATTTGGGTATCACGTTCTGGTAATTGCTGCCTGTTTTATAGCAAATGTATATTAACGTTTGTCAAACAGCTGATGTCACTGAAGCTCTATTGTTTTATTGTACACATAAATTCTACTCCTTTCTCTGGGGTATGCGTTGCCCTGACAGAATATGCTAGGTCACAAGGAGAAAAGCACAATAGATTTACGCCTATTATTAAAACACCACCCTGTCTCGCTCTGGAGGCAGAGACATTTGCCTCATTGATGACCATGGACTAATTGAAGGAGATAGTACTGTTGTGTAGGCTGTCTACGGTGAGGCTTTGTCTCTAGTAGGGATGTTTTTCCTCCACATGCTCAGCTCCATAGTTTGTAATCCTGGCAAGGCCTGACTAACTGGCTGTGCCCCTCAGGTGCTGTCTGAGGTGAGCAGATTCCATCAAGTGGAATGAAGAGCAGCTCAGCACTATAGTCTCAGGGTCTCTGCAAACTGCTGTGGCTGATTTGGCTGCATTTGTAAGGAAAAGCTGAGCTTCAGCTGCCCAGTGCTCTGATGCCCGGCCCCAGTATCAGAAGGAGCCGGATATGGAGTTATGGGGAGGCGATGCACAGAGCCAAAGGGTTAGTTCTTATGGCTGTCCAAAACCAGTTATCTGAGCATAACTATCTCCTCACACCAAAGCATTCCCTTCACTGATTATGTACCTGTCAGCCCTCTCCAGAAAATGTTTTTTTGAATGCACCTCTCTCCCCAGATAGACAGATTTCAATTTTGGTTGTTTCAATTTCACCTGTATTTAGAAAGTTGACTACGTCACAGAATTCCAGGGCTTCTCTGGAGGTTTCTTCTGTGCAACAGTGAGTGCTCTTGCAGGCACGCTTTTTTGCGTTACTGTGCCAAGCCTTCCAATCAGCAGTGCATACAGCCAGATCCTATCTTCTCAGGTCTGCTTGCAAAAGCGAAACAGAAGTAGTTAAGAGACATTTCAAAAGAATATGTCCCCTCTAATTAGATGAGCTGTAAAAGCAAGAGGGAGGCTAACTAGAAGGATTTAATAATCTTAGAATCTGCATAAATATTATTTATGGCTTAAGAGCTACACAAGACTTGAGCTTTAAATGTAAGTTCTTTCCCTCCTTAATGGTGCATGTAAGGAAGAACAAGAGAGAAATGTTCCGGTCAAGGACAAAATCATAAAATAATGAGCAGAAGAATGAAATTAAAATATTAGGGACCAAGGGAGGCTGAGTGGGAGTTTGCCTTCATACATGATTGATCTAAACTTGAGAAGAAAAAGAAGAAAAAAAAAAGACTCCTCATCCTTAAATGAGATGGTTATTTGAGCATAAATAACAGTCTCATGTCAAATATGCTGCTCTTTCCAATGGAGTCTTTTCACTACAAAACCACAACATTCTCAGCCCTAATCTCCTCAGACAAAACAATAGGGCTGGTGGCTGTGAATCAGCACTTTGAAACCAACCTTTGAAAACAGCAACACGTTCAGGGTGAAGAGAAACGGAGGAGACAAAGAGCTGCTGTTTATAGAGCTTTGCAAAGTGAAGCCCCACCTTGCTTGCTTGGAAACATGCTGTAACACCCGAGAATTGTTTTTCTCTCTGGGTGGGAAGTCCTGCTCCATGCAGCTACCGCAAGGGACTGGGGCTATTGATGCATCTGTGTGCTTAGTCCCACACCAGGCCTAGCTGTCACTGAAATCAGGCACAGTGAAACACCAAAATCCTCCCAGATGCTTGAGACTTGGATTATCGTACCTTTCAAAACAACAAAGGGCTCTGACCAGAAATCCAAAGGGTTCTTGCATGTTCAGAGCTCATGGAAGGTGGTGGGTGATCCCAAGCAGAGAGAGGGGGGGAAAAGGGCCATGACAACACCAAACAGAGACTTGCTCAGCTCCAGCCTGGGGACGAAGGGTGTGCTGAGAATGAACAGCTGGGCTCTCCGTTCCAAAATGAGCGCTCCTCCTTTCCCAACCCATTCGCAGCCACATGGCCACATCCCCTCCCTTGCGCTGACCCCAGCACTCATCTGAGGCGCATCGGGACTGATGCAAGGCAGGAGCATGGCGCCAGGAAAGGAGAGGGCCTGGGAGGAAGAGCGAACACAGTGGCAGAGACCTGCCCTGAGCGGTGGCACCGAAAGGAGCGGGCCAGCTGCAACACAAAGGTTTCCATCCAGCAAATGACACCTCACCTTAAGCAGGAAGCTCATTTCCCTCCACAGCCAGTGAGGAAAAACAGGCTCTCAACTACATGGGAACATCCCCTCCGCTTTTTTCTTCCTGATTCCACTGTTTCCTAGAGCATAATACACTTAAACAACAAGCTTTGAAGTCCAGAGGTGCTATCCCATGGGAAGTGGAAGATGACTTTGGCCTCAGCACAGACCCCAGTACTGCTGTGCTCTGACTAGGAAGACCTTGCACTGGTGGTGGGGAACATCTTACCGCAGTGAGACCTGGAGCAGGACCAAACGGGGGAACACTGCGGCATTCACTTCTTCATGTGGGTTTTAGGGGCGTTGTCTATAACTCAGGGAAATTCCTGATGATCCTTTTGAGCCCTTCTGGGGAAAAAAAAAAAAAGATAAATGAACTGGGCATTGTTCTCCTCAGCCGGATCATTGGAAAATGGCCTTTGGACATGGTCTGGAGGCATCAGCTGCACAAACACCCCACCAGTGGTCCCCTTGCAGCATAGCTCCTGAAGCCAGAGCCCAGCTGAGAGAGACATGCTGACAGGACGCCAAATGCAAACCCTCTGGAACTAGGCAGAAAAGAGGGCCAAGGGGTGAAGTCCGTCCAGCTGCAAAAGCCCATGCTTTTGTTAAGTCTGAATGAAAACCTTTGATCCAAACATCCCCACTTTTTAGGGCTTCCAAACTCGAGTGAAAATGCAGTGGTTTCACCCTAGGTTGAAACACAGCCTCACACCTTTGATTTCTGAGGACAGATCATTTTTCTTAGGGTGGGGCACGTGGACAGCAACAGATACCTCATGTCTGGTTCAGACAGACCAACCAAAAGGCTTAAGTGGACACACACACTACCAGCAGCATGTGACAGGATTTAGTGCAAGGAAATCAAACTCTCTGCCCCACCTCCTGAGCTTATCCTTTAAAGACTGGTCCTGTGCTCACAGCTGGAGTTTATGTGAGTCCTGCCTTATTAATTAAGTGTAGCCAGTGCCTTTTTCCCCTGAATTCCAATAGAAGCAATTAGAAAGCAGATACTTCACACGTAACAGCTGGTTCATTTAATGCCCTCCCCATGCTATTTGCTCCCCTCCCCCAGCCAACTCATGTCCCCCTTTTCCATCCTTTCATGTAAAGGAGAAGGAGAGTAAAATCAAGGTGGCAAAACCAGGGGCAGCAGATAACCGTATTCTTATTAAAAATCATCTGTTGTAACGCTGAAAGCGGAGGAGTGTTGTTGAAAGCATGCTTCTGAGCAGGGAAACGTAACATTCACCTAACAGATGGGAAAACGAGCCTTGGCTGTCTACTCTGTCCTCCTTAAAAGGGGATCTGTATCAAAGTAGCAGCATATTTTCTTCACCGCAGGCTGTTGATGTCATTAGAGCAAGTCTCGTTTTTATTTAATACCAGAGTTAAGAGTCACATAAAATTGGCACAGGTGAAGGCACCAGGCCCATTAAGTTGTGCAACGTGACTCTCTGGGAATTTTTTGAATGTTTGTGCACCTCCAATTTATTTATGCTTGGGCAAGCCAGCCCCAGAGCCTCTCCTCCCTGTTTCCCAGTATGAATACAGCTTCAATCCTGCCATTAGACCTGTAAAAAACCCACTCAATCCACTAAATTTGCCCCACTCCCAGGGAAGATTCAGTTACAGGAAGGGCAGCCCTGCCCCTCTCTGTTACATGCATCACTGGGAGATGCTATGGACATAAAATTAAACCCATAGCCAGAAACACCCACCGTAACACTGAAAGCGAAATCTGCCCTTGCCAAACAACGTGAAGTGCATGTTTTGCTCCCAAACAGGTACTCTAGAGGCTAGCTCTTCATTTAGGCAGGTAGAGCTTTTCAGAGGGAAACCAAGTTAAGAGGAATGGAGATTAATTTTCCTCTGCAAAACACTTCTAAAGCAGGGAAGTAATTCCAGTGTATTTGAGGCAAAGGGGTGCTCGAGAGTCACGTTTCTTTTCCTAGCATGTCTGGCATTATTTTTAATGTAGAATTTATATGTAAAATAGAGCTCTGGTCCCACACAGGGCATCTGCTCATGGTATCAGTAGGAACCAAAGAGTAGACAGCCAAAGTATCCCAGTGCTGTGAGATTTTTCTGCTAGATGATTCCTCACTGATCCTGAAATCAGGCAGCATCATGAGGACATTTTCAGTTATAATATGGGGAAGATTTAGGTCCAGCCATAAACTTCCCATTTTCTCCTTCAAAGAGCTAGCAGAGAGGTTGCTATTGCAGATATATTTCCAGATGTTTTATACCAAATTTTCAGGAATCTTACAACACTTACACACTCTACATCCACCTGATGAGGCAGCTATCTAATACCTACATTACAGACAAGGAGAACAAGTTAGGAGGGATGAAATGATCTGCCCTGCTTCCCACAAGACAACACAGGTGTGGCTAGAAATCAAAACTCCCAACTTCCAATCTTTGCTGCATTATACTAATCTGCTTATATGCTTTGCTGTAAAAGAAATAAAATAAAATAAATCATCACTTCAGTAACAACTTGCAGGTAACTAGTATGGGTGCTCCTAATCAAACAGAAATATCAGCATATTCTAGAAACTGCTACAGCTGATTAGTCAGCTGAATCCCCCCCCTTTTTTTTCCTGGCTCTTTCTAGAAGGAGAAAAATAAAAGGGAAGGGCATCCCCTTATAACTGCAAAGGCTTTGGCTAATGAGAGCAGAAGTGGCATTTTATATTTTGGCAGTTAGTAGTAAACACTATTATTAAAGCTATAATAAGATCAGCTAATGTTGTATGAAATATTAGTGATGTCTGCGCACAAAGTAGAGCCCCCATCTCTTTAGCTAAAATTACAAAATGATTAACAGCCCAATTAAAAACATTTTTGTTTTTGACATGATAAATTATACTTTATCTACCTATCTGTAGATATAATTGATTATTTTATCCGTTTGCTGTTGGCTGTCATTAAAAAAGACAGATACCATGGCTTTCTGGCCTCTCTCCCGCTGAGAGAAAGAACAAATCCTGCTATTAACGACAGACAGCATCATTATGAAAAAATTCCATTTGCCACTAGGCAACATAGCCGAGTTCCAGTAATTATTGTATTAGTCAAGCCGTTGAGAAGTTCCATAAAATTGAGAGAGTTTTTAAGGAGCATTCAACACTATTTGGCAACTTTTGTGATGTAACAATTAAAACCATGCTCCAGGCCCCAAAATGTGCAGGAGATTGCCAAAATCAGATAAAACCCTAGAGGGCCCCTGACTTGCAAAGAAAAAAAGAAAAAAAAAAAAATCAAACTGTTTACTTTTAGGATCAGACATTCATCAACATTTGGCTTTTGTTTCAGCCAGTGTCAGATAATAACAGCACCACGTTTTCAGTCGGCTTCTAACAAAATCCTACACAGTTTGATGTCAGGCCTCTGAGAGAGGGCGATCTTATGGGAGCTGATGCTACCAACCCTGCTTGGCAGATCAGACACCTAGAAGCGCTCACAGTACCTTCTGGAGTGATTCGTGTCTGTTCTCCACCACTAAGCATCAGGAAATCACTGGGGAGAAGTGCAAGTTATTCCTCCCTCTCACGTCTAGGAGCTGAGCCAGGCCACACCTCAGATTGTCAGGGCTCCAGGGGATAAAGCAGAAGCCTTCTGTCCATGTACCCCATTAACCTGTCAAGGAACTGTTAAAAAAAAATAAAATCACTATTTAAAACTGCTAAGGGAAATTGCTACTTAACCAACTTATGGCCAAGTTTATCATCTATCTACTTCTCTGCTGAGTGGCGTTAAGAAATAATGATTTATGGTACCAGAAATGAAGGCACAGTATCAGACTTCTGCAGTGGAAGGTGAAGTTGGTTACAAAATGCAGACCTGGTTTAGCCTAACACAGACTATAGGAACCACTTCAAGAGCACATCTGTTTGTGAAAGGGATTGATCTCCCTTCCCAGAATAATGCGGATGCCAAGTCATGAAGTCTCCACATATCAAAGAACTGCGATGGGAGCAATAGTTTCCAGGGCAGTCAGAGGGAGCTGGGATCCGAACACGGGACGAGGAGCCAGGATGCCGCTGCTGTCACTAGGGAACAGCAGTAGGGCAGGGTTTAGCACTAGCATCCTGCCAGTCCCCACCTGGAACATGCCGTACCAAGCAGAGCAGATAAAAAGATACACTGGAGCCTGCCTTAATATGGCCTTTCATCGCACAGCTCCCGGATTGGAGATGGCTGCCAGCTGTCAGGACCTGCTGACCTATTTAATAAAAAAACCCAAACCCACAACCCTTAGCAATCACGGCCTCTATCTGATGTACATTGGAGCAGCGGCACAGCACTACAGGCCGAGGGCCAGCCACCTGTGCCGCACGGGCAGCTCTTGAACCATATGTTGCATTGCCAAGGCGAAGGCAGGAGCTCAGACTTGTGAGAACGAGGGTGTGTGAAAGAAAAGCTGCTCCTTTCTCCCAGTTCGGAGCCTTGCCTTGCCACTGTGCAAGGCAGGCCGGCCGGAGTCCCACTAAGCTCAGGAATCAGCAAATGCTGGAAGCTACTGCCACATTTTCCAGCACGTTTAACCTCTAGTTTGGGTCTGGCAATTGCTGGGGTGTGGTGAGATGTGTTGCTATAGAAGTATAAACCCCTCAATAACTAGCTAGCTGCAATTTGGGAAACAGCATTGCAGTTTTCTTCAGCAGAGCTAAAGCATATATTGCAGTAGTATTCAATTTTCTTGCATTTGGAGCTATCGTCTAAAATGAAGCACCCTAGGTCAGCTCTAGAATTTAGGTCAGTACCTGTCAGTGTGGAGAATGAATAATTTCAGCTCTTATTCTTGAATTATATGAGTAAATTGTGCCAAATCTTCAACTTATTAGACTAGTGCCAGATGAAGGCTTAGGAAGTTTTTTTAATATATGTTCTTTATTAGCATTAAAACTTCTATTATTAAAAGAATTATGTTACAACATACATGCACAAGATCCACCTAAACTTAAAAAAAACAATAATCTGAAAAAACCACATTCCTAATATTTTTTTTGTTAGTCCCTTTGGCTAACAGCTCATCTGAGCCATGAGTGAGGAAAATGCAAACCCCTGCACACAGCAAAGGGACCTCAGTGACAAGAGAGGGAGAGTGGAGCGGATCATCAGTGCGTTGCTTGTGGGTATTGCTGAGAACAATACGAACTCGTTGGAAAAAATTATAACTTTGTAGTGAAATTGTGGGGACTTCGGATCAAGGGGGCTACAAAGAGGGCTAAACTCCCTGATTCAGCCACCTCCCCTCAGACCTGTGGGCCCCTCAGCTCCCTGTGGGCTGCAGGAACAAGCCTGCACAATTCAACTAGTTTCCACCCCAGCCTGGCTGTTCAGGCTCTGGTTTGTAGGTGCTTGCATCTCCCTCCCCCAGGGGCATCAGCTGGCTGGTGCTGCTGTTCAGAAGGATGCCAGATAGCCAGTACTTCAGCCAACCTGATTTCCAGATGACTGATTTTTGTAGCTACCACTTTAATTAAAATAAAAAATATATGTAAAAGACATGAGTTTATCACCTGCTAACACATGCCATGGTTGTCTCTCGGTCAATTGGCATGCAGCAGACAGAGCCTCAGACTTCTCTTCTACACCACCAGTATCCAGAGGAAAAAATATTAGTCCATCTGCTAAAGCTATCAGGCCCTTTGTGCTTCACGGTATCAATTCCTCTTTATAGGATCCAGTGCCCTCTACTGAGCAGAACCAAAAAAAGCATTAACATGTCCCAGGCCCTGCAAAGTTCCCGTTACGGTACAGCAGTATCGGAGCTGAACAGTTGGAAGCCTACCTCTCCCCTTCATGCCCACACATGCATCCGTTGCTCCATCTGCCACCAGCGTTTCCAGGTTATTGTAAAGCAACACATGGAAAGTATCGAGGAACTCGCAATGGCTACAGAGCTGTCAGAAGAGTAACATGTCACTTTCTGGAAGGGGAAATCCATGTGGACATATGGTAGTCGTGAAAGAAGCGGGACTAGCAACCTTGGCAGGCTTAAGTTGAACAGAAATGTTGCTGCTTTGCCTTGATCTTTATTTACAATAAACGCCTCGGCTCCAGCTCAGCGTTTTATCTGGGAACAGCCGCTGGTGTTTCTGTGACCATGTTCCGTCTCATTGGTGCACTGACATATTTACACGCGGGCTGGGGCTTGGGCAGCTGTGAATAAGGGGCCATATATCAAGATTGGAAAAAGGGATGCAAAGATGAATTTTATGAAATATTTTCCATTTTTCTTTGACTTGGTTGTGCATTTTGCTACGGCCCATTGGGTACTCACTCAGCACTTGGACACTTTGCTCCATGCCGTCTCGCCTATATTTCTAATTGTGTCTACATGCCAAGCCTAGCCCAGTACCTGAGGCAGCCCACAGGGAAATGGAGATTCAAAAAAAGAAAAAGGTGGGTGGGAGGGAAATTTCCTGCCCTTCATGTACCATGGGAAAGAGAATGCTGTCTTGTAAGTCAGTATTTTCCGATTCCTGCAAGACACAGGCTGTTGCATTTTATATTCGAGTGCCAAAGTAAGAGGAATTATTTCCACTACTTTGTGAGAGAAAACAATCAAGTGCCTTCTGCAATTTAAGGAGGTTGTATCATCTTTGATTTCTTCTCTGGGCAATGGAAAGGGTTAATTCCATACAGTGTTGACTTAATCCTTTCCTTTTTCCCTGTGGCTGACTAATAGGTTAGATGTTTTGACTCTGTTTAAAAAGACAAGCTTTGGACATAGTATTAATGATATTGTATGTGCAATAACATTAGAAAACAAACACGGAGGCACCTGGGGAGTCTGAAGGCATCTTCTGGCCTTTCTGGGCTGAAGCACCGAGTGGCCCTCCAACATTTCCATGTGGAAAAACACTATCTAGCTTGAGAGAGTTTACTTTGAGTGACCCTCTTGCCTTTCAAACAATGAGAAGTCAGGACCATTGTGAAGCTGAAAACTTGTTTCATAAGAACAGGCCATCGCTCAACCAGCTGAAGGGGTGTGTGTGTAATAAAAAAGAAACCCAGAGAAACAATCGGAAAGAAAAACTGGACCATTGAATGGAATAACTGCTGGTATCTTTCCTCTGGCATTGACATCCTAACAAAGGGTGTGAGAGCCTTTCCCCTATGCTTTTGCAAGGTGAAGATGGGAAGAGAGCACTGTTTGTTTATTCATTTGTCTTAGAGCCCCACTAGCACACAAAAAGTCACTGCAAATACTTATCCAAGGCTCAGGTCCATCCCACTGGGATGCAAGAGCTGCATGCTCCCTTGACAGCCTATATGAGATCCAAACCAGCATGTGGAAGTGCTTATTTCCCTCTGTTGTCTATTTAGGAGGTCTAGGGGAAAGAAGCACAATTCCAGCTACAACACCTTGGTATGGTCTGAAAACTAGGTAGGCCTAGTTGATCACTTGTAGATACTACTTACTGCAGAGGTGTACAAGGCCTTGGTACCACAAATCTCACTTCAAAGACATGTCAGGCTTTGTGCAGGTGTCCCATCCTTGGTGTCGTAGTACAGGCAAAATAAACTAGATGCCCTGCTGCTGCCAAACCATAGATTTTTCTGGTACAGCTGTGCTTAAATGGAGCTGAATTAAGGCAATCTCACCTTGGATAAAGGGCCAGCAGTTCCCAGAAAGAGATCATCTCCACTGAGTAAAACGTCTGTCAGCACTGTTGAAGAATCTTCTCGGCTGGTTCTTCGGAACTCTCTTCTCTGGATGGTTTCATTACCTGCACCACAGCAGCTGAAGTTGCACTGGAAAAGAAAACTGGAGGTCCTCAAGCATGCCCAGAGCTCAGCAGGAGACTGGCCGGGGAACAAAGATAGTCACCACTTTAAGCTAAGACTAGTGACTCACCCAAGATCACACAGACGGTGCTTACACCAAGAATTAGACCTACCAAGCCATCCAACACCTCTGGATTGTTAGTTGAGGATTAGAGTGCATTTAGGAGTCAATTTTAATATATAAATGTAGGATTTGGAGCTATGATGGAATGATAAATTAAATACTGAGCAGTTTGTCACATCTCTGTTCAAAGCAGGCTAACATTTCATGTAAGGAATTACATGCTTCAGACAGTTGCAATCATCTTTTGCACAAATAATTTAAGCTTACTTTGTCTGTTGTATTCTGATTTAATTTTTTATTGGAAATATAAATACCTATGTCGGTCACCAAACCAAATAAAACAAACATATTGAGTAGGGTCTATTATAGACTAATATGGAAACAAATAATCTGCAAGTCTGGTTTTATTTATAAGCTTATTTGAGTTTTTACTCTAGGCTCATATTAATCGGGTTTGTGGTTTCCACATCTGTACTGCTGATGCCCAGTGCAGACAGCATGCCAAGTCGGACCTGGGCATCCTCCAAGCTCTAAATGGAAAACATATGCTTCAACTCTAGCTACCTCAAGACAAGCAGGGCAAGTAACCTACCAAGTAACCACAGCGGGTGCAGCAGGCAGAGCAAAACTCTGGGGAGCCTTCTGAGGTGCCTGCTTGCAAGCTTCTTGCTTCTGACTTGCTCCAGGGGCAGCCAGGCTGCCGCCTGTATTATATTTGCTCTCTCTGATGATCAAGAGATACCAATTCCCTTCACAGCCTCCCTTTTCCTCTAGCTGTAGCTAGAAATTCCCAGACTGGACCAGTTAGTTCACAGTGTCAGCTAGTAATACATATTCTAGAGGAAGATGGAAGAACTCCTGCAGATGATGGCAATGCAGTATGAATTCTTTCCAGAACCCTTGATTATTTTTAATATTTATAAAAAGCATTCTGAATGTTCACAAGAGCCATAAATATATGTATTAAAAAATGCCCATGCCTCTTGTCAAGCCAAAATGGATCCAGCTGTTCTGCAGTGCTGGTCTCTGATTGCGGAGAATCCCTCTATTAATGAAAGAAGTATAAAGGGAATCCCAAACTAGAAATATGATCTCTGCTAAAGACTGTTCAAATCAACTATTAGAGAATATTTCAGGGAAGTACGTGAGTACAAAGCTGATTCACAATACAGCTGAGATCGGGTCCTGAGAACCCATCTCCATGAGGACATCTGTACTCCTTCCAGACAAACTTTGCTTTGTGCTGGTACATCATCTCCAGAGGTTTGTGCCAGTATAACTGCGTCACTGCAAACCCATCCCCTAGGGCCCAACAGACCCTCAGCATGGTATGTGCCAGACCTGCTTCTTCCCTGAGCACAGGAGGGAGGCCAGTATGCACGCTGTAGCAAAATGACATATCTGACAGTAGTGAGAGAAAAGGAAGCAGTACCGCTGGTGTAAACACTAGAAATTTGGCAGGGGCAGTCAAATTTATTCCCTGTGTACCCTCTGGTGGTCATCTGGCAGCCTCTGCCACCTGTAGCAATTATCTCTTTCCTGACACTTTTGACAAAAGTGACGCGTAGCAGTGCCATAAAACATGTTTTTTCAAGTTACCGTAGCATCATCTGTGTGCGTTGTTCATACAGCATTGTCACAATTTGTTTTAAGAATTCAGAGCAGGGAAAGGGGGAATACGGGGAGGGGATAAAAAAATTAGCACAACCTCAGTGCCCCAGCCATGTCGAAGGGAATCACTCGTCATCCATCATTCTCCTCGGAGCGCTGCTTTGCCCAACATGGCTGCTCCACTGGCTCCCAGGCAGAGGCAATTGTTATGAAACTGAGATGGCAAAAGAGCAGTGTCTGGTAACGGGGGCAGATCTGTCATCAGCGCAGAAGGCAGTCATTCCTTGTGGCAGTGGCTAGAGAAAAGAAGATGCAATTAACAATTAGCTTTGGTAAGAGAAGACAAAACCCTTAAAACGCAGTTTCTAGTGCAGCAACTCAAGCCACAGACTTAGGAATTAATGGTTCAAAGTCTTGGTTCTTGCCTTCCTAGATACGCTATAAGATGAAAGAGAGAGTGAATTTCTCCTGCCACTTCATCCTGGCCAGCTAAGAACTGGGGCTTAGCCATGGAAAAAGGCCAACCTCGCAACAGTCAGAGGAAATGAGAATAGCTTTGCAGCATTTCCAAGCAAATCCAGCACACCTTCAGCTTTGTATTTTAGGCTCAAAAGTCAGGTTTCTCACCCCAGAAAACAAAATGGAAGCTTTTCAGTGGGTGTGGCACTTCCTTCCCTTCCCATCCTTCCCTCACAGCTCCCCAGCTTCTGAGGTTAGAACCAAATTCACACAGAGCTCTTGGTGTGTCAATGAGGCTTTGCTTTCATAGGTTTGACCTCTGAGTTACATCTTCCTCCTCCCAAACTTGGTTAATGGTTCTGGAAAAAACCATGGTCATGCCAGTTACACTGTTTATGTACATAAACTGAAGGTTTATCTACATCGCTTTCTTCTAATCAGCTCTCTTAAATACTGCTGTGAGTGCGGCCCTGGCAACAACTGACCCAAGAAGCCGTGTCCCCAAGCAGTAAATCTAAGCTATGCTGTAGGAAAAGGCATGATTCAAAGGACATCATTCCTAGATGTAGGTCATATGTGTATTATCAAGCGCTGCCTCAGAAGGATGCCTGGATTTTTAGCTTAGAAATTCCAGCTATAATTTAGATCTGTTGGACTTCATTTCCAGCAGAGACTAGATCCATGTAATTCAGATTAGCAATTCAGATTGTGACATCTTCCACAAGCCAGTACTTCAAAAAAAGAAATAAAATTCCTCCCAGTTTTTTACTAAATGTAAAAAAATAAGTGTTCTTAATATACTTTAACCTATATAAAAGTATATCTAACTACACTATCAGTGTTGCCCCCTTGACAGATGTATCTTAGGCACAGCTTGGTCTGCATCAATGGCCATAGCTGCAGATTTTCCTAAGGCACCTGTGACAAGCCCCATGAGCATGCTTCTGGTGGGGCCACATCTAGATACGTGCAAGGAATACCATCAACTAACATATGCATAAAAGCACTATTGCTGGTGCAAAGTCAGGTATCTTCCTCTCCCTAAGACACCTTGGGCATAGATTAATAGGACTCTCAAGTGACATTAAAGAACTACTTTGTTCTATGATTTCCCAGTCCACAGGTGCAGGAGAGCACATCCAGCACAGCCTACGGCCTAGCTCAATATCCTGTACAGCACTGCCAGCCATTCTCTCCTCCCTCGTTCCTGTTCACTTTGGTTCTTTGTGCCCACAGTGATTTCCCCTTCTATTCTCCAGCTTCTTTTTCTCCTTTGTCCATAGCACGCTACAAATTATTTGTGGTTGCAATGACTAATTTCACAACTCACACCTAATTTGACCTTAATAACTTTGGCTGCAAAGTGGCCAAAGGGACAATTCCTTGTTGATCCAGACAACTTATCACCCCATGAACACAATAAAAAGGCAGAGCTGGTTATCAACAGGGAGATGCCCATTAGTATTTTTACAGGCAGAATGTCAGGAGGTCCCTTATCAAGCGGGGAGAGAGTTGGCATGTACTCCAGGCATGCGGGGGGAGGCAGACTGCTTTCAGCCTGCAAGGCCACACAATATGGGAAGTGGTCGCTTGAAAGAGGAGTGGGAAGAATGACAGATGGTTTGTGCCTGTGCGTTTTTTTAGAGGACACCGGGTTCCTGCCATGGGAACAGGGTGGACAGTAAAGGCAGCGACTAGACGTGAAGAGTGACAAAGCAAGTCAGCCACGGACGGCCCGTGGGAGGCCAGAGGAAATGCACCATTAGTCAAAGTTGGAGGAAAAATAAAATGCGATGACAACTGGGCCATTCATGTGCTTCCCCTTCAAGGACTGACCAGACCCTTCACAACTCAAATGACTCAAGTATCAGCTTCTTTTTCTCTTCAGCCAGGCTAATGTGCACCGGCACAGTCTGAGAAACTCCCTTGTCACTTATATTAATTCTTATCTTGTTGTTCTTGGCTACACTTCACTGAAGTACAGTGAGGGAGAGTGCTTCAATCAATAATGTAGATCCAAGTGAGCACCCCCCTCTGCTGTTCTTAGGCATCAACTCAATAGCTTAAAGCAAACGTTCACCCAACTTGTGAACTCGGGAAATATTAGGACTTCCAGAACTAGAGCATAAGACAATGTGTTGGCCTCACAAGGGTGCTTAAGCCCCACACATGGACAATCTCATCACTCCAGGGTGGCTTTCTGCACTTTGAGAATTGGCTACTCAATACAAAAAATGCAAGAACCGTAGAGCTCTCAGTCACCACAGTGACAGAGAAGGCAGCCTTGCATTTCACAAGCACACTTAACTGGATGTTCCACTTTGCCACAGCTTGTGAATCTGATACGTTTTGTCATTAAGGAAAGATGATGCCCTTCAGAAGGTCCAACTGTAAACACTCACAAATGGTTGGTTTATTACTCTTCAACAGGGACTATACCACAGCTAAGGACAGGACTTAGAACTGCCGCCTCTGGAGCTGTGGCAATTCCAGACTTGGAAAGTACAAGGGGGTTAAAGGAAAATGCAGGCAGAAAAGCCTGAAATGGTCTCCTAAGAATGCATTAGACTCTTACCCCATCCAAAGGGAATTCACTTACTAACACTTAAATAAAAGTAACTAAGGGCTACACGTAACTAAGTAAAATAGAATGAGCATCTAACAGAAAAGTGGAACAAGAAAAATTTGAAGAGCAAAGAAGAATGCAATTAAATCCCTAATTAAGGACAAGTACCAAAGTCCTGACCTAAAACTTCAAGGTATCCTGGTTGTATGTAGAATGAACAAGGCCAGAAATCAATGCAAGCAAAGTCTGAAGTGTCAAGAGAATTCTCCTTATTTTTCCTGTGTTTGAAATATGTCTAAGAAATAAACTCAATGAGAATTAGAGGCAAAAGTCAAAAGTGCTGTCATGATTTAATTAGATCTCAGTCTGGTGTAAATTAAATGAGTCAAAATAGAAGAGGAGAGAGGAGAGAGGAGAGAGGAGAGAGGAGAGAGGAGAGAGGAGAGAGGAGAGAGGAGAGAGGAGAGAGGAGAGAGGAGAGAGGAGAGAGGAGAGAGGAGAGAGGAGAGAGGAGAGAGGAGAGAGGAGAGAGGAGAGAGGAGAGAGGAGAGAGGAGAGAGGAGAGAGGAGAGAGGAGAGAGGAGAGAGGAGAGAGGGGAAAAAAAGTCCTTTGACAATCTGAGAGCTGTTTCTTAAGTCTCCAAAGAAGCCTGTATTCTTTAAATTGCTTCCTGTTATATGGTTAATAATCTCTGCTTTCTACATTACGGGAATCATCCATCTAAGCTAGCCAAACTGCACAGCGCTACCAGAGTATGAAGAACACCCCGCTGCCTGAACTACTGTGCCTAACATCTTCCCAATTATTCAGGAGTCTCTTGCCAGCAACCGTTAGTTGACTCCATTTCTCTAAGGAAAATGCCTGGGTTTCCTGATGTTTTCAGCTGTGTTTGTATAACTTGCCTTCGTGTGAAGTTGAAAATTAATGCACTTCCTCTGGATCCTTTGACAGAGAGACAAAAAGGAAGATTATCAAGATTACATAAAAATGCCAAAGCTCAACCTTTGTCCCTGCTGAACAATGATTGCTGTGCATCACTAATTGTGTTACGAACTAAGGTGTCACGTACAACAGCTCAACCTCCTGCATACAGCTAAAAGCTGCTACGTAACCTGTTGCTCTGACACAGTGTGACTGGAATATTGGTTGGCTGCATTACAGTTCATTCACACATTAGGAGGAGACAAAAATAAAACAAGCTCTCAGTTCTGACTTTTTTGTTAGGAGCACGCAATGGCATAATATATTTGGGCCTTGTCTCACAGGGAGCCTGCAAAGAAGGGAACATATTTTCTTGGTTTTTGTTTAAAACCTAACAGCCATCTTTTTTCACTGTTTTCTTTCCCTTAGTATTTTACTTTACATAATATTCTAATAGACAAAGGCTGAACAGGTATCTAGAGTACTTGTTTATGTTACCACCTAATTCTAACTCCTCACACAGCACTGGGAAAAAGAAGTCTCCTTGTGAAAGATTTAAGAGGGATCTTGCTGTTCGTTTTTCTGCCAAAACAAGGAAGAACAAGCCTGATTCCCATGTTGCTTTGAGGTAAAGGGAAGAAGGATGATAAAAACCAAACAGTCTTTCTGGTTTTCATATGATCCAAAGGAAAATGTGGGAAGAGGCACAGAGCGGGTGAGCATCTTCACAGTTCATCTTTCATGCAGTATGAAAGGTTTCCTTAAATTATTATATTAGTATATTGGACATACTCTACCACAAACTGCTGAGACTTCTACCTGAAAAAATTTCCCCCCACCCCCTCCTTGGAGACGCTGGTTCTGACAGGCTGCAACTCCCAATACCTCTACCTAGCGAACAATGCAAAGCACCTTGTTCAAACAAGACTGGTCTCCATTTCACACTACCCCCCCAGGGAATATCCACTTTTCTCTTCATACTATATCTTTCTGACTGATGCAATCAGATTCTGGAAACTTGCCTTATTAGTTTATATTCCAGCTTCTTAGGGATGATGTTAATTTTCCATTGTTGGACCAGAAGATCTGAGATGTGCCAGATCTTGTCTATAAGAAACAACAACAATAAAATGGCACACACAGTTCCATGCTTAGAAATGGACTCCAGTGAACAGCACTCCTGGCAAAGAAAGTCTTGGGGTTACAAACACTGTCCTAACTCCAACAGTGCTCAAGATGAGGTATTTTACAGTTACATGATGTATAAATATGCATTTTCTTACTTACTCACATGAGATATTCTGCTTCATTTCTGCATCGTAATTGTTTTCTTCCTAGATCAGTGCCTTAGTACTAAGCCTTTATACTGCAATGGCCAAAGAGTTCCATTATATCCATCAAAATTAGACCACTTTCTTTTGTTTCCCACAGCAAATATGATCCCATTCATGTCCCGAACAGAACGTCAGTAGTTGGGATGGTGTTTTCTTAAGGTGCATATAAGATTAAAGACTGAAATCAGATGCAGTGTTGCCAAAGCCTTTGTAATACGCATGTTTTTCATGGCAAGATGATTGGCAAGAATTGCAGGAAGGTGCTGAAGGGGATATTTCACCTGGCCCATCAAAACTCGGTGTAGAGGATTAGAATGAAGAAGAGCTGACAATATTGACTTTGAGTGCCACAACAGAAACATAATTAGCAATTTGACATGTAGTGGACAGAAATACTCCATTTTTAAAAAATCAGTTAGAGTAATTACACCGTATCTGTTGCGTGCTGCCCTGGGAACAAAAAGGTCTGCTCTGCTGTTTCCTTTTTTCCCAGCAAAATTCAACTTTGGCACTAGAATAAATGCATGCAAACCCAGCTTTCTGCTGGAAGAACATCAGGAAAACTTTGTGCATAAAACTAAAAAACCTCTCTTAAAAGAGAGCACACAGAGCTGAAAGAATGAAAAAGTCAATGATTTTTATACAAGTTTACTTATTGCAAAACAAACTGTCTGCACTATGCTTATTAAAGGCATATTTCATTGCCTAATCATAGATGTCTATTGTACCTTTTGTGTTTTGAATCATAATTGCAGTCTGTTCCCCAACTGGAATAATGAAAGACATTTTGGCTTATGCGTATATTGATTCCCCTTTAACAAAGCACTTAAGACACATGCTTGCATCCCACTGAAATGAATGGCTAACATCAACTTTGAATACATCGATTTCACCAGGATTTAGACAAATGGCAATTTACACAGGCACAAAATTGCCTACTTTGTTGGATAGGCACAAGCCTCTGAAGAGAAGCCTTCAAACTCAAAAGTCTGTAAAATGTGCAACTGTTTTGGTTAGAAATACGTTGCGCTATGGCATCTATGTTTTTATCAGAATAACTGTGCTAGCAGAAAAAGATATATCTGCTGTACTGAAATATCTTTTCCAGATCCTGGTCTGGAATAATCTAAAGTGCAGAAACATTTTCCAGGCGGTATAACGACATACAGCGCGTGCAAAACGGGAGAAGGCAAAACAATTCAAAACCTTAGCACTGAGAGCAAGCTATCATTAGGTATAATATAAATAACGCAGTACATTCAATTCCTAATTTACAAAGATTATTGTCGATATGCTTGTCTGTTATTCTTATTTGCTTCAGGATTAGGTAGTATATGAAAATAAGGAGAAAAAAACATCAAGAATCATGCTTACCTTATTTCCTTTTTTAGCCACTCTTCCTAGCTATCCTAATTAGTCAGAACCTGCAATGAAACATTTCAGGAATTTAAAACAGATTAAAAATGCAGAGGTAAAAATGCCTTTACATACAATAGTCAATATTGCTTCTCAGCATCAAAACCAGGGCAACTACTGAGGTAATAATAAACTAGCCCGTTTCAGCTCAGCAACACGCGACTTAATGGGAACTTCTCATCAAAGCAAGTGCACTTAAAGGAATAAAAGAAATTGAGATAAATTTGAACAACAGAGTCCCTTTCTTTTCTGACAGAGAAGTTTCTCAGAGTTTTCAAATATATTCTGCTAGTCATTTCCTAATAAATTTTCCTACATTTTATCCTAGCAGTACCCGTACCTACTAACTGGCTTTGTTACAATGCATTTTTCTCCACTACATGTTCTACTTTAAAACCCAAAGTAAGAGCTAACGCAGAATAGTTTAGCCTTGTATAATACTCGGACTGCACTGTATTTCTAGGGAGTTTCCCCTTGACGAGTCTTCAAGGAGCATGTCAACACACATGGATGGTGAAAATGCATGTTGGGCTTCATTAGCTGGAATAAACAGAGACTATGTGCAACCACCCTTACCAAGTCTAGAGGTTCTCTTAATTTAAATTTAAAATAAGGTGGCCATCCAGTTATGGCTATTCAGTTTACACATCAGAGACAGAGAGGTATCAACATTTCCTTATTAAAAGGTCTGAGTCTGTCTACTTCCTTGTTTCCTTAACACATACGTCAACCAAGAGAAACAGCATTAAGATCAAAAAAGAACTCTTTTGTAAGCACAAGTACGAAATTAAACAAATACAATAAAATCTTTACTAGAAAAAAAGATTCTTTATTAATTCACAACACAATAAATATTGGGATCGTAGATATGAGGGACCCAGCAGTGCTCAGACTTGTTTGCACCATGGTGTGGTTTGACAAACAAGCCCTCATCAGCTGGCATCCAGAGAAGAAGCCTGACTAAATTTATATTTTTTATTTTTTACATTTTCACATATAATCAGTAATTTGCAGCATACATCAGTCACTTCAACTGACATTAGTCAGGCTTTTAAAAACAATTCTTAAGGACCATCCCTGGCAAATCCTTCAGGAAAAAAAGCACAATCACAGTAGTTGTCATTATTCTGTCTTGCTGTTGATTCTGACGTTAGGGTTATGTAGGTGCAAATGTATCTTTAGCTTTACTTCATGGGGGGCAACAACATCTTCCGCTAAATGAGGAACAGAACGAGGCTGCTGTTCAAGGTACAGGATCAATTTTCACGCAGTCCACTTAGCAATTCTAAAACCAAGAGAGTGCTATTACTTCTGAGAACGATGACATGCCTTAGTTTCACACCCCGTATACACCGAGGACACACTTCCTTACGATCTCTACTTGTTGTCCCAAATCATTATTTTGAACTTTAGGATGAATGAAATTAACTCATCTTGCCGTTGATTTGTCTGTAGGGGCGGACAACTCGGTCTGCTGGATGTGTTGGTAGGACAGAGAAGAGAAGCAACTTTCACATGGCTAAACGCCAGTGTGCTCATGTGTGGGTACAAAAGGAACTGTAACAGGTAATCACTAGGGAAAAAAACCTTGCATTTATACACAGCACAGTTTAGTCAGAGGTGGGATGTTTCTCACAGCAAAATCTCTGTAGATGAAAATGCTCAGTATGTCAGTGTTATGAAATATTAAGTAACATTTAAAAAACCCCCAATTTACTAGGAACTTTTTTTTTTTTCCTGCAAACAGCCAGGAAAAATCTAGTAGGGTTTTTGGCTGTATCATACTCATAAAACCTTTATTAAAGGAAACAGGAACTTCTGAATGTGCAGGTATGCACACATTTATATACGAAGCTTTCATCATTTCTTCTAAAGGCAGTTGCAATATTCAGGCACTGTTTCAACTACACTTCCACTCGAAGTACTTCTTTTCAACTACAAGCTTATGGATGACTTTATAGATGAAAAATAGCATCAGCAGATCTGATAGGGAATGCCACTTGCAGTCAAACTGTATCACTCCTTCCTCTTTTATGGACCAGAAATATGGACCAAAAATCAGGAAACTTTGTAAAGAAAACATTTGAGATTTCTTGTTGTTTAAGTCACAACAAATCTTTGAACATGGATTATACTAGTATCAATGAGAGTGTGATAAATACTATTACATCATACTTTAGAAGGAAGGTCTGGTCACTTTTTGTCTAATATTTTGCTTGACAGGTACAATTCTCATGGTAAAAAAGATTTCACGCTTGAAACAAACCAACCGTTTGTCTCTGTTGCATGCTGCAGCACTGAAATAGCAACGGAAAAATAGCAAAGATACACATGATCATCAGACTATTCTTCCAAACCGTGCAACAAGCAAAAGGGCAGCTGTGAAAATACCAAATTCTACACATAAAAAGACTGATATAAATTAACTACAAAAAGGATACATTTTGTGTCACCTCAAGCTGATCTCTTTTCCTACATGCACTCTTCTACTCTAAAGGGTGCAAGACTCTACGTGACTATGCATACAAACTGTTGGCAACTGCAACTTGGATTGAAATTCAGTGCAGTTTGTTTTGTGTTTGCCTTTGTCAGGCTACCTATTTAACAGGCTTCTGCAGAAGAAGCTTCATTACCAGATCTGTTCCTTTATTGCCACAAATTAGCCAGCATCTCCCCCTTCTGGATAGCAGGAAAATAAGCAGACATTTGCAACAGATGAATGCTTACTTACTCGGGCCAGTACTCCAAAACCCCCCCAAAGTTTGCAGATAATTTTCTATCTTAGTTCTGAGCAGAACCATTTCTTTTCTAGATCACTGTTTAACATCATTCCCTTCAGTAACATGTTTTATTAAAGCCAGACCTAAATCCATTCAGATATAGTATCCAGCTCATCAGGGAGAAAATATTAAAGACAAATGAACAAAATATACCACTGCATCAGCCAGATTTCCACATTCAATTAAACAGAAAATGCTGCATGAGTTGGATTATTAGTGGGCTTGATTCTTCTTGTTAGTGTTGGTTAATATACGGTGTTCAAGGAATAATTTGTGAGATGCGCCAATTCAATTTGAACGGAATTGAATTAGAAATTTCAAGAGTAGGCAAAGAAGTCACCATAAAATTCAACTTTCTCTGTAGCACCTCTGAGCGAATTCATTCTCAGCCATCACCATAATGTTATGACCAGGCTGCCACTGATTAATCCACTGGGATTCTTCCAGTAGCAGCACAGCTTCAGGGATAAGTGATATTCTATTAAATTCCCGTATGTATTACATTTTAAAGAAGAAAAACCAAAGATGACTGCTTACCCATTGTTACACACTCTGGGAACTTGTTTCTACTAGTGAGCACAGAGTCTTGGTGTTCATGATTAGGATCAGTAACGAGCTATCCAAGTACTTAGGAGAAAGCATCATCATCAAAATTCTAAGGGAGGCCCTGTCTGATTCCTAGTACCTGTACAAGCATTATGTGAGTCCCTTCTGTTGGCAGTCAGTCATGCCAACAGAGAAACTCAAATGACAGCTGGTTAATTTGTAGATAATCTCAGAGGTCACTGGTTTCAGTTATATTTATGTATATAAACCTGATCATTCCCTAGCTCCCAGCAAGAGAGAGTAATAGGCACTCAGAGAGATTTATTACAGCAGGACTGCATTGGTTTTAGAACTGCGATGGTGTGAGGACTGTTTCTTTGTCAGGCTGTGAGAAAAAGCAGTCTACACAGAGAACGAAAAAGATTCCTGAACTCGAACCGTTAAGGCTGTCTCAACTCTAAATGCCCCTTTTCTTTACAAATATATTTTGTGCTTTTTTTCCTTCTTTCCAGGGATGGTATTTAACCTCAGCAGCCTGTGACTGTTGCGTCCAAGCCAGAACGCTTTGTAATGTGCAACTTGGTAATTTCTTCAGCACAGGTAGGGTGAATGCCAATTGTCTTCATTAGTTGAGGATACGTAGCACCACATCTATAAAAAAAAAAAAAAACCAACAAATCCAAAGTCAAATACTATTCACCTGCAGCAGCCAGAATGTCCTAAAACATCAAAGTAATTCCGCTCTTGTCCATCTTATCAGGTACAGTTGCTGCATTTATTCTTCAAACAATGCCGCCTATTATTTCTCAGGCACTTACACAACATTTAAACGCCCAGCTTCACAACACTGTTAGGTATGGAAGAATTGCCATGAGTTGAGACAGAGAGAATTAAGCAATTTACCCCAAGTCACAACTGGGCCTATGGCAAGAACATATGAGAAAACTGCAGCCTTCAGCTTTTCTTGTATATACATGTGTGTTTCACTAACTCTGACTCCAGATGGAAAAACACACACATCACAGAGAGGAAGAAAATCTTAATTAGGACTGCTGGCAAGAATCTGCTGAAGGAGGTAATACCAGAATATTCTTCCATGATCTTAAAGTCTGGTGCTTACACTGAAATTACCAATATTATAAGGAGAAGGAAGAAGTCTCTCATTCGAAAAAAACCAAACCAAACCAAAACAAGAAACCACCAAAAAACCCTTGAGCTAAACCCCCACTTGCTTAATTCTTTTACTTGTCCAATAATATTCTTAGACTTGATGGCTTTCCTTTGAGTTGCTATTCCTGGCATGTCATGCTGTAAGAATAGCTGAAATGGCCCTAAATTTAAGAATTGTTTCAAGCTCTCTACGGAACAATGTTCTCTCCCTCTACAAAATACAGGGAAGAGTGCCATAGATGTCTTCCGGTGTCCCCACCGACATCCAAAACAGCACTGACAAGCAAAAAATCATTGCTGAGCACAGATGTTAGTGGAGTGCTAAGTGGGGAGGGAAGATGGAAAATCATCCTTTAGAGAGGCTGAAGTAAGACCTAATTTTTGACAAAGGAGACCAGCAGCTCTTACAGCGGGTGTTCCTCATTGAAAGCTCTGGATTTGTGAAATACAATAGAAACCAATACAAGAATCTGACCTGCTGAAAACCTCTTACTGTGGCTGAAGTTTTAATTTCCCTCAGGCAAGGCAGAAAAGCGCTCCAGTTTCACGTGCTTCCTTTCCACTGGTTATTTTGGATAAAACTTCAAAACAATTACATCCTAAAAAAACGTAGTTCTAGAATCTATACCACTGGCAATTAACGGCCTACAAACACATGTTGAAAATGTGTACTGAGGGTACACTGCAATCAGTGATTTCCAAGACACTCTTCACATGATACTCGCGGCCCTGCCTTCTTAATCCTTTCTGCTTTTCATTTGTGCTAGTCACTCATAACTGTAAGACTAAAATTGCAATAAAATGGTGATGATATTTAGGAAAATGAACTAACACCACAATTGGGGGTGATTTCTTGTGTCCCAGCCCACTTGCTTCAAAGAGGAGTTAAAAGTCTATAATTTAGTAATGTAAACATACGAATCAACATTTCTGAAGATATGAATCAGCAATAAGAAGGGAAATGAAAAAACAAATGAGAAATAATTGTAGCACACAAGAGGCATAGCAGGAATTCTCCATTTAACCAGAGAGGATCCAGAATCATTCCTTACTCCTTCAGAGGGAGGAATGCTATATTAATATCCGAGCAAAATCTTAAACAAGATCATTTCACAAAGGTTCACGTACTCGGGTAAGTTTGTTACTGCAATTATCAGATACCTCCAGACAGAAGTACCTCCCCTCTCCCATCATCCTACAGAGGTTTCTTTCTTACCTAATCATATTATGGTTAGCTTATATCCCAAAAAATACAAAAATTCATGCATGTCCTTGCTGAGCTTTTGAGGAGCAATGGCTGTGCACTTTAAAGATGAGATTAGGAAAGGAAATGCTTGGCAGGTGAAAAGAAAGGTTTTTATGAGAAGCACAAATATCGTTTTAAAGTAGTGAGTTGCAAAACTATATGGTGATCTCCTATCCTGTACATAGAACGCAAAAGAATCTGAGAAAAACTAGCATTTATAAGTTAATGCACAATTTTATTCTTTGCTTTAACTATATCAAACCAACGATATATTTTCCTCAGTTGTTCCTTAACTATATCCAGTACTACAGTAACTAAATCCAGTACATCATAATGAAGAACTGCAGATTTTCAGTGAAAATATGTGCAATACTACAGAAAAGTAACAAAAAAGATGGATTCTTTATAGCTTTGCCAAAACTAGGCAGCTATCTTTTATAATCTTACAATAACTTTAAAAGCAGGCTTTAGAAGCTAGAGACATTCTTTTGTACTTACTTGATTCCAAGAGCAAATCCTTGAATAACTTCGCCTGCATTTGGTCCAATGAAATGAAGGCCAAGTATTCGTTGCTCTCTCTCTTGTAAGCACACCATCTGAAAACAATACATTACATAGAGATCTTTTCTTAGAACATTTAAAGATAAGGCACGAAGTTGAACTAAATGAAACTGAAGTGCCTCGAGACCCTAGTCCAGCTGTTTATTCCCAGTGTGCCAAGAACTTACGCACTTGCTTAAGTCTTACTGACTTCAATAGGTCTTATGCTTTCAGCACTTTCCTGAATTGAAGCTTTATTAGTGTATTTCTTTCAGACTTCAGGGAGCCAGTGACAATGAAAATTTGTTGTAAATTGAATACTTTGTTTGTCATTTGTATGAAATCCTCAAAATACCTTCTGTAGACTAGTAACCAGAGTAGCCTTATTCTGACACTGAATGGCCACGTTAGCAATTCTCCAAGCCTGTGCAGCTGTTCTCAGCAGCTTATCAGCTGTATTTCCAAAGATGACCGCTACCAACGATAGGGTATTTTGTGCCTTTGTGATTCAGCCAGTAAACGCTCACAGCAACCTGTTTGGTGAGATACATTTACCACATCAGCCACATAACCTAAAAAAGAATCAAGCTTTGGAAGCAGCCAAAGATGAGGGTGAGTTCAAAAGTATCTGGGAGGGCCTGAGTCACTGCACACTTAATTTTTATTAGAGAACTTAATGAAAATGTTTTAGTTCCTTTAAGGACACCATCTTTGTAATTATGAAAAGAAAGTCAGTCTCTCCCTGTGTCGTCCCATCAAGCATTAAATCATCACTAATCTAATAGGTTCTGCTATTCAGCAAAGGCTTGGATTCTTTCATTAGGAATCCCAGGAACAGTGGCAAGTCTGATGTGGTACATCAAATAGAGGAGTTTCAAAGAAAAAACTCTCTTGCAATAGAGTTTGAAAAATCTCAAGTTTAATGTGTTTTGGGAATTTAGTAAGGACTATATTCAATATCATCCAACATCTATTATCTTATCACTACTTCACAGCCAAATATTTACTGTCATTGACATAATTTAAAGGGAACAGCTAGAAAGAAGTAGCATCACCTTAGTTGCACTCATGCTTGGGACAGTTAAAGCAAGCTACTAAGGCACTTACACAAATCAGATGTGACAAAATACAATTAATAAAATTGGCCGCAACAATTAACAATTGATATTCCTTACATCTGATGTATTACACAACAATAACAACATAATTTGTTGTTATTATTATATATTTTATAATAGTATAATATATAGTATAGTATAATATATAATAATAGTATATATTATTATTATTATAATTCTGAACAACCTTCAGAAGTTACTATATTTATTCAAAAAAGATTGTTCCCTGATATTGAGGTGAAAAGAAAGAAAACAATTATATATTATACCAACACTGCACTTCACCTTCTCTAAGATTCTCGACTATGGGCAAGTGCAACAAAAACCTTTTCAACACAAACAGCTGGATTGCTCTGGGAGAAGCCTCATTTCAAGTCCAACACTTCGGTCTAAACCAGGAGGTTTTTGTTTTCATTAGTAAGACTGAACAGTCAATCTAGTTTTGTAAGCCTTATGCTTAATTTTTCTGAAGGTAGCATACCTTCCCCAAGAGATAGCAACTCAAATATTACATATAACTGGTTAAGAACTTTGCTGGGGGAAGCAGAGATTAATCTTTATAGAATTTGGAATATTTCTTAGGGCCTTCAGAGCAGTTCAAATACGATATCAATCAGCAGGATGTCAGCTCTGAAAAACGCTAGTATCTGTAAAGCAATTTCAAGATGCAATGGGATAGGTAACGAATATTAAACATTTGAAGTTACGCTAGAGAAACAGGCTGTCACCAAGAAAATATCTCATCCGTCTTGAGAGGTTTTTTTGCCAAACAGTCCTCCTTAAAACTGGCTGTACCATATCTCTTAAATTAAAAGCAAGTTAGAAGCTCACAACACTCACTTTCATATAGCATTGAGTTGCATCTCTTTCAGCCACTGTAAACTCTAGTGGTTTATAATACGCATGGTATACCTGGTAGGGAAAGCAATAACATTTTGTGTTAAAGAGTACTATTATGTCAAAACTGCTATTTAGTATTACAATGACTGCTGTTACTACATACTTATAATGTTGTAGAAAAAAATTATCATTATTTTGAAGAAAAATATGGAAAGCACAATAAGTTTAACACAAACCTGAGAGAACCATTAGATTAAAAACAAAACTGAAAAACATCATAAATAATCACGTTACTCAAACCAGTGCCTCAAATTAAAAATGTTAGTTTTGTTCCTTTAAGCTTCTCCCAAAAGTTCAATACCTTGATTACTGAAAATAATATAATACAAGAAGCTTTCCATATCTATAATAACGCATACCACAAGACAACCCAAACTGTATTTTTTGTATTCTGAATAGAAAATGCGTATTTTGTCATTAATCATTTTGCCTGGGCCTCCAAGCTAAATCCATCAGCTGAACTTGCTCTCCAATACATACATAACACCAGCATCTTATCACACACACACACATTGTCCGCCTTAATCAGATGCGAACAATTGTTTTATGGTAATTTTTATCGTTCTAGATGGCACTAGCATCCAGAAACCTAGAGAAGAGTTCTGGGACAAATTTTTAAGTATAAACTGTATTTCAGAATCATAAAAGACAACACTAATAACTGACTGGACATGAAGTATTGCATTTTGTATTTCCATAGCTTACCGAGTCATGCTGACAGTCGTCTTGATGAGTGAATAAAGGTAACACAACTTATCTTTTCAAGGGTGACTTGTCTGAATTTTGTCTTATTATATAGTGATGGTGAATTTCTTCATCATGAGTACCTTAATCTCATTCCTCAAATCAGAGGGCTGGGTGTGAATATATGCCATAACATATTTCTTCCTCAGTATGCAGTGCCATATGGTATCAAGACATTTCAGCTACAAAGACACTTAAGCAGCTTGTGTAAATATTTCTGGGGACATCCCAAAAATTTAGACTGAAGAACCTGACCAGCAATTCTGACAATTAAAAGGCACATAAATGTTATTTAACGATGCTGCACAATATAATTTACTAAAGTGGCAGCTAGTTTAAAGCTGTTACACCCTGTCAATAATTTTAAGCCCACTAGGTTACAGTTTCCACTGTGACCTGCTGCAATACTCCTTAAAGTCCTGAGCTTTGCTGAAGACATCAATTCCCTAACATAGTACTTTGGGGGCCCAAAATTTTGCCTGATACAAGAGTGAAAATTCTGTCTTTCCACAGTGCAACTCTGACACCAACCATAAAATTAAAAATATTTTCATACCTCAATATTATCTGAACCATAACACTGCACAGCTGCTTCTTCCGACAGTCCAACACAGCCGTACTCCAAGGGAGTGAAAACTGTAGTAGGTACCTGCTTGTGAGGAAACAGAAAGAGTTACCATTGAACCACATGAAGCAGCTGCACGGCAGACGTAGAGGAAACTTTGCATGACTGAGGAATGTAGCTCTGTCATACATGTCCACTTTGGCTACTGTCAAAGCTGGATTCCAGATGACAAAATGTAATTCCTTTAAAAATTCTTAAGGGGAAAAAAAAAAGGCATGAGATTTGTTTTTTATTATTGTAAAAAGAAATAAGAACTCACATTGTCATAGTCCATCAATTCTGAAGACTGGCCAAAAAGACGCTGAGCCAGCAGTTTTCCTGCAGCTATTGCTGTGGGTGTTAATTCAGGACGGCCCTAAGAAGAGAGCACAAAGCTTTGTTTTAACTAAGAGAGAAGTAGCATCCAAGGCTTCCTCCTGGGACAATGGTCAGAGGAAGGCCAAATCTCTGGAATTCCAGCCTAGTAGCCAGGGCTTCAAATAGAGAAGGCAGTAATAATTTCTGCCCAAACATGCTTTTAAGCCTCTGAGTTTAATATCTGTCTTAATGGGGGGGAACAAATGCCATGAATGTGTCAAAACTTTGTATCTTATCATGTCACCTCTTGAAAAGCAGATGATATTCACATGCCAACCATTCACTTCCCCTTTTCTTTCCATAGTAAGTTATCAAGAAATGTTTCAGACGGTCTTTTTAAAGCAGAAATAGCCTACTATAAAGCAACAGTGTTTTTAAAACATCAGACCTTTTAAAAAGAGCTGTCTGTCACATTTTTACAGAACACAGGCAAAAAATTTAGCTATTTGTAGGCACTATTACTGACTTCCTATGTTGGTCCTTGGTTGGAGGAGTGGAACACCATTTCGCTAGCACTGCGAACTATAGGTTGAGTTGGTCCTAGTCTCAGGCTTTGGTATTAGAGAGGGGCTTGAAAGTTATTGCTCTTGGCAAATGTTAACTTCCTGCAAGTGAGAAATGGAATGATAGCAGGATATGACCAGGACACGCTCCGGTTCAAGCCATGAGTCCTGGCTACTTTTTATATCCAAATAGGACTATGCAGTGTGCCAGAACCCTAATTTTGAGTGCTGGCACAATACCACTGGAGCGTCAGAACTCCAGTGCTAGTTTTAAGGAAGCTGGAAGTTTTTGAAACTGGAGTAAGGCCTTTTCAAAGGAATTTTTTTTAAGTCCAAGGAAGAACAGTGCATGTAAGTTAATAAGAACTAACAAACTTAATAAATCCAGTAAAAAAATCTTATTTAGGAGTTAACCCAAGGCATATCATCAAGATACTTCTCTGAGATGAAGAAAGAGGTCACAACTCTAGAAGGAATGATGTGGAGACATAAGAAAGCTGTAACTGAAAAACACCTTTGTGGGACAACATGGAATGCTTTACAGAATGCGTGAAGTTTTGATTCATACAGGTCTTACATAGATACAACACTTATCACACTCCTGCAAAGCCCCACTTGGAGGCAGTCATCCAGTAAGCCCTCAAAAACAGCCTTCAGCGGAAAATAAAGTAAGGATTCCCCACCATACACATTCAAGTTTTTCAAACTTTTTTTTCATTACCCTAAATTTTTTTTAGCATTTACTGGAATCCACTCCTTCCTAGTTTATCTTTTCTGTATGTTGCTAGATAGATTCTGTACATGGTATTAGCTACCATTTACTTCAGTACACATACCATATCCATTATCTGCATTTTAATATGCATTTATGCTTTCATCTGTACCAATAACCACTTAAGTTAAAACTTCCATTGCAGAAAACCAAAGTGAAACAAGATTGTGTCTAACCCGATAAGAGAAACTACAATTGTAATTGTTAATGAAGACTAGTCTGTTTTTCCCCACAGCTCATGACAAATAACAAAACTGCAAGTCTATCCCTTTTTTCCCCCGCTAAGATCCATCAAGTCACGGTTTTTCAGCTCCAGCATTTTGACTTTCAAGTCTGTAAATGTCATTTACCAGATGAAAATTGCCATTTGTTTTTTCTTATACACATTTGCCTGAAACATGGCTGCCAATCATTTCTGTAGCAGGAAATACAGATGTTGTTTTGGCATTCCAGAAATGAATAGGAGATTGGAACGAGAGATAAAATTGTGAAAGCACTGCAATGCATTCCATAAAACCCAACTAATTACTAAAACATCCACGCAGATAAAGCCCAATTTCTCATAAACAATGACTTAAAGACCTTCCTTGGTAAATATTTGAAATGAACATTCACTTTGGAGTCATGTGTACAACTAGTCTGCTGCTTATTATGGATATGAATTGTTCATAAGAATCCTCCAATGTATTATTCATTTAAACGAGATGGCTCCTAAGAGATTTTAAAAAGCTTTGAAGTAATGTGTATTTGTTCTAACACAACTCTTTTTGGTCTTACTTCTATTCAAAGCAACATACTGTACATTCCACCTTCTCTACACATCTTTGTTATAAGACCCTTTGAAATATGACAGATGTACAGTGGCACGACCATACGATAAACCTCCTTCTGAGAGAACTTCATAGTGTGTGCCATGCTTTTCAACAAGAATACTACTGGAGGAAGAATTTGAACACAGAGTTTATATGAGCACTGAAAAAAAAACCAAACTAAAACTGAGGTTGATCTTCCATATCCTGATTACAGGAGATGAAAATGCCTAAATGCAATTTCACCTGCCATTGAAAATAATATTTTGCCAAAGCTTGAAAAACCTTTTTTGAGAGTAGACCAACTGACTGACCTCTAGAAGGATTTTTTTCCCCCTTTTCTCTAAATGAACAGCTTGGATAACATTAGGATTCCATTTGCCATACAAGGGTGCAACAAGACACCCATGCACACATAGTTCCCCATTTGTGCCAGCTGGGTATGACTCCCAAATGAAAACAGCCATTCTGAGCGTATCAGGAAACTTGCCTTTCTCCTCTCTCACTCCCCTTCTAGTCAGGGCACTGAATTAAAACAAAAAAAAGGAGTTATTGCTATTTTGTAGCAATTTAGTGTCTATTCAGTTTGGCGTGGTAAAGGAGGGAAGAGGAGGGCTTGAGAACTACTTGCAAAGGTATGAGAAATAGCATTTTACAGTAGCAAAGAGACTCTGGCAGGGAGAAAGCAGAGCAAAGAGAAATCCTGAGCAGGAACATTGGAGGAAAAAAAAATCTTATTCTTATAAGCTATATCAGGGATCATTGATGCTCGTTCACAGGAAACAAAAGTCCTCTTCCTGTGCTGTTTTGGTAGGTCTCACCCAGGAAGTATCACACACCGAGCTCTACAGCTTTGTGGTGCTTAGCAGGATGCACTTGATTCTTCTGTGTGTGTTCTTTGAGATATGCACCAGCACAGAACTTTCTTTCACTGCTAGTTCCCATGCCAATGAAATTTATTATCTAAATTAATTCTGGTTCAAATAAAGGCAAAATTAATTTAAGTATTCAAATAAACAAACTTTATTGCTTAGCAAGTGGAAATTTACTGTGAGCAAGTGGCTCACACTGTACTGGAGTCAGGTAAGATAATGGCAATAATTACTTCTATCTTTAAAATCTATAAATGCATGAGTACTATACTGTGATTTCTTTAAATCCCTATATTGAGGCCATATGCAGATATAAACTTAAGAGAATGTTTCTACAAAGCACTGATTTAACTCTTCAGTTTTTCCCCAACTGTACGCTGGACACAGTATAAAGCTTGTGTTGCTGGTTTTAACACTTATATTTAGAAGTGCCTGTTGAACAACTCAGGTTCAAAAATCTGCACTAATAAGGACAAAAGCAGGAAAAGGAAATCCAAGTTTTAACTACAAAATGAAAATGACAAATAAATGAAGACCTGATTTTTTAGATCGAGAGTAGGAAAGAGGAGAGCATCCTGCCTCTAACTTTATATTTCTTACTTAACGAAATCCTCAAAGGGCAGAAGACGAAAAGCACCCAAAAGGAAATGACTTGCCCAAAATAACACTGCAGATTGGCAGCAAAATGAGCAACAGAATCTAAGACCTTGCCAGCACTGCCTCTAACAACTGCTTCTTGGATGAAATTAAAAATAAAAGTTTGGAGAGCAGGAGGCCCAACCAAGGCATTCATCAGGGACAAGCACGTGTAGGAGATCATTGTGAGCAGAAAGAGGACTTCAGGAAATATCCCAGAGCAAGAAGTGCCAAGTACAGAGGGAACCTGTATGTGAAGTGAGAAGAAAGGAGAGGAACTGTACATAATCCCAAAGCTCTGAGTGACTGGGCAGGGCAGAGGAGGTGTGGAGAGTAGGAAGAGAAAGGAGAAATAGCTGAGCAGGGACGTTTTAACACAGTGTAAAAGGAAATGGCAAGTAATTTGCATGGAGATGGAGACAGACAGGAAGAAACACATGTCTGCATAGAGGAGAAGAGGTCAGGAATGGTCAGCAGACTTAGGAGATTTAAGAGTCTCTGGCAGTTCCAGTGTCCAGTCAGAAATTTGCAGGGCTGTTCCCAAGACTTTATGAAACCTGTTACATCTCTTCAAAATCTCAAAGCACCTGTAGAATTTATACATTTGAGACCTTCAAAAGATTTTAAACATGGCAGAATGAGAAATTTTTTAAAGGTCTCTCAAATTATACTATATATGGTCTTCGGATATTGCTACAGTATTTAGATTTACCAGACTTTTAAAACAGATGCCTTCACTATATCAAAAACCATCTTGGTAGGAAGGCACATGCTCAGTTCCATTAAGTTCAACAACAGGTGAGGGAATTCTTGCAATGCCCAGCCTCTATATTCTGTATATTGCCCAAATTTTTCAGTAACAGCAGGCAGGTGATGAAAATATCCTCCTGTCACTGTACAGTTCAGAATTCAGACTTTCTTTTTTTAACAAAGACAACATATTCAAAGATGCCCAACTTATAGTAGATACTCTGAGCTCTTCTGTAAACTGAAAATTGAGGGATTGAAAGTATTTGAGTGCACTTTGATCAGGACAAGACATTCTAGTCATAGGTAACTGTAGATTATAAATAGCACTAGATTAAGGCCACAGAATTCTGTTTTTGCATCTCTAGTAAGTAAATTATTTTGCTTAAGTTACAACATCCCCTCCTTTATGGGAAAAATAAAACCAACCAAAAACAAAGCACAAAACACACCTCATGTTTACTTGGCATAACCATTCACAAATCATAAACAGAAGTCAAATGCATTTAGTATTTGCAGCAATTACTTCTTATTCTAGAGGAGGATACTTCTGTGTCAGAGCGCAGCCTTGTGACGAGTCTCAATGAAACCCCAAAATACTCAACTGGAATTACAGAACTTGTCAGGGTCATTCCCAGTAAGTGTATTCAACCGCAGAGGTAGGAACTGCTTTCACTCAGCAGTCAGAGGCAGTATGAAGTCATGTGTCTGAAGTGATAAAAACATTACTAGAAAGATAATTGAAGTGATAAAGACATTATTATTAGCCTCTGACCAATGCTGCATTCCCTGATAAACATCAGTAGTAATCTCGAATGCTGAGATACTTCACAAGATCCACGTGAAGGAAATTGCTGACCCAGGTGGCTGGCATAAACACCTCAGCTCTGCAAAATGGGAAAGAGCAAAACACTAAGATATATGCTAGAGCATGACGACATCTGGGGACTCGTTATTAGTCAGGAACAAAGTTGGCTTCCTGTTATTGTAAAATACTCGGTACCTCTGTTATGTCTCCAATTGCATAAATGTGAGGAACAGAAGTAGCTTCACTGGCATCAACAATGATCTTTCCAGTTTCAGAATTAGTTTTCACTCCAACTGCCTCCAGATTGAGAGTTTTGGTGTCAGGGGCTCGGCCTTAAGGAAAAAAACAAGAAATTAAAGTAAAAACTATTGGAAAACTTCAGCAGCGTCAACCTAAAAAGCTGGCACCCTCTACTGTAGGCTTCCAAGAACTTTGTACTATTTGATAGCCCAAGTAGAAACATGATAAAAACTTATCTCACACTGAAAAAGCTGTAAGGGTGGAAAAATGGATATGAATTTCTTTGTGAGAGGAGCTCTGTTACTACTGCCTTTGCTCAGACTACTTCAGAGAAAGTTATCCTTGAAAAATGTGCAGGACAACATCCACTGCAAAAAGTGCAAAACCCACATGGTTTACTATTTATTGCACATTCTAAATTCAGTTTCCTAATGTCACACGAATATACGTACAATAACTAAGCAACTTCTACATTGAAAATTTCCAATAAACATTAACTGAATGGCACTCAGTGCTAACAAACAGCCTGTTACACACACTTGTGAGTAAAAATTAACGATGCTGTTCAATGTTAAACATTCCTCAATTTCTCTTTTCTTGTTATCTGATACACTTACCTTAAAGCTTTCTTAGTTCCCTCAGCTTGAATGCAAAAGTTTACCAACTTTGCTCTCAAGTCCTTAATGCTGAGTTATTTAGCTCAAACTCTGTATTTAAGCTATTTCTGCAAAGTTTAGAAACACTATTCCTAGAGTTTAGAAACTATTTTAAATGGATTTAAGAACAAATGAGGCAAATTATACCAAGCCTAGATTTTATTACAGCTTCTTCTTCCAATGGTTTTAAATTATCTCATCTTTAAAAAAATATATATTTTTGTAGTGTTTTCTGCATAGAGTTACCACTTAGACCACCAAAGTCTTGTGAACTTTACACTGAGCCTTCTATAAAGAATCTAACAAAGGAATTCCTGACCCAGAAATTGGAATCTTCAATCCTATCCAGTTTTTCAAATGTATTTGAAGGTTAATAAGCATAGTGAAATTATCAAGCACTCCCAGCAATTGTAGGAACACACAGGATCACATAGAAAAGACTACCTGAATGTATCCAAATGCAGGAAATTTTGTAACATTGCATCCGTTTTTAGAAGCTATAAATGACTATGGATATATCTACATATATAGGTCTCCTTTGTGTGAGTCATGATTTTGTATTTGATGTTAATACAGAGCTATAGCAAAACAAAACAAAATGGGAAATGTGCTTTCATTATAAAAACAAGCTCTTTGATGTTAATGTAGGAAATTATTAAACAAAAGGAAAACCTGGCTTGTCAATACAGACCTAATTATATGTAAACATATGATTCACTGCTTTATACATCTGCCATATAGCCAGGCCCCCCAAACAATGTCACATCTGAATGCCTCTGTAAAGACTTCTGTGTATTAATTTCATCTGGTGAAACCAACACTTCCTCTGGGAGTACTGACTGAAGCTGTCGGCACTTGGCTATCTGTCTGTCTTCCCTTCTGTTGTCCCCATGGGATGTTGATCTGCTGTTCCTTCTCTGCCCCCTGCTCCCCAGTCCTGATGCTATCAGGCAACAAAAATAATAAACCTCCAGGACCTTATCTTGGCTCGGATGTGAAACAACTTCCTACCGTTGTATTTCTTTGTGTATTGAGAGTAAAGCCTGGATATTCTGCAAATGGACAACTAATGGGGTTTTCTAGTTTCTCCTTTTTCCTGCCAGGCAGAGCCAAGGGAAGGCTTAGCACGCAATGGCAGGCACTACAAGAGGAAAAAAAGAAAAGCTGTCAATAGAGTCATTTAAAGACCTGTGACAACAACAGCTGAGTTTATCAAATCTGCAGGTTAACACTTAACCTTTCGATTCCAGTCTATTTTAACGTGTACAGCTTGGTATTAATAGCTAAGAGTTACAAAAAATGTGTTGCTACTCATAGTGAAATTTCTCTCTCCACTTTACTGCCTACATATTATTTCTGAAAGCAAAACCAAAACTTTAAAATACTGAACTGAAGCTTTATTGGGCTTTAGCCCCACGCTGGCTCACCTCCATAAGCCAGAATTACACTCACTGATCTTGCTTCACCTCAAATTTAGTAGCTCACGTTCATGGTTATTCAATGTGTCTTGGTAAGTTTTAGTGTCAAATTCAGGAAATTCTGGTATTCCCCAACATTCACTTACTTGTATTATAGAACCGGTTCTCACCATTTCTCAGTAGTACCGGATTAGAAGGACATTAGTTTCATACCCGTAACTCCTAAGTTTTTTACATTTACAGCTTCAAGAAAGCATGAGTTTACAGCTCATTTCTAAGATCCTGAGGGCAATACAAAACCATACCAAATCCTACCAGGCATGCAACACAGAGATGCTCCCCCCGCCCCCCTGCTCCTAAAGCCAGCACATGTGCTTTTAGTTTGAAGATGTCCACTGCCCTGAAACTGCCACAGAACAAGGAGTGTATGATTGTGTAAGACACAACACTAGATTTAGCTTTTATTCAAAAAAAGATATTATATTAGACATCTATAAGAAAGGCGCCAATTCAAATCTGACCCTTAAAAAGGTTCCCTGCTTCCTGCACTTTTAATACCACATCATAATCATAACAGACCCATACAATAACCACTCAGCTGTGAATACCACACAGATCCCTGCTTTCAGGGCCTGCTCCCATTCACTTTTAACTTTAAAGGAAAACAGCTTTTTGATCTGTTTTTGTGAAATCTAGCAACAGGGTTTCCTAAGGGGGCTGCCAGCAGCTTAGCTACAGGGAGTGACGAGAGCCTGGCTAAAGCACCCATCTTGCATGCGTGCTGGGCTGGTTATAATGTGAGGTGGCATTTCTGCTCCGTCATCTGCTGAGGGGCTCTGGTGATCACACTTGCACAGAGAGTAAGGTGAAGGCAATGCCATGCTGCTGTGACTTTCAACAGGAGAGACTGAAGCAGCTGAACTGAGAAGAAACCAGAGAAATAGGCATAGTCAAGTAAGCAGCAGCAGTAAATGAGTGACAGCACACTCTTGCATACAGTAAGATTTCCCAGGGTGATAAAGGTGTAGCTGACAGCAGAATTTTGTAATGGGTCTTCTGCAGTTTCTTAATCACAGGAGCTGGAATGTCTGTCTGCCCCCCAGCATTTGAAAAATCCAAACTAGAGCCAACAGAGCATTTTATTATCAGGCACGATACTGCAGATGGCCACTGTGAGGATACTGCAGGGTGACAGGATGGCTCTTCTGGCATAAAACTTAAGCCCAATAGTCTTCTCCACTTCTTCCCTATACATTGGCATTTTGACACATCACTTCATAACTTTAACCAGTCTGACCCCAGTTTGGCCTTAATCAATATCTCATTTGTCTTCCCAGGCTTGGTACTCTCTCTCATCTTGTTCTGGGCACCTGACACACTCCCCAAATCAGTTTCAAGACCACTACCATTTCTTCCTTCAAATCCCTTCCCAAAACCCACAAGGTGTTCACTAAAACACAGCCAGCTGATAATGATGAATTCAGTGTAACTAATGGTCAGATGACAAGAAAACACCGACTACCCTAGGATTAACTAAGGTAAAAAACGTCCAGAACCCTTACCACTTCGATAGCGGCATGCATCAGTTTTACAAGGCTGTTTCTGAACATTTCATTAATTACTGATAAACTTTCAGAATGCCTGCCACAATTTGAAAAAAACCTGACCCTTAGTCAGTGCTAGAACAGTAACTGGTTCTTTGCCAAGACTGCTAAGCTGTACTATTTCTTGTAGCATTGACCAGTAATGCTTATTACGCAGAGGAGCCATCCCTGCAGAAAGCTTGTGGAAGCCATGGTGCAATCAGTAAACACCTGGGCATCACCATCCGCTGCACACCTGAAGTTACTTGTGTCTGGAGACATGTCCCTTTGGTGCTACTCAAACAACAACAACGAAAATAAGCAACTCCAAGCGACACACAACCGGATGAAAACCCTACAGCACGGGACAGACTTCTAACAATTCTATTTGTTTTGTTCTCAAGGTCCTGTACAAAGTAAAGTAGGCTGGAAACATTTTCTGAGAAGAAAGCTACAGTTCACCTTTACATTAATTCTCCCACACTAAGCTTGCTTTAAGCAAACGATTCGTTCACCCTTAAAGGATGGCTCTGCAGCCTCCAAAACCAGTACTCAGCTACCATTCCCAAGCGAGGTCACTGCCTTCAATCTCCTAGACACTTATGGGTGAAGAGAACCTGTATTCTGTAGAAAATGTCGCAGTAATTATACTGGTTTCATGAAATTACTTTGGAGCATTTTCCACCATTTTAAAATTTATTTATACCAGCACTTAGGTAAAGGCTAGCCATCGCCTATCAACTCAAAGAGCACCTTGTGGTTCTGAATCCAAAACGTTCGCTCACATGCAGACTGGAGGCATAGCCTAGCATCTAACTTTTCCTCTACATGAAGAAGCGATTTTTGTACTTACAGGTTGACAAAATAAGTAGCATAAAATAAGAGTTACATTCAAAATTTATGGGTGGGTTAAACGAAGGAAGAAGTACCATCCAGGCTTCTTTCAATGCAAACTAATTACTAGCACATTAAAAATAGCCTTGTTGAATAAAGTCTGACTGAGTGTCATTAAAACTAGATATTGGGGAAAAAACCCTAAAAGCACTGACTGATGGGAATGACAATTTTCATTAGGACTGCAGAAACCACATCTTACCAAGACAGTAATGGATTAAAAATCACAAGAAAGAGACAGGGGATGTTCAGAACAAAGACCCAGAGCCTCAGCAAACCACATCACATTAGCACTAATAGTTTACTGAGATCAACCAAGGCGCATTATTTTTCACTGAATAGTTCAAAGGTTAAAAACTGGATGGCAAGATTTTGTTTGCAGAGACGGATCTAAAGCCCATCCCCTTTTCTATAGGGACTGGCAAAGATATGCTCACAGGAGATCACAGCAGTATTTTACCATATGGGACTTTTCAAAGAAAATCTCCAAACAAAATTTATGTTTTCTTAGTTAATCCAAACTGATTTGGTTGTAAGACTTGAAAACTACTATATAAAAAAAAAAGTTATGTACTTAACCCTTTCTTGATATTGAACAGTGAGGATCTTATTTTACTGCACTACAAAATAAATCTGCCAAGCATCCAGTCTGACACAAAGGACAATATGCTTGGTGGCACATGATGTGCAACACCTAATACCTGTCCAGCTTTACAATGAGCTACAGTTATACTGCCTTTTTATAGAAAAGATGATATTATTTCAAAGACAGAGTGGCTTTCCTCTAAGCTTATGAATGCAAAGGAACTTGAGAATGGTTGTTCCACTGCTCTCAGCAGGGAGAAAACTCTCTTTGTAGAGCTAAACTTGAAATCTGCTGCTGGTCACTGCGCTTTCTCTTAATAGTTTACTAGCACACTACCTCACTTTCTCTGTCAAACTAATTCCAGGATATTTTGTAAACACCTGCTTAGTTTGATCATCAATTCAGTGTTGCTCCTCTACACAGTAAGACCCCATTAGGTATGCAGTAACTCAGTATCTTTTTAAGGACTTTGTGAATAATCAGATTCCAGTTACAGCAGCGATCTTTCACCATCTATTGCAAATTCAAATGGAAATACTGCTCGCTAATTCCTTTTACATATCAGCTGGGCTGCAACCACAGCATGCAACGCACAGGTTTCAGTCCTTCAATAGCTGAAGCAAACCCAGTCTACAAAGCCTGATCTCCTGCAACTTTGCCCTGCAGCTCAGCAGTTGCATTTGCTTATAAAGGTGTCAGTCTCTACCCTTGTCTCTGGATGAAGGCCCTATGTTCAATCTGTACGTGCACTCACTGCTGCTTTGTAGCTCAGGTATATTAGGCACCTAACTATAAAATTTCTTTTTGTGTCCTTAAGGGCAGGGGGAATACTACATAATATTAAGTTTATTGGTTCCATATTGAATGGAAAAAAAAAAAAAATCTCAAAAGCTTATCATTTCAGGAGAAATCTCACAAAAGCAGAAGCCAGAGCACTAGTAAAAGACAGAAGTATGTTACAGGACTAGGCAGGCAGAACCAAATAACGGTCAAGAAAGAGCTGTTTCACTGATCCGGAATGTAAGAGTATAGTCGCTCAGCAAGGTAACATGGGCCCATAACAGTTACCTACAAAAGCTTTGGATTGAAACCTCTAAATTACATAAAAAAGTATCAAAATGATTGGTTTTTTGGCCTCAAATATTTTGACTGGTTCAAAAAAGCTGCTAGAAAAGCAAAGAGAGCATTGTGCCTGCTTTTATTGGCTTATCCATACAAGCAGAAAATTACACACTCCAAAAGATAAACAAAACCCTTCATAAAACCACAATGTAAATTTTTTTCAAAGGGCCTATATTAAGAGATAATACTGTAGCTTACCAAACTCGAACTGCGTCCCACTGTCAGTAAATACTTTCAACTTTATTCATAAAATCCTACTAAAATTCCACCATGTGCTTACAAAAATCAAGGAAATATTTACTATAGTTCAGGCTACAATTAGTTAACAATAGTAGCTGCTTTTTAACTAACTCTACAGGCTGACTTTCTTCAATCAGTATTGTAACTGGCACATCTGCAGACAGGAAATCCTCAACACTACCAAGTTTCCCAGCCTATTATCTGAGACACCTGGTGTGGGTGTGTTGATACAGAGCAAAACAATGAATCATACTGACTGCACATCAATTAGCCAGCTTTAACTGTTAATGTGTTTAATCCTTAAGGGTGGAGTGCCAATTTGAACACCAACAACAAAAAAAAAAGTCAACACAAAACCCCCTCAAACCTCAAACTGTTCATTTTGCAGTTTCTGAACAGGGATTGTAACTCAAATCTGTGACAAAAACTGTAATACATGTAGTTCCTCTGTATCAAAATAGTGAGTGGAATCATGTTACAACTGAGTTGCAACTGTATATCATGCACCAATATTCCATTCTAATTAACACTAAACCAAAGATTTTTTTCTTATTACACCAAATTAATAGCTCTTTTTTCCATCTTTGACAAAAGTAAAAATTGACATGACATGTCACAGGTTTGACTCCACCTCAGTGCACTTTTGCCAGAAAGCTTGAGACAAATCAAATATGGCATTTAGAAACCCGCTTTTTGGAAAGGCTTTCAGTCTCACCTCATGGATATTATTCTACAGTTTTCAGGATTGCCACATCTCCAGCGAGCATGTCCTTTTTTGCTCTTGGCAAGCACTAGTGTCTTTGATCGGTTCTGGTGAGCATAATCCATTATTATAGGCTGTTTCCACAATTTATAAAAGCCCACCGCACTTCTAAGAGAATCTAAGGTAATCTCAGTAAGTGAAAGCAAATGTTTGTCACAACACACAGCCTGCTCTCTGGGGTATTAGGAAGATATAAAGCTAACTTAACCAGGGGAAAGGAACAAGAGGACCACAGATTTAGTCCACTGGGCAAAATACAAAATGCTGTACATGATCTGTTCCTGTTTCCTGTGATGGATCTATTCTATGACCACAATAATTTAACTTTATCTGTTATCAACAAACGAAAGAGTAATGCTTCCCCACTACTCTAGAACAGCAGTGTCCGATAAAAAGACAGTATAAAAATGAAGTAGTTAAAGGAATAGCTAAAGCTGCTAGTAAAACTGATCGTTCCTCTGCATCGAAACAGATTTATTGGCCAGTAAGTTTAAGCCTATTTACTTTGCTCACCAGATAGCATCTGCTTGCCAAATATCGCTACTACCTTTAGCCATCCATTATTTATCTAGAATTCCAGATATTCACAAAGCTTTATAAGCACAGAAGACAAGAGGTCTCCTATTCTGGTGGGCACGCAGTCCCTCTGAACCAATATAGCAACAGAGGGCCAACTCATACCAGCAACAAACGAGCAGCTGGGGGAGGCAACGCAGAAAGAGTATTTTCGTTCCTGTGGGCTGGAGCCTTGTACCATACATCATTTAGTGCACTAATCCCTACAAGAAGTAGTGTTGGACTCAAAGGAAGCAAAACCCAGATTTAATTGACATTTCTGGTGATTATGCTCATAGCCATTTGTCACAAAATTCTTTTAAACTGATTTACTCTGGCTTAGGCATTGTACATCAGTTCAAGGGGTGAGAGATACGTGAAAGTTCCAAAACAGATTTAAAAAATCTCTGAAGTTCCAAGGTTCCCTGGATTAGCTCAGATTTTTAGGGACAATTATTTATCTTTCTCTGAAGTAGATGATGGCCACAGTAAACTTGAGCAGCATGGTTCAGAAAAACTCCTAGAAGAAATGGTACCCTCTTGAACAGGATAAATAGGAACTTGTAGTGCATAGCTTAATGAGTAAGTCAAGAGTATGGACTTAGAGAACACTATCTGCACCACAGAGGCTGCTGGAATTGATGCTCTTGCCCTCTAGTAAATGTGAGGAAGACTAAATGGGCTCCCATTTATTGCAGTTCATGCAAACGTAGTTACCACGGATTTCTTCTGTTCACTGTAACTTTCATGACTGTAAGTGAAGAAGTCAGGCATGCAAGAAAAGAATTAAAAAACTATCAATGTCTAAGTCACTAAATATTTAATATTAAAAAAACCAACAAGGAGGCTATTTGGCCCCTTACAACATGATGAGGGGACTTCATTTTCAGAATGGAAAGCATTGCAAATAAATGCTAAGACAATCAAGTTTACCTACTGCCCACATCACTGTGTCAAAGGAATCGGTTTCTTCTGTGCCCAGGTCGGTATTTTTCCAGGTGACTTGCAATCTGTTGCTCTCCAATTTTTCAACTTTGGTTGGGAAACATCTCTTCAAAAATTTTGTGCCGTAAGATTCCATGTGCTCAGTTACTAAAGATGCCATTTGCTGTTGAGTAGGGGAAAAAAATTTGTTTATTCTTAGATCTATGACCTTTTAAATGTAACACACCCCCCCTTCAGCTGTCTTCATGAAAATCCAGTAAATACAGTGTGTGTTTCAAGCATTCTTTGTCTGTTGGGTACTATGCATTGTCAACACATGGTAATTTATTAAGCCACTATGACCTGCAACTCCATTCCAAGTGGAGTCTACATGTGAACATTCAAATCATTTTCAAAAAAGTAAAATGGTATAGGAATAAAACAGTTGCTTTTAAATAATTTGATACTTATACAAAAATAGCATCTAGAGCATATTCAATTTAACATTACCATAATTACCATTTTCTGGCAGCTTTTCATAAAGTTAAGGAAGAAAAATATTTCCCTTTGTCCTGACACCTGTCATTTCTCTGCAATGACTATGAATCACTAAGGTTTCCTGTAAAGTTCTACTACAAAAAGGAAATAATGCTTTTGTCCTAAGAGCCTGTTTGAAATAGTGCCACACCACAGTCAAGCAGTAAAGCGTTGCACTGACAGGTTTATCCAAAGATGTCATTGCTCTCGATTGCAGTAATTCTGGTTGCACTTTGTCAAAGAATATGTTTATTACTGAAAGGATATTATCACAAAGCCGCTCACACTGAACGACTACATGCAAGCTCTTGGCTCACAAAACTTTTTGATATTGATATTAACTAATATGAAGGCAACAGCAGGGTTCTCTCTCCAGAAACATGATGGCTCACTAACCAGTTACATCAAGACTCAATGTAGCTATGGACTGAACATAATTATTTAATCTCTATTAATACTTTCTTAATTTTGAAATGTCCATCGTGCTCTTCCTGCCTACAAAGGATCAAGTTCTCAGAGAAAGCCCTACCGTGTTTTATGAGGTGCCGCACACACACACTCTTAACACTATCCCCTGCTTGCTCAGGAGGTCTTATGCCTTTACAGGTGTAGATTTCTTCAACAATGAGTGCAAATCCCAAGCCACGTTCTTATACAATGTTTTGCAAACTCCGGTACACATACCACTAGTTCTAAAGGAAGTGGGAGTGGCTGGCATGTGACCAGAGCTATCACTGCCTGCAGTGGTACTTGTTACTGCTGCTTCTCTCAGCAATACTGCCTCCTGAAAAACTGTGCTGTTACACGTGGAAATAATTTTCTTACACACTGTGTGTGCAAAAAAGTTCTTTAAAAAAAGCCCATAGTTCCATCACTATCATCAACTTTGGCCTATAAATGTTTTGGCCTCTTGCAATTACACATTTTTAAAAAAAATCCCAATTTGTGGTACCAGGAATAATTATGTTAACATACATTCGTTCCCATTCTGAAAACACTATATTCAAGTGATTAACGTGACACAGTCTTCTTTCTTAAGGCTGACATTTTCCAAAGTTATTTGCCTGTGAAAAAAATTATTGGAAACATCAAAGAAAAAGTTCACCATGCATGTGAGTGAAAACCCAGAACACTCACTGTTCTAAGAACACCACAGAAACTTTTCCTTCAAGGTAGCATGAGCATCAACTCTTGCAGGGACCAAAGGCTCACAGTCACCTTTAGCATACTCTCCCTACAGACCTAGGGACAGAAGGACTATCGGGCCATCAAAGAGATCATCTAACTTGCAGAACAGAGGCTACAAACGCACATTCAAGTAACACCTTTACTGGAGCCAGTAACTCGTCTTTAACCTAAACCTGCTACACTACCTTCTGTTGCTTCTTTAAGCAGTTATACTTTTTGACACAGATCCTACATAAAACCTTTGTTGCTGTTGTCTTTTCTCATTGTTATTTCTAATTGCTTTTGTTATCTTTATACAGGAATGGGTTTCTGGCCAAAACTGTTTTCTATTTTGTCAGCACAGTCACAACCACTTATACTTTTTAATAAAAATCCTCAAAATCTTTCCCAATTTTGAAACACATTTTGTTTTCTTTAAACTTTCCTGCCTGAAAGTTGTTGGTTTTAATTTTTTCCAGCTTCGGGTTGATAGTTTCACTGAAATCACTATTTTTTTTTTTGCCTAGTTATAACCGCCACTGTTTTGGAAGTGGTAAGGTCAAGATTTCCAGTTCCTATGTCATTACAAACTTTCAGCTTAGTGATTTATTTATATTCATCATAATGAACTCCACATTGAACTACTTCATGTTAAGTCCAATAATTTATTTTAAAAATCATTATCTGTAACTCCTAGAAATTCAGGATTATTTTAAAGTGATTGTCTAATGTTTTCAGCAGCGGTATAAATCCCTCCCTTGCTTCCCAACCTTTTCAATCTTGTTTTCAACTAAGACGGAGGAGAAAAAAAAATATTCACTTTTCTGAGTACAGTATCAAAAGATACAACAGGATACGACTAGCCTATTAATAGTATAATAACAGAGTAATATATAATAATATTAGTATATTTATATATAATAATAATAGTATAATAATAGACAAATAAGCTAGTACTTATTTAGTTTCTCTTCAGAAAGCATGTACTAGGAAATGTTTGGAGAAGCCAACGACACTTTTTCTTTAGGAGACAAAAATAATCAAATATACTTTTTAATCTATTTGACATATAAGGAGATGTAAGATACTCCGTACCCACCTGATCAAACCCACGAAGCGGGATACTTCTCATCATGACTGTAGTGTCCAACCCAATGCCTGTTAGAAATCCAGCACACTCAAGTGAAACGTCTGGTGAGGCATCAGTAAGGAAATATAAACAATAATTTCACATAAGCGCAATATAAAAGTGTAGTATACAAGTGGGCTTTTTACCTAGAGATGCCAAGTTCTCCTCACACAGACAACATCTTTAGTTTGCTTTTGTTGCCTAGAATAAAACTCCAAAGCCTTAGAATATTTTCTTCATAGATACCACTGTTTTTAAGACCCTGAGAATTTACCCTCAGCTGACCTTAATCCCTACGATGCTACTGCAAAGAAAACTCTTCCTATTCTATTACCGACTCAACCAGAGGGCATGAGCAAAGGAGTTCTGAACACGGAGCTTTCCTAGGAAAGACAGCTAGGTTGCTTATAATCACATGTCATCCCAGGTTTTTCAAAGGATACAGCTGGCTCCAACAACCAACCTGTTAAATAAAAAGAAAAAAAGAATAAAGCAGTGGAATGAGCTTGTGCAGATTTCTGCACAACCAAAAAATAATTTTATAAAGTAGTTTCTGTATTTGTTTTATATATATATATGTTATATACACAGACATATACAACATATATACACACACAGATGTTATATATTAGTATATTTATTATCTATAAATATGTAATATTATATTTTACATTATATAGATCTTAGAAAAGTGTACATTGCAAACAAGTTTGGAAGCATTTATTACTCTTCTCAAAATTTACCAAGTGTTTGAATTGTTTGGCATGCATTTATGTGTACGTATGTGTGAATTTCTGTACATTTATGAGAGAGATTGGATGGTTTTACCACCTAAAGCGTTGATTGCCATATTTAGCAACTATACCTCAAAAACCTTTGTCTTTTTATTCTAGTTCCTGAAAAAATTATTCATAAGAAGCCAGAGGAAGAGATTGAAATGGAATTGAAAGGTACAGTCACCAATGATGTTACACTGAAAATATACATATAAAATATGTATTACATTATATTATATATTATATATAATTACAGAAATACAATAACCATTATACACTATACAAATAATTATTAATTATTAGTACTTAATATCAGTATGTTATGTATACTATATAATGTACTATATTGTAGTATGTAAATATGTACATCAGTATATATTACATTATATCTTATTATATAATATCTATTAATTACATATTTTGTAAGTATGTTATACACAATCTAATAACAGAATAGAATATATAAGTAATATATATATTTATATAACAATTAGGCACACACACTCTCTCTATATGTATGTATACATACACACGTATGTACGTATAGTTACAAAATTACAGGTTTGAGGAGTGGATCTGTTGCTGTTAGATGGGACGAAAGAGCGTGGCTGGCCAACTCCAACAAAGACAACACTATAACATGTGGGCTTATTTAACAGAATAAAAAAAGACTGGACTTATAAGACATAAGGAATTATTTTTATATTGCAATGAGACATTTAAACAGATACTCTAAAAGAAAGTGAAGAAAGGCATGAAAAACTCCAAGAAACTAGTGAGGTTCAGAGGCATCACGAATGTTTCGGTTGTGTTCTATGATGTACCTCCACGGAAACGTGGAGTGGACACTGCAGGCTTTTCCCCCCGTGCCTATTGCTACTGATGCCTCATCTTCACAGGGCTCTCGGCACCATGGCCTCTGGGACAGCGGGCAGCAGAGAAACACAGACATGCAGCAGCCTTGTGGGAACTTAAGTACGTCTCTCAGTTTCTAGAGGTATCTGAATTACTAAATGTATATTTTTAAGTATTTTTAAGAAAACACAATCAGAAGCTAAGCATGTTTGAATTTCATCATCTTCCTATCAAGTAGATTACAGTTCCCAATGTAAGGTTTTATTAATTGCTAAATTTCATTTTGATTTATAATCATCTGCTTTTTCATCATCTTATTTACCCAAATGCCAAACATTTGCCCTTCCTGTCTTTAAAAGTTTGTGTATGCAGTTATGAAAATTCAGTTTAATAGATCTACATAGACTAGTATTTACCAAATACATCCATTTTAGGTCTTATGCAAAACTCCAGCTCCCATCTCTCCCTATATTTCACACCCTTTCAACCAAGAATATCACTAAAGTTGTCCATCACCACTTTTAATTTATGAGGTGTGTCAGCTCTCCCGCACAGCCGTTTCCACGCCTGTCCCCAGACGCCCTGCACGCTGCAGCATTCCTCTCCCTGACCCTATCCTTGGCTCCCCACGCCTGCTGGGTGCACACAGGGCGCAGCGCTCAGTCCCTGCTCTGGAGGCAAAAGGGGGTCCCACCAGCCGGCCAGCGGCCCTCAGCTGCTGGCCAGGCTGCGCTCTCACTCCTTCGCTGTTCACACGTTATGCACACTTGTTAACAATCCCACAGTTCCGAGATGCATTCCACATAATATTTCCACTTATGACAAAGTCTTTTGTCAAGTTTTTGAATTAGGAAAAAAAAAGCGCACCATTATGGATCAAAATTTCTAGTTACGATGAGAACAGTAGGCTCTTTCTGACTATGGTTTTCATCTACGGAAATACCTGTTTTACACAGAACTTTCACCCCCATGCTTTATAAAGAACTTTTAATCAAAACACACCACCACAGAACCACAACACTCAGAACCCACCTGCATATTTGGCATGTTTTTTCTGTTTATTTTGGGCATTTTTTTAAAGCAGGTCTCTCTCATACTGCTGTATTCAAAAACTTAAAAAATAACTTTGGATTTTCGGGTGTGGAAGAAATAGTTTGCTAACTGCATTTTGGAAAGCTAGAAATTTTAGAAGTTTACTTTAAGAATTTAAAATACAAACTCACATAATCACAGCGTTTGAATAGGTTATTTAAAGTTAGGAGGATAAGCAAGGAAGCATAAGCGTCACAAGCATAAGTCACAGAAGCTTATCATAGGCTTTTACCCACATCCAACCTCATTGGACTGTTTTGAGGAAGGTAAGTTTTAGCAACACAAATGACAATGCCAGCAGAGAGAAGGCATTGCATGGAAATGATCCATTAAGTAAAGTTCTTTTCCCTCAGCAGCTGTGCCTCCATTAATTCAAAAATTCTAAGCAACAAAGCAAAACTGTTTTGACAAAACATGCTCCAAACAGGTAAAAATTCAAAGTAGTCAGATGCCAGGAAGGAACACATTTGAAATATCAATCCAATATCATGGCTTATACACCCTATGCTGTTTCATATTCTACATTTTGCTTCATTCCTGGCCAAAGTAGTATACACTAGTACACACTAGGACAGTGCTTCACAAAATAAACCCTTAAATCCATGGAAAACCACATACAAAGTGAAGGCTAAGACAACGTGGTGCATGCATTGCAGTCTCTTTATAAGGATGTATCATTCATCAATTTTAACTAAAATTCACAAAGTGATGATCCTCCCTCCACCCTGTTACCAGAAAAACTATTGGTATACATGCTTACAAAGACAGAAATGTGTTCCATAGAAGGACATGAAGAACCTTAGAAAATTAAATATTTTATAAGCAAACGTGTGGCGACTAAAAACAAATGTTAGAGGCATGATGGAGCTCTGCAGACAGCAAATTTGGCTTGTCTTTTTGGCCCTGACACTGACCAGCAACATATCCCTGGGAAAGTTATTCTTCCACCATGCTGCAAGAGAGAAACAAGTCCAACAGTTGGACTTATGGACTACCCGATGCTAAGAGAGCAGAGCAAAACAGTAGGTCCAACACTAGCTTGTGGCCTATACCTTACCCTACACCGATCTGCACCATCTCCCTGATCTAATGGAGATTCTTTTAAACTTCCAAGTGCAGACGTGGGGGCTGCTGCTCGGTGAGCTCTGGGGATTGCAGAGCTGGTACAACACATGCTTTCTCACAAAAGACCCTAGATATCATCTATCTATCCTATAGCAAAAACATACAACTTCTGAAGGTGTACAGAGTTGTACAGGTTGCGGTAAAGAGATTAAAATCTGCTAGTCTGGGTTTTATGTTTGATAAACAATTTAACACAGTGGGAAATAATTTCTTCCAGCATTAGGGCATCTGATTCATCTGTGAATGGATGATCACCCCCTCTTTTAGCATGTAGCTGCCAGGAAGTGCTACGAAAAGCCACATGCTGCCCATAAAGAAACACCTACGGGAGATTCACAGGAAATAGAATGAGAATATCTTTAATTTGGGCATATGTCTGCTCATCTTTTTCATTAGGTGAAAAATAGATGCCAGCTGGCACTAATTCTTAGTATCAGCAGCACATTATTCATGATTTCTTCTACAAAGTAGAGGGTTCCTGGGCATTGTCAGTGTCTAATAGAAAAGTTAAGAAAGCAGAACCTAACCTCCTTCACACCTGCTCAATCTCTCACTCATTCTGAACATATTTCAAGGCATCTTTTCTAACTCACTCTGCCAAAATCCTTCATCCCAGTAGCGAGAATTTCTTTGCAATGTTTGTATATCTAAGGGACTTTTAAGATGGTTAACGGTTTGCTTTTTTTTTTTTTAATATGAATAACTCCAGGACTAACAGTTCTGTAACCTCCAGGCATGTAATTTGTAGCTATGCACATTTGGAGAGGAAGAAAAGAAAGAATAAGTACAGCACAGCTCAGACTAAAAACAAAAGGTGTTAAACTGAACCTTGGGAATATTTATAGTAGAAACAAATCCGACAGAAACAAACCTTTAACAACTCCCTCCTTCATGTGCTAGGACACAGCCTGATAAAGCACAGAAATGCTACTGTAGCCCCTGCAGGCTTATTTTTACTAAATCTCAGGAATGCAACATATAAACACTAGACTCCCACATTACACTGTTACAACTTGCATTAGCAGCAACTGGACAAAAGCCACATTTTCACAGAAAAATCTTACGGGATAAATCTTACGTTTCGTTTGGGGGGGGGGGGGGGTTGGGGTTTACGTTGGTTTTGTTTTGCTGGTTTTTTTTTTTAAACACCATTTCCTCGCATAAATCATTCTCTCAGAATTGAAGAGGTGACTGATATACTAGAAACAACAGCAAGTTTACTTTCCTTTTTAAACTGTACTGAGGAGTCTTGTTTATCTGTTTGATGTTTAGCTTAACACAGTGCATTTTATATATTAGAAAGTCACAGCCATGAATGGCAGCTGTTTTCTTTCAAAACACCAGTATTATAGTTTCAAGTCTTTTTGTTACATATACACTTTGCTGCTTCTAGAAGCGCTGAATAGAGAAAAGAAAAAAAAATAGTATTATCTGACTTCCATGCTAGCAAATGTGCACTTCCGATCACAATTATTTGTAGCAGGAAATTGTTCTGTAGAGCAATGTTGACTCAGAATCTTACTGTGCTATGTGCTGTAAAAAAACAAAGGCTCTGGCATTTCAGTATTTCCATTAAAAACCATTTTTTAGTATTTCAGTTAAACAATAGCTCCCAAAGCATAAGAAAAGGCAAAACACCCCCCCCAATTGTCTCATCATATTTTCTTTTGTTATCAGAACTTCCACCACTTAAGAGAACATAAAATTATGTTGGAGTTTCTTTCCTAATTGAAGAGCAATTTCACATATACCCATAGCGAAGAACAAGAGCAGTACAGCCCTTGTTTAAGTTTATGCCGCCCTCTTGTGACTTCTGTGTATAATTGCTACAGCAAACCAGTCAACCCAAGACGATGAAAATTCATATTTAATTTCATTTTAGAATGGAATTTCATGGGGGGTGGTGGGGGGCGGGAATCTATTATATATACTAATGAGGACTGGTAGTGTGATGCTGCCACATACCAGACCAAATTCCCATAAGGAAAACAGAAGGACAGAAAAATTGGTGCATAAAAGGCAGGCTTGAACATTATTCACCTTGCCATAAAGAAAGGGTATGAATGGCAGCATCCATTAAAGCCATGGTAAGGTAACTTACGTTTTTCCAGGAGATTCTTTTAGCCAGAATAGATCATCACTTGTGATTCCATACTCCAGTGCACCTGCAATCTGTGAGCACACAGGTAAGAGCTTGAATCTACAATGCAAGTTCTGGCAGCAAAGAAAGCTACAGCAGCTTGGGCTGTATTAGCCGAAGTACAGCCAGCAGACCAAGGGGAATGTATCTGGAGTTCCCCAGGTATGTTATCGAGTCTCCTACTTTGGAGATTTTCAAAACCTGACTGCAAAAAGCCCTGAGCAATGTGATCTGACCTCACAGCTGACTCAATAGGTGACACCAATCTCCTGGAGCAGGAGGTTGAACTAGATGACCTCTAGAGATCCCTTCCAACCTGAATTATCCTACAGCTCTAAGCAACATCAACATACTAAATTGATGAAAATTCATTTCTGTGGAAATATTTTTCTAAAAAGCCTGTGCTTTATATAAAAGATAATTTTTCACACAACATAAGTACAAAAATCTCTCACATGTTACTTTATATTTACATTCTTTATCCTCCAAATGTTTGTTATTATCTGCAACAAACCCAGTAAAGCCATTGGGGTTGTCAGATGACAAGCGTAACTTACATGCGTGGGGTATTTTGGTCTTCCTCCAGTAGCAATGACAATATTTTCTGCCGTAACAATAGTCTACAAACAAAAATACAAAATCAAAATCAAGCATTTGAAATCCTTTCACCTGTCTTCAGATTTTATCTATGTACAAATGACTGGTAAATGAGAAATCTGGCACTACCATCTGCTATTTATATGACATAATGATCAGCAATGCATTAAAAAAAAGGATGGAGATAAACTAATACATGCGGGAGTTTCTCCTACACATTCTCTATCAGTTTTTGTTTGAATATTAAGCTTACAATCGTTGCTATACTAGACAAGGTCTGGTGACTACTCAGAAGCAACTGCTGTGCACAAATGGCAGCTTTTTAAAATCAATTTTTGCTTAGGACAAAACACAAAGGGATCACAGCAAGTGAGTTGAGCCTCTAAGGCCTGGAGCAAAGCTACCTCAGAAGTGGCATGTTTTTAGAAAATGCTAGGCATCTACCCCCAAGAACTTTTGCTCTCTCAAGCCGATATTAACCAGTAACATTATGTAATGATCCTCAGAAAGGTGTAAAAAATGCGTGTTCAGTCTCTTATTAAACATGCTGAAATGGCCACCATTCTATTACATGACCCAGTTGCTTGAAGCCGTGCACTCAGTGTAATTGCCTCCCACACACAATTTTGTATTAGAAAGCTAAGCACCCTTACAATTCATCTGAGGAGGAAAACATCTCAGACTGATCTAAGGCCCAGAGCAATAAGATGTTGGTCCTCTTTACATCTCTGTAAGCATCTATCAAAGCAGTATGACTCTGACAAACAAAACAAAACAATCTTTAATCTCAGCACTTCCATCTGCAAAGAAAATGTAATGGCACCTAACTGACAGGTTAGAGGCTACGGACTCGATAGGCAACAGTCACATTCATAAACAACTTCTCTACGTTGAAAATGCAAATCTCTCTCACCAAAACAACACTGAATACCTAAAGCCAATTGCAGAAGTACAGTCTAGTTCCCAGTTGACCTGAAAACCAGGACATGGAGACCTGAAATATTTGAAGTGAATGATACTGCAGAAATCAGCACAGCAGCTCACCTCTTTACCTGCTTTTGTTAAACCACGGATTGTATGCAGATCAGAAAAACTCCCTTTCATGTTGAAATATTTCACCTTCCTGTTTGGAAGAAAACAGCAACATTAATGTACGCTTAATGAAGAACAGGAATGAAATACCATCAGCTTCTTTTTCCATGTCTGAAGGCCTAAAAAAGAAAGCAAACAGGCACAGAAAAGTAAAAGGAAGAAAGCATCTCATAACATAGGCTTGTTTGCAGCTCTGTCACATAATTTCAGTCACTTAATTCTTGTGTCAGTTAACTCCTCTATACAGCAGAGTACCTAACCTTGTAACATGCTTTGGAATCAGGTTATTGACCTCTTCAAATGACACATTTTCCACTAGCCATAGCATTACTATTACTCTCTATAACATAACTAATGCAATGCTCGTTTGAGAGCATACAGAAGTGATTCAGCAGGAGTCGCAAGACTAGCACCTGTTAGATTATCTATTAATATAATTTCTCTATAAAAGGAACTGCATGCTGAAAAACTTGGAACCATTTCTGTAATGAAAGCAAAAAAAAATCAGCTGCTCTAGTACAGTGTTATATATGGACTTGTATGGCATATAAATTTTGGTGGACAAGCTTGAAATTATCTTGAGAAACCCTGACTACTTTGTATTAATGCAAAATCTCTCCAGATTAAAGAGAGCATTCCCTGATCACTACACTGCCAGAAAGCTTTCACGCAGAGTCACTTTCAACCACTATTTCCCAGAAAAAAGAAAAGGGGGGGGGGGGGGGGGCAGGGGATCACTTACATCAGCAAAAGCATTTACAGTCATGAGCAGAAAGGACCTACAGACTCAAAATATGAGCTCTAATGAGAAAATGCAAAGGCAATTCAGCAATTCTACAAGGAGAAGAGCTCCTTGACTATAGGAAGAAAGATGAACTTGAAAGACTTATTTACTTGTCTTGTAGTTGCACTCTGTGTCCCCAGTTCAAGGATTTCACATAATTCTGAACAGCTTGTGCCATCACAGACCTACCACAAAACAAGAAACCGAACATGAGATCATCACATTACAAATTCAGATTATGCAACTCAAAGGTACAGGCAATTGCTAGAAATAAGGAATGTTCTACAGTACTTTTTATTATAAGTAAATTACCAAGTCCAAATCAACATAATACCTACCAGCAAATACAGTTTTGTGTTTTAAACAAGGAGCAGTCTAAAAAACTTCATGCAAAATTCAATTCCCTAACTGCCCCTAAATAAATACCAACTGGGAAAAGTCGTTACACATTTGTAGTACACAGGAGCGGATACGGGCAATAATCTTTACCAGGTATGATGAACAGGTTGGGCTATATTCCAGCCATAGTGTTGGGCATCTTTAACTGCACTCCCTAAAAGGGCTGCTTGATGCATAAGCTTTTTAGGAATGCAGCCAACATTCACACAAGTTCCACCAAGTCCCCATTTGGTTCCTTGGAAAAAAAGAAAGAAGAAAAGTTAGTGCGTCAGGTTAGTGTAACTTAATGCAACTGGATTACTCAGAGAACTAGGTTGCCTATGCAATTAGTTAAAAAGTTCTGAAACAACACACAGTTTCTCCTACAGATCAGTTTCTAACTCTGCTTATGTTTGTTTAATAAGAACCATCTCTATGTATTTTTCTTCTAAAATTCAAACCATCTCAAGATGTTTCTTAGCACTCTGAAGATCCAGTTACTACACATTCACATTTGCTTATTTGCATTTGCAGATCCTATTTTACATATTGTACATGAAAAGCCTTAACATGATGTGAGCCATGATTTTTTAGAAATTGTAAATGACATTTTGACAGTGACAATACTCTCTCATATTTAAGTACTAAGTCTACTACAAATGGTAGCATCAAAAACTGCTAACAACCTTAATGTGCAGGGGAAGTGGGCAGAGCTGGGATATCACTGAATGAGCAGTGCAGCGAGCTGGGCTTAAGGACTTTAACTACGAGCAAAGCATGCAGCCAAATGGCCAAAGCCACGCAATCTGCTCACCTAGGCAACTGTTTTATACACACGTCTAAATATTACCCTAGTATTTCTCCTCCATACCTTGTGGAGACGGTTCCACATAATCCAAAACGGCCACTTTCCTTCCAAACTGAGCAGCTTTAAGCAAAAAAGCAAGACAAGGTATTCAGAGGAAGGAGAAACACACAAACCTAAACATTTTTAGTAGCACAGGTACAGAGTAAAGGCACAGGAGATGACAGCTGAGAGTTTATACTAACTCAAGATGCCAGACTAGGGACCCAGGCTGCCTATGTAGTCAGCAGATTCTCCAGAAGGCACTTAGTAACCCAGACTAGAGCCTCCATCTTCCACTGACCCTAAAATGCAATCTGACCCCAAATGAGATGTTTAAGAACCTTGCGGGTTGTAGACCATGTTACACTGTGAGTTACAAACGGGCAAGGTTCTCTACAGCAGTTAAACAGTTCTTGGAAACAGTCTAAAGGGACTGTTGTTTTAGCACATAAAGAAGAAACAGTATAATTTAAAAAATAGAGTATCTATGGAAGCACCTAAGAGTATTTTTCAATAACAGCGAAATAAAAACTTATTAGATTATCCCATGAGAAAAGAATAAATTTTTTTTTAAAAGGGCAACAGGGAAGTTAAGCAAGCTCACCCCACCTGAGGGTATGAACTGATCTGCAGATTAACTGTATGGAGCTGAGTTAATAATTAACATGCAGGGACTGAAGTATACTATGTTTCTTAAAATGTTTTGCCATTATCAGTAACACTTCTCTTAGTGTCCATAAACACTACTTAAGCTAAAACAAAACTCTTGTAGTTTACACATACAAACCTTCTTTTGCACAAGCAAGGCCTCCAGACCCTCCACCAATTACCAGAAGATCATACTCATTCTTTCCTGTGAAGAGGACGTGAAAAAAGAAGGGAAACAGGCAAGAAAGGTGGGAGAGGTATGTAAGAAGGTAAATATAAAAAAGTATGCTATTTTTTACAATTTATTATTGCTGATTTGGGTTTTCTTTACTTTACTAGAGAACTGTGTTTGTTCAGTGTCCCAAAGCATTCTCCAAAAATCATTAAACTACCTAGTCTGGTTTCACGAATGAACCACAGAAAATAAAGCGATTCAAAAGAAGTGAGGAAACAGATTAGATTCTTAGACAAGGTCCCAGGAAGCTCCTTCTGCCGCATTAGACACTTGCAAGTGGGATCCAGTATAGGTCTTCTGTCTCTGAGTTACAGCAGCGAGTTCCACCCACAGATTTCTCCGCGGGGTCACCTTATGGGTCTCGCAAAGCTTAGGCCTTGCAGGGGTGTGTGCGGCGGCCGGAGGGAAGCCGGTCCCTCCTGCCACCTCAGCTTCCCCACAGACCAGACCGGCCTCCCGGAGCAGCTCTGAGGTGGCAGAGGCCGCAGGCAAGCGCTAAAGCCTTTCTTAGCGAGGGCATCAGGGCAAGCCCAGCTTTCGGAGAGCTGCCAGCGGCTCGGGAAGCACCGCCGGGGCCTGCAGCATCCCCGCACTAGCTGTGCCACCACAGCGGCGAGGGACTCTTGGCGGCTCAGAGCGGGCAGTCAGACTGCAAAGGCTGATACCCCCAGCCGCTGGAGTTAAGCCTAGAGAAAAGGTTTGGCCGCCTCTCGGGCTGCCGGTGCCTCTCCGGAAAGCCCCACCGCAGGGGGGCGGGAAGCCTCGCCCGCTTCTCAGGGGGCCGAGGGACGGGCTCCGAGGGAGGCACCGGGGCGGAGGTGGCTCCGAAACCCGCTGGGGATGGAGGCAGCCCGCCGCCGAGGAAGGAGAGAGGCGCCTCCGGGGCGGGGGCGGGCGTGGTGGTCTCCGGTCCCCACAGCGATGGCTTCGGGAAGGCGCCCGCGGAGCTCTCACCGCCGTGCGGAGGGCGGGAAGGGCTAGGGGGACCCTCCCCAGGTGCTCTCGGCGTCAGGGGGAGGCGGAGGCGCGGCCCCTGCCAGGCCCGAGGCCGGCGGGCCGCCCGTACCTGAGAGGGCTCGCACGGCACCGCGCAGCCCCGGGAGCCGCTCCCGCCTCCGCCACAGCGCCGCCATGCTGCGCGGCGCGGGGCCTCCGCGCCTAGCCAGGGCCCCAGCGGGCTGCCCGAGCAGCGCCTGAGCGGCGGCGGCGGGCGGGTGAGGACGGACGGGCGGCGGGGCGCTCTGAGGGCGGCGGGGGGCGCGGGGCCGGGCTGCGCGGGGCGGCCGCTTCCCGCCCGGGGGGAGCGCCCGCACCGCCGCCAGGCCGCCGCGGGAGGCCTGTTCAGAAAGCGGGCACGGACTATGGCGTTACAGAAGCGCGTTTGCCTTGCTTGACTGGCTCCCCCCGAGATGCTGCTGCAAAAAAGCGTTGAGGGAAGGCGTTTTGGGAAAGAACAAGCCGACTGCCCAGAACTTTAACGATATTCAGTTTTTCCCCCTCTGAGACTGCACGTCCCTTTGTACAGCGAGAGGTGGGCTGTCACAGCCCCTTCCTCAGGTAGAGCGCGCAGACAGAAAGTTAAAAACCTCTGAGATGGTGGTCTGAACAAAGCTGCTCCCTTCCACGAGGTATTACAGGCAGCACGTGATGTTTTGGGTTCATGTGGCTAAGATATAGTCAGCGTTGAGAGCAGGTGCTAGGGACTGGGGTCTGAGAGAAGAGGGCTTCCTCAGCGGAGCTGGGGCAGGGTCTGGAGAGCAGGTCTGATGGGGAGCGGCTGAGGGAGCTGGGGGGGTTTAGCCTGGAGAAGAGGCTGAGGGGAGCCCTTCTCACTCTCTGCAACTGCCTGAGAGGGGCTGGAGTGAGGGGGGGTTGGTCTCTTCTCCTAAGTAACAAGCGATAGAACGAGAAGGAACGGCCCCAAGTTGCATTAGAGAGGTTTATATTGGATATGAGGGAAAATGTCTTCACTGCAAGAGCGGTCAGGCCCTGGCACAGGCTACCCGGGGAAGTGGTGGAGTCACCATCCCTGGGGGTGTTCAAAAAACCGTGTAGATATGGCACTTTGGGACATGGTTTAGGAGGCCTGGGGTAGTTGGTCTGACAGTTGGACTTGATGATCCCAGAGGTCTTTTTCAGCCTTAATGATTCTATGATTCAACCAAAATGGCGGGGCAGGGCCCGTGCTACACAGGTCAGTGAACTGGAGCCGCACAAACAGCTCTGACACATGGCTTAGCAGTGGTGATACGGATATCTGCACAGGACGACCTGTTGGAGCACCTCCGACGCCTCACAGCCTTCAGCAGCATTTTCTGTCCCTGTGCCCCATTGCTGGCTGTTGATTAAACAAGGGCGATGCTGCTGACCTACTTCGGATGGGAGTTGTGAGAGTTATTAGTGCTTGTAATGTACTCTGGCAGCCTAAGGGTAAAAGGCCTCAAATTAGGCATTGATCAAAACAATACCACAGGGAACAAGGTCTTCCTCATTCAGACGTGCTCGCTGTTGGCCTTTACTGAAACACAGTAGTGACCCTGCCAGCTGCTGTATGTAGTGAGTCATATGTGACAAATACCACCATAGCCAAATCAGAGCTTGGGACAAAGAGTCAGATGCTTTTTCTTGGGGAGAAGGAGCTGGTGACAGAGAGAGTTTTAGGCACTCATGGTTCAGCTGTCTCCGAAGCAAGGGCCTGGCTCACAAGGGGGCAGCATCCGGTCGTTTTGTTTCAGAAACTGTCGCTCATGCAGTCCATAGTTGAGGAGAAATGGCAGGAAATTAAAATACTCAAAGTTTTGTAGAACTAACATCACCTCCAGTGTAGGTCTGATTAATTTTTTTTCATTCCATTAATGTTTGAAAATACATGAAACAGGAATTGCTATCACTTTAGTAAATCGATGACTTGTCCAGTATCTTCCTGTTATTTAAAAAAAAAAAAAAAGGCAAAACCCCTCTCCGTTGCCTCCTGCAGCACTAATCAATAAATCACTAGAAACACTCTTACCTGCTGCAGCAGCAGTAGAAAGACATGACTAGAACAGACTGGGAGGCCTTTGACTGAAAGAAACCTCAAGCATATTCAGATACTAATCTTTTATGCTCTTCAGGTACATGCATGCAAAGCTGTTCTACCTATTCATTTTAGCCACTGTTTTGCATTGAGTCAGGCAGTGTTGAGCGTATGCTTTTCAGACAGCATTTAGTTCAGACGCATAGGATCAAGGGTAGAATTAAATCTCCCCAAACACAAAACAAGTTTATGTGAAAAAATGTTCCTGCCACATTATGGTATTTTACTAATAAGGAATGGCTTTAAATGTAGCAAACATGTTGTTAGAAAACATGAAACAGACCCTACAGTGGCAATCTAGGAAAGGATTGGTGATGAATTTGGAATAAAGCTTCTAAATTCTTTTAAGGATAGGATCTTGGCCATGTGCCCATTGTTACAGCCACATCATACATTAGCATTACTGATTGCTTTCATTACTTCAGAGTTCAGAGTCTAACTGAACCGCAGCCTACGCAGCAGTGGTGAGATTGTAGCTTCTTTTAGATGTTCTTGTGTTCCTAAAAACATCAGCACACTCCCTCTCTTTTCTAGCTTGAAAGTAAGTCAGTTGCTTTTGCTTGGCATCCTTCTTAAGTTACCTGGGAACCACAACTATCAATGGCTGCGGCTGCGCCACTGGCAGACCGTGTGACGCTGGGGTGTCACCAGCCCTCTGGCTGTATCTCACAGCTAATGATGAAGCGCTCTGCAGTTGCGCAGGCTAAGGCTTTCCCATCGGGCCTGCCATCTTCAGAAGAACGTACAAAGTCTGTGTAATGCCACTCTGCACGCCCTTGCACATTCTCACAAGTTTGATCATTGTGACCAATAGAGGCAAAGATCAGCAATGAGGATTAGGTTTTGCCTATGGTCACGACATCCATAAGAGGAGTATTTGCTACAGTCAGCACTGAGCAGGTGGTCTGTGCTACACTTCAAAAACCTTTCTCAGGGACCAGAGACAGTTTCTGGTTATCAGGTGCGCTTTCTAACCTGCCTTTGGTTCATCTCCTATAGTTTTCTACTCCCTACCTTTTTTGTGGTTAGCATTAAGCTGATCAGAATAATCAGTGATATACTTTTTTTTACATGTATATAGTAAATATCTTCATTCCTTTAAGAAAGCAAGCATTAAGTCGTTTAGGAGCAAATACATTCTAGTAGCAGGAATCATTTACTTGAAGCATTGTGTTTCTGCAGTGAAAGCATATTTTTCCAAAACTTGGGATTAAAGAAAAACTTCTTACAGGATAGCTGTCAGACTTAATATCATATTTCCACAGAATGTTGTCAGTTGTAGCTGGTCATATTTAAAGTCATAAATTAACTTAATACATTAGATGTGGTTTGGTTTATTTCCAGGGGGAGGAGTTTATTCAATGTACTGTAAACAGTGTGGTATTAAAAGGGCAAAGGAAACACCCCTGTAATACATTTCAGAAACGTATAAATATCCATTTAACTAAAACAGGGGTTTTGTAAGGCATGAATTGGTTCTGTTAACAGGCAGACTTTCTCCTTTTGCATTTATTGTAAGGACCGCTTGGGATTCTGTACTTTTTCCCTTCCTATGAAATACCTTTTGTTACTTTTATCAATGGCTTACTTAAATTCTTCCTCATGAAGGCAACCACGGCCAAACACCTCTCCTACCTAACATTTTAGAAATTTTGGCTTTTCAAGCAAAAAATTTTGTCTTTCCTGTTTTTCTGGCATGGTTTACCTTACGTCCTATGTTCCCAGATTAGTGCCTGGCAGGGTAGGGAAAAGAAGAGGTGTCAGGTAGATACCATCTTTGGAAGTTATCACATTGTTTCTTTATTAGTGGGTGGAGTGGGAAACAGGTTATATCAGAGGTTGCATTTTGTAGTATGACCTAATAAATAATTTACAGGCCTGTCAGTACACTGTATCACTGGATGAACTAAGAGGTCTCTGCATGAGGTAGGACTTTTTGGTTTCTTACCATCTCTCCTGCGCTTGATTGTACTCTTTTTTTCTTGTTGTTCCTCTGCTAGTGTGTAACACAGTGTCCTTAGCATTAAAGGGGGGGGGGGGAGACGGAAAGAAAAAGCACAGAGGAAGGGGATGCCGAATGGTGAATATAAAAGTGGAAACAGCAACGTAGTCCCTGGCAATTGAGAGAACCATATCCCAGAGCAGCAAAAAGGACAGAATAAATGGTAGCAGGGGAGGGGTGGTTACCAGTCCATAGACTTTTTTCAGAGCAAGGTAAAACCTTCTCATGATTCAAATTGCTAAGTATATGAGTAGTAGCGTAACATGGGGGTTATGCTGACAAGTGAGGACCCTTGTTCAAAGACAGATCCTGGGTAAACAAAGTATTTTTACCACTTTTATTTGAGGCTTCTTAGCTGACCTGTTTAGCAAGAATTTTCCAACATTACTTTTTGTTGGGTATTGCTTTGCATTGGCACAAAGGAATCTGTGGCTGTTTGCTTACAATCCAACTCTGCTGTATCTTTCTACATTTTTGATATCTGCTTTTATGAGCTTTGATGGATCAAACTTTAGGAGAGCTAAAAGTCAAACTGATAAAGGAAGAAAATGACTAATTTTGGTTTATGAGATCAAGGTGGTGATCAGGTTTCCCTGTGAAGTCTACAAAGGTTTCAACATTTTCTTAAGATGGGACAAGTATATCCCATTAGCTGATAATTTTTTATGTAGGGTCTGTAAATGTATCTAAAACGACTACACTGAGAAAGCTAAGAGAAGTACACACATCACAGAATTACTCTAAATCAGGTCATAACTTAAATGCTATTTAAAAATGTAACTCTAAAAGAAAACCAACCATTGTAATATTTGCTAAGTGCCCCAAACGAACACCTTGTTACAAAGAATACACCCTTTAGCTAACAGCGTTTCCTCTACTGGAAATGTTTGTGCATAGTTTCATGAACCAACAAAAATGGTTTAACATTTTAGCTTTGTTGTTATTTCTCCCTTTGTTTGCCTTTTTTTTTTAATTTTCAGAAATTTGTCTGAGAGTAGGACTCATTCAGATTTTAATCTGTGTCATTTTATTCATTCCTTCCTTAACACAGAATCTTTTGTTCATAGTTTGTCTTAAACAACTAATTGATTGCAAGTGAGGGAAAAAACCCAGCCGAAACAGATGAAGCTTCAAGTAACAGAGGTTCTTGACTTGATTCAAATACTTCAACATATATTACCAAAAAAGTGAAGGGAGAAAAGACAGAAATATGGTAGATTTAACTGAGCTTCAACATCTTCATGAGGAGTTATAAACTCTTTGAAAGCAGGGAGTTTTTTCAGTCTACATGGTAACCTTTTAAGATGCATAGTAAACACAAAATAGTTTAACTGCTCGTATAATCTGTTAAATTTTAGACTACAACTTTGCTGGCCATCTTCCTTCTCTTTTAGGTGTTTCCTGTTTTAGATATCTCCAGGCAGTTTCCCAATTCATACATGAGTGTTGCTTCTTTCCCCAGAATTCCTCTTTTGGGTGTTTCCCAGCAAGAGAAATGAATTTGACTGTTGAAAAGAGCAAATTCACATAAAAGAAAATCCCTCCTGCTATTCTGAAAATGCAAGCTGAAAAGAATTTTCTTCCACTCATATGTTTCACATGATCTGTGGGGTTTATGATAATGTGCTAGCTCTCCTGTCTCCCTTTGTTTAGGCTTTTAAAAACCAGGCTTTGGCCAGGATTATTAGAAGAGGGGAATGTCTTTTGTTGTTATGCCAGGCATGGATTTACTGGGAAAGCTTTAGCTCTGTGCTGTGCACAGCAAGTGGGGATAGCACTGCCATGCTGCATCATGTGATTGCAGCTGTAGAGCCTCCATTTGAGACTGGGAGCTCTGTACACGAGCAAATCTACTCAAGTTTGTGCAGACAGATCTGAGCTTAATTCTACTGTCAGAGCAAGCCAGTCTGAACTAGCCAGTTACTGTGACCTGTTGCCATTTGTGTGATGTTGCTCCCAAGTTAAGACATCCTGGGCCTACATCTTCCCATAGATGAGCCCTGTGAATGCAGTATCCTGACATTCTGCAACACCAAATCCCTCTTTTAAGATCTTGTCCCTACACAAAAATTGTATTACGCCAATACATTTATAGCTCTCCACAGTTCTCTAACCTGGCTGTATTAATATCAGGGTAAATTTTTACTATCTAGACAAGGATAAATAATGTGAATAGTGTATAAATTTATGCACTCCGGAGTCTGTAGCATTGTTATTATGTTAGTAAAAACTTACAAAAACATCCATGCCTATATAGACCCTGTCTTGGGCAAAAAGGTAAATTAAAGAAAGGTGTAAGACAACGTCTAATGGCCTACCAAAGAAACTTGTCTTGGTGAAAAAATGATCCCATAATAATGTATTGCAAGATTTCAACTTTCTGTTAACTTGGAAGCAACTTATGGACATTGTCACACAGTTGGGGTGGTTTAACTAACTGAACCTCTGGCTTTATCTAGTTTGCAGTTGTTGCCATTCACTGTTTTTACTTATGCAATGAAATATCTGACAACGGAAAGGGTTACTTTGCAGGCATAGCCTTTATTTATCATACAAGTAAACTGCTGTGGGCAGGCAGAAGCAAGTTTGCTCCTCCCATGCTTGTAGCCTGAAGAATATGATTCAGCTCAACGTTAGAAGTCCTTTAGAAGTGTTGTCATGGGACACTGCTCAGTGTGGTAAGACTAGCCGCTAATTCACACTGCTGAGCAGAAGCTGTGCTAATACCACCCACTAGTTCACAACTAGCTATAGTTAATTGTAAGGACGTCTCCAAAGAATAGCTGTATGCTTACAGAACCAGGTCAGTGCATAGAATAAGTTTCACTGTTTTAAACTCTTTTCTCCACAGCCCAGCAGTAAAAGAAATTATGAGTTAATTTTAACTGTGGGTGGCATCAGGGATTGTGCAGACACAGCCTGTCATGGTTTCACAACCAGCTCTCGACCGATCAGGAAATTACTGTCAGTGAAGCTGGAGTGCAGTATTGCTTGTTTCGCTCTTTGTTCTCCCTGATGTCTGGATAATAAGAAAATATTTGTTGAGCTAAAGCTCTGTTATACATGGAAGGGATACTTCGAAGTTATTCTCTGTTGGCATTGGGCACTGTGCTATATTGCAGGGTCTTAGTCCTGTTTTGTTTAGAATTGCTAAAAACCACTTTGATCTTCACCTGCCTCTTTTTCCCACAATTCTTTATTCAATTCATCCACTTAAAATTTTTTATTCTCCATTTGTCATACTCTCGGGTAGTCCCTAATTCTTTCAAGCACCTCCCCCTCATGTGACAAAGCCTGTTTTCAGCTCTTCAGCTCCTGTTCCTGCCACATTTGATACAAACCCTTTCTTCGAATCTTTAAAAAGTTTCAAGGCTGGAACTTCAAACACTTGCTAACTAGCTCTGAGTTTTGTAGCGGGAGTACAAAAGAGAACTGCTACCACATTGTGTTTGGTTTGGGGTTTTTCTTGTTATTTCCTTTTATGGTACAATTTAATTGCAGCTTGATTATATTGTTTCCACCTCAAAAGAAACAATATAGACAGTCAAGCTGAGAACAAGGTTTATTAGAATAAGCCTCTTCTTTTATCTTAGAGTTGTTTGTAGCAGAATATTTTTCCAACTAGAAGCTGTAGAAATTCAAATGTACTATTTATGATGTATTGATTGCACCTCCTTCTGTAGTTGTTGTTAAGCAATTTGCTATACGTACCTCTCCTCCCTCCAGCAGCGCTCTATATTTGACTCACATGCCTGGGTCTTGTTTCTACAACTGCTGCACTGGCTGTAGCATGCCATGTCTGAGCTGAAAAAAGAACTAAATCCCTTGGGCCAAATTCATTCCTGGAGTTGCTTGATTGAACACAGTGCATTTACACAGAGCACAGATTTGGCTCATACCTGACTTCGTCAGCATTCACTGTGCTGTAACTAAGTAACAAGAACACTGTCATTAGGGGACAGATGAATAGCTTTCTCTAAGGTTATTAGAGCACTGAGCACCTTTAAGGAATGCAGAAATCTGTGAAAGGAGGAGTTGGGGAAAAGGACACCGCTCCTTTTAGAGTCTGTGTAACAGAACTGATAAGCTATTCGTGCAGTGTGATCGAATGTGACTGAATACTGCAGGCTCTTGGACTCTTACTCTATAAAATCCACACCAGAGCAGCACAGGAAAAGACTGGAGGGAACAGCTTCTGCCGTACTGAGAAAGGTACATATTTATATTTTCTTATTTCTCAGACTTGACATGTTTTGTTATCTTGGATAATGTCACTATTTTAAACAGTGGTGAATATGAAAGAGGCGGTGTTTTCCACAGTCTGCCTGGTACTCATTGTCAGGAAGTCAGTCCGTGGGCAGCAACAGCTTTCACAGAGGAAAAATAGGACGTATTTGTGTGTGAGGCATTTGTACTGTATTAAAACTGTGCTGGTTGAAAGAAGTGAGATGAGATAACCCCAACTAAATTGAAAATGTAATTTGTGGCTATAAGTATGCTGGAATTTGGTACTCATTTGTATTCAGGAAAAAGCTGAATGCAAGTCAAGCTTGTCAAGCTTCAGTTCAGTCATATTTGTCTGAATAGCTGCTTTTATAAATGTGTTCCTGGAGCTGTATTTTACAGGGGTTTTCATTCTCAAGAGGGAGTTCTGCTACAGCAAAATGTCTGTGAAGAACAGACAAAAAGCTAGTACTTTTGCTTGCTAGCCCTGTTGCTGCTTATGGAGTATCTTTCTGATGCCCTTTACAGGCATTCTTTACATTCTGTCCTTTAAAATCAAACTCATATTTACCAATACTGCCAACCACATGTCATACCGCTGGTGTCTATAAAAAACCTTTACTTTATCTCTGCACTTAAGCTTACTTTTTTCTTCTTACTCAGCCATGGACTCCTCTAACAAAGCCCTCAGGTTCAGAATCTCATGCATTTGCACAGCACTGCAGTATTTAAATGCAAAAGAAAAATTTGCTGATTTACAGGGTTAGTTTGCATTAGTGGAAAAAGAGTTTAACCACATTAGCACCGCAAATGATGTATTTGTCAGTCAAGCTTAGCAATATTTCTTAGCAGCCTGCAGCTGGCATCAGGTTTATCTCTGCCAGTCCCACACTGTTGTCTTTCAGCATTCCTTCAGGATCACTGGAATTAGAACTGACTGGGAATTTTCTGAAAAAACATAATTTTGGCAGCAGTCGTTGAAACCAGATCTTAATGTGTGAGGCCATCCATACCAGTTTTGCTAAAACTCTCTCAGGAGAGATTTCTTACAAAGCAAATTCTAGCTAGAGTAAGAAACGCTCTATGCCCACACCTGCTACTTTTCTGGGGAGGGCATTCACTCAGGATTTGAGACCAAGGTCTCATGCCCTGCTCTGTCTCAGTTAGGCTGCCTCTTCCCACGCAGTTCCCTGGTTACCTGCTGTGCTGTGGTGGATCCCACCTTGCCTGGCCTGTTAGAGCTGTTCATTTCCATAGAAGTAAGCCAACATTTCAGCGGCAATATCCTTCCTACGCTTCCAGATCCCCCAGTGGGTGTCCTCACTACCAAGTTTCAGTCATGTACTCCCTCTGGCCTGAAGAGCAGCTTGTGGAGAGCAGATGCCTGTGCTGGGAGACAGACAGATTTGCACTTGATTAGCTGGTAGCATTGGAAGCAGGGCAGGAGCATGCAGTGGGGATTTGGGACATTGAGGATTCAGCCCTTGATCTTTGTGATATAAAGAGAGAATGTGAAATAGGTCTGTCACAGGTGATTATGCTGAGGACCACTAGCCATTTTGGTCTTTCCTCTTCCAGCCCTTTCTCCCTACCTCCATTTGGGGCAAAATCATTCAAGAGAAGCTTGTTTACTCCCCTGGGGAACAGGAAAATCTCAGCTGAGAAAACTTTACAGAGCAGCTCATAGTGTGCTGACAGGGCAGAGTACTTTCTACTTGTAGCAGTCCGCTGCCTCCCAGGTGAGATTTGTACTAGTCAGCTGAGCTATGCCAACCACGGGCCTCAAACATCAGTACAAATAGTACAAATGCACCTAGCGTTCTGGAGTGGGAATAAGGACTATCAGAAACAAATGCTTCCTAGGAGTGCCTGAAAGGATCTTATTCCTGGAAAGCTGTCTTTACTCAAGGCCTGGCAAAGTCCATTTCTTATGCCTGAAGAATTTTCTGACCCCAAACTCTGGCTTTCATCATGCAGTGTGTTCACCAGGCCAGTCTGGATCAGAATGCTACAGATCCACACGGACCTGCTTGTCGAATGGAGATGAGGCCTGTGTGTGTGACCAGTTTATTCTAAACTCAGCTCTTCTTTACAGGGCACATAACCATTATATAAACCTTTACCTTTGGGTGATAGCACCGAATACCACCTAGACAGTGGGTACTGTGAAGGGAGTTTTAAGTGGGTAGCAATTATCCTAATTGAAATCTATCTGGGGAGAACGGATTTAAACACCCTTATGAAGCTTAGTTGATCGGGCTTCCTAGTAGGCAATAAGCACTTTCCTTTTCCTTTCATTCAGTAAGAAGAAACCTGTATCTGTTGCCTTTCAGCACAGGAAGAGGGGAAAAAGAAATGACAAAATGCTAGGGGAAAAAAATATTCACAACTTTGGATTTATAGAAGTCTGAATTTTTACAGTCATGGTAGTGAAGCTAAATTGTAGTAATCTGAAGAAAACTAGGAAGAAGGAAATTTAGATTTCATGCAAGAAATACTTAGTGAAAAAATTATATAAAGTCTGCTCAGCTTGTTTTCATGATGTCAGTGGAAAATCTGAATGTCAAACGCCAGACAAAGTTTCCATTGAAATACAAGCTATTCACATTGGCAGTATCCTGATTATTCTTCACTGTGTTGCACTCATTTGAAAATACATAAACAATAATGAGAGAATAGGAGGTAAAAAGATATATTTTTTAACCTTTAAAAAAGTACTAAAACATGAAGCTGTTGAATTGAGTTACCTACAGCAACAGGATACGCTATGTTTGGCAGAAGTTAGTTTACACTTTCTGACCAAAATTCTCTGCCTTTCTTGCTCTGGGAAAAGATCAAGAAAAGCAAAACGCCACAAAACAGAGCTTGCCTCGTTCCAGCTAGTGTCGGACAAAAAGTCAGCAACTGGTCGTGGCACAGCACAAATCTCTGGCCTAGTGCAGAGCAACAGACATTGTTAAAACACATGTAGAAACGTGCTGACTCTTCTGCACTGTTTTTGCAGTGCTTCTTAAACAGCTAATATATCCTTACTAATCTACAAACCCTCTGCGTACTTTAGTGTGGGAGATACTTAAAGGCAGAATTTCAGCAGAAGCTTTTAAAGAGTTTGAACTTAAACCTTTTAATCCTTTTCTAAAAATGGGGCACACCTACCTCCTTCACACACATACATGTGTATGGGAGGGTTTAATCTGTTAATTTGTACGGCCTTTGTAAAAAAACTTTAGAAAATTGTTTGCACTGTAACATTCTTCTCTCTGCAGGCTTCGCGGCAGTGTCTGCAGTGAGTTAGGCCCTGCTGTCCCCAGGCGCTCTACTATTGTAGACCATTTTTATTATCCTCAATACCATCAGACCAATGGAGAGATTCTTTTGTGAGAAAAGGTTGAATCGTATAAATTTACCAAGCACTCCCCTTTCACCAGGTTATGCGAGCTAATAAAGTCTAAATTAGATTCTAAACCCTTTAGCATCAGAATGCTAAAGTACTGTCTGGATGCTTGGAGACTTGTAATAAACTCTCAAACAACCAACCAGTACTTGGCAGTTAGATTAAATGCATGAAAAATTATGGCGAGATTGGATGTAACATTATCTTTCCTCGAAGGCCTCATTTGTCAGCAGGCTGAAATCACTTAAGGAAAGTGTGTGAAGCACTGTTTGTCTCCACATTTTCCCTGTTGTTCATAAACTCAGGAATAACAACATCACATGGGCATTTGGTACCCCAAAATTGATCTCTTTAGTTAATGCAGATAAAATCACTTTGCCTTTCCTCGGGTGTTATCTGTATATCCATAGCAGGGACTTTTCTAACAAAAGGTTAATTCAGCTTACACCACCTTGAAAGTTAGAGAAAGTTAGAGAAGTAGCAGTAACTTTAGGTTAATCTTGTGGCAACAGAGATGTAGGTGAGACAGCTCGCTCACCCAAGATCAGATCAGAAAAATATCGCCAAAATGAGACTTAAATCTATGTCCCCTAACTCAGGGTCACAAAGTTTACTCTCATTCCATACCTGGAGAACACCAGGCTAATGGACTTTGTAGAAGAGATTTTTTGTGATTATGTTTAGGACTTCATTTTCAGTACAAAGCAAAGCAATATCAGTTTATCCAAGCTAAAATTGTAATGAGAGGTTCTGTAATTAGGCTTATAAGGATTCATCTTTTATTAGAAAAATGCTCTATCCAACAGTTTTCAACCTCCCAAGTATTTTAATACCTGCCAGCTCTTATTTTTGCATCTGTAGGAAATGAGGTCTTGTTAATTACTCATAATGTAATGAACAGTTAAATAACTTTGATACTTTTTTAATCCACTGAGTGTGAAACTCACTAAGGCATATGTCCTTATTAAAACTCATAGCATTTAAAGGTGCGTACTTTCAACATGTTTATTTTTTTCTTCTCAGTAAATATCAGTTTTTAGCAGAGGGAGATTGTCTGGAAGCTGAGAGAGAAACAGCAGCAATCAGTAGTTTAGATCAAACCTCCATACGCTTTCCTTTAACAGTGTTATAAAAACTTCTTACGGTTTTTATGAAACACTGAGAAAAACCTCAATTTTAATTCCTCTCATTACTCAGAGTTACCTTAAAAACTGATGTAACCAATTGTTCAAATCCTTATTTTTTTCACTTCAGGGAATTCTAAGACCAATTATTTTTTAACATACCTGGAAAAATTTACCAGAGGATTCGTAAATAGCATTAGTGAAAGGCCCTTCTTGTAACCTCTGGTGAAATGGCTGGAGTCACCTGAACAAGAATAAAGAACACGATGTATTGTTTTGTGCTCCATCACATGGGCATTTTTATGTTTTTAGAAAAACTGGAGACCATGTTTTCATACCCCATGGTAAGGGGGTAGTGAATCCCATAACTTAACAACTACTGCCATAATAATAGATTCCTAAGTCTGAGCCAGACTCCTGAGGCTTCTTTTATAACCACTGGAATGACTTAGGTGTCTCATCTTCAAGGGCAGGTAAGTTGGGGCAGCAGATTCCCACAATTTGTGTTTGCTTCACTCTTTAAGAGTGTCTTTAAATCCCTGTAAGCTGAAACAGAGGTACTCCCATTTGAATGCTGATTGATTGATTATGGTTTGCATCAGGGGAAAACTGCATTATTGAGTTATGATTTGGTCTTATGAAACCTGCCAAAATGCGTAAGATTAGATGTGTAAGAAAACAACCCAGTGCTTTAGGAAGACTCATCAGTAGTTTAACAGATTTGGGCATGAAATTTTAATATGTTTTCTTTGAAACTTTGTCTTCTCAAAACCAGATTTAGTGATATGCGTTATTCCTTCCTTTCCATAATATTATCCCTCCAGTTTTCTGTTTATTCCCTTGCTCAGTTTTTCATTTTGCCTACTATATTCCACTTCGAATTTTAGCTTTGAAAGAGAAGGATCACTTTATCATGGTGTTCCTAATGCACAGAAGAGGTTGCAGTGCTAACCTGTGTATTTGGAACCTCAGCACAAGCATTAAATAATAAGAGTGACTGCCTTGTAATAAGTGGTTATGGGAAACTTGACTATGTGCAAGTTCAGTTTTATTGCATTTTAATGAATCTCATGAATCCACTTTAAAGCTAAAATTACAGATGCATTTTCTAAACCTGTCATAACATGACTGTCTCTTAGGTACTAGTAGTTTTAAATTGGTCGAATTATGCACTTAATTTTCATATCAAATATTTTCCAGCCAAGAATATGAAGGCAATCACCTATTTTGGTACAGATTTTTTTCCCCCTCTGGGTGCATGACCATCACCAATGCCTCTTGCTCTTGGCAGGCTGCTTTTATAGTCTACTGCTCTCCCTAAATTTCTTTTCACATCTAAGAAGACAGAAATTGGAAAGAGATACAAACTTGGAAAAAGAAACTGTGTTTAAAAAAAGAGGGGGGGTGGGGAGAAAAGAAACAAGTCTGGCTTGCTCCTTTCAAAAGTTACCTTCTCTGGAAAGTGTTTTTTCAGGATAATTGCCTCCTAAAGGAGCTCTGCTAAGAACAACCCATACAGGTAGTTTATGAATGTGCTGGGGTGATATACAGCAGTAACGATTTTAAAACCCCGCATAGTTGAAAACATTCCTTGATAGAGCAAAACCAAGTGAACTTGTCTAGGAATGGAAAAAAGCAGCATGTACTATATAGGTTGTTGCTACCTGTGAGCACCTCTGAGTACCTGTGGAGGCAGGTGGGCTCTGCTGTTACGTATGGCAGCATTCACGTGGGACTCAGAAGTGCAAAGATCTAACTGAGGCTCTGTACGAAATGGATCCCTCTGAGCACCTTATAGGAATGGCTAAGCTGAATTGCTTCCTTGCTTAAAGTTTAGACCTAAGACCACTCCCAAATCACCCACATTTGAGCTTAATTATAGCTTTTTTTTTTTTGTCTTCTTGACCTGTATGTTACACAAAATGTGTAAACAAACCAATGCTAAGAGCCACTCACCAGTCTAGATCCAAAGAGACAGGAAGAGAAATACAGGTCAGTATTTTGCCTTCAGACACGATTCTTGGGTAAACTTGAAGCAATAAAATTTCATAGCTGAAGGTCCAAAATTTGTTTCCCAGGTGGCCCAGCAGAGCTAGGTTGTTGCCCTCCCAGATAAGCTAAAGGGCTGTCAGCCTGCTCATGCTTTTGCATAAGGACTGGCTAGAAGGTATGGAAGGCTATTGCTATCTGCATGGTTCAGAAGCACATCCTACTTTACACTTTTTTGCCAAGCTAGTTGCGTCTGCATCTCAGCATCAGGATGTCACACTACAGTAGCCGCCGTTGGTGGCAGCAGGCTAAATACAAGCTATGCCTTTGAAAAGGTAGGGCATGTACATCTCAAACAAGGTGTCTTTCTCTGCACAGAGTGCAATCTTTTAAGCCAACAAACTATTTAAAAGGATACTGCTGTTCAAGTAAGGATGAGGGTGAAGCATTTATGTGCTTGAGATCAGCTGAAGTTACTAAAAATCAGCAGGTCTAATCCAAGTTGAGTGATTTTTCTCTGCTCCGGCTAACAGAGACACATTAAGAAATAGCATTTCACAGGCTGCAGACAATGAAGAAGCTGTCGTTCTTTAATACATGGGCTTCTGAGCATGTGAAGTCTTGTAATTTTGGTGTATAGAGCCTGTAGCAGCATGGGAAAATAAGACAATGGAAATCTGGTTTGCTGACAAACCCTTCCGTGCCCGGGAAGCAATGTGAAAATGGAAGGGCAGGATTTTACTGTCAAGCAGGTCCTTTTTGTTAAGGTATTAAAAGAAGTTTTCACAGTCTGTTCCCTGTCCAAAAAAGAAGCCTCAGCATTCCTGCAGGACAGGGAGTGGGGCTGAGTTAGTCTACAGATGCTAGCTCTCCCTGTTTTGAGAAATCTCACCAAATGGTCTCATAACTATACTAAGCAATAAAAGAGGAAAGCTGTTCCTCAAAAAATACACCACCTAGTTTATCCTGCAGCTATCATCCATTCTCGCTGTCTGACAGATCTTTGATGGGCAGCCCCAAACATGCTGGCAGAATCTTGTAGTGCCAAAGCAACAGCCTGTGGCAAGTTGTGCTCAGAGGGTGCCAACATACCCATTGTAACCAGAGGATTATGTCTGTCAGTAGTCTGAAATAATTCTGAATGCCAAGTCTTCAGTTCTAGAGGGACCTAAACTCGGTTGGACTGCCACCAAGTGAGTCACTGGTACACAGGGCTCATGTGGTTTCCCTTGTCCAGAGGCAGGAAGGTTGGATACCTGCTAGCATCAGTAAATGGTTTCCGGGCTCTAACCATTCATTGCAGTTCAGAATAATTATTTCTCAACTATGTCAGTAATCCAAATCCATCAACAATGACCATACAACCAACTAAGCGGTGAAAGCCAAGTGAAGACAAGCCAAGTGCAGCTGGAGAGATATATTTCTGTGAAAACAATGATATCTTCATAGCCCAATCCAAGTTCTTAGTGGACAGATAATGTGGAACATCATCATGCAGAACAACTAGAAAGAGCAGACGTCCCATCTGGAAGGCGCATGACAATTGGGACTGATCAGTAGAACTACTAGTGCTTAGAAAGGAAGAAGAAAAATTGACATCTAGGCCTTCGTGATCCCAGTGAGGCAAAGAAGCAGGTTCTTATTAGCTAGGAAACAAAATTCAGAAAGCACGAGAAGCAAGATTTTCATGTGCTAATGATGCTGGCAAGCCCTGAAAGGAAATGTATTAGGTCAGACTTTGCAAGGAGTGCATTAAAGGCAAGCATGAACATTGGTGACTACTTTAAAGCAAGAGAAACAGACTCTTAACTGCTCCAAACAAATCATACTTGCTGTGCAACTAAGATAAGTAGATGGGTGAACAAACATGGGCTGTACTGTAGGTTGAGCATATCTCCATGGAAACTCAGTCATCTTCTGAACTCAAAATGTGTTCTGCATGACGACTCAAAACGTAAAGCAGTGGGATAGATTTTTCTCATGTGTAATGCGTATGTGCCAAGTCCCACTACAGAGGGGAGGGCTGACCACCCAAAAAAATTTAGGATTTCCCTGGGACAATTTTGGGAGAAACAAACAAAAAAGGGAAGTAAGAACAGGTAGGAAGAGCTCTGGGGGAATATTTGGCTAATCACATAGCCCCTTTACCTCTGCTCTTGGGCAACTTAGACAAAATTTTTGAGGATGTTGTAGCTCCTGCTGGAACAATGGTTTTGCTGAACTCCAGCTAGGCGGAACGCTGATCAAGTGCAGGTGGAAGCTGTTCAGCATTTTTAGCAAGCTGGAAGAGAAAGAGACTTAATAGAAAGGATCGGAGACTAGAATGAGTTGAATATCATGCTCTTTAAAAATAACAGTTTAAAAAACAGTGCAACTCAAGCCATCATGCTGAGGTCAAGAAATTGGTCCTGAATCCTTTAGACCTGTGCACAAAATGCCTAATTATACTAAAAGAACAAATGAACTTGGCTTTCATTCATCCCAATACTAACTGGAGCACATGCCAACCTGTGATCTCCTCCCAGTATGCAACTGTCAACCCCCACTTGTGGGAAGCAGAGGTGGAGCAGTGAAGGTGTTATAAGCTGCATCATCAGAAATGAGATGTGTTTTGGCTTGTATGACAGGAGCTTCACATGCAGAGAATCCTCAGGCAAATCACAACCCTTAGTCTGGCACCCTCTCAATTCTTTAATTTTAAGAGCCCTGTCTTTATCAGATCTTTTGTGCTGTGACTACTGCATGGAAGTAAGCGCACCTTCCTGTATACTGGCTTGTCTGAAATCCATCAGAATAAATGGCTTTGATGGGATTTATTGCTTGAGCTGCACAGGGTGACATGCATCCCATCTGCTGAGATTTATGTTCAGATGCCCTAAACTCTCAAACAGAAACACGCACCACCCGTGCCGCACAAACATAGGCACCTGCAGCTAAAACACTGAATTTCGGGGGAAGTGGGCACAATCCCATGAGAGAATTTGAGCTGGCCCATCAGAGAAGCACAATGTGCCCTTTTGTCACCTCTTGTCAATTTCACGAGCCTGGGCTCTTCTCTGATTCAGGGATTCAGATTTATGTTTTTATAGCCAGTGAGAAAATACCCCTACTTTAAAAAAGGAAATGTATCTTTTGTTCTCAAAAGTGTCAGATTCATGGCTTGTGTCAAAGGTTTTATAAGCAGGAAAAAGGCTACTATCTTCTGTAAACCCTTCTACCTGGGTACCTCTGCTGCAGGCTCTGAAAGGAAGGAGGCAGGTCGAGCCCTGCTGAAACATCAAGCTCAGCTTCTCTGCAGAGCATGTAAGAAGGGCAGGTGCTAGCAAAGAGGGCTATATGCAAGGTAGTAACTTAGGACCTGCAGACTGATTCAAAACAGAATGTTACCTAACAGTGCCCAGTTTCTGCTGATACTGTGCTCAAAACTGAGGAGTGAGACGGTCCCTATTTGCTTACCAAGGCCAGTTTAGAAGTTTCCCAGTGCTCAAAAATTACACGAGTGGGATCACATGCAGGCACTAATTTAAGATTTTAAATCCTTTGAAAAATGGTTAGAACAGCTTTGATGCCGAGAGGCTCCTTGTGCAGTGGCATGCTTGGAGCCAGGACTGAGCAGCTGTGTGGGGGAAGGGACCAGAGCATTAAATAAAGCTACTTGTTGACTGCCTGTAAAATTGGCTTCTAAAGGGAGTGCCACAGACTTCCGTTACCAAGTGACAGAGCGTCATTTTCAGCTACTCTGGACAATATCATAATTAAACTCTATGTGGTCCTGTTCAGTATGGTTGGTTGTGCATTATTCAGCTTAATATTTTCAAAAAGAATAGCTCTCTCCTGTGCCACCTTAACCCTGGGCTGTTTTTCTCTTTCCTTCCAGATGCTGGAGAGCTCTTCAGTCCTTTTGTTCATTGTCTTCGTCCTGCTTTTCGTTTTCCTGCTCTTTGTGGTGCTCATCAGGAAAAACGGCACTGCTGCCCTTATCTGGAATGAAATAATCCGGGAGAAAATAACCAATTTCATCATGAATCAGAGCAAAGAACAGAGGATTTTAAATTTCGTGCTGCAGAATGCAGTCCGAGGAGACCCCTGTAGTGTGCTGGACGCTATAGATAAGTACTGCTCCCAGAAAGAGTGGGCCATGAATGTGGGCGATGAGAAAGGTAATTGCAGCAGGGATCAGCACTTGAAAGATCCTTCCAGACTAGAATAGTAGAGGACATCTTATTTATTCACATGGTAACTTCCATCTGCTGCAAAAAACCAAAATCCACAAGAGCCTTGTGGTCAGCAGAGTAGTTCTGTAAACAGTAATGCATGCTGGTGCAGATGTGTTTGAGGAAGGGTATCTGGGGAGTAGTTCAGGAAGTCACAGGACCAAATCTGGGTTTGTATGTTCTGTATGCTGCAAGCGTGTAAGCAGAGGGTGGCCATTTATGGGAAAAACTAGGGCTGCGTTATGCCTTGGTTCTTGTACAGGGTGCCCTTAAGGCATAATTCATGATGTTAAATACTTTCAGATCCTTAACCAAAAGATAGTAAATTGAAAAATAAAATATTTTAAACTATATGAATTTATGTATTAATTTTGATATTTTAATATATATAATGAATATATATATGCAAGCATAAGTTATACATTACTGTTGGGGGGAGAAATCCTACCCATGTAATACACAAAAGTAGCTATCAGACATTGTTGCTACTTAGTAGGTAAATAATCTTGTTCTTGCCTCCTGAAGAAAAATACATGGACAAAATATTTTTTTAGCTGCAGGAAAGTGCCAATCTTTTCAAAAACCTGTAATGGCAAAATGGTAACATGTTCCCTTATGGATTAGACAGAAAAGTACCTCTCGCCAGGAAATTTCAGGGGAAATTTGCTTAGTCTGGGATTGATATAGCTAATGAAATACAACTGTAAGCATTGTAATAAAAATGCTTCTCTGTCACGGGTACATTTCGTGAAACTAGCTCCTCTGCATACCAGGCTGGGGCGCTCAGGGCAACAGAACAGTAGGTGGTGGCTGAGTAGGAATTCTTAAAGCACTAAACTTTGATCATTTGGGATTATATTCTTAAAAATTTCGCTCTAGTTTTGCTCTGACAAGATGACCTTTCCTCAGGTAAGAACCATCAAAGTTAACACATCTCTAGTTCCTAAGATTTTGAGAGTGAGCATGTGGTCTCAAGAAGCATGCATCATCACCGCACTATTCATAAAAAAAGTGACAGTCAGGAAAATATCATGTAAGGAAATGTATAAGTACCTTGAAAAATTCCATGGCTCAGAGCAAAATCCCTTCAAATACTTTTTCAGATTAGTTTTCTAGCTTCTAGCCATATAAGTAAGAGGAGACAGATTTCTCACAAACAAATCCTTTCCTTCAGAAGGACTGAATATAGTACTGTCACTTCTTTTGGGGACTCTTTTTTTGTTGTTAACAATTGACTAACATTTTCCATTCCACAAATTCATCTAGTGAGTCCAAATATGTTGCAATTTTATAACTAGACTTCTCTTTTTCCCTTTAAAAACAAGTATTTAGCATGAGAAATTTTGTATCAGACTACTGCATGCTACATTTGCAACAAATATGAGCACTCGAAATTCAGGGGTTATATATTTCACAAACATGGCCAGTTTCTGCAATAAGTTATTGGGAAAAATCCACTACATTTTTCGCTTGTAATGCTATAAATATTAGCTAATTCAAGCACTTCCTTACTCAGAAATGTTTATATTGTGAAACTAAGATTTTTTTTTTTTAGTTGAAAGTTTGCATTGTGAAACTTGGAATGTCCATGATCAACTTGATCACAGATAAGCCAGTTTGCAAAGGAAACAGTATATAATTTGACATCAACCCTTAATTTTTAAATGTCCTGAGCAACTGAGTACATGGACTTTAAGTTTCTTGTCACTAACTTGCTCTTCTGTATGTGAACTGGTTTGATTTTGTCAAAAGTTAACCTCTTCCCATTTTATTCAGGTTTGATTCTAGACAAGACAGTGGAAGAGGCCAATCCGTCAGTTGCACTGGAGCTGGGAACATACTGTGGCTACTCATCAGTTAGGATTGCTCGGCTACTGAAGGCTGGAGCTCAGCTTCTCACTGTGGAGTTCAACCCAGAATTTGCTGCTATAGCTAAACAGGTGATTGAGTTTGCAGGAGTACGAGATAAGGTAAATACCATTTGTCTCTGGTTGGTATGAGGAAGCAATACATGGAGAGAATGGGACTTTATCCATAGAAACAACAATAATAGGTTTAAATTTGTTTTTCAGTTGTCAAGCAAATATGACACCCTAAGCGGGAACACGCAGTTTAACCCTCAGGCTCGATAGCAGGGAAAAGCTACCAGTGTCCATGCAGCAGACCAAGGTCCTCTGCTCTTTTGTGTATACTGCAAGTGAGATAAACTTGTTAGCATCAGTCCAAGTACAATGCAGACCCAGCTGAGAGTCGGTAGAGTTTGAGGCTTGTCAAGATGTGTTAGTGTGACCAAAACAACCAGGGCTGTTCTTCAAAGTTCCTTGCTGTGTGTGTCAGGATGAAGATTTGCAGGTGCAAGACCAGAAACAATCATATACATCCGTATCTCCTTAACATTTGGAAAGCATTTAGACTTCATCTTCCAGTTTGGCCTCTTCACTATTCACTGGTTAGTACAGTAGAGAGGCCATTTGCTAAGAGCTGTTTTCAAAACCCATAGTGACTGTAAGAATAATACAGGCCTGGAGGGAGGCCCTAGAGTCAGTTATTTCAATTACTATAGTCACAGGACATCAGCACACACAGCCCTGTTCATAAAATTAGTAATAGCTATTGCAAAACTGGTTAGATTTACTGCTGTTATTGAACTGCAAGACTGCCCCACAGATTCCTCCTCCTGATAGTCAGAAGCCTTTCTATGATTTCCATCGACGTTTATTAATAGATATTTTGTATTCTTTTTTCTTTTTCTTGCACCCACAATCCTTATTAGTTTAACTAGCTCCATGACTATTTACAGTCCAGCTGAGACTACGTTACCTCCCAAAAGCTCGACTAGAATATTGGTTTTCTCTATATAAACCAAAAAGTTCAAGTCAGTGTCAAGGCTGAGTGCAACACGTAACTGAACCACAGTCCGATTTGTTACAAAAGCTCACAAGAAGCAGTTGCATTATGTACAATGGACTTCAGATGAGATGTACTTACCCAAATCTAGTTGGTCGCAATATATATACCTAAATTTTGTGCCATCTGAGGTGCCTCGACTCTCTGTACAGTTAGTTGAGATGCAGGTATTTCCAGTCTATAATCGTCTCAGCCCAAGCCAGACACCTACAGCAGGCCAGGGGATTCATGCCTGAGAAGCGCCCATCTACTCAACCAGACAACTCACTTCAACGTAGATGATACAACTAGAGGATAAAAAATCCCACCGTGAGATCTTCTAATATGTTTCTTAATTTCTTTAAGAGAACCTGAATTATTAGTGACCTCTAAAATTGCATTTTCCCCATCTGATTTAATCTCATGATCAGCTGAGTCATAAACCAGCCAGATTTCCTTACCACTTTTTCCTGCGCTCACAGTATATGGCGCTTGCTTAACAAATCCATGTGCAGCAGCTTCTTTCAGTTTAACAGTACTTATGCCAATAAACCTGAGAGGAAGATGTCATAGCCTCTGTCCTGCCTCCTCCCTCTACTGGCCATATCAATTTTACGTACTGTAGCTTCCAGCTTTATTCTAAACTGTAAAATTTTCACTAAATTTTTTGCTTCCCTTGGACTACAAGATTCAACTGAGATGTAACTAAAAAGGTAATTAAAAGTACTGTTTTCAACAGGAGATTCCCATGTTTCCAGTAAAGAATCACATTATCCAACAGAAACAACAGGTCCCTTTTTCTGCTATTATTAAAAAAACCAAACAAGCTAAACCACCCAAACCTGTATTTCGGAACATAACTGAATTGATTGTTGTCAAAAAGAAAAAGTACGCTTGATCTAACTCTATGAAATAATTCAGCTGAGGCAATACTGAGCTATAAATGGGATCGCTGATGTCTGACCACAATTTAAAAACGAGCTAGAAGCGTGTGCTTTTTCTCGATGGTTCACAATTCACCAGATGGATTTTTGCATTTCAGGTAAAACTCCTAGAAGGCCCTTCAGAGGAAATTATCCCCCAGCTGAAGAAAAAACATGAAGTGGATACTCTGGATTTTGTCTTCCTGGACCACTGGAAAGACAGATACGCACCAGACACCATCCTGCTTCAGGTCAGTTTGCACAATTCATCTTAAAAGTAAAGTAGCAAATGCCTTGATGTCAGGGAGGCCTATATTCTTTATGAAGGACCTCATCCTCTGTAAAACGAAGAATGGCAGCCAAAATAGCAACCTTACAAGAAAAGAGGATTTGGGGAACAGGATCCAAAACTTTTGTCAGGGACAACTGCTGACACTATGTAGCTCAGGACTTGGCAAATACCGCTGGACCATCTTGTTTCCTGAAAAATGGAAACAACTAGAAATCCCAGCTGGAGGATTGCATGGCCTGGGTCTTAGGCTCCCTAGAAGGAGTGTCTGCCCAGTCACTAACTGGAACACTTGACCCAAAAACCGCCTGGTGCTGGGAGCAGGTGAGACTTAGGGCCTGCATATCCCAGCTCCACCTCTCTAATTTCATCAGTACTCATTTTTTTGCCTGGGTCTGTGGTGCCAGCAGAGACTCTTGATGAAATACTCTTTGGCTAGCACAGCTGGGTATCATCCTTCTGGGAGTCTTTTTGCCACCTAATTAATCTGCTGCAAAGCAACCTTTGGAGGAGTGCAGACTGCCTCAGTCAGGCACTTGCTAGGGAAGTGCTGTCCAACTCTATCTCTGGCCCTGAATGTGAAAAAATTATGCTCATTTCTTCCCAACCCGCCTTAACCATTACTGTTAGCATTACAAGTTTGCTGTAACAGCAGTAGGCAATGATAGGTGAGGTAACTACTAAAGCAATTCTGGACAGGAAGCTATTTTCAAGTGTTAAATCACAGAGATTCACAACGTCTGTATCTATCAACACAGCACATACAGATACTCTCCTAGCTTCTACAACTGCCTGACTATTTGGATGGAAGTGCCATTTTTCTATTAGTTTCTTCACAAATAAATCCCCTTTTTCTGAGGCTGCCTCTTACATTGAGAAGCTGCCAACTACACTTCCTGACCCCTGCTTGAGGACTACAACATTATTTTCTCACCCAGGCTCCCTGTTCTTTAATTTCAGCCCTGTCCTCCAGACAGGTGTTTGAAAAGGAAATTTGTGTGGGGTTATGAGCAGCCAGTATTGAATTTACACTGCAGTAGCTGAAGAAAATGTTCCTTCCTTACAGTATTTTGTAATCAGAGAATGTTTTCTTTTAAACTGGCTATGTAAGGATGACTGAGCTCTTTCCACTGGGCAGAGCAGGCGCATTGTTACCAGAGGTTAACCTTCACAACACAGCCAAAATAAACATGTGGTTTAGTTCCATCCTAGTGGTCAGCCTGATGGAACTGTGACACAAAGTTGTGTAAAAAAAAACTCTCATGAAATTAAGAGGAGAAAGATGTAGAAAAGATCCCCAAAGTCTCTCAGATGTTACAAACCTCCTAACTTTCAATTTTGGCATGTATTGCAATATGAATAGTGAATAGGAAATATGAATATAAAATATTCAGATGAAATATATATTGAAAGTGGCCCAGACAGCATTCCTTTTCATGAACTTCTAGAGGAGCCTGACACAAAAAGCATCTGAAATCCTGATGACAAGTGGAAAATACAGCACATTGTCACTTGTAGGCTTCTATAAGCCACGCAACAGACCAGAGGATATTTGCCATGTCTCTAAAATTGGTTCTTCTGTGCTGACCGGTGTTCATTCACCAGAGGCAAGAGCAGTAAGCTAAACAGCCTCCACAGCACTCATCAACAGGACTTCTCTAATATACCGGGAGCAATAAAACACACCCCATGTTTTGGCTGCAACTGCTGCCTGGAAACACAGGATAACAACCAGACTGATTAACCACAGACTGCTTTAAAAAAGCTGGTAAGCTCAGATAAGCCACTTCTACTAGACAAAAATACAAGTAAAAATTAGGTTTTTAGGGTTACTGAGGATGAACATTGCACTTGAAGTGAATATTGCAAGTTAACTGAGCCTTGTGGAAATTTGTCAGTGATCTTCATTGTGCACAAATCCTGCTCATGCCCAGCTCCTGAACAAAGTGGGAGAAGGTTGTACAAGATGAAAGGAAAACAGGTGCAGAAAATATCTTTATTCATTTAGTGGCTTTGGAGTTTGACTGAGACTAGCCAAAGCAGACTGGTACATGCCAGTCTCTCAGGTGACCTTAAGAGCTACTACAACATTTTAATGTGATATTAAAAAAGTTTTCAAATATCAGGCATGACAGCCAAAACAAAACCATCTTACTGATCATGTAGACATAGTTGGAAACAATCTGAGCAGTGAACTGCACACCTCCACTGCACTTGATTTGCCATTTCAGAACCTGAATGACCCAACATGTCAACAGCATCTCTAATGTTCTATTGATTGTTTTAACAGAAGTCTGCATATTGAACAGGACCACAAAGGATCAGAGAATCAGTTTTTCCCATGTCTTTTCTTCCCTCCGAACCTGTAGTGCGATGGGTTTTTGGATGCAGGCACTTGCGTATGACTTGGTTAACATGAAAGCACATTACATTCAAGCCAATGTCTGCTTAACAGCCACCATGAAGCAATTTCTCTTCTTTCTAGGAATGCAACTTGCTGAGGAAGGGCTCAGTTCTTCTGGCTGACAATATCATCTTCCCAGGAGCTCCAGAATTCCTTAAGTATATCCGCAACAACCCCCGTTTCCAATGCACTAACTACCCATCTCATCTGGAATACATGAAAGTGGAGGATGCTATGGAAAAGGCGGTGTTTTTGGGATAAAGAGAGCCATTAATGCTCAACCTTTGTTTCAAACAATGTAAATGCAACTGCACAGGTTAACTTGTCCATGCTTTAAATTTTGGGGGTTTTGTATTTTGGAGCCTGTAATTAAAGCAAGTGCTAGTGGAGATCATTTCAGACCAGGTGGAAGCCAAGACTGGGAGTAAGTAGGGTAACTGCTCAAAGGTCTATTCTATTGTTATACATAATTCAGCAAACCCAAGGTGATGCACATTGCCTTTACCAACACATCATCGAGCAACACTGTCTGTCATTTTGAGCTCAAACCCTAACAACCATAGTTTGGGCTTCAGCTGGGGTGGAGAAAGCCGCTACAACTTCTGAAGACTTGTGTCCCCAAGCTAAACTGATAAATTGTTATCAAGAGTGGGAAAAAGCACACGCGTTGCAAGAAAAGACCGTTTCAGGGGCCCTGCTTTCACTGAATTACTAGCATGCCACTTAATGCAGTGAAGGCTCCTATCGTGATATCGGATACATTTTTGCATAGTTACTGCAGAAGTTAATCATCTCTATGCTAGAGAAAAGGGCATGCATTGAAAGAAGACTGACCCATGCAGTGATGAGAAAATGAAACAGAATTTTGCAGAAGAAAAAGTTATTAACCTGCCCATGCAGAGACAGGGAAAAGTGAAGTAGTAAATAGATTAAAATAAACACAGTAACAGACAGATAACAAAATGAGCAGGCTCTTTCCAAAAGAACACCAAAACTACACAGTATCAGAGACCTTGAGAAAATGCTGTTTATCCCCTCCTATTTACTTATCCCTTTCATTATACGGTATATACATCGTGTGTGCTTTTTAGGGGGAGGGAGAGCTGCTTACTCTGAAGCGCTGCGTAAGTTTAAGATGCTGTATAAAAATAAAGACCAGGGAGAATGGATTTTACCAGGTGGGTCCCGCACGCCCTGGTTAACCTCAGGGTTGTTAACACTATGGGAACAGTGAGGGTTGTCACTGAGCAGATACAAAGCCAAATCTGACATCTCTAACTCACCTGAACAATGCACAAATCCGCTGGCATTTCCTGGCATATCCTGCTGTGATTATATAATGAGGCAATGGTCGCATTTATAAATAAAAACTAAAAAACAATAGAGCAGGTACGTGACTTCCTTTGTTTCCCATGAATTCTGCACTGCACTTGCGATGTCCAGGCTTGGAACAACCACAGAAAGATCCAAGAGCTGAAAATCAGAGTGAAAATCAGGGATAGCCATTCTCATCCTTCCCATTATGGATTCTTTCAGATCTGTTATCAGCTTCTTCCTTTTACAGCCCACCTTAAAGAAGTGGTATCTACCCTGGCCTGGGTGCTACAGAAAAATCCACCTACAGGACACCAATAATGAACACAGCAGAGAATTGCCCCACAGTATAAAAGAAAACTAGAATGGGTTAAGGTGACTGAGTCAGTTTAGAAATGGACCAACCATGGTGAACCAGCCAGTTTGTAATGTCTGCATTTCACAGGGATACAGGAAGGCAACATTATCAGAGTTTGTTTAACAATTTAAACTCTGTCACAGTGAGAAAGACACAAGATATACCATGCTGGATTAGATTATGCAGAAGCAGCCCCTTGTGACTCTGTTGTTCTGTCCTGTCCTGCACGGGAGCCAGCCCTGGGTTCTAACACTTCCATCTCTCACTCTAAGTCAATGGTTTAGTCTGTAAGCTTGCTTAGCAGCACGTCCTTTTGGTATTCAGGCCCAGCTCAAAGTCACTGGGCCAAAGTCCTTCAGGTGATTCTGAACAATTTTTTTCAAAATTTGTAAAAGAAAATAATCTTCAAGCCTGTTTACTGGCACACACGGGTTTCTAGAGCACACTGGAAAATCTGGGTACATACAGTTGACCAGAAATTTTTGCTGTACATCTAAGGCCAGGACTCCAAGGAATCCTCTTTTGTTTCTAGCTTTAAGCACCTTGGCACCTAAATAGACACTCCTGCCGTAGCAGGGCACTTAACACATACTGAAAAACAAACCAAAGTCTCAGATACATGCTGAAGGATGCCTAAGAGTCAACAGGTAGACTGTTCTGGATTTTACAGGAGAGGATCAGAAAAATACATTCCTACTGCTCGTTAATGGCCAAAATTACCATCTGAGAGACTGTCAGGAAAATTAGGGAAGGAGGGAACCTGTAGAGCTAGTGTGGATATTTCAAAAGATGCATTAGTGAATAATGCATGTGTAACATGCAAACGTAACAGCCACCTTTTAGTATTAAAAAAAAAAGGTATTTTAATTCATTAGAAAGGATCTCCCACACAGTAAACAAACAGTAATAATAAACACAAAGCATGTATCATCAGATTATTTACAGAATTCCATATACAGGAAAAATGTTTCCACTTGACCACACTTCTGAAATGCTCTTAATTATTAGTGGCAAGGGATGAAAAGGAAAAAGCCCGACTCGGCTTGCATGACTGACAATTAGAAAAAAGGCCCTTGGTCAGTTGAGCAAATACGATCTGGAGTCACTGACACATAAATGTCACATCTCCCAGGGAGAAGAGTTACTTGTCAAAATAAAGACGTGCTTTGAATTCTGGGAGAAGCAAAAAGTAGACAATGGGTCTTCTAATTCAAATATATTCTAAAAACCTACTGAGCGTTGCGGCAACGTCAGCCTACTGCAAACAGAAGACACAACCTATTCTTGCACAAAACAGGTATGGAACTGTACATCTGGCAGCATGTGTTTAAAGACTGCCGGGAGTGTACGCTGATAGAAAGCTCCCAGTGGAAAAACTCCCCTAAAACAACACACAACTTCCAGCAAATCCTCACAACTCATGTCACAAAGGGCCGATCCCACCAAATACTGGTAGCTGAGATCTATTCTCCAAATAACAGCTACTCTCTAGGTTGTCATAGCGATTCAGGCAACACGTGAAAGTCTCTTACCTCAAAGGGACATAATGTTGTCTTTCAAAATATTGAACCAATTCTTTAAATGGGTGTACAAGAGAGGAGGATGATTTATGAGGAAGTCAAACCCAGCACTAGTCCCTTTTGCTTCCTAATTTAATACCAAATTGAGCACAACAGCACGCACATAGCAATCCTTACAGCAGAGATGATCAGAGCAAACAGCAGCCATCGCGCGTTTGTACAGGAGCTGGCGCTGCCTCCCACCAGTATGGGGAAGTGAAAAGCAATGCCCTGAAAAATTTTGAGTAGAGTCAAGCATTAGATGCAGTGAAGAGAACACACAGAACCCCCACGGGAGCAGCAAGAGTGACACCCTGAAATCCCAACTCCCCCACCAAAGGTGACACCATCAGGGCAGCGACACATGCTTATTTGGCTGAGCAGTCAGTTAGGAATCAATTGTAAGGTATCTTACGAATAACAGCTAGCTGTGATGGCTGTGCACATAGTAAGAGAGTTTTAGTCTTTGCCTCTGTCTCTACAGCTCAGTTAATGCTCCCATTATAAAACAAACTTCCATCGTAAAAAATCCCGTGTCATCTCCCACCAGAACGTGATTCTGCCATTGCTGTGCTTCAGTTGCACAGAGACCGTCACAGTAAGACACTGGGGAAGAGACCAACGAGGACATAATATTCCCCCCAAGACATTGCTGAAACCTGAAACAGATGAGGGCTGTGATATTTCTTGCCCGTTGTGACGAGGTTAACCTGTCTCCTGCAGGACTTGCTGCTTCCATTTGCTCAACCTGTGATAAGCTGCAAATGAAATCACTTTGACAGCTATAAAAGGTCAGGTGTGGAAACAACATCCTTGTTTTAGCCAGTACCTTACCTACAGCATCTACTATTCATGGCCATATTAGTGCATCCGCAAAGGAAAAATCAGGCTTCTCATTGCAGCGGAACACCGATAGTACCTATCCCAGGAGCCCGCATCTTGCCACAGCACTCATGAAACCAGATCCTCCAGCTGCAAGAACAGAATCTGGAGAAGAGTCTACAAACTCCAGGGGATGCATTCCCTGAAATGGGGGAAAGCAAGCTGAAGATGACCTTCCAAGTGATGTTTGCAAGCATTTACAAGTAAATGGAACCTTACAGTGCTGTGAATGGTACAGGCAGGCGTTGGCATACGGCAAATGTCCTTACTGTCAATGATTCATCAACCTTTCGCTCACAGAGAACCTGATCTCTGCTCTAAGACCTTGCAGAACACTCACATCAAGATTACCGAGTTTTGTCATGCTCCACGAAGGCATGGCGGTACACATGACATGTTCAGGCGCACCAGTCTCCCTGCTGGTCGCATCAACACAGACGAACGTGCCAGGGAGAGGCAGTCCTCAAGGGAAGTAAGATCTGTCGGTAACTGCCTGTTACTTGAAACACATGGTTGACTTTTCAGTATTGGGATTTTTCTCCCCCACACAGCAACAAATGTAAATTATTTGGCACATCCCCAAAATAACATTTCTCATCTCAACCAAACCTCATATTTCACTATGATGAACTTAAAGATTTTCTTATACTTATACACATTTATGGGAATACTTGCACACATTTTAGAAAAGAGAAATCTTTGTAAAGTTACATGGATTTTATTGCTAAATTGGGAAAGGTTAATAACTTCCCAAATGGAAAAGCCATCAGCAAGTCAGGCTTGTGGTCCCAAATGTCCCTCTGAAGTGATGCAACGTCTTTCCCACAGAAATATGCTCATTTGTTAAAAAGGAAAAAACCCCATGATCCGCAGCCCAGGGTCCATACAGGACTTCGTGCTACAACTCCGGCATATGGCAATGAATCAAAAATTTTCAGCTATACGAGTTTAAAGGATATTCCAGTTGCCCTCATTACCACTGACCTCTCACTAATGCGCAGAGCGCTGACCTCAGCTAGGGTCGAACAATCCCCTGCCACAGAAAGCTGCTGTTGCAAAGCCAAAGAATATTTGAGATACCTGACATAACAAAAAGATAACCAATGGCACATGTATTCTTTCCAGGCATGGTTTATTGAAAACACACCAAATTGTAATCCTACATACCTGGTTTCTAACAAGCATTCTACTTGTCTGCATTATGGAAAGATCCTATAATAGTAATAATACATTCTGTCACGGTAACATTTGTTCTATGAAAAGCATAATCCACCTTTTTTTTCCTCTCCATACTTGTAAAATCAAACCGTAAGTGTTTCAGTTTATAGTACAGTGTAAATACAATGCAAAATCCCACCAGTCTAAACTACAGAGAGAATGTTGAGCAGTATTACAGAAAACACATTGTTGATTTTTTTTTTATTCTTCTACCATGAAAATTTTAAGGCACATGATAGTTACAAACACATTAGCTACTAATTACCAGTAAGCTTCTTAGTCTAGTTGTTTTGTTTTTCTGAACAGTAAGAACCAGATTGGCAGGCCTTGTAGTATCTGCATTACCTTCCTCCTCACCTCGGACTTCAGAACATCCTACCCTGATGTAAAACTTAAGACAGAAAAAAAAGGTTCATGATACCTTCCCCTTAAATGCACTAGATTAGTTACTGTACCAATAACTCAGAAAATTTCTCTGTCAAAGATAAGGAAACACCAGGTTTTAGGGGCATCAAAATGAAGCAATTTTGCAAGAAACTATGCCTATATAAACACCTTCAAAAACTGTGAGAGCACGACTCCACCCCACCAGCACAGAAATGCTGGCTGAAGTTGTTGGCACGCTGTAGGTTTCACTGAGCGGGCAGGCGGACAGCAGAAGAGGCTGCAACCTACAACCACCCTCATGTGCCCATTTGGCTTCTGAAGCTTTGCTTACTTGAAGGGTTTAATGCGCACCTCTCTCACAGGTAGCTGAGCCTATACGCTCAGCTTTAAGGCAAGTAACAGAAGGTAACTCACCACCTTCAGTCTCATGGAACTGTTCTAGGAGCGAAACCTGCTTTGCTGAGCACAAGCCTTGCACACGAGAAAGCCTTGCTGAACGTGACTCCTGAGGCTGCCAAGAACTTACTGATCTGCAGTAACAAACGCCCTGCTTTCCTGATGCGTCGCTTCCAGCAAGTCAGTTCCGAGTCCCCAGGCCAGTCCCTTCTGTGGTGTCTTGGCAAAAGAGACAAGATGTGCTTTCCTGATACGGACACATCCAGAATCGGCATGTCTGAGCGCACAAACGTAGAACTAGGATAGGCAGGTGCTTTGCCCAGGAGACACTGACGACCAGGACCCACGGCTGCCCAAGCTATTCTCTGGGGAGCATTTCAAGCTGGCAACACATCTTGAGTTGTCAAGTTACACTTATGGCTAAATTACTACTTAACTCCAAGACAGAAACAGAGTGTCCTAAAGCCTTGCCTTTCCGCTCTCCTCCTGGGATTCCACAGACAGACCAACCTGGGAGCCTGTAAGCACAAGCTCACACTCAACAACCAAACCTGGTGCTTCTCCAGGGAAGTCTGGACACACAATGGCTTGGGGGTTTGTTTTTGGTTTTTTTTTTTTTTAAAAGCTCCACAACTTAGTGAAGATGGTGGCGAGATGTGCAAGCCACCTCCCTGCGAAGAAAGTTCTGCAGTAATTACATGCCATCAGAAGCCTCCCTCTCCCCTCTGTCATCTCAGTCCTCACTGGGCCATCACATTTCCTCCTTCTCTTTAGCAGGAGTCTTGCAACACCATCGCTTCCCTTCCACAACCATCCCTCCCACTAGAATTGCTGCGGGTAGAAATCTCTTCTACCTCAGCTCTTTGCAGGCAGATTCCCTCCAGTTTTCACAGTGGAGCCAACAGGAAAAGAGGAGGTCACATACCTGAACCCTACAAAGCACTGCCTACCTTTTAGCAGGAGACTCTAGACCCTACTGCAGCTCTAGTCACACACACTGCCGCTTTCCCTTCTTTACATACGGTCCCTGCTACCAAAATACAACAATTACGGGTTCATCCACCCACAACCCCGAACAGCTCAACCAGCCAGTCACACTTGTGCCAACAAGGGGAGAGGTAAGGGCAGGTGGGGCGCACATCCCACCACCGAGCTTGTGGCCATAGATGAAAGGGAAATAACATCACCAGACCTGGTTCAAAGTACCGCGCTTTGGACTTCAGCTGGTGGGCTGGTAATGCAAGGTGATGGCCTCGCATGCAACTCGCCCCCCAATCCATTTTCCTTCCTCAATATCCAAACGACAGTTTGGTGAGAAGAAAAAAACCACAGTAATGTAAATGATGGGTTATTGCTACATACTTGGGAATGCGTTGTTATCGTAAGGCATGGGAAGGGCAGGGGTGAGACGTGTGACTCCCAGGGGAACTCTGGGCCCATGGACTTGGTACTTGACCTCTTGATACACATCCTTTGCTTTTCTACAGCAACAAACGACGTTGCCAGCTGACAACTACACCGGCCGGCACAAACACTTACCCCCAGGAAAACAGTTTGCTGGGCATATACCTGGTATATATACTATACCAGTATACCTGGGTAGCCGATGCCATCTAACCTGACAGGGAGGTTTGCTTATCACAGGGCGCAGTGCGAATACGAAAAGGATTTTGGGGGAAGTGGGATAGGGTCTGAATTTGCTTCTCAAGTACTCCTCGGTGGTTTTCGCCCACTAATGACAGAGGCCAAAGTAGATCCCGACCCAGATTTTGAGTGTCCCTGTAGCGCCCCACGAAGAGCCACGGGATATCTGGGATAGGAGGTCACGGACATCACTGGCCCCATGCCACTTCACTTCTCCCTTCCTGCAGTTTTCTCTGTTGACCTCTTGCTGGCTTTGAAATATCTGTACAATAACTAAATCACAAAGTCTTAGCAGAGACTCCTTTCAACAGTCAGGTCTTTATTTTAAGTGAACTTTTGCTCAGACTCCTTTGGTAAATATACGTTTTGAAGTAGATCAGGGACAGACTGATAGCACGGCCCTTCTCTTACACTGTTCTAATCAGCTACAAAGCAGGTTCCATTGCTAATTACTGAACGTTTTTAAAAAAATCCTTCATATACAAAAAGAATACACCAAGTACATAACCAAAAGTGATATAAAACTCTTCTGTGTAGCTTGGTTAAAAGGGTCTCCGCGTATTGGCAGAACAAGTATGAAAAGAGCACCATTGATATAATATACAGTCAGACTATGTATCTGGTTTCATTGCCACACTTCATGTCTACACACAGAGAGACACTGCCCCGACACAAACGCAGATAATCACAGATGTATCTCTTTGCTTCCCTTGATCCGCTGAGCGTCTTTGGCCCAACAGGACTCTCATGCAGGTGAAAAACCAAAGCTTTGCTACCTCAATTTGCTCTGAGCAACTTCACCTTCCCCAGGATCCAGAAGCAACCACTGCAACGTACGTGGAAGATGAGGGTGAAAAAAGGGAGGGTGTGAAGGAGCACCTGTATCATCCAAATCACTGACAGCTTCTGGCATCAGTCTTTTTCCCTGAATCAACAAATGCTTCCCTCTCCTGCAAACTACTTTACATGGTTTTGTTAACCTATCCTCTGCACAGCAATATATATATATAGATATATAGATTTTTTTATTTATATATATGTATTCATGTCAAATTTTTAATATACTCAAGAAGATACAAAGCTCTTGGTACTTGCCTTTTTTTTAAACTTTTAATTTTTTTTTTATAAAACTTTTTGATGTTTACTATTACAGTAATATTTCGGGGGAGGTGAGGTCGTTGGATATTTCCCCTTTTTAATTACAAAGGAAACGGCAGGCACTGAAAACCGCAACTGATGTTTGCTAGATTCAAAAATGTGCTTTCCAGTCACACCGTTTTTTAGGAGCTTGTTTAAAACTAAACGTGGCAATCAAAGAACAGTGGCAACGAAATAAAATCAGCAAAAGTCCTCCGATGCTACTAGCGTGACATTTGCTTCCTATTCTCATCTGCTGCCCTCCCTTGACCAATGCCTGGAGAAAATCAGTGATCTGAAGTCATGTCATTCATGGCGTTACCGGGTACCATATATGCAGGGTACATCTCGAAAGGTAAAAATTCCCCCTTACACAAAGCAGGCCTTGGCATCTCAGAGGAGAACCGTTGCACACGGGTTATTTTCACACCAAATGAAGTATGTAAGCTCAAAACAAATCCAAAGGAACACAGAAATCACGATGATGACTTTAAAAATGCCAAACCAGTTCCCTTTGTGGCATTCTTCTTCAGGATCTATAGCCCAAAGCAAACGTGGACCCAACAGTGATAAATTTGCCATCAAATATAAGTGACAGACCCATCTAAAATTTATAGTGTGTTTAAAATAAGACATCCTACGAAAAAGCTCTTATTTTCTTCCAACGTGTTAACAGCTATGGAAAAACAAATTGTTAATCATCAACGCGGCACTGGTACATTTAAAGTGTAAAAGCTCCTTATTGTGATCTTTGAGAACAAGGAAATAAAAGCCAGCCAACTCCATTTCTCAGCATAGATTTCTGAACCAGGGACACTGAAACCTTCAATAAACTGCTTTTCTATATGTGGAAATAAAAACAGAGCCATTACAGAATTCAAAAGGCAGAAGTATTGTACACCAGATTATAATGATAATATAGCACTGTGATTGATATAGCTTACTCTAAAAGCAGATTATACAGCTTGCATCAATTTTGTCATCCACCCTCCAGTTCATTTGACCAGCCTTTAATAGTTTTTGTTCTGCATTTTCTCCTTTCACAGAAATCTAATAAACCAACTCAACATTCCCGCACTTTCTGTGGAAATAATAAAGAAAACCTAAACATTTTTCAAAACGCCTTTAAAAATGTTAGATTCACAGTTCAAAAGAAATCCCCCAAAACAAAGAACAAAACAACGAGCCCCAAACCAGAAAAGTGCTATTATCTTCATGGCTACACCTACGATATTATTTCAAATATTCTGCAGTTTCTCTTTTGCTTGTGAAGCTGTCGTCTTTGCTGCCGCATGACCTTCACTTCTCCTACTTGGCACCATCCACATGTAAGAGTCGCCTAAGAACGCAGCCAGCTAGATGGAAGCCTGGATTCTCTCTTCTTGCAGGAGTGGGAGGGAGGGGGAGGTGACGGCTATTTCTGGTGGGAATGTAACCGAGTTGAAAAGCCAATCGTCTTGCGGTAAGGCATGGTGCTCCGGGGTCGGCAATGGCAGTCAGCTGTGTTTTCTCCCCACATCCTCCTAGAATCTGCAGCCTGGTCAGTGATGCAGCGCCCTCCAAATCTGAATGGCAGTGGTGACTGATGAGATCCTCTGTGTCGATTCGATGTTTGCTTCTCCCCCTCAATTAAAAAAAACGTGGTTGGACTCTAGCCCTGTGAAATAAAGTCAAAACTGATTAATACCAGCAAGTGACGTGACTATGGTGATGTCCATCACCCAGTGATAGGACAGTGACTGGGAATGCCAACCTACCCCTGGTATATGGGTTCCTTGAAGGGTATGACTGGGAGAAAAGGAGCACAGAGTTCATGTTTCAAAGCCTGTACCCCACCTGCAAGCCTTCACTGCTCAGAGGCAGGGTGCAGGAGCGAAGCGTCCAGGCACTACACACACACACACATTTATCTCTGCCCTTCGGCTAAGCCAAAAAGGCTGACCACGCAGCGCTGACCAGCCGTGGGAAGCCAACGGTGCCAGGGTCTGCTCCGTGGCTACATAAGAGAGCCTGGCAATGCTGAAAGACTGCTCTGGGCAGGTGCTTCCGACCCAGGAACACAAACAATCTGTAAACACTTAGCACTTATACTAGGCTTTTAGAAGATGAAAGGGGCAGGGGGGAATCCAAAACCATACCGGAGTTTTCTCTCCCAACTAATGCAAGTGATTTCCACATAATTTATGGGGGTGGATGATCCTCCATGTTTCAGAATTTGGGCCTTTAAAGGCCCATTGTCCACTCTGATGGGAAAGCTGCCCAGTGCCTTCGCTACAGTCACTAAGGTTTTCCTTTAGTCATAGCCAGGGGCACAAAACCTGCTGTTCCAAACATAGCATCGCATCTGACAGAGTGCCAGGAGGTGTAACGGGGTAGAGGGCTGCCTAGCCAGACAGCAGGCGACAGATTAGCAGTGGCAGGAGTGAAGAAAGGCCAGTGACATTACTGAGGAACTTGGCACGTGGCAAAGGCACAGAACCAGAAAGCAGCAAAAAGGCACCTTTCTTTAGCGACGGGGGGGGGAAGGAATTGAGAAGTGGGAGTTGTGGGTCAATGCTTATTGTTTAACCAAAATCATCTCTCCTTGCAAAGTAACTTGTGTACAGCCAGCAGCTTTCCTGCAGGTGGGCAGCGCTGTGTAATTCGGGGGAACCTCGGGGGACATCCATAAGCAGTCAAGGATATGCTTTTCCTTAAGTCTCAGGCTAATCCTTATAATGAGCATGGAGGGGAAAAAATGGTTGGAAGCAGGAACACACTATTCAAATTCATTCCTATGACCTGACAGCAGAAATCTTGCACATTCCAGCTGACAACCCATCATTCACGATATTAATTTTCTGCCTGGTTATTTGACAGGTTATTTTTTAATCAAGCGGTGGTGTTCGATTGCATTTCATTAAAGAGTCACTGAATAATACAAACACCACTTTTTCTTCAAATGCATTTTCATTTGTCTGAAAGGACCCAGTTAGCAGTTAGCCTCGAAGAGATTCCACAGTGATACAGATCATGCACGAGACAAGTTAATCACTAGCACCATTTAATTACCATTAAAAGGACCTACCATGCATGCAAATTAGACCCAGGAGTCAACAGGCTGGGGTTTAATGTCACGGGCATCCACCAGATTCACCGAAGCCCTGTTACTCCTGTTAATGTTTTTCCTATTTGTGTCATTCTGCAGCACAGGGTGAGGAGTTAAAGGCAAAACAGAGCGGATTAATCAAACAAAACCACCAAACAAATCAGCTTAAAGAAGCTCGAGGGAAAATTAGTGGTAGAGAAAGAAACAAAGAGTAGCAAAAGCGCAATACTGACAGAAGCATCTGCAACAGCCAAAAGGCTGGGCTTCCCTGCCATCATTATTGACAATTCCCAGCCACTCTTGAGCCTCGCAGCCATGGTTATCAAACAGTCCCCAAGCCAGAAGACCCCACAGATGTATTTCTGTTTCACAGCACAGGGAGAAGGACGAGAAGCAGCTACTCAGCTCTGCCCAGCTGAGGGCACGGCAGCGCATACCTCGGGTGTGTACAACAGGTGAACTGGGGTTACCCTCTGTCCTTAAAACCAAGAGGCAGCACAGGCTGCCGGGGGAGACCCTGTGGGAGCCCCACTGCCAAAGTGAAACGTTCTTTTTCTCACGAAAGCAAAGCAGCTACTCACTGAACTCTGGGCTGTGCTTCACTTCAGACTTACACTGGAGTTTAGGCTGCTTGATGTGATTTTGAGGGTTGTATCAGACAACTTTTATGAATTTTGAGTGGCAAAAGTAACAGGTGTGTGTTAGTTTTCCTGCCTAAGCCTATCTCCTTAGAAAGACATTGTCAAGCTCCTGTTGACCAACATTCTTATGTCACTTCATGTGTCCATTCCCACTGCACCCTTGCAAAACATTAGCACTGTGGTGAGGAAACTAGAAGGTTTATTTCACTGACACTGGTTCAGGCAGGACCATCTCTTACCATGTTGGAGCAGGGGCACACGCTGCATGACTTATCAGCTCAGTTTTATCAGTTCCAAAAATAAATGAGGGAGCACAACCACCTCTACCAAAAAGTCCAACTGGGCAGCCTTCAACAGGGTGCACCTATACCCACAGCTGGCAAATTGGAGAGAGTGATCTGTGCTTGAAAAATACCCGGCTGGACTGAAGCCCTTCCCCCCGGCATACCCTCATGGAAAGGCAGGACGCAGCAGGAAGTGCACGCCCAGGCGAGTTAATACGGGCAGACTGATGCAGCAGGACATCTTCCTAATTCATGCTCTATGGAAATATTTTTCCTCCAAATCACATTTTTATTTCCCTTGTTCAGTAAGGGTGGGTTTGCTTTTCAACTGACTGAAGTTTAATTGTTTCCACTGAATCACCTGGATTTTCTGATATTATCAGCAACGTGCTGAAGGTTATTAAGGTTGGCTTTCTCCCGACTAACAATAGTGTTTCCCACCACTGACTCTTGTTTCACTGAATCCTCCTCTTCCTCCTCGAAAGTACTTCCCCCAGAGGAAAAGCACAAGCTTGGTTTGAGGCCAGGGAGGACTGACATCCACAGCATGAAGCAACTTCTAAAAAGGTCTGCTGAAAAGGCGTAGCAATGCAGCAGGAATTACACAGAGCCTACTAAGCCACATTTGCACACAGCTCACAATACAAAGAGCTTTGTGAAGTAAGATTGGTTTTTTAATTACAAAGTTGTCTAAATTTGTTTTTAGAAGGCGCACACATAATGATGCAGGTGTCTCCCTCCATCTCCTTGGCCCATGGTCCACTGTCAGGACTGTGGATGCGAGGTGGGGAAACGAATACCGTTCGCCACACTGCTGCCCCCGGACACACAGGCTCACACCTACTTCTCAGGCGGAAAACAGTAACGCAGCACGACAGCCTGAAGCGACTGTTCTCAGCACAAAGTCTGAGCACGCTTGCACGCTTTAGGGCTGGGAATGCTGCCTGGACGAGTGTGACAGGACAGACACTTTCTGTTTGTACAACCTCATCCACTGTACAGTGATTGCCTGCGTTTGCTCCTGCACTGGAAATGGTGCCTTTACCTAAAAGAACAAAAAAACCCAAAACAAACCCAACGCCCCCCCCCACCCCAGCCCCAAACCCAACAGAAACAGCAGCAGCAGCAGCAAGACCCAACAACAACAAAAAAAGCCCTTTACAGCCCCCTGGCGAGTAACTACCCAGTATTTCTTGCTGAGGACACCAGGCTTCCTTTCTTTTAAAGGCACTAACTAGCATTCGGCAGTAAGAGGAAGCTCACTTTTAAAGGTTCTTTCTCTGAGGCATCCCCTGTATTATCACTGGTCTTGTATTTGCGCTCCTTGTCCCGGTGATCGATGGTGGAGTACCCATCTGCGGAGAAATGACATGACAGTCAGGCATGAAGCACAAATAAGAGCAAAACCAGAGCTGGTGCGAGCAGAATCCTTCAGCAAAGAAACAGGAAAATAAGCCATTGCAACCCAAAGGTGCTGGCAGCTTTTCACATGCATTCCAGCTCTGAAATTTCATTTTTACCAGCTTAAACCAAAACAGAAAAGCCCTCATTTTCTATTGCTGCCAGATGCTGGCACACATTAGCAGGCAGCGCTGTTTTCATCCCAGCCTGCTGCAGTTTTTAGTGCGCCCAGGGAAAGCAGCAAGTTGTCATCTTGCACCCTGTGGCTAATGAGCTCCAAATTCAGCCCAGATCTTGTGTTCCTTGCTTAGCGGCCTGATTAATTGGCTGTGTTCACTCTCTGAATGCTCTGCAGCATGTTCGCACTCCTCCTGAGCCCGACTACTAGCAGGACATGACAATAATTTGGAAGAGTCCCTTTTCAGAGCACTGAGAAAAAGGGCCTGTCGAGTTGGAAGAGATCCTGGTGCAAACCCTGCTGCGCTCGGACTGCCTTTCAATAGAAAGTAGCACCTGTTGGTGATTTTTCTCCTGACAACTGAGAAACAATATGAAAGCGTGAGGAACACGAGGAAGAAAAGCGTGAGAGGGTTTTATAAAGAAATGGCTCTAATTATTTCAGAACCTTTGCTTTGAATCATTGGCAGCCAAAGCAAATCTTAATTTATTTTCCTGATGCATCAGATTTCCCTCATTATGAGTGACAAATAGATCCTCTCCTGCTCTGCTTTGACAGCGCTGTAATCTGGAGTAAACGACACTCAAATTTATAGCTCCCTGGAGGCTTTTGTTTTCCCTTGTGTAATTGAGGGATCACTGTTTTCACATCCTGACAAACTGGGTTCTTAGAATACCACAAAAAGGTTTTACATAAACCACCAAAATGCTCCCCTCTTGGTTTATTACTTGCCTGCAACAGGTCATTAAGAAACAGTAAGTCGTGCTTTTCGTGGGGTTCCCGTGGCATACAGAGGCACTGTTTGCCCACATGACAAAAAGCAGGCGGCTGGAGCGACAGGTACCAAACAGGTCGCAGAGCAGGGCCTAAATCATGTTTACGCTGGCCACAGCCAGCTTATGTTTTACAAGAGCTGTAGTTTTCTGATGCATCTTACAAATGAAAGCGCACACAGAGCTGCAACAAGCACCTGAAGCAGCATGTTTACGACACCATGGATAGTAACAGATCATTTAACCGCGACGCCTAAAAATAACTAAGGAATTTTGGAGTTATACATGTAGTACAGAGATATTAAAGCATGAAAATAATTGCTACACAGAGCTTTACTTACATGTTAGATGCCTAACATTCTTGGCTACTCCTTTCAAACAGGAAAGAAAAAAACCCTAAAGCCTCCCAGCTGCATCCAGCTACCCAGCCAGCATTTGTGGGGAACGCGTGATCAGTACTGCTCTTTCAAATGACAGGCATGAATACTGCTAGCAAGTCGTATCCTAATCTCAAGATTCCTCATTTGTTTAGGAGTACATAGTTCCCGCAGGTATATATTCAAATGATGGAAACATGCTGACTCAAAAAAAAAAAAAAAGAAAAAAATAAAAAGCCCAATAACTGATCAGTAGCTTTTTACAGTCTAATATTAATTATACTCCCAGTGATGTATGGATCACTCTGCATTTCTGCAGTGCCATCATCACGGGCAACCCACAAACATTTTTTAAATGAATTGCCACGATACAAAGGAAACCTTTAACCCACCCCCAGAAAGCAAGAGCTACGAAGTGAAGTACAGCAGCTGGGATGCTTCCCAGGGAGCGGGGTCAGAAGTAAGGACTGCAATCACAAGAAATTAAAAGCACAACAGATCTTTAATACTACTAAAATTTTTTTTTAAAACCATGCTTATCCAGGACAGCAGCAACAGGAAGATCAAGCGTTTGCACAGTGGCAGAAATCTAACAACAAATAACGGTCAGGAACTTTGTTCTTCATATCTAAGTCCCAACACATTTTGCAGGTCCTACCGTCAGCCCGCTGCTGTGTGGTCCGTGTGCCGACGGTGCCGCGCACAGCAGCGCTAATGGATTATGTGTTTCTAAAAACCACACGCTGTGCTATGAGTCTGTCAAGATAAGCAGCAGCAGCAGAGATAGGAAGTTCATTATTTGACCTAATAAAATGAGAAATATCTTGAAGAAGGCTGCATCAGAGAAGTAATACCTCAGTGCTCCAAGGACCACAACTCTCCTAAGGAATTAGGAAGCACTGCTTCTCCCAGGTTTCAGATTAATTCTAAGAAGTGATCAGAATTACCTCTGTTCCTGTGGCATAAAGGAGACCGCTACAGAGCTTACTGCTCCATGGTAGAAGTGCATTATTCTGAGTTAATACAATTCAATGTATCGACAAAAGTCATGCTGGTCAATAGAGGCACGTCCCATTCTTGGCTTGTTTATTCCTCCTTCTCAACTTTCTGCTTGTCTCCTGCATTGCTTCACTGACCATCTGCCATTCACTCTGCAGCACCATTTTGATGTCATCACAAATTACAGGACCAAATGCCTGCTGAGTGTCAGTCCATCTGTGCCCTCACACAGCTCTCGACTCACCAAACCTCTGGACCCATCAAAAAGGAGGAGGAAGAGAAAGGAGAAGTTATGCCTGAAGATGGGCACGTAGGACAGGGGCACCTGAACTCTGTGTCTCTGGTCTGAACAATTCTCAGCTCCCAGATGCTTTTGTCTGCCTGTCTGGAGGTTAACTGAGGCACAGATCCAGTTTTAGAGAACTCACAAATTCGGCACCCAGCCTCGAGATCACAGTTCTGCTGCCTCTGCAGACAGCTCAGGGTCACAGCCACCCTCAGGCACCCTGTGACAATAAGCATGGATGATCTTCAGCTTCCTCGGTGTAGAGCCACTTGTCTGGAGCTGATGGAGTCTGACAGACCTGAGCTATCTCTGCACTGGGCTGTCTAGTGCATCCCATGTAACGCATAATACATGTTTTCTGCCATCTCCCAGGACACCCATGCTCTACCCAGGCCCTCCCGTTGCTCCAGACAACAGGAATCCCACTGGTCTAGTACAGCCAGCTGATGGGGAACGTATCTCTCTGCCTCCCTAGCCACACCGAGACTGAAGTAATTTCTTTTACAGAGAAGGATGACCCGCACAGCGTTAGCAAACAAGCTGAGACACAATAGCAATTTTCTTTTTGGAGTCCTGAAAAAGAGTCAACGTGGGTTAACAGTAAAGGCCCAGGCACCAAGACAGCTGAGCCCTGATGAAAAGAGGCGGTAGGCGAGTGGCGGACAGGCGGGGATGTTCTGCATCGAGCAGTCACGTACACTGCAGGGGAGCAGGACGAACACTCGCGGCTGGAAGGACCTGGCTGAACGGATGGGTACCTCTGACATGGGTGGGGCACGGAAATCCACTGAATTCTGCGCTGACACTGTAACGTGTTCGAGGCAATTACCGCTCAGTACCGAAGCGGTACACCAGAAAGATAATCGTGCAGCCTGGAAGCGTCTAGATGAAACGAAATGAACAACAAAAAGCTGGAGGCAGATGAGAATTCTCTAGAACACAGTGAATATAAAGTAGAATCTTAGGGCAAGTGAAGTCAGAAAGAGAGGAAGGCAAGGGAAAAACACACAACTGAAACCAGAGTACAGGACTTTCTGCATTAAAAAGGAATAAAAAGATAAGCTGGGATGCCTAACAACTTTCTCTGGTACTCTGTCATGCATTTTCTTTGCAAACACAAGCAAGGTCACTCTCTCCCGGAGGCCTGTATCTGCCAATTCACTCCAGAGTGGAAAAAGAGCAAAAACTCTGGAATACAACAGTCCACAATGAAGTTAAAATCAGAAAACATAGTGTAGAGCAGCTTCTCATGTAAGCATGCCTGTAAGACAAAAACCATGACATCTGAAAGAGCCTGAAGGGAAGAGATGAAGCACTAACTTGTTATTCCAGTTCCTTGGAATTAAGGATACTAAACTGGATAAATTCGTTTAGTCCCTCTCATCTGACCTCTGAAACAGCACGAAGTTTAGGCATACTGGAGTTAAAAAGCACTCAAGACCTGGGGTCACGAAAACTTGACAGATTTCATCTTCTAATAGTGATGAAAAGATCAGAGAACAGAACGGCGCAGAGGATCTGCCTGATGTTGTACATATGCTGTTAATTTGCATCTCATTTTGTACCCAGAGCTGTACCGGTGACTCCTGAAAGCGTAAGGCAACAATTAATATTGCGACTATAAACAATCAGCACTGCCCACACTGCAGCACCTGCTAGCACACAGCCATCCTGCCAGGCAGCCTTCTCTGAAGGGATTTTCTTCCACTGTCAGAACAAATGTTTCAGTGTTCCCTTAGGCAAAATGCACAGGGACAGTTGATTCACGGCAGGAAGCATCTCATTTTTCTAAGAATACAAAAGGTAATATATACCTGTTATTTTAACTTCTGAACAGGCCTGGCTTTCAGCTTGGTTCTAACTGGCTATTTTTTCAGCTATAGTCACAAATAGCAGTATATCAAACTGTTTGATTTGGAGGCATTAATAAAGATATTTAAATAAAAATAACGTCAACTGGAAGAAGGAAAGCAAATTCCCAAGAGACCACACAGCACCCTTTATCTACCTCAGTAAAGAAAACCCTCTACAAGTCTTAAACTACAAAGCTTTTCGATCTCAAAACACTTCATTGACAGTAGGTGGCTCTTCCCAGTCTACAGGAAAAGCCAGGCTCAGCTGGATGCAGGTAGATGAAAGGTGGAGCCAGGAATATCACACACACTAACTTATTTTGGTGTTACCCACAGAAAACAAAGGCAGAATGGATTTAAGCACAAGTGTTACATTGAACTACATTTTCAACTCTCTTTTCCCTACGGAATCCCCAGACTTCCAGATCTGTAATAGGGAATGCAGCTGCCTCCAGGGCCAGAGACTAGCATGAAAGCTAGGTCACTATATCTCTATTATATGCTTAAAGTAGTGGAGAAATTGGTGTGTACATTCTACATGTATTTAAAAGAAAAAATAAAAGACAACAACCAATCTTTTTTACGGTAACGTTCTGTTTTTAAATGTCAGCTTTATCCATCTGAAAGAATATCACCTAGAGAAATAGCTGAACTTTGCCGTGAGTGACAGCGTGCTCTATTGGACCAGACAGAGGGTTTGATCTGCGACTGAATTTACCTGGGCCAAGTTCATCCATAGGTATCATATCAGGACTCCCAGCCTTCTCATTATCTATAAAGCAAAAACATTGAAATGTCTTGAGTTACATTTGCTTTTCTCAACACCTGGTATTTTTATATTAGTCACAGGATCAGAGAGGTCCATGAAGTGCTGAATGCAGAGACTACTGTTAAAAAAAAAAACAAACCAAACAAAACCCAAACTATTCAACTGTTATCCATTCAGAAAGGCGAGGTTGATTTGAGCTCTCCAGAGAGCACACGTAAGCCTTATAGTTTCTGCTTTGGCACTGTAATATAGAACTCCCTCTCTCCAAGTGATAACAGCAACCGCAGCCCTGCTTTGGACTACCTACCACTATTACAAGCTTCCCTCTGGTCTCTCCTGAATAGAAGAGAACGAAAATAAGTAAGGGTGCAGCTTCGCATGGCACACAATCCAATCTAGCAGCCTGCTGAGCCAACAGAAAGCTAACCCACAGAGAAATCAAGAAGTTTATTGTCAGATCAGCAAACTGACCCAAGTCATCCTCTGCCTGCATCATCTGCCAGGTTTGGTCACAGGCAGGGCAGCGTGGGGCTGTCTTTTCTGCAGTACTCGGCAGTTAAGCCAGGTAAAGTGCAACATGGCAAACTCTGCAGCAGGAGACTAAAGATTTCTGAAAGGAAATTTTGACATCTGAGCCTTAGAAACTAGAACCAGATTCAGAGGCAGCGCAGTCATAGTGGAAGTAGAGCTGGGGCTGCACCAGGCCTCAAAAACGCACAGACAGGCTTAGCTAGTGTTTGGATAAACCATCTCCAGTGAAAAAACTGCACAGCAGAGGAAGAACCACTGCCAAAAGAGGCACATTTATTTAGAAAGGAGAAGACTCCGGTACTGAGTAAGGGTAAGGCCAAGGCCACTGCCTGGCTGACGGCTAGATTTATTAATAGATAACACTGTCAAGCAGGGCTGTTCTCTTCCGAAGTTCCAGCGCATGCCTGTCCCAAACTCTCCCAGGGAGGTTTAACTGCTGATGTTGCATACAAGCTGCGAACACATCATCAGTAACGTCCATGTCACAAGGGAAGAAATGCTGTCCACATCCAGCTAACAGGACTGACCTTTTTGGAACTGTGGGGTAAAAAACCACCACACAAATAATGTGTTTTTACCTGCTCATGCCATAACACAGATGTGTCAAATCCCCAAAACAAGCAAGCAAAGCACAATAGAAAAAGTGATAAAGAGAACTGACCTTGGCTTTTATCCACCAGAGGCAAAGTGCTGTCATCATAGCCAGACCTGCCAGCAGTACCTTTGGAACCCTTTGGAGGTGCAGAAACAGACTACGAGAGAAAAACCACATAAATATGAAATTGCTACTCAGGGAAATTGAACAAGAAAACTAAACAAAGCAACCGTATGGAGAGAGATTATGGAATGCTGCTACGCCCCCCCTCCTGCTGACAACGTGGCACTGGGGTATTTTTCATTTTCATACAGATTTGTTGGTGGAATGTTTTTCCTGTTACCTCAATGGCAGCATTGTTGGTCTGTGAAAGGAGCAAAACCCTTTCACAAGGAAAGATGAGGAGGCTGCACATCAAGAACAGGTGGCTGCCCTGCGCTGCTAGATGGCATGTTTCAAATGAGAGACAACTAAGAAAAGACATGCTAATTCTTCCTCCAGCGAAGCACGAGCATTTGGCCTATACAAGGTGGCATACTTCCAAAACCCAAAAAGACACATTTCACAGACCACCGAAAAACACAGGCAGCGAGTACACGCACGTTGCTGTCACTGAGCAGATTACAATACATCGTTCTGTATCCGGGAAGGACAGAAGCACAGCCCACAATGTGCCGGACTCTAATATCAGACTAAGTTGGGACATCTTCCGCAACTAAATCTAAGACCCAGCATCTTTACCTGGAAGTGTGATTTGTTCCACCCATCCTTCTGCAGAGCATTCCGTAGTTCTTTATAGCTCCAGATCATCTGAAGAACGTGAGAGGCTGCTTTTGTTTCTCTGGGAGACTGGCTGATTTGCAAGACAAAATTAGAGCTTAAGTATCAAACAATATAAGACTATTCGTATGTTGACCTCTGCACCAAAACAATATCCACGGTACAACCTAGTACTCCATACAGCTGTTCTTTGAACCTGTAAGCTATAGAATATATGTGAAATCATGCAGTGACATCTTCATATCTATTGGTGTTCGCTGACAAAAAAAAAATCCAAACAAAAGCTGTAAATTGTGCAGGTTTTGGGGTTTTCATGTGTATCGCTGGGCAAGCACTGAGGCCAGGATGACCCTTTGTCTTGTAGCTGTCATTAACAAAAACCAGATGGATTCCATCCCACCTGGATTTATTTAGAAAGAAACCCCAACAAAACAAATTCTAAGCCACTTTTCAAACTTTCACCCCAGCTTACATATATTCCTTATAATTCAGTGAAGTTGCTTCACGGTTTAGAATACCTTACCAAGCCATTTGGGTCAGCAAAAAATAAGGTATTTTTAAAAAGAAAATGACATTTTATCCATTCCTTACTAAGTCAGTACCCAAGCACCCTCTATAAAATAATGCAGGGCTAGATTCTTGGTTGGCTCTCCCATTTGATACCAATGCAACCCCTCAAAGCCTTCAGCTACTCCCCCAAAAGTTTGCTGAAAACACACCTGTAATGTCTAACTGGCTGAGCTACATGAAACAAACTTTTCCCCAAAGCCTGCAGAACACAGTTTTCAACCGAACCGCAGAGTGGAAATCTGTCACTTCACATGACCACCACCAGCCCTTCGGCCAGACGATTACTGCACATCATCAACCGTTTTACTTAAAAGAAGCAGATTTCATCACTGGCATTCCAGGAATGGACTGCTGCCACAGGGAAAAGGCCTCCCACGCTACAAATAAAGATCATGGTTTCACTGCAAATGACGGCTGCTAAATCCATACATGGTGCTAAGATGTATCTGACAAGGAGAGAGCGTGCCTTAACACGACTGAAGTGACTGCTCAATTAACTTTTTTTTTAATCAAGTAAGCCTATTAAAGGTGCTGACGTTTTACTGCATATCTATTAATTGCTCTGAACGGTTAGGACGATCGAATACTTTCACAAAGCAAAAGCTGCTGTTCATAGCAGCATTTCCATGTTTGCAGTGAGTTCTTACATATTTTGCTTTCAACGGTCACTTACCCTGACTTGCTGATAGCTACCAGCTTCTGAATGCCCTGTGTCTGGATCAGAGACCTTGCATTTTCCGAGCTGTCAGTAATGATTTCATGGATGGTATTCAACACCGCAACCACTGTATCCTCTTCCAGGTTCTTTGCAGATCTCTGCTGCCTGCTGGGCAAATTTCTAACCAGCTCACCCATGGCATAACTACCTAGATAAGGGGAAGAGGTACCATTAGTCAGCCCTAATAATCATTTCAGCTTCCCATCGTGAATGATAAAACTCAAGGGTATTTGCCAGGTCAAAAAACTTCATAATGCACGTTTTGAACCTCAAGACTGTAACCTAACTGCATTTATTATTTATTATTTCAAGGTGATTGAGAGTTGATACCTCAGACAAACTCGTTCGTCATGAACACTAAAAGGTATTGAGGGGGAAAAAAACCCCAAACAATCTTTACTGAGAATTTTACAGCCAGCATCTATCATACTTCGCAATGCCTGAGGCAAAAAGCATCCAGTAGCTGCTGCTAATGCCACATATTCATGCTAATACACGCATGTGGCTTACTCAACTTAGCCTTGTAATAGGCCTTCTGGGGCAAGGTGTGCAGCCATGCATTTATTAACCTTCCCCAGCAAAGGTAAGAGTGTTTCCTCCTGGGTGCAGTTAGCCTTCTCAGTGTATGGTACTGGAGAAAAAACAAGGAGTCCAGAGTTTATCGCTCCCAGGTGTCCATCTGTACTGTTTGCCTAGCTACAACCTCTGAACTATTAAGAAAAGGCTTTGATGTATTAAGGCAGAATCCCTCCTCGCTATTTGTTAGCGTCAACTTGGATGAGGGCCCTAAACACGTGACCAATATTTCCTGGCCTCACAAGGTTATAGTTTAAACAAATACCTCAGTTACATATAGAGGCACCCAGAGGAAAACTCAACTCACAGCAGAAGCATTCAGATTCCTGCTTATGGTCAGGTGAACGCTTATTTACCCCCGTGGACAGGAGCTAGCGAGCACTGCTGAAGAACTAACCTGAAGGAGAGCAAGCTGTTCGGTGTCCGGCTTCTACAAGCAACTACCACTCAAAAGGATGAGAAGGGAAGGAGGAAGCGAGAAAAAAGGGACAACTTTAGAGCCCACTGCGCTTCCCCAGGTTAGCTCAGCGTGCCGAGGGCAAGACCCCCACTCTAAATAGCAGGGCTAAGGAGCAACGTCTCTGTAGCAACTAGGAGCACAAGTGCCATGTCAGCCAGAGCAAAGGATGAGACAAGAAACCTCTTAAATCACCCAATCCTCTGCACACATACACACAGAATCATAGAATGGTAGGGGTTGGAAGGGCCCTCTGGAGCTCACCCCATCCCAACCCCTGCGTGAGCAGGCACCCCCAGAGCAGGGGCACAGGGCCGCGTCCAGGCAGGGGGTGAATGTCCCCAGGGAAGGGACCCCACAGCCTCTCTGGGCAGCCTGTGCCCCTGCTCGGGCACCCGCACAGGGAAGGGGTTTGTCCTCGTGTTCAGGTGGAACTTCCCGTGTTCCAGCTTGTGCCCGTGGCCCCTTGGCCTGTCGTTGGGCACCACTGAAAAGAGCCCGGCCCCATCGCCCTGACACCCGCCCTTCAGATATTTATAAGCACTGATGAGATCCCCCCCTCAGCCTTCTCTTCTGCAGGCTGAACAAGCCCAGGTCTCTCAGCCTTTCCTCACAAGGGAGATGCTCCAGTCCCCTGAGCATCTTCATTGCTCCTCACTGGACTCTCTCCAGCAGTTCCCTGTCCTTCTTAAACTGGGGAGCCCAGAACTGGATGCAGCACCCCAGACGTGGCCTCACTGGGGCAGAGCAGAGGGGGAAGAGAACCTCCCTTGCCCTGCTGGCCACACTCCTTTCCATGCACCCCAGGACACCGCTGGCCTTCTTGGCCCCAAGGGCCCGGTGCTGGCTCAGGGTCACCCCGCTGCGCCCCAGCACCCCCAGGGCCTTCCCAGCAGAGCACACTCCCCTCTTCTGCAAAAATCTACATCTGTTTTTACTCCTGAATTAGAGATTTCTCTCAAACCACGGCTTGTTTGAATAGGCTGGATATACATTCTGAGATGACAGCCCTCTACTCGGTGGCTACACAGTAATCTTGGCGCGGATGGAAACTGCATACAAAATGAATCCTCAGCACAAGTGACAGAAAATGTGAGGTCTCTCAAGGGTATCCAAGATCCCAGCCCGATTAGAAAAGTTCAGAAGATACCTATAAGATCTTTATTGCGACGATCCATGGAAAGGTTTCTCAGGGCAATTGACACAGCCCTCACAACCTTGTCAGAGTCGGACTGGAGCAGCTCCACAAGCACTGGTAAGCCTCTCTCCTTCCGCACTGTTGCACGGATGTACGTGGACCACTGATCAGAACACACAACGGAAAAGAAACAACACAAAGTAGTGTGAGTTCATATACCCGCCCTTTCCTTTCCCCTGGCATTTTTTTCCAGTGCTGTAATTCAGTTTTTTTCCCCTGCAAAGACTAGTTAGGTTGTCTGCGCTTAACCCATCATTCAAGTTCAGCAAGTGCCAAGAAAGAAAGAATGTAGGAGTTTATCCTACAGCTTAGCACGCTGCTGGGGAAAGCGGACAGGCATAGGAAGGAAGGAGCATCATCCGCCAGCATCTGCTCCGTACACACCGCAGCGTGAAAACACATCCCTCTGGATTAGGAAAAAAGAGGTCATTTGGAGAGAAGAGTAAAGCATCCAAAACATCTGTTATCTTGCCCCACCTCCAATTTCATGCTTTTATTCTGTTTCACGACTGATTTTAAAATAAACTGTATTGAAGACAGCTGTGAAACACCACCCTGCTGGTCCTCAGGCTGCTGCTCAGTCCCACTTTGCCGTGCGGTTCTAGAAGTGATCAGGCATACCTTTGAGAGAACTGCCTGATTAGCGTTGGGGATGCTTCACAGAGGATACCGAGGACACTTTGGAGTGCAGTTTCCTAAGCAACCTGACAAGCCAACGAATTAAGTATTCAGGACACTTAGTCACCTAACAACAGGCTTTTCTGAATGGACAAAGCCAGGGTTAAGTGGTCTGAGCAGTAAAACTTACGGTTAAACTGTCATATGCTCAGTGACACTTCCACTACATAAACACCATCCGTCCAGAAGATGCAAAACATCTTAAGTGGGCAAATAAGATGGAAATTATTTCTTTGGAGTTCCCACCTCCTTCCTTTTTAAAGGAGATGTAAATGCTCGAAGTAACAGTGCTCTTGTAATGGGACACAGCGCTGTTCTTTACTTACAGAAAGGAAACAGAAGAGACTAAAGAGGAGACTGCGCTCACCGTCCAGTTGCCAGCACTGAGATTCTGCAAAGCCCCTGCTGCAGCTTCCAGAGTGTTGAAGTTTTGACTTTCGGTGAGGATGGAGAGGTACAGGCGGACCACGTCTGGCTGGTACAGTAATTCAAAGCCTGCAGGTGGGGCAAGAGGAGAACAGAAGCAAGAGAAGCAGAGAATGCAATGTATGAATAAACGCATACATACCTTTATTTAATCACAGATGCGAACAGCCAAGAGAAAGCTACACCAAGGAAAGAAGGGCTTCTGCCACATCCAGGACATTTTATCTACAGCTGTTGAAAATGACCCACACGGGAACTCACGCACAGGACCCTCACCCGGGCTGAAGGTTCCCTTGCTTGTCTTCAGGTTGACAATTGTTTCTGCAATCTGTGCTACATTACATACTGCCCAGCAAGCTGCGCGTACGTGAGTAATAACAAGGTGACAAGACACAATTTTTGCCTGCAACAATTCTTACTTTGCATCTCTAGAGGGAGCGGCAAATTCACCTCGCACTCCTGTTTCCGTTCAAACCTACCTCAGTAGCTTTACAGACACAAACAAGAGGGCCAAAGAGAGCACGCTGCAATGCTATCAGCCGCCTCATACCTAGGTGACACAAGGTGCAAGATGTCCAGGTGACCAGAATCCCCCATTGGTAGGGGCAGGGAGCCATGCTGACTCTGGCTCAAATATTAGGTAAAGAAACACCACCAGCATCGTACCGCACTGGGAGACCGCGACAGACACGCACGTTTACGAAATATCCCCGGAGTCACTGGATCAGCTTTCCAGTTTGAGCACGACAGGAATGAGAGCTATTCCCAGCTCAACCACAGATCTCCTTCTGCGAATCTGAGTAACTGACAGTAGCATCCATTGACTTCCTCATCTAAAGGATTAGGATTTATCCATCTACCCATATTAAAGAGGGGATCTTAGGCAATAACTTCATCGTTCCAAGTTGTTGCGTATTTGGAAGCCATTTTTACCTACCTTTCTTCAAGCTGCATCAATGAGGGAAGATTATGAGCACCCAGTTAAAGGACTTGCCAGACAAACACAATCTCAAAGATCATGGTGCTGTTCAGATTACATGACCAAAAACCTAAACCCCCTGAAGTGTTTTGGTGAGTGCGGGAAGGCACAAGCAACCTACGGTCAACATAGACTCATCTGCAGACACTGTAGCTGGGAGATATTTCTGGATTGGTGGCTTTTGGGGCCTTTGCAATAAAGTTCAGCAGGTAAAGTTCCTTACCTAGGAAAGGATTTTTGGAAAAACATGACATGAAAGAAAGCACAAAGGTGTGAATGAGCTTGGACAAAGAGGAAGCTTGAAGCTTGTTTTGAGCAGAATAATTTTTTTTTTATTATTTGTACACATGAAAAGAATGTTTTTCACATAACAAGATGCTGTCCTAGAAGTGTAGCATAATTCAAAGCAAGTTTTCCACTAGCGAGACAGGAAGCGTACAAATAAATCACTCCCTCTTTTCAGTACTTTCTCTTCAAAATCACCCATCTCTCATATACATATTTTTCAGCACATATCACAGATTATCATATTTCAGACATCTCAGATCAAAACTAGAAGCAAGAAAACTGAACAATGCCTATCTTATCAAGTGGGTATCCTATCAATTTTTTTCTTTTAAAAATTCTCTGTTGCTAGAGGCTTTCTGAAATTAAAGCCTTACATTTCAAATCTAACTTTCCCCATATTTTTCCTACTAGTTATTGCTGCGGGACTACATGAGTCAGGATCCTGGTACTCAGTACTTTAAACCTTGTATAAGACTACCCATAAATGCTGGCCATATTAACTGCCTGGATATACAGGGCTTACTTATCCCACTAAAAGCAAGAAAACACACTTCTTCAGCCGAGGGTTTCTTAGCTCCGTACCAAAAAACTGATCTACGCAGGAGGATCCCTGAGCTCCTACGTGCTGGCTCATCCTCCCCTGCTCAGCAGCTCACACGCATCGCAGCACGCTCGCGTTCCCCTGAACGACTGGGTAGTTAACCCGCCCCACGCCTGCGACTGGTTTCAATGCCACCACTCGCTTGCTACATGACACCCTACAGGTACGTGCAAGCCGCAAGAGATGGCAGTCCCCAGCGGCGTCCTGCCAATCCATACCACTTACTTTTCTCTTTTCCAGTGTCCTCTCCTTGCGCTGGGATCATTGCCCTCTATATTGAATGCTGAGAAAAACTGTAGTTACTTAATATATGAAGCATGAGCAGTTGTATAGCTTTTCTCCATTCCTCCAATAAGCTTGTGATTATCTGACTCCAATATGACCTTCATATCACTTTTTTCCTCTGCAGCTTCACAAGGTGAATTGCCAATCTAAGAACTCCTCAAGAAAAACCACTGCTGCCTGATAAGCGTGTAGTATTCCTTTCCTGAACACCAATACTTAAAAAAACCTCTTCGGATAGCTTACTGGAATTTTGACACTGTTATCTTACACAGAAGCTTTGCCGAAATGTAAATCAGATCAGCAAAAGAGACGAAGGTGGGTTCGTTAACAGATAATATTCATACAGAACATTTACCGCTTCTGTATGAGAGCTCAGACTTGCCTGTGGTCGAACAGCATGCAATGGTTCAGCCAGTCTTTGGCGGCTTTGGTTTAAGCTGCCTAGTTATAATTTTGGCATACTTGGAAACAGCCCCACACGTCCACCCTCTCCTGTTAGTTAAGCACAGTCCGTAACGTGCCCTGTCTGTTGGTCTGCACGTTCCTTTTGGCTGGACAGCCTTCCTTTGTGGCAGCACCTCTCTGCGTATGAATACAAACATGCGACCACCCTCTCAACTCTGCTCCCCACTGCCGACAGAGCCGCCTTCCAGTCACACGCCCCCCGCGCTTTCTGCCATTACTTCTCTTCGTGCACGAAAGCCTCTCCTTTTTCCTACTTACTAATGTAAGAGCATCCCAAAAATGCCTTCACCTTCTCTCTTCAATAATTCACAGCATTTCCTCTACCAATTACCAGTGCTTTTCTGCTTTGGGGCACAACCCCTTAGCCAGTTTGGCAGACGATTCTCACCTCACTCCACACACCCCCACTTCCCCACTACCTTTATGCCTCTGCCCCATTAGCAACTGTTTTAAACAGAGTTAGCAAGTGCTACGCACCACACGCCGAACTCCGCTGTCCCTTACGTCCTCCCCTCTTCCCCCCTCCCCTCAAACGCTGCATCCGTCCAGCACTGCAGCACTCCTGTGTCAGCCTGGCTACGCCAGAGGCAGGCAGGAGCTGCTAAAACAAAGTGTTATGAACGCCCCTAATGGATGGCTGCTCATTAGCAGAGATGAGAGCCTAGGAGCCAGAAAGTTTCTGCTGCACCAGAGGGTTTTTCCCTCATTGACAGCGAGCTGACACTTTTCATAAGCATTACAGTCCCTTAAAAAGAAACAAACAAGTTTTATATTTTCTCCATCTGCCTCCTGTCCTAATGAATCCAGCTCTGCTATTTATAGGATGCAATTTGTCTGAATTATTATGAATTTCCTTCCAGTGTTGTGTGGAGGCCTTGCACATTTTTCCACGAAGCGCTTCAAGCACGTTCCTGGGAAGCACAGCTGGTCTCACCTCCATTAAGCACCTGCTTCTCTTCAAAACTGATTTCCTTAATTTCAAGATCATCTTAATTATTTTTTCAGGTAATGCTACTTTTGTGCAATATATGGCTAATTGCTTATATCCATTTTTTAAATGGATATGAGAAAAGAGGGTCATCAGTGATATGTAATACAGCAAACGAGAGAAACATCCACTGTGTTTCCTTTTCTTTAAAAAGCTGTTTTAATTATAGCCCAGATTCAGCACTGCCCTTAAAAAGATGATTTCTCCCAGAATGAACGAGACTTTCCATTGGTTACAGATTTGTGCTGAGTTGCAATCTCCACTGTTTCCTCCTGGTAAACCATGAGGATAAGCCATTTATTGCTTTTTTTCATTGCAGAAAGCAAAGTAAACAAGTTCACGATATTAGCTTTCAGAGAAATGGAAAATGCCTCGGCCACTGATGTCATTGTGAGTGTCAGACGTTTTACAGCACCTAAGCTTCCCCCCAGCTAATGGCAGGAACGTGTACACAGGGGAAGATCTTCCACATTAGACTCCTCTTCACTAACGTGCTATAGTCTCATCTGTCTGAAAAAAAGGAAGATGCAACTCTGCTGCAAAGAAGTTCTCAAAACTGGCAAACGGAGTCATTCTGTGTGGGGTTCAGGCTACCAGGAGGTGCCAGGTAGATTATCCTTTATTTGCTCACAGAACAGTGACAGCACAGCCAGCAATTTCAATCCTGAACAGAAAACACCTGAGGAATGAACTGGGGGTGATTAGCCATCTCGAGCCGTTCAACCCTCAGTCCCTGTGCTGAGAATGATGCACCAGTTCCTGGATTAGCTCCTCCACAAACCTATTTGCTTTCATCTTAGCAATGCTGATCCTCTGCCTGTACTTAGCTACATTCTGGCAATAACATAAAATATCGCACCAGGTGCCTATCTCTGATATGCCAGCTTAATCCCAAATTCAGACAACTCTCTTTGGAGCAAGGTTGCCAAATCTGCACCACCCATCCCATTTAGGATTTATCCTACCCCTACAGGCACAGGAAATTATACACACGTGGATACCAGTCAGTTGACAGTTCTCCTACTGCTGTAGCAGAAATGTGCTGCTTCATTTTCTATCCCTACAAAAACTCTGGGTTGCTGTTTATAAAGAGAGCCAATTTCATATGAAGCTGGATGGACACTGGTAACACTGTAGGAAATAAAAAAAACCAAAACCCTAGCCCTAGGGGAAAAAAAAAAGAATCCCTAAACCAAACTCTGATAGCTACTCATTCTGGCAGGGTCCAGAGGGATGTTTACATTAGTGCTTTGATTTGGACCAGTTTCAAAGTGAACTTCCCACTTACTGTGCTTTGGTTCCCAACGCAGAGAAGTGGCAGCACTGCCTGGACTCTTTCTGGGATGCAACTAAGCCAAGAGGGGGCCTCCAGGACCACCCCGAGGGTGTGCTGACCAGGAATGGGTAGCGCAAGGGCTGATGTGCCCGTACTGAGCCACTCCACTCGCTCAGGCGGCCATCTGCTGTGCCGGCCAATTCCCAGCTCAAGATGTGACAGCTACCGGCAGATGGAGCGAGAGGAGCCCAAACCGCAACTTCTCTGCAAGGTCATATACTATCAGGCTTTGTAGAATAAGAAAGCAGCTCCCTAAGCAACTAGGAAGCTATGAGCTAGAATAAAGAAAGGGGGAGAAAAAAAAGGGAAAAAAGGGGAAAGAACCATGTAAGCAAAAGAAACGAACAATTTGATTCTGCAAGAAAGAAAAGCTCCACAGATCTTGGACTCCTGCCCTCTGCCGACAACAGGCTGGTAACTTCATTACAGCCTGTGTAGTTCATTGTCTGCAAGATAAACAGTTGTAAACAGAGTTCAGAATTCCTTGCTACGGCAGTGTTTGCAGAACATGTAAGCAGCAAATCAGTCCAGCAGCTCAAGCCTGCCCTTCCACAACGCCTCAGCCCGCAGTGTGGTTTTATAATAGACTACGTGAAAAACCCCACTGAAGGCGGGGGGAGGCAGCTGGTAACTTTTATAAAAACAGTAATCAGATCCTTAAAAAAAACGACCCATCAGCTCGATTCCATCTGTATGCAGTACTTGAGCACCCGGTGCACAAAGCAGCTTGAATGCCAACATAAACTTGCAAGATTCTTCTAATTGAAAGGCTTAACAGTAGCAAGAACGCAGCCAGCTCCAACTGAGCCAAATGCTTGGCATAATCGATGGAGAAGGCAGCTCGATGCAGATACATGTAGAATACTGAGTGTCATACAACAGAGGCATAGCAACGAGTGAAGAAGAAATAATAGGTGGAAAGTTCTGAACAGTCCCTACAGCTTTCGCTTCGTGGTACAGTACAAGTCAGGACAGGTATTACTCCTACTGCAGAGATTCAATCAAGAATGCAGCATCCACCCCTGAGCAGGAGCTCTGAAGACAGAGAGAACAGCCTTTGAATAGTGTTGAAAAGAACCACCAGAATAATACGGGACACATGAGACTCAAATCAGGCTTGAGGGAATGTTTAAGAAGAGTTTTTCTATTTAGAAAATGAACACCATAATGTGTGACCTTTCCAACTCATTACTAAGTCACACACAGGTTCTAAAATTACGTAAACTCTTCCCAGTCTACCACGTACTCCCACACCGGAGGAACAAGGGCACACTAGTTAAAAGGGGCAGCAAGCAACCCCCCTCCCCAAGGACGTAACAGGAATGTTACCAGCACTACCAAGCCGGGAGGTATGCAAAAAAACAACACAAGGGGCTAGGCGGATCGCAGGGAGGACAGAGGCAGCAAGGAAAGGAAACGGGAGGGCAAGGCAGTGCAGGAGAAATGAGGGTGTCTGGGAAAGTAAACTGTCTTCTACTATTTCTATTATTCTTTACATTTCCCAAGCTCCACAAGCTGTCAAAGTAACTTACAGAGTGTGCTTTGAAAGGGGATGGTTATATCGCACTTCATATCCAAAGAATATGCAACTGAACAAAGAGATAGCTCAATTAAACACAACCTGTTTTGACCTTGTGTGAGTTCCAGCACTTCTGTTTTCTGTGAGCAGACATCTTAAAGCTAACACGGCTTTCCCTTTCCAAAGGCCCTGCAAGCAGCGTCTCTCCCAACAGCGTTTGACACGCTGCCCAGTAACAAAGGCTTTTTTCAAGCATATGCAGCTAAGTCTCTTGGCAACTGGAGATGTTCTGTTAACAACCTTCTCTCCTCTGTTCACTAATCAGCAGCGAAGGCTCTGGAGGACCAATACTTAATAAGGATCTGAATGTTGCTGCAGATAACTAGAGCACTACCCAAGCTACTAGTTCAAAAGGGGAACGTGCTGTCCCCGTAGGCCCGTTGCTGAAGAGCAGGAAATACTGGCAGCCAGGCTGATGGAGAGAAGGGAGAGTTGCTGAAGGTCTCCACCGAAGGGGCGAGGAAGCACGTGGGTGAACTGCAGCCCATCTTGGCATTCGTAGGTCACCTTTGGCAGCGGTTTTTGTTTGTTTTTCAGAAACACCATTTTTACAAGCAACAATGCCCTGGACCCGAAGTTACTGTTAAGCCCTTTGGCTGAATGATTAAAATGGATGGTTCATGTAAATACCTTCCTTTACCCCAGTCCCCGAAGACTTGCAGCTGATCTTGGAAACTTTAAGTACAGTCCATGAAATGTTAATGCTTGCTCTCTGGTGAGTTTCTCCCACCCAAAGTTATTTTTATTTACTTCACAGTGATACCTGAATGCATTTTTTTTAAAAGGGAACAGAATAATCATGTTATTCCAAAAGCAAGTCTGTTTTGAAATGCAATTTGTATCTAAAAATCAAACCTTAAATAATGTTCTCTCCCTCCCTGACACACACAGAGCACACACTGGAGTCTCTGCTTTGTGAGCTACATATCAAACACAATCTGTTTAGAATTACAGGCTCGCCTATTCCCACACCCAGCTTAGCGTGGTGTTTGCAAGCCCCCCGAACACACCCTGGGCCCTGCATCACCACTGCAAAACCTCAACACGGGACTTGGTTCAAAATTCTGGCTCACGTACGGGAGTGAATAGGAAGCTAGTTTGCACCAAAGGTCTGCCAGCTCGGCAGGGTTTCGCAGCGTGACATCGCTAGCCATGCAAGGGTGCTGCGTTCCTGCTAGCGCAGGCACACCTGAGCCTCTAAGCTAGGGGTGAACACTCTCGCCTGGAGACATTCTGCATCTGCAGCAATCTTACTGGTTGTTGTTCACTCTTGTCTCAACCACTACAGTATTTTAAGACAAAAGACAGATTAGGTTTATCAGGCTGGTGACTTCACTGACCGTGGATCAATATGCTAGGAGAGCAGCAATGCAAATGCTCCTAGATGCGAGCAATCTTGCTTGCTGCCTCCAGGGAAGCTTCTTCCTGAGGCTTTCAGGTTCGACACATCCTTCTAATCTAATAGCTGCTACCAAAAGGACACTGGGCACAGTGATGATGTGCATTGCACCGGGGACTTCTTAAACAGACAGCCATTTGGCCCGTGCATACAAGATCAATACCAAGCGTGTCATTGATCATGTTATGTTTCCCTGGGAGGGAAAATCTGAATTTCCAGATGCTGTCTGCTACATAACAGGAATAGAACAACAGTGGACAAGGTCAAATGCCCATGCTGCTTCTTTTAGATCTCAGTGCTGCTGCTGCTAGTATTGACCATGGGTGCTTCTGACACGTCCGTTCCCATCTCGGAGAGGGTCCAGAATTACATCTGACTTGTTTCCTTTCTCCTCCCTGAAAGGACTCAGATGGTGGTGCTTGGTGATCAGTCACACGCCCTGAGGGGTCTCTCCGTGTGCGCGGCACCAAACAGCTCGATTTTGTCAACCCCTCCTTTGCAGGCACAGATAGCAATTGCAAGGACTGCACAATCCTCGCTAGAAGTACGAACACTGCCCGGCCTGTCCAGCTCATCTGGCTTCCAGCGTTTGGGCCAGTTACACCAGTAGAAAATGCAGACGCTCGGGGAGGTGCCATCTCGCTGTCCTCAGAGCTGCAAGCACAAGCCAAGAAAATGTGGGAATGCCACAATAACCCAAATCCATAGCACTTCCAGTGCTGGAAAGACACAGTGATGTGGTGACAGTACAGAAAGCCTGATTTGATACAAGCCGGTGTGAAAATGGGCCCCTCTTTGTAACGGGGAAAGCTTTTAAATGGAGGAATCTCTAGGCTGGAACTTGCTTACTCTCTGCCTTGGTAGGGCTCGAATTCACTGCTTTTTGAAGCATGTTGCAAGCCTTTTCCATTTAGCTAAGCTTTCCCAAAGGAACAAAAGGAACAGAGAGTCAGCTGGCAAGGCCAATGAGGATTGGGAACTTGAGGAAAATTATTACTTTTCACATTATATCAACAAATGTGTTTTTATAACCGTACATTCATGTATGCACGGCCAGAACGTGTGCTTTCAGGGGCTTTTCCTTAAGCTGAAAAAACCCAAGCCAAGTAAGAGCGTTTTCCTCACAGAACCCACGCACAGCTCAGTAAAGCAGGCTACTGCTTCTCTGATCAGAGCTGCCACATGGTGCAGCTGAACAGACCTGAAATCGAAGAGGCTCTCTTCACTGCTGTTGCTAGTACAGATGCCCAATTGTCCAGCCCAACCACCAGAAGGTTTGAGCTTACTGTATAAAATGTGTTTATTAAAGACAGATACTGAGTGATTTCCTGAAGGAAAGCCCATAAAATAAATCACACCACAGCTATGTCCAGTAATAAAACACACTGTGTTGCTGTTAGTGGCTTATCAACAAGTCCAAGAGCCTCATAACACAAAAATGTCTCAGAACTAGAGTCATCACTGAAAATGAACAGCACTGTTAAGGGACTCCTTCCTTCAACTTGTGGCTGCCTGGACCTAACCATTTTCTTTCCTCTGGTCTTTTGTGTGTGTTTAACTAAGGCTCATGTGTTCCAAATCGCCCTTTTTTGGCCTCAAGCCCCTGTAAAACTCAGCTTTGCGGTTCCAGATGCCAATCAGCTGTTTTGACTCCAGGAAGCTAACGAGCTTTTAGCTTCCTCCCAGCTCAGTAGTAGAAACCTGTCTGCAGAGAAAAGCTTACTGCAAAAGGAATCACGCATTAGTCTTTGGCTCCAGATGCCACTTAAGTAAATTTATTTTATTAAAAAGATTCTGATGCTATTCAGAACTGTTTAGGTGTTCAACAGCTTTATAAACTTACTATCAGACAACCCCAGCAAGTAGGGAAACACAAAAAAGGGGAGGAAACAGTACAGAAGACAGCTGCAAGGCAAAATAAAAAAACGCTACATGGTGTTTAGTTGAAATATCCACACACCCTCAGACATTAAGTACTGAGCTATGCAAGAAAGGTGGAAAATGCTCAGAAAACTCTTTCTCACCTCTGCAGACCTCTTAAGTATCTTCTTTCCTATCTCCAAGAGAGGCTGTATGAAATGCACTAGATCATGAAGCTGGGTATGGTCCCACTAAGGGCCTTCCCCTGCTGTATGACTTAAATGGGACATAGTAGGCCAGTAAATGAAAGCTCAGATGGGGCTGTGGAGTGGGAGAGAGGCCGCAGTGCTACACAGCGCAAAGCCGTGAGATCCAGCATCAGGCAGGAACCAGCTGTCGGACCGGAGAGCCCTGCGCTTACCCACCCGCGAGATGGTGCCGCGGGGCTGGCAGCTAAGGGGAGGCAGAGCCGGCCACCCGGGCAGCCCGGCTGCCGTCGGGGAGGGGGCGAAGGCAGCGAGGGGCCACCTCCTTGCCTGGACGCGGCGGCCGCGCTCCTCCAGACCTCCGTGGGTGCTACTTCTCTCCACCAGGCCTGTGGTGAGTCGAGGCGTGGGGCACCCACAGCACCCTTGTGGGATCAGCCCTCCTCTGCCTTTAGGCACCGGGGTGCCGGCACTGAATCTTAGCCAGCAAGGCAAAACCAAATCCTCCGTCACTCGGGAATTTACAGAAATGGGATTGCTTTGTCAGGTATGGGACTACGGGGGTTTCCACTGACCCGGCTTCAAAACACTGTCCTGCTGCCGAGGGACCTTCTGCTCCGGTTTGAAAGCCCGCATGCTCCTGAGAAGCGTTTGGATGTATCAGCAACGGGCGCTGCTTCGAGCCGTGACAGCCCAGGATCGGCGGACGGTATTTCCGCTCAGACTGGCACCTGTCAGGTTCTCCCCTTCGCGGCCTGTCTGAGCTTCATCTTCAGCGCCAAGGGAAAAACAACTTCAAGAAAAAACCCAAAATCTTTCAGAGCTTACACACACTGAGCTACGCTTGGAAGCCAATCTGAAAGCTTCTTGCTGGGTTACTCATGGTTCACCAAGTCTACTTGTATTTCCACTTCTCATAATGATTTTTACCTAAAGTCTCATAAATGGTCCTAACCATTACACAGGTATTTGGTTATTCATATCGATTCAGTTGCCTGCTAGAGGCCCATCTGCTCTTAAGGCGGCAAAGGGCAGCAGAACTCCACAGCCTGAATTCCTCAAATAAGAAGGAAGAATAAATCTGTTTATTCCTCAGTGGATCTACCCTCACCAAAACATCAAATGCTTCAAAATACTTCCCAGCAGGAAGGAAACATTTGGGTAGAAACAACCAACCTTTTTTGGGAAAGGTTACCAGAATCCAAGCTGAGAAGAAGCTAGCAGGTCCAGCCTCAGCCTGGAGAAGTGAAAGGCCAGTGATTCCTGATCCCCAGGACTGATATTGGAAGCCTGTCCTATTCATTACAGGCAGAGCCCTGCAATCCTGCCTTTATAAGCAAGTGCCATATGGAAAGACTACCTCACATTATTAAATAATTTATTATACGCCAACCCAAACACTTCCTCCAACCCTGTGTGTGTCCTGAAATTGCTAATTAGTTCCTGCTACAGCTTCCAAAGTCAAAAGTGTGTTTCGATTCCTCCCTCCGTTTCACAGAAGCTGCCACACACACCCAAAGGCAGCCCAGTGCCTCTAATCTGTCTCAATTACAGTCACTAGGCTGCTGTCAGGCAATTCATGTATCTCCCAAGCATCCAAGAAAAAGAATTTGATGTTTTCAATGTCAAATCAATGTCAGGCCAGAGTGGAAGCAGCATGAGCAGGAGGTTTTCCTCAACTGCTCTAATGAAGAATGGACCTCGCAGTCCCGGTTTTCAAGGTTCAGTATTTGGGTACTTAAAGCTAGAAACCTTAATGCCTTCAAGAACGGAGATTTTCCACCCATCCTCAAAGCACTGTATCCAGGCGGGGGCTACTGATGGTGAGAGGCAAGAGAAGATGCTGCTCCTCCCCCATTTGAGTTGGGGTGCACTGGGACATAACCCATTGAAGGCATGGAGCGAAGGAGTACTCTCCTCCCTCCTGCCAGCCATTCTCTGCAGCTTTTCAGAAAAAACAGGGAAGTTTCCGTTAAATGTAAACGTGTCTGCTGTTTGATGCGCTGACTGAATACCTGATAATCACAGGCACAATTGACACAAAACCAGCTTTGCCCGTAGAATTATAAGTTTCCTGGAAACACAGGTCTTGCTATAAAACTTAAATTTGGACCAAAATATGAAATAAGTCAACCTGATCTGGAGAGAAGTAGCTCTCTGAAACAGAGCTATCCAAACACACAGGCATTTTACAACCACAAATAAATCTATTTGCAAGTTTGAAGAAAAAAAAAAAAGAAAAGCAACTGGGGCCCCAGCTTGTAGCAATGAATGAGATATGTAGCTGAAATGAATAGAGGAAGGAGGGGGACATCTTTCAAGAGGCAACAGGGGAACATTACACAGCATCCAACTGCAGCCTGGCCCCATCTTTCCCACCCGACAGGCACGGCCCGTGTTCACAAACCACCAGGATGTCATATGAGAAATTTTACAACCAAGCCACAGCAGACGCTATCTCAAAGCAACTCTTGACAGCTTCTTTGAAACCACTTCATCGCCGGTAAAATAGTGAAAAGATCCCTAACCCAACAGCCACTTTGTTTAGGATGGTTTTCAATTTCAACACATATGGTAATATTATGCAATTAAAAACTGAGCTTAAAACTACCCATGTAAAGATTCTAAGCAGAAGCTGACATTTACTGTGCAGGTTGTACATGCCTATAGAAAACTCTGAAAAGGCCAGTATAAGTGTAAATAAGGCGAGAGACCTCCTCAAGAGCATCGACATTTCCATCCTGTTACAACCTATATCCATTTCTAATCATTCATATATGCAAGGCAGTGGTACGAATGCCCCGACGGCTTCTCATGGGCCATCTGAGTCCGCAGGCCTCCAGACTGCAAAGAGGGGAGCAGCACCAAATTTTAACTTTCAGGGAAGCTGGGATCCAGCCACACAGAAAACTTCCAATACAATTTGATTTCAATGGGTTTAAGCTCAGCATTGCTTTCAGCAGGCAGGTATGTAGGATTTGGAAAGGACCTGCTTGTTAGGATTTAACTATCACACGAAAGCTTGCATAACTGCCCAAATCTAAGTCACATGTGCCTTTACCAAGGCTTAAATTTTAGACACTAGCGCTGACGTGAAGGGAATTACTCGCCTGGAAGCGGCGCTTGGAACTTGAATAAATGGGATTAGGTCTCATGCTCCTCACACCGCACTCCCTCACTCCCTGAGAAATCCCAAACACACTGCAGTGCAACTAACACCTCAGCCGTCCTCGACACTTCTCATCTCTCCTTACACATCTGCCAGGTGCCCTTTGCGCCACGCAGTGATCACCAGCACGTGTTACAACTCAACCTGCAGAGTATCCCCCAAAGGGGAGTGGGAAACCTGCAGCTGCAAGGAATGCAGGCTTCCAATTTCCTAAGCATTTAAAGGTCACTGGGGACTCCCCAGTTAAGGCAGATCCTTTCTTTTGATCTTATTCTCGTCCCCTCACGTTTTGAATGAGTCTTTGGAGACGCTTTTCTTGCTCATCATCTTTAAGCTCTCAGCAGGACAAGATGCCATTACATGCTCAATCATAGATTTTGCTGGTTGCGATTTTAGAGGTCTCAAAACAGAACTCATTAAATATTCTTCCTGGCTTTGTATGAGAGGGACAAGAAGAACTGACATTTCCAAATGGAGTGGCTTTGCTACCTGGTTTGTTAGCGTGAGCCAGCAAGAAAGATATTGCTTTAGCAAATCAGGAAACCTCATCTCTATTGCCAGCTCTGCCACCGAAATGCCGTGTAAGTGCACAACCCACTTCAGCAGTCCATGTCCCCCTCACCCCTCCCACTCTGCTTCTGCCTTGACTATCTAAGACCTGGCCTGCCCAAGTAGACTGTCAGAGTGTGTCAGGTACTTACACTTCACTGAGGCTACTGGTAAAAAAAAAAGAATTTGAAGTTGCTCTAGACATCTCCTACAAAAGAAACAATATATTCAGTAAAGCAAGGAGCCTGCAAGGCATGCAGAACATAACCGAACTGGACACGGGGTAGAAGGACTGCTCTTCGCATATTCTCCTTCCAGATAAGCCTGAACTATGGTCTACTCCTAAACAGACACATAACTTTTCAGGCTATTACAGATTTCCAGTTTTCCCTATGACCGAGACACAGAAAGTTCAGGGCTGAAACTAATAGTCTGAGAGGCCGAAATAAAAACGCTCTCCTTTCTACCACATACTGATGAACACTCACACTGATCACCTGAAAATGCCTGGGTCAGCAATCAAGCTCTCGGTGGGTTCAGAGCCACAAGCAGTTGGATTGACGTTGCTTTCTAAACCATGCAGAGGTAGGATTCCTGCCCCCCTCCAGCTGACAGGTAAATTTAAGCGTCTGCTTTACAATGTAAAATGCCTGCCTCTCCGTTCAAGGTCATTTTTCTTCCATCCACAGTTCGAGGTATATGGCACATTAAGTCATATCATTCCCCTGTCATGTTAGAGAAGGGGGGAGCTTTTAAGCCTGTGCAGAGCACTCAGGGTTATAGAAATAAATACAGCTTTATATAGCAGCTTTCACATTCAAGATATCTCAAAGTGGTTTACAAAGTAATGAGTCAGATAATAGGACTGCAGCAGCTGTGTAGGTAAACGCACCAGAAATTAATGCTGAGAAAACAGAAGTCTTCATTTTTTGATTCTCTTTATTTGCCTTTCTGCAAAACACAACTGCAGCTTCAGTCTGACTAACGAGCACCAGTGACTTCTGCAATTTAGAATGCACAGGTTATTTGACATTCCAGTTTATTTTAATTTTCAGATTAAGTCCATGATTAAAGCTCTCCATTAACTCTAACAAACACCATTCAAGCGAAAGTGGGGAAAACACTAGACACCTTACTGCACGTACCTGCCCTGGCTTGTCTGCGTTATAAGGAAGGCTTCCTTGCCTGATCCCTAGTACCTCACCTTGCAATTAGTTCAGAATCACACAACTATTTATTTTTTATTCATCTTTCTGTCCCCCATCATCAGCTGTTACAAGCACACCCTCAAAGACTGATTAATGCAGTGCTGTGAGGACTCCACGGTTTACTGTGCTGACACCTGAGAAGCTACGTATTCTAAGTAAAAATACATCTCTCTCTTAAAAAAGCCATGCCTTGAGGGGGACAGTAAATCAGTCAATCAACCTGAGATCCAACAATTAAGATGCATTTTGCCTATTTTCTCCTTTCCCAGGTGCCATGGGCAAACAGGCTCTCTCATTCTTCCTCCCATCCGAGTCGCCTAGCTAGCTGTCACGGATGAAGTTGTTTTGTAAAAAGCTTGTCCCTAAAAAAGAAGGTGCTGTTTTTTTTGCAGACAGACTTTTTTTTGCTTTGTTCTGTGTGACTCTCTTGTTAACTGATTACAACAAGGTTGACAGAGAGTGTGGGAGGTCACTCGGGCCAGCCTCCTGCTCAAGGCAGGCTCAAGGCTCAGTTTAGAGCAAGTTATTTATGGCTTTGTCCAGTCGGGTCTTGAAACGCTTCAATGACAGAAAACCCTTCAAAACCTCTCTGGGGAACCTGTTCCAATGCTTAATTACGGGGCATTAGCCTGCGTTTTTGTGAGCAAAAGAATACCAGACAGGTCAGCCAGAGCATCCCAGACAGACGCTCTAAGTAAGATTCGAGAGATGCCTGTCTAGCGTTGAGTTTTGAAAGCATCTGAGTCACGTAGGCCTCTGAGAAAGCTATCCACATTGCTATTACTCCTAAAGGCACAGCCTTCATATAACTACGTCCTTTACTTATGCACACACTATTTCTGGAAACCTGGCAAGGGATTTAAATCAACAGTACACCGTTTTTCTGCCTCAGCTGTTCTGAAACTTTCTGCTGTTCTCTTAACTTGTCAAGTAGCTTTGTCAGCAGAGCTCCGCTGCGGTACTTTTGATGGACACCAGAGACAACCCTACCTTTGTGCAACATGGTTTTTGTAATTGATTTTGACATTGAAATTTCATCTCTCAAATTCTGACAGAACCTGAGTTCCCCGAGTTCCCTTCCTTGTGCTTCACGACAATGCTGGCTACGCACTCAGGACAGCTTTCGGATTCACACCCCTTTTCGAAGTATTGTCTCATTTTTTATGCTTATGCTAAAGGGGGGAGAAGTTTCTGAGCTTTCATTGTTGTTTCTTATCTGAAACTGTGTCAGTGGCATGGCAGGGATCTGACATAATGGAGCAGGGATGGATGGATGGATGGAGTTTTTCACTGCAGTGACTAAGTCCCAAGACTAAAGCAGTTACAGTTATGTGGGATAAGCACCTCCCCACCGACTCCTGCTTTTATTCCTGGCAGACTTTCTTGGCACATTCTCATTTTATAAACAGTCCTTGAGCAGCGTGTGTATAATGAGCTATACTCTGTAATAACAGGCATTCTATTTTAGAGTAACAATTAGAAATGCTTGTAGAATAGAAATGCTAAATGAGACATACAAAACCATACTGAAACCAAAGGGTGGGGGAAGAGAGTATTAACCATTCTCAGCCAGCACAAAGAGTACAGGGAAGGCTGTGAAAAGAAAAAAAATATGACTGACAACCATCACTCTCCAACATTAACTATTTTATCATCAGAAATGGTAATAAAGGACATGAAAATCCAGTCAGTGGTTGAAGGGTTACGATCCTGCATTGCAAGAGAGCACATGTTGCTAGAACTGAAGTAAGTGTTGTAGCTGTGCCATAAAACCTGCTAAAGTCTCGAGTTATGTATCGGTTTCTGATATTCCTATCTATACAGAGCATCATATATAATACAGTTGAACTTCTCCATAAAAATACACAGGAAGTGTAATACACGTAGCAAGAATACAAACCAATTCACATATTTTCAAAATACTCTCTGCAGCATGAACTCCTCAGTCCATCCACACAACATCCCACTGGGGCAAGCCTCTACTATCCACCTTTAATTTAATTTTTCCATCACTGCGGTGCTAGCAATTGCTGTGACAGACAATAGTTTGGCAGAACATTGCTGTTTTTACAAACATATCGAGTGTACTCCATCTACACTGGCTATCACAGCAGCAATGAAAATACCAGCGATTACTCTAGTGAAGGCGGTGGAAGTAGCAGACACTTCATGAGTTCGCTACAGCCCTGGCATCTGAATGCAATTACCTTGCCTAAGGCCACTCAGCAAGTCAGTAGCAGTGCTGGAATGTGAAAATGAGACTCACTTTCTTCCAGCTCTGTCTTTTGCTGAAGCTCCAGATTGCTCCATCTCCTTGGTAGCTGCTGTAATTACCATGTGCTTGAGTGGAGTTCCTGCTGTTTAGTTTTTCATAGGCTACTTTATTATGCAAGTATATATAGGCTGTTCTAGTTTAAGACGTTATAACCACATGCATAAGTCTAATTTTCTGTGCATTTATAACTTGGCCACAAATTCACATCAAGCTGGAAAGGGAATTTACCACTAGGATTCTTGTCTTTTGAAAGTACTGCTAGTTATTATAATAGATCTATATTCTTGGGTGTCAGCCTCAGGCAAGAAGGAGCTGGAAGCTGACTACTGCAGCTATTTTACAGTCCCATGAGAGCCACAGGTGATGGGACCTAAAGGTGGAGAGGGAGAATCTTGCCTCAACTGCCAGATTTTCCCCTCCACGCACTGAGAAGAACGCAAGAAAAGATGAAGAGAAATAGTTGTGGATGTTCAGTCACTATTTCCATGATAACCAAAGTACCTTAGAGGTGAGTCAGATTTTTCTCATTCAGAAGGAAGAGTTTGAAACAATTCAGAAAGCAAGCTGTCATCCTAACTCCTCTTGCATGTGACCTCTAGCTGTTAAGACAGAGGTAGAAAACGAAGGGAAAAGGAGGAGCCCTACAGGCAAACAAATTATAGCACAGCCAAGAAGTTGTGGACAAGAACAACCACCTCATGACTTCATGAAGAGCTTCACATTCTCAGCCCTGGATAAATACAGAGCTGAATGAAATTCCCATATCGCTACAATCGCTCCTCCTGCCTCCCCGCCCAGCAGCTGTTCTCCACTGCTCCCTCAGCTTAAACTTCAAAGCTACGTAACCTAAAACTGGAAAAGACATTCGCACTATGAAGTGTCCATATTGGGGGTGGGGAGGTGTTAGAGGCATATAACCTTCTCAGGCAAAATTTCTGCAGCTCACGGTGGTTACATGTCCCCTCATGTAGCAGAACTCTTCAAGTCCCCAACTCAGATCTTCCTGACGCGAAAGTAAATCTCCCTTAGCTGGGCAATTGATAGGACAGTCCAGTCACACAAACATTGTGCTTCCCCTTACTACAGCTGCAAGAGCTCTCTGTTCCACAGATGCCGTTTTACCTCTACCAGGAGTCTAGCCTGTCTCGGTCTGTAAACACGGTTCTTGCCTGGACGTCCCCACAGATGCAGCAAGGGATCGTGGAAGCACGGCTCAGAGCTGCAACGTCGAGGCATTCTCAGAAGGACGAGCAATGATTTGACAAACATGGTAGCAACTACCAGAACATAAAGCCAAAACTATTCCTCACGTTCCTGAGCAGACAGATAACACCAGTGTAAGAGTTGGTCCTGTAACGGCTCAAATTCCTCTCACATGATTTGGTGGAATAACTAAACCCCACGCAGCAGGGCTGTGAGAGTCTCGGCAGCGTTACTGTACACAGTCACTGTGTAGGGTTTCAGTCATATCATCACTATTTGTCCCAGAAAAATATTTGTTTCCTCACAGTCTCTAAAGTGAGAATGTTGTAGGATGGAACTATATTAATTAGTGAAAAGAATTAGTGGCAGAAATCAGAAGGTCACACACACTGGAGAAAAGCACGGTTGAGCTGTGCATCCTTATCAATATTTGAATATTTCTTCAACAATAACTACTACAAATATACAATATTAAATGCCTACATGAATGCAAATGATCACACCCACCAATGACTACAGTAAAACTACAGATAAGGAAGACGTGCATCTTCCACCCTCAAGGCAGCGCTGATCCTAAGACAATGCACGCATACGTCAGTGCATTAAAAAAAGGGAAGCATCCAGTGGTTGACAAACACTGCTATAACTAGCTAACTCCTGAACTTAACTAGCTAACTCCTGAGCTACAAACATCACTTAAGTCACCTGTGTGTCAAGAGAGGGCTAAAAGGATATAGCATTTGAAAAAAACCCCACATTTGGTCTACAAATCAGAATCATTTAGGTTGGAAAACACCTTTAAGATCATTGACCCCAACCATTAACCCAGCACTGCCAAGCCCACCACTAAACCAATTCCCCAGGCACCACATCTGCACATCTTCTAAATACCTCTAGGGATGGTGACCCAACCACTTCCCTGAGCAGCCTGTGCCAGTGCTTGACAACCCTTTCCAGGAAGAAATTTTTCCTAATATCCAATCTAAACCTCCCCCGGCACAACTTGAGGCTGTTTCCCCTCGTCCTATCAAATGACTAGTAACATAAAACCCAAGCAGACCATAAGAGAACCTTGGACACTCCGGGGTGTTCAGTGATATAACTTATCTCCCTCTGCAAAAGTTTGCTGACTCCTACGCAGCAGAGCAATGCGTTATATTAAATCCAGATTCTAGCAATACAACGCAATACAAAAGCACAACCGTGCCCGTTTTGTGTTTGGCAAAGTCCTGTTGCAGCAGCATGCACCAAGATAAGAGGCCAAAAGATTTTGGTTGGTGCTGTTGAGTGCATTGCATGACAATCTCTCACCCCAGGCACCTGTGGGTAAAACACACTACCTGCGGAAAATCTGCTGCTTTAACTCCTCGGCTAGTTCAATACCTGTCAAAAATAGGTGGGTGTTGTTTTGGTTTTTTTTAAACTTATGCCACTGAGTTATGTAGAAGGAAACAGAGGTTGTTCCATAGACAACATCCTCCAAAGGCCAAGCAGTTCAAGGCCTACTACTGGCACGAAAGCAACAAGGAAGGAACAACCCTTAAGAATTGTGCTAATGATTTATTTTATGCAACATCTGTGAAGCAAGGTGAGCTCATCACAAGAAAGAGCGTGAATCACTGTTGTGGTTTAACCCAGCAGGCAGCTAAACACCACCCAGCCGCTCGCTCACTCCCCCGCAGTGGGATGGGGGAGAGAATCGGGGAGGGGGGGGAAGGTGAAACCCGTGCGTTGAGATAAAGACAGTTTAACAGGGAAAACAAAAGCCGTGCACACAAGCAAAGCAAAACAAGGAATTCCTTCACTCCTTCCCATGGGCAGGCAGGTTCAGCCGTCCCCAGGACAGCAGGGCTCCATCATGCCTAACGGTGACCTGGGACACAAATGCCATCACCCTGAATGTTCCTCCCTTCCTCCTCCTCCTCCCCCAGCTCTATATGCTGAGCATGGCACCGTACAGTGTGGGACAGCCCTGGGGTCAGTCGGGGTCATTGTCCCAGCCATGTCCCCTCCCAGCCCCTCGTGCCCCCCAGCCCCTCGCTGGTGGGGTGGGGTGAGGGGCAGCAAAGGCCTTGGCTCTGTGCAAGCCCTCCTCAGCAGGGACAAAAACACCCCTGGGGTATCAGTGCTGTTTCCAGCACAAATCCAAACTACAGCCCCATCCTAGCTGCTGTGGAGAAAATTAACTTACCCCAGCCAAACCCAGCACGATCACTAACTACTGGGACTGCTTTAGCAACAACGTCCAGCAGCTCTGCACGGGTATGAGACAAATCTACCATAAAGAACTGACTGATCCTGGCAACAGGCAGCAAGAGCTGAGAACAGCCAGTGACAGGGAACATCACGACAACGAAGCGGCGTTTATTCAACAGGTTTCAAAGTTAGCTGTCCTTGAAAGGCGGGATAGACCCGTTACTCATTCCTCCTCCTGCCTTGTTGGCCTACATAAAACTTCTCCAGCAAGAAATACAAAACATTTCTAATCACGTACAACCCTACCGTAAGTTTCCTTTTAGGTACCTTGGAGTATGTACTGGGACTAGGTCTGAGACAGGAGTCAAGGAGAAATGCCTTGTCACCTCTGCAGCTGAGCCACCACCACCCACCACTGCTCGCCCCATCTAGAGTTCACAGAGGACTTGTGTTGTCTGCACAGTCTGCAAAGAAACCTCTGTAAAAACAACGCCACTCCTACTGGAACTATTTTCCAGTTTAAGGTAGTTTTATCAAGCTAACTATTGGTGATAGAACTTTGCAGTCTGTTTAAAATCCACACTGAGTAACCATTAAACCCTCTCCGTAACAGACTCATGCAAGAACCGCACACATCATTAAAACACAGGTGTCAGCGTGCTGATATAGGCTACAGCTCTTAAAGGCTTAGAACAGGCTACGTGTAGTGAAAATAATAGTTGTTCTATAATACACTTAGTATTGGTTCAAATTGCTTGAGCTGTCATGTTAAGAACAACAAGAAGCTATTTCAGAATCATTCTTTTCATTGGAAGAAGGTTTGTTAGGACAGAAACAAGACAAAAGATTAAGAGGACTCCCTGGACCTCCAATTCACATTCCAGCTGCATCTGCCCATACAATGTTTCAAACCTTTCATTTTCAGCCCTGAACTTCCAATTTATGTCCTACATAACGAAATTTAACAGATCCAAAAAGATCACAGATAAGAGTTCCCACCTGCAGAGCACAGCTCGGCAGGGCAGGAAGCAAACTGCTGTTTCAACTCAGCTTTGAACAAACAAGTGGCTCAACATGAGAACTGAAGGCTATGGTAATAAAAGCAGAGTATTCCAGAACAATTAGCAGTCTGCTATGGAAAGAGCGTGTGCGCAAGAACGGAAAAATCTACAGGTGCCTGCTCCAAATTCCTCACAGAAGTTGGGAAAAAGAATGAGAGCCTAGAGGTACCAGGCTAGAGAAAGTCTGGCAAGGGCAGGCTCCATATGGGAATTTCCTTATTCAAGGTAATAATTTTTCTCTGACTCAAAGCATTGGAAGACAGATGAGAAATCTTTCACCGCTTTGTAAATTGGGAAAAAACACACGGGACCAAAATGATCACTCCACTTAGTAAAGCAACAGCAGTTAGAGATATTTAATAATTCTGATAGGAATTCTCAACAACAGGCATGGAATATTTAGAAGATGTTAGCACAAGAACAAGTTACATGCTCTCACAGAGGAGTTGTTCCCAGTCCCTCAGTTTCCACTAGCAGGCACAGGAGGGGTGCGGATGGTACCATTAATCAATCGGCTCTACTCACTTATTTACAATACGACAATCAAAATTAATGATGGAAGGGAGCTGGAAAGGGCAGGTGAGTGCTTGAGTCAACTTGTAAAGATTTAAAGAAAGCAAATTAAAACAGCAGTGAAATGAGAACAGCACCTAATCTTAATTACAAACCTAAAGTCAGGGTAAAGCTTCAGTGAAGTTTCTCTCTCCCCCCACTACACGTTACCTTTAGCTGAAGACAAATTGCCCACATTTTTGTAATCTACTAAGTTAAAGTCATTACCCTGACAGTGCCAGGAAGTCTAATTTCCTCGAGCAGTAACAGAAAGATTTATAAGCGAGTTTAAACACTCACCTTCTGGAATAGAAAATCTATCATCAGCATCAGGCTACATGGAAAGCAACTGACGATTTCAGATAATGGAGGCAGAAGAAATTCACCTGCTGACAAGTTCACCCAAAATCTCATTCCCTACCTACGCAGGCTCCTGACCAGGGTTAAGTGTACGCACAAAGCTGAGCTTTCAGATAAATTCAGCTTTTCTGGGAGGTCCCTGCTGCAACGAAATAGATTTGTTCAACTACAAGCAGCTTTAGCCCTAGTTCAGTATTTCTGCTCAACTCTCCTAAACTTACGGCCCCGTTAAAATGGAAGCGAGCTTAAATAATCAAGATGGAAAAGATTAATCAATAACCACTTTAATAACTGATTTAAAGGAGAGAATGAGTTTCCTCATCCACCAGGCTGAAGCATACCTGTGCTTGTCTCCTTATGGCTGAAAACTTTGAACTCCCTAATGAGAAAAACTGAAACCACAGCTGAACCTCAGCACCCAAAGCACCTTAGAGCTTCTACTCTTACGCCATTGGATGCATGTGCACGTAAACAAAAAGCCAGGAGATCTGCTTAGCCGAACAGCACAGAGACCTGGATTTAATTAGGAATAACCTGCTGATTCCATATAGGAAGCTGGTTTGCTCTTCTGGACTTTCTCCTCCTGTGTTCCAGCACTGATGAACAGAGGCGGACAATCCAACACCTTCACATCAGGAGGATTAAAGGGTACAACCTTTATAACATCTTCAGAGGACTGACACATATCAATGCTAATTCCTTCCAGAAAACCTTATCGCACAGCCTGCCAGCGGAGACACCGCTTTCCTCTGCAGATATGAGTAATCCTGATCTTCCCTCCCATGCATGGGCCTCCTGTCACTATTCCTCCTCAGAAATCCTCAGAAATCAGGACTCTGCACGCAGAGCAAAGGAACCGCACTATGCTGTGTATTTACTGCGCGCACAGGAGAAATCCGCGCTGGCGCTGTGGCAGCGCAGAGGAGAACACACTGCAGAGGTGGCCAACACCACTATCAGTGACCTACTTTATATCGGGGAAGGGATTTCAGCAAGACTTCCCTCCGCCCCCCCCCAAAGCAGGAATTTTTGAAAGTACTAAATTTAGCAAGGTCCCGAGGACAGCATTCATAATTTGGCAGTTCTGTCCCCTTCGCATATTGCTCTATGCAAGCTCTCATCACTACCCCAAAAATATGTCCTCTCTCTCCAGCTGTCAGAGAAAAATATTCTCCTTTCAACAAGGAGGAAGCAAGAAGCTTCTCTTCCCCAGTCTTTCATCGTGAGGACAGCAGCGCTCTGGACATTGCCAGAACACATACATTTATTTTTTAATATCAGATGAGACAGCTTCTGAAAGCTCTGCAAGTTCTCCCATCTGACATTATCCAGTTTACCACAGATAACAACCCTGAACTGGAAGCTTTCCCCTGCCAGAATGCCTAGCATATAAAATTATTAAAGGCTTAGAAATGGTTTCAGGGCTGCTCAAATGATGTGCTGCAGCAAAATCTGATTTCCATTAAAAAACCAAGAGCAATGAGAAGAAAAGGAGACGCTAGTTCATGATTTTGAAAAAAAGGGAATCGTGTTCATTCATTCCTGTCCAGAGCAAACAAATCCCAGGAAAAAAAATTACTAGCATTTAAACTAGATAATAACTCACGAGACCCTTTGGGCTGCTCAGGATATGAACGTGTTCCTAAGCTGTCTTGAAGAAAGACCGAGAAAACCCCTGCCTCGCACACAGACGCTAACCTGTATCCATCCCCACTGAAAACTAGGGAAGTTCTGGTTTTATGATGTTTGGCTACAGGACGGGCAGAGATTCCGGCAATTAAAGTAATTCAGAAACCAAAGTAAGTTTCCAGAATGATAGAAAATAGGTCTGAACTAGTTCAGTGCTTCTTGTTCGCAGTTTTTCAAGCGATCAGAAGCACACTATCGGTTAAGCTCAGTGATCATACCTAAGAATGTTTTATAAGGAAATCTTGACATCAAGTTCTTGAAACCTCACCTTTAGATCTACCAGATCAGGCCCACGAACGGTGACTATAAGAAACTTAACACCACTGCATCCCCGTATCTGTGAACTACCAGTGTTCGTTTGCTGCATTGCACGAACAAATCTTATTAGTGCAGTTTCATTTGCCCACAAAGATTCCAGCTGAAAACTCGCTTCAATATGGCTTTAATAATACATGAAAGCGACTAATCTGTAATTGTTGATTTTTGAAATAGCACTTCTTTGTGTCAGTCAAACTGAGTGCTTTTGATCATTAAAACTTGCATGATTTTTCGATCTTAGTAACGAGGTTCTGCTTCAGCTGAGAGCTGATCTCATCAGAGCCGATTACACTCTACGGCATAGATCTGACCAGAGCTTTTACGGGTTCTAAAACTACATTTTTAGTTGTCTTACCTTACCGAACAATACAAAGTTCTAGCAGTCTTGTTAGAACCTTTAATATCCAGGAGCTCTCATGTAAACTAGATGCTTAGCAGGAAGCTACTAGTAAAGTGAACAAAAATGTGCCTCAATTATATTTTTACTCTTAGCACATGAAGAGTTTCTCATGCCTTTTTCTATGTCAAAGGGCTTCTTTCAAAATGCTGTAGGATTACTCTTTTGACCTAATCTCGCATGAGATACGTAGTCAGGTGTGGAGGGTTGACCCTGGCTGGACACCAGGTGCCCACCAAGCTGCTCTATCATTCCCTGCCTCAGCTGGATGGGGGGACAAAATAATATGGAAAAAGCCCTTGTGGGTCAAGATAACAGCAGTTTAATAAAGCAAAAGCAAAGGCTGTGTGTGGAAGCAAAGGAAAACAAGAGATTTATTTCCTACATCGCATCAGCAGGTGATGCCCAGCCACTTCCTGGGAAGTAGGGCTTCGGTATGCGTAACGGTTGCTCCGGAATACAAACGTCTTAACAACAGATGCCTCCCCATCCTTCTTCTCTACCTTTCACCGCTGAGCTGATGTCATATGGTATGGAATGGCACTTGGGATCAGCTGTCCTGGCTGTGCCCCTCCCAAGGTCTTGCCGACCCCTGGCCTAATGGGTGAGGCAGGGGAAAGTTGGAGACAACTGTAGACACCAAGGTTGGTGAAGGAGGAGGAGGAGGAGGTGCTCCAGGCACTGGAGCAGAGATTCCCCTGCAGCCCGTGGTGAAGACCATGGTGAGGCAGGCTGTCCCCCTGCAGCCCCTGGAGGGGAGGTTAACAGTGGAGCAGATGTCCACCTGCAGCCCAGGGATGACCCCACACCAGAGCAGGTGGATGCCCAAAGGAGGCTGTGACCCCATGGGAAGCCCGTGCCAGAGCAGGCTCCTGCCAGGACCTCTGGACCCATGGAGAGAGGGGCCCGTGCTGGAGCAGGTTTGCTGGCAGGACTTGTGACCCTGCGGGGGACCCACGCTGGAGCAGCCTGTTCCTGAGGGGCCGCACCCCGGGGAAGGGACACACACTGGGGCAGCCTGTTCCTGAGGGGCCGCACCCCGGGGAAGGGACCCACGCTGGAGCAGCCTGTTCCTGAGGGGCCGCACCCCAGGGAAGGGACACACGTTGGAGCCGTTTGTGAAGAACTGCAGCCTGTGGGAAGAACCCATGTTGGAGAAGTTCATGGAGGACTGTCTCCTGTGGGAGGGACACCAGGCTGGAGCAGGGGAAGGGTGTGAGGAGTCCTCCACCGAGGAGGAAGGAGCGGCAGAGAATGTGCGATGGACTGACCCCAACCCCCGTTCCCCGTCCCTCTGCGCTGCTGGTGGGGAGGAGGGAGAGAACATTGGGAGTGAAGCTGAGCCCGGGAAGAAGGGAGGGGTGGGGAGGAGGTGTTTTAAGATTTGTTTGTTATTTCTCATTATCCTACTGTGATCTGATTGGTAATAAATGAAATTAATTTTCCCCGAGTCAAGCCTGCTTTGCCCATGACAGCGATCTCTCCCTGTCCTTATCTCCACCCACAAGCCCCTCACTGTATTTTCTCTCCCCTGGCCAGCTGAGGAGGGGAGTGATGCCCACCAGCTTTGGTGGGCACCTGCCATCCAGCCAGGGCCAGCCCACCACACCAGACTAAAAATCTATTCTGCTCAGATTAAATGGGGGCATCTTGAAATTCTCAAGCAAAACCTCCTCTGTGTGTGATTTCTAGCAACTGAGTACGATAACAAGCTGTGTAAGCTCAGAGACACAGACACGTCTCCCATCAGATATGCCGCAACACTTCTGCCATTGGCAGCGCCGCATGAAAGATTTTTGTCTTATTGTAAAGAAAGTTGTTCAAGATCCATTTCTTTGCCACTATCCTTGATGTCCATCTTTTCCCTTTAGCGGCACCCACGTTCCAATCACATTTGGAAAGGAATGAAAGAGCCAAAGCCCTTGCTATATTTTGTGTTCCTTTCTTTTTTGGTGTCCTTAACAAGTCTCCTTGCTCTGCAATGGAACCAACGTCCAGCCCTGAACTGATGGCATTAAAGGGAAGGCTGGTTAGGAGAGGTTTCCTTCTAAGCACCTTCTAAGAGGTGTATTAGTATCTTGTGGAATAATGCACCAAATGAAAAATCAGTGTTTAGACATTAGCCTAGAAATGGTACCCACTGTAAAGGGCTTCCGATAGATTAGATCCATCTACGAATTCGGATTAGTTTGCGTATCATCAGTCAGAGCTTCGCTGCCCATGAATTGAAGCGAGAGTGCAGCACTTCACAGGCGTAATTACTACTCCATTACTATCAGTACATTGTAAGGATGTTATATATGGCCTTTGTTGCTGCCCTCAGTTTACAGCAAGGAAACTGAAGCACAAATGAGTTGATTCACTTAAGGTCACTAAAGTAACAATTCAGGTAGCTCAAGTCCAAGGATCTCTCCACTGTGCCACGCTGTCTCTTTATGCTCTCTGAAATTGTATAAGCGATGCGGGAAGAGTTTAAGATTTTCCTTCTGAAGAATGCTCAGGCAGTTCTGGGCATTCACAGATCGTAAAGGTGAGGGTGCTTTGGGAGAGCTTTTCCTGCAAGGCCAGGCTGTCAGGGTGGCACCGCAGCAGTTGCCATGACAATGGCTGAATCTTTGCAATAACATTGCACACACTTCAAATGAAAACCTGTGCAAGTCTCAAAACATGGTCCAATGCTATAGAGGTCTGATGAGATCCCAAAAATCTCTTAAGCTCCAATTAAAAAGAGCACGTGCATGCAGGAAGGGAAGGCAGGTCATTGTTGAAAGATTTCACCTCTCACAGAGCTGAAATGCAATGCACAATGTAGAAGAATTGGGCAGAATTCTTCTGCACAATGCAGAATTTTTCTGTGAACCTCCCTCTTTTGGAGAACTACAAGTGCTACTCACTGCAGACGGGAAGAAATGCTGTATTCAGGAGAAGACTATCAGTAAAGACAAAAAAAAATAAAATAACTCATTCCCTGCCCTCACTCTCCAGTTCGTCGGAACACAGAGATGCCAGGGAAGGGAAAAGGTCAGAGATAAGTACCCTCCCCTAATGCCTCTCATAACTCCTTACACTCACGTCCAGTGCAGGCAATTTGCAATTGGGTTGTAAAGGAAGAGAGCATGCACTCACCCCTGTGGGGTTAACCCCACCATAACCAAATCAGACGGGCGTCTACAAGATTCCACCCATTTAGCAGCTTCATATAAAAGCTGGTTATATCCAGTATTGAATACTAGATAACAACAAGCACTGACACATCTATTATTTCTTTTATTTTCTATTATATGCTCACTTCTCAAGTTCCTTCAAGAGCCTCCTGCTCCCAGGCTACTTGTTATTTCCAAAAGCAAATGCATTAGCATTACCTTTCGCTGCTTCGGACCGCTTAGGCAAGTCAAGTGTATCAAAATTCCTGTCCAAATCTCCATTCTTCTTTCCTGTGCAAAAAAAAAAAATAAATAAGACAACAGATGGAAAAGACTGTCAGCATACTGACAGGTAAGTTACTGGCATGTGCATCTACAAGATGAGAGAAGCTATAGACAGAATATAAATCACAGACTACCACCCACATTTGTACGTATCTGACTTGCAATCCAGCTGCATAGCTGTGGTTTTAGCACAAGCAACTTAGGGACAAAAATCCCCACTGCTTTCGGGTTGATCCGCAAACATGCTTAGCACCAGCATTTCGGTGGGTCTTATGAAAATCGTGCCATTTCCCTTCTTGGCGAAGCTACACCCCTCCCTCAGAAGCCCAGCATTTACTTGTTATTTTCAGAGGAATTTTGATCTGAAGCTTAGCTGAAGCAGAAACTGAGCAGCAGAGCAGTATATAACAGGCTTGCTTTGCAGCCTCTATTCTCACTGCAACTATCAGGGCAGGAAGGCCTAGATTTAATATATTGTACAGACAACAACTTAACCTTGAATTGCCCTTCAAGCAATAAAGTGCCATTTCAACTATTTATTAGAAGCTAATGGGAACAATTCCATACGTTTGCTAAGAGACAGTTTGAAACCATTATATGTGCTTTAATTTATACGATCCTTTACAGAAAGCAGAACAAAACCTGGACTTTAGGTGTAGTTAGGTTGGGAATTCAAGGTTATGTGACCAGCTGGGGAGGGAAGGGTTCATTTTCAGCCCCTCCTCTGCCCCCACGGCGAGGCACTGCGGGAGAAGCAGGCACCTTGCCGTCAGAGAAGTCCTAACAGCAGAGAGATTTTGACGTGCAGGAATCTGCATGGCTTCTGAGGACAGCAGGGTACAATTTATCTTTCCCTAATTATTTTGAGGGGGAAAATCAAGTTATTTAGCCGCTCTCCCTTAAGAGCAGGGGAGGCAGGTGTGATGGGATGGAATCACAACAACACAATTTAAGCTGCCAGAGGCGGCTTCTGAACTGGGACTCTACCAGGCTACTAATGGAGGTTTACAGGCTGAAAGCTCCACCAGTCACAACGCTTAAAAGCAAACAGGAAAATGGTCCCTGAAAACATAACGTGGAGATTAGTCGAACTCTTGAGTGGGAACCTGTCCTGAAACGGGAAGGGCCAACCCCTGCCCTGTTGCAGCAGGGAGCCGGCACGGCTTCTGCGCGATGAGTTCAGTGGGCCATGCTACCTTCCTTTTGACAAAGGATAAACGTATGCAGTACAATCTGGAGAAGAAATAGAGCTTTTAAGTACCAATATGAATATTTAGAAATAACGTCAAGAGGCAAAAAAAGACCCTCAAGATAGTATTCCATCCCTTCCTTTTCTTTGGAAATATCACGTGCTCTTGTTTTGAAACGCCGACGCAAAACGCCAGCCAACCTTAACCACTGCACAAAACCAAACGTGCACCTAGAAATTCTGTTCATCTGAATTAATTTGCTTAATTACACAGAGTATGAAAAAGCCCGTCCAAGCTGCCAAAAGGTCATGCAGCCGGGTACCATGCCACTCCTTTGAAAGGTATCTTTTCTAAAGGAAGGGACAGGAATTAGCTGCGCTTTGCAGCCCAACATCAAGTTTTTGCTCTAAGACACTGCGTGGGGAACCAAATACCAGCAAGAAAAGACACTGTGTATCACCAAAGCACACCACATTTCACAGCGGCTGCTGAACCCAGTTACTGGCTGCAAACCCTTGCTGACCGTAGAGCATTGACAGGAAAAAGCAGGGCAGAGGGAGGAGGGGGGAAAAACAAGCACTGAAGGAAGGAAGTCAGTGTTTAGGAAAGATTACAGACTTAAGGCAGACCAATAGATGTGACTCCATCTTATCTACAAGTAGGACAAACTGTTTTTTTCACATGACCCCGAATTTCATGTCACTGGCATTAGGTAGTTCAAACCCCAGAACGCTTACTTGGAGAGCCAGACCTTATTCAACACAACTACTCATTTCAGAAGTTCTCTATAATTTAAAGGTTGGGGTTTGGTACTTCCATTAGCCCTGCAGAACTGAGCTGGCACAGAAAGAGCCAGCTTCTTTCTAGTGCACTGTTCAGTAAGCTGTGTGTATTTGTGCACAACTTTTTAAGGAGATTGTCTAGGAGAGCAGCGTTGGCTGCTACATCTTTTGAGCTCACAAGCAATGCAGAAGCAGCTGCTCATTTACTAAACCACCTTTCATTAAGACAGCACACTCCACCTGTGCTCTGTGATCTTCAGTCGCTGTAGCTCAATTTCTGGGCCAGACTGCAAATACTGGCCGTCTTCTATGAAGCCTTTGGTAGTTTGTGCCTCAGCCCTCCAAGAGACTAACCCACCTCGCAGGCAAAACCACGGCTGTTCAAACCACAAGCTGCCAGCTGTTCACGAATGGAAGCAATTCAGAACACAGAGCTCTGACCAAAGGGATTTCAACTCTACAAATTACTTGCTTAATCAAATCGAGCAAGGGTCAGGTTCAGAAATACCCAAGGTACCTACATTTTCAGGGTTTTCCTATAGAGAGAAGGTGACCAAGCTGTCAGAAGACTCCAAAAAGAATCCATCTCGAAGGCAAAGGTTTCAATCTGTGGCCTGGCTGGTATTTTTCCCCACTTGATTTTCACAGGACCCACATATATTGGAGTTTCTAAAAAGGTGCCCAAATTCAGCAATAGTTCAAGAGCCTACCAATTACAACCCTCTCAGCCAGCCCTGGCCTGACCGATATCATGAGAAAAACCAGCCGACTGCCAGCTTCTGCAGCTCTGGCACGGCCGTCACTCAAGCCTGTCAGTAGTGCTAGTCACAGGGACGCTGCCACGACAACGCGAGCAGCGGAAAAGAGGTTTAAGATCCTGTTTTTGTACATTTCAATTTCTACCCTTCTATGCATCTCCCTGCTCTCTGAGTCTTGCAGCCTGAGGTATGCCAGAGAAAAGACAATGCTGCTGGATCAGAAACATAGCCCCAGACTTTGCCAAGAGACAGACAGCTCTGAACATGCCTGCTGACAGGTCTGTTTTATGAGACCTGGCTGCAGGAACTGGCACAGCACTCTGGTGCGGGAGAGCTGCCTGACATGAGGTTTGCTTGTGCAAGATGCGATTTACAGTCTCTGAAACAGTGGGATTAAAATTTTTTCCCTCCCCCCCTTCCATTATGTAAGAAACAACCAAAACATGACCTTCGGCATTTTCAATCTGTCAGAAACTCAGTACAGACTTTGAAGTGTGACCCGGCGTTATTAACCACTAATGTTGTTGATCTTCCTCAAATGTCGTTCTGCTTTACCAGATAATCCAAACAGCTATTCAGCTCGACCACTTTTGGGGAAGGATTAATTCCCAAACGCTTTCTTGTTGGTTAAAAAAGAGTTGAAGGTAGAGATTCTTCGTAACACGCCCCCTCCCCAGCCCCCCAACAGTCAATACTGTGCTTGTTAATACACCTGGTGAACCAGACTGCAGCAGAGTGACACAAAGCAAGGGCTGAGCTCTGTCTTGCCAACACACTCATCTTCCACAGGCTCACCAGTCCTAGTCTGAACGAGCACCGTTTGTTGGGTGGAGCAATCCGGGGTGTTGCCCCCCCAACCAGCCCTCCAGAACCCACTGATCTGAAGCAAGCGTCACCAGCTGAAAGCCACCCTGCCTTTACCCCCCGTCAGTCTCAGGAACACTGTGGAAGTCTCCAGGGCACTCACAGCCTAACAGCCTCCCAGCTGAGAAGCAAGGGGGGCAAAATTTAGCCTCAGCCTTCTGTACGCCAATTGCAATTTTACTTATTGTGCTGGAAGAGAAACTAAAGGGCGCGTCCCTCGAGGCGTGTGCGGGGGTGGCTTCATCTAGCTAGTCTGAGTGCCAGCAATAAAGATGCAGCAGCCCAGGCGTGCATGCCCAAGCAGACGAAACACCGAGGATCCCTGAGAACACACATCCCAGCTGCTGAGTCTTCACGGCCACTGCTACCCAGACCAGCTGGCAAAGCTGTACTTTGGTACGCCGGCACTGGGGATGCGACCTGCGCGCTCAGGTGTTCCCTCTCCCGTGGGGTTATCAGGGCAGTTACAAACCCACTCTCTTACTGCACTTACACCAGGAATGACTAAAGCCTTCTCTTCTCTATTCTCAGTGTGGGAAGACCAAACTGAAAACGCTCACTCAACGAGTGGATTTCCATGCCTACTGAAATGAACGGGAGGGATGCAGGGGGGAGCAGAGGAGAAGGTGAATGAACGGGACCTCGATCTCAGCTCTTAGCCTTGCATGTAAAAGCTGAACAAAGCATATAATGGAAATGATGAAAAGAAAGTATTGCAAAGACTCACCTTGATTGAACCACTCCTCTAATTACCAGAAAAGCAGCAAAAGAAAAACAAAAATTTACAGGAAGGAAGAAAATACAAAGGAACAGTCACAGAGAGGCAGAATTTCACAGAATAGGTTCAGAACCTGAGTATTACAAGAATACTACAGAACTTTCCCCAGTTAAAAAACAAAACCAAACCAAGATACTCCACTTTCTCCCTTTGTTCCTGCTGAAAAGACCAGTGTTTATCTGCATGGCTTTTTTTTTTTTCTTCCTCTTGTCATTAAATGAAAAGGTGTTCACGAATTGAGGGGACAGAAGGGTGACTAGCCCTTTGCAGAGGTGTTTGAAATGCTATGATCAATGACCATGAAATAAAATAAACATGGGAACACTGCAAGATTAAGTGGGGGGTGAGGGGGGAGAGAACTGATCTGTTTTAAAGGCCTAGACTGAGAAAACCAAGGCAGGTTCAACCAGGTATTCACATAAATTTAACAGTGAGAAAAGGAAGTTTCTCTTTTTGACTTTAAAAGCACATTTATTAATAGATTTTTATTTTTATTTGTTTTTTAAACACAACAGTTGCCTGTCCCCCTCTATCCTTCTGCTCTACATACTACCAGCTGTGAGCTCAGCATTATTACCAGCTGATTTCCCTCTAGAGAACAGCACACCTGAAAAAGAGCACTGCGAAGGGGGGGAAAAGCCCCATTAAAATATAATCGGAAATTGTCATCTCCCGCTGAACACACAGAGCCAAACCCAAGCTGCCACCGAGGGGCTGCATTGCTCGCTGCTATCTGCGGGTTCATCCTCAGTGTCGGAGGATTTTGAGACCAATTTGTCCAAAAAGACCTGATCAGAAGCTTTGGCTGATTAACAGAAGCTCCCTGGGCGCAGAGACACAGAAGGTATATATAGGTCAGCCCCAGAGGAAGGGGGCACTTGACACAGGACAGCCACCTGAGAGCACTCTCTTTTCACTGTCACCAGGACGAGGACGACAGCTCTCCGTCAGCCCGCTCCCCTCCTCCCACAGTGCACGCTCATGGCTTTTATGTCTAAAAATGTTTTCACCGACGGTGTTGCTCTCAAGCAGCAAATCAACAGGGGCTGCATGTGGCAGGGAACAGGCTCGAGTTGGCACACGTTCAAGGTTTCCAAGGAATATCACACTGAGGTTTCAGTCATCCACTGTGAGAACAGCCTGGCCAGGCAGGTGAAATTCTTCCTTCAGTTTTTCCCCCAGGTATTAAAAGATTCCCATCAAATTTATTTATTTATTTTTAAACACAGTTTAGATCGAGTTGATGACAGACTTGTCTGCAAAAGCAAATTCGCACTGTGATGACTTCCCTAACTCATCTCATTTTAATAACACGTACAGGTCTGATCAAAGGAAGAGTAACATGCAGCACACAGTCCCTCAAGTTCAAACAATTCTGTATTGGCTCTTCAGGACCAAAACCTGCCTTAGACCTGGTTATAAATAGTAAGCCAGGATGTGAGTAAAAACAAATGAGGAGAATGGACCCTAGACAGAAACTGGAGTTAATTATCTCTGAATTCAGTCTAGAATAGTCGTTTCTCTAAAACAACAAAGAAAGATATAATTTGAGTGTCTCTTCCTAAAGGAAAGATGGAAGGGAGGTTACTGAGACTATTAATCCTCTCTTGTAATGAAACTCATTTGCAACGCTCACATCCTAGAGGAGAGAACAGGTCTAAAAGTGACTGACAATTAAAAGCTACAAAATCATGTTTGCAATTTAAATTACTGAGTGACAGAATTGGGAGGTTGTATGTTTTGGTTGTGAGTGGGAGGGTAGACTTCTAGTCTGCTTTCAAATGTGAGAGACTGGAGGCATGGAAGACGTACAGCCAGGACTGCCGTGCACGGGGATGAGCGCATGCTGGCCTGGCTTCCAGAGGCCGTGACACATGCTATACAGCCAAGCATGGATTTGACAGATGAAAGAACACAGCAGTGCGGGGGGGAGGCAGAGCACATCCACCTTTGTCCAACAGCAGTGTCACCTGCCAGCATGCACCGCTTGTATTTAAAGACAAAACTATAGCAATCACGGGAAAAATTCCCAAATACCTGGTAGCAATGCAACGAGGGAGACGAACACATGCCACAACACCACAAACACGCACCTCCACAAACCGCATCGTTCTAAACCAGCGAGATGAATGTGCTTGCAAGAGAGCAAAATCTACCCCCAAATCCATTTCTGGTTCTGAGCTGTCTGCAAAACATACCTTTAGCTTTTTTCCCACCAAAACAACCAGCATCGTCTTTCTTCTTCTTCTGAGAGCCTCCCGTGCTTGCAGTCTGACTGGCGTCTAGTTCTTGGTACTTATCAGCTCCGGGGACCTCTTTGTGGACATGATAGGAAAGGTTCCGCATGATGCACACACAGTTCTCCACAGACTGTCAGAGAAATTTATGTTATATTAAGTACTGCACCCTCTTATTTGCAAACCATTACATTATACAGTGGAGGGTTTGGGGAACTTAAAAAAAAAAAAGGCCACCTGCCCCAGGAGAAGAACACAGCTTTCAAGGAAGGTTTACTCAAGACCCCTTAAATTAAGGTTTGTTCTTGTTCCAAAGCCAATTTTATTCTTCCAGAAGTGAAGTGCTTCATAAATAGCACCCATTCAAAATGAAAACTCTCTAATCAAAAATACCGCCTGATCTTACATAAAGAATACAATTCACGAAAAGATGAAACACAGTGGAAAATGATCATATAAGGATCTTATTTTAATACAAGCTTCTGTCTCATTCTTCCAACTTCTATGATCCCCAAGGGGCCCATTTTATTAAATTTTCTGTGGGTCAAAACCTAGGCCTTGTGAGGATTTCAACGAGAACACACGTTGTCCTGTAGTAACAGCTAATCCATAGCGCATCAGGCTCTGACAAGAGCAATGCTCTGTAGGTTGCAACGGAAACCACCAGGTGGTTACAAAATCCACTTCCAAAATTATCTGATTAAGTGACAAGGCTTTATAATTCCCTTGTACAGTCCATCACATGGTGGGACTCAAAGAGAATAAAAAAAGCAATGCTTTACAAGCCTTATTGGTGTTATAAAGCAATAGTATGCTCGCTCTTTTTCAAACAGGTTAAACTTATGATATTCGTTATGCATATAAATATGCTTTTAAGCGCCACGGTATGAAAGTATGATAAAATCAGATTAATCAAAATCTGCACCTAAAGAAAAAGCCACAGTGAAAGTGCTGCAGGTCTGAAGACATATCTTAATGTCCAAGAACTACAGTCTTTAGAGACGGTGCTCAATAAAGCCGTCAAAACGGGGAGCGACTCCGTTGTTGGTGTTGCGCAAGGCACAATACAATGGGACTCAGTTCTGATTTGGAGACTGCACTTACAAACGTCAGTTAAGTAATGCAGAACAACAGTAATAATGTCACTGGCAATAATAAAGGCCTACTCTCCCCACCCATCACAACCGCTTGCCTTTGCTCACCTCCTCCGCCCCACACGGTAACACAGCAGCATCATGCTGGTACCCCGTCAGCAGTACCATGGATATCGTGACAGGGACGAGAGGAAGGTAATTACTGTATTTTCTGAGGCAAGCATAATCCCCTGACACTAGCAAACACAAGTCAGATCCCAGTGCAACACTTCAGCCTGAACCAAGGGAAAGATCCATGAAGTTTTAATACTCAAGTTCACCTTATTGTCCGTATCCTTCTTGCCAACTGCAGACTGTAGAGCATGAAGGAGGGCGTCCACCAAGCCGTCACACTCTCTCAGTCTTCTGCGTGCTTCTGCTCCATCCGAACTGACATTCCTAACAGGAGAGATTTAAAGAAAAGTTAGCCCTCTGACCTTCACCGTTATGTTGAAGGCGTGTCGATTTATACTACAATTTTTAAGAACTCATTACCTTGGAAGAACAGTTTGGAGGCAAAGTAGTCTGACAGAACTATTAAATCTCAGTAAAATATGGGCGATGCATGTCTGCAACTCCCTGAGTCTGAACGAAAGGGGAGCACACTCAGAGGTGCCTACAAGCACACTTTTCTGAGTTGCTGGCGAGTCCAGTGATATTCCTTAGACTGGACAGGATTATTCAGAGCAAACAATACAGAAACTTATTCAAAGCCAGAACATTTAATCTGAAAAATACTTTCACCACCTTAAGAAAAACAGGCAAAAATCACAAGACTGTGGCCATGAATACTGCCGAGCAGAAACTGAAAAATTAAAAAGATTAAAACCAGGTGTACAATAAGCTATGTTTTATTTAATCATTCTGTATAACTTTCTTTGGTCCCCATCTGCTACAGAGAAGTCAGATGGGAGTCACCATGTACAACCGCTGTCTCCTGGACTGCTCAAAGGTTCTCCAAATCCGTTCTGTATCCCCAGCTTCGTGACTGGAAGTTGCTGCCACCCAGTTTAAATCCCATGTTTTGACATTTAGAGCCCACCTTTCACAGCGAGTACAGCGGACTCAGCACAAAGCCTGCATCAGTCACATTTAGAAAGTAAAAGATGACAGTCACTAAGTTTATATGGCTTCAAATTTCTCAAAACATTGCACAAGAGAAGGGCACAGGTAGAAGATGCGAGGCAGAGCAGCGAAAGGCTGCTCGGAGCTGTTAAAGCCGCCCACATCAATGAGTGCGGGAGCTGTTAGAGGGGAGCTATGAACTTTGCCTCACCTGGCGGCGAGCGTGCGCTGAAGGCCCAGCCCTGCATAAGCATCAACCTGCCATTTCCCAGTAAATAAATGCAATTCAAGTCAATGGTCCAAATGCTTCTCTCTTCCCCCCCTTTCTTTTTTTGTGGGGGGTGGGGTGAAGTGACAAAATTATTCTTAATAGCACTCACTGGTAAAACCTACATGGAAAGTTTTCTCAAAGCTGAAATGCACTCATTTTGACACCACCACAGCCAACCTTTCAGCTTTCAGGGTCTTTGAATTCCACAAAGCTGTGTAAGGTTAGCTCTCAAGAGCTCGGGACACAACCATCTCCTCCTGCTCTCAGGACCGTGCAGCCAATTTTTCTTTTTAACTAACTAGAGGGATGGCCAATCTCCCAGTAATTAACAAACCAATCGTGGTCCCCTCCCATGTCCGCCCATCGCCCGGGCAGGCCGCTACGTTAATTGAGTGACTAGGAAAAAACCGCATTTTCTCAGAGACCCCTCAAAATCTGAAGATGCTTAATGGTGAGTTGGTTGCTGTCACTGCACATTAACTTTCAATTAAGAGCAAAATGAAATGCAGATAAATGAATCCTTTCCCCAAATCCTAGCACACAGCCTCACCTCTAGCAATGGCTCGGCAAGGCAGGTGAAGCGGATATTAAATGATTCCACAGGATATATGGGAGAGAGAATTCTACGTGATGTTTTTCGACCTCCAGTTGTGCTAATCCTTTTGTATCGAAAGCCCAAATGTGAGTTTTAATGTAAAGTCTTTATGAAACTGAAATCAGAATTCAAATTCTCTGTGATACCTTTCAGGAGTTATAACAATAAAGCATAGCAGCTCCACCTCCAAGCACAGCTATTAAAGCAGAGCATTACTTATTAAGCTTGAGGGTGACAGAAGCACACTAAAAATTATCTTATCTGGAGCTGTGTATCACATTTCTTATTCACTCATTACACATTAGAAAGAGAGGTAAAAGACATAAGGAAAACTTGCAGACTTTAAAAAAAAATCATCAAATTTTGAAAAAGAAGTCCTTCACACCTTTCTTGCCCCAAGGCCCATAAGAGATTTTTCTGTGGTCCATTTGTGCTACCCCACTTGCAGCATATTTGTTTTCCTGCTTTATCAACAGCATCACAGTAGTTTGTATCCTGCTTTCTTATTTCTTGATCTCTATTAGGATTAATATTAAGGTAGACATTGATATGGTTATAATTGAAAAAAGATACTATAAAAATGCATCAGGAAGAGTGTGGCTTGCTGATATCGCTTGCTGTATCTTCAACTACAGAAAAATTTACTGAAAATGAATGCCTTAAGAAAAAATCCCATGTATGTCACACGTAATAAGCATGAAAACTCTGCAGGAATTAATAGCTAACTAATGCTATGAATAAGTTATCCAGGCATCAAACTTTGCAGTTTTAATGTTGTAACTAACAGACCAGAAAACGCATCCTTAGGAGCATCTCATGCAGAAACATCTCCGCTATAAATAGCCAGCACTCCTGGGATTCTGCTAGTCCTCCCTCCTCGGGTAATGAGATTCCTGCAGCCCCTGGGACTTATCGAACATGGAACAACAAAACCCATTTCCTTGCCTGTAACTATAACCCAGACCTACTGGAGAGCTCGGCTCACATTCTTCTCCACACAAGCCTAGGCAACACGGATCTCGGAAAGGCTAAGCCCAGGGACATCAGCACCTGCTTCACAGTCTGCTCCTTCTGCTGCTCCAACACCGCAAAAGGCAGCGAGGATCCCCCCATTCCCATGGGAGTGGCTGCATTTCGGACACACGCGCAAGTACGGACAACATCCCTAAGCACTAAGGGGAGGCGAGCCTGGTGAAAATGAAGACAGTATGCTTTGAGTAAGGTCTCATCTGGCAATCCCAGAAGCGCTCCCAGGGGTGGTTCCGCGATCCAGAGCAACCTTCAAAAGCTCCTGCAACCCAGGAAAACGCCAGGTTGCATTTCTGCCTTGGGGTGTTAAGACTCTATACTATCTCCCTCTTTGAAAAACACTGCCTGGTAGTCATCAAATTCATATCTTGGGTCTTCAGGAGGGACTGTAGCATGGAGACAAAAGGGATTGCTCGGACAAGAGAGCTAGAGCCTGGTATTGGTCATTAAAAAGGACAAACTGCAATGAAAGAGCCAACGTGATACCGCGCTCCATGGACTGGAGTCAGGAAAAATCTCTTCCAATTTCCCTCCTGTGCTGGAATTGTTCTTGATGCATCTTACAGATCTATTACACGTTATGGAAACAAAGACATAACTAAATCACATTCCAAAGGAAACTTTCAAAAGCAAAGTTTCTAACCACCCTTCTTTCAAGAGGGATGAAAATCAACAAACGGGTGACAGATTCCAGCAGATGTTAAGGGAGGACGCGTGGCCATCCGACGTAGGGCGACACTCCGCAAAAGGAACGTAAAGCCTTACCCAGGGCAGAGACTTCCTGAACTCATGCAAAAGGTAGATATGCAACGTATGGCATCCAGACTTGGATAGAGAGATCTGCTTTTCACTGAACTTTCCTACACATTAGACAAGCATCGTTTTGTATCAGAGGAAAATTAATTCTTCAGTGGATGGAGTGTTTGATACATGACCCTGAAGAGAAAAGGCAGGCAAAACCCTAGCTGGGGTGCTTGTTAACTCTGTCACTTAGGAGCCAGGCTGCCACGCAACAACCGGAATGGCCCCAAGATTTTGGAATTAAGCACATTATCTCAGACACTTGCTTGCTCAGGCAGTTCAGTATCAAGAACCTCTACAGATGAAGTCAAAGATACTTTTTAAGTTTGAACAACTTGAAACAGGAACTCTGCAGGGTTTTTGAGGCACTGACAATTGGCAAAGACCCGTTATAAATGAGAATAAAGTTGCTGCCTGTTCAGATGAGTGGGAATGGGGAGGAGGAACCACCCAAACCGCTTTTATACAAAACAGTGACAAATGATACCTGCCGGTCATCTCTGGTGTTATGTACGCTCTGCTTCCCTTGCCTTGACTCTTCACCCCCAAAGAGGCCTCTCCAGCTTCCCCTGACTTTCCCTGCTTTTCAATACTTTTCCAAGAGTCCATGAAATGAAAAACATATTTTAAAAACAACAATAGTATCTTTCTCACATCACACTGCAAATGGTAACAGAAAGCTTCAGAGTGTGCTTACCGTAACCAAAAGAGCACGTAACACCCAAAAGAGCAACTCTAGCAGCAAGGCATGGAATTGCTGTCCACGTTGCTCAAAATACATAGGAAGGAAACCAACTATAAGACTGATCTTATATAAAACAGTATAGAATAAATCTCATTCCAGAGAGTTTAAATCCCTAGCCTTTAGCTGGAAAAAGTGACCTGGATTCTTCCTCAAATTCTTGGGAGCCCAGACTAAGACAGGACTAGTGAGGGAGGATTTGTAAGGATGTTCAAATATATGCTTTCCCTGAGAAAACAAAACAGAGGAGCACTAAGTAAATGTTAAATAAAAGTAAACACCTACCAGCGTAGAAACACATCAGGCCAGGAATCCAGCCTGTTGGTATTAAAGACTTCAGAAAATGGCGGGGAATGTGCTGAGAAATCTGTTCACGCTTTAGACAAGCTTATCATTATCACCAAATAGTCTTCTTAATAATATGCAAGTCTGAATGTAACATTTGCATCTGCAGAACAGAGTTGGTATTCATCACCTCTAGGATAGGTGAGCTGTTACTACTATCTGTGCCACACACCAAAATTATCCTCAAGAGAAAAGATTTAGAAGTAATTAAATGCATGGCTCTTAATTTGCACTATTTCAATGCAAATCATGCAGCAATGCCCCCGCTGTGCTCTCCCTAACGATCCGAGAGAGAGTGGAGATGCGGAGAGCTTTTGTTGTTGGGGTTTTTTTAATGATAAAGAGAAACTTGAAAATACAAGCATCAAAGAGACACATTTTTTTTTCCTCTGAACATTAAAACCAGTACTTCCAAGAGCATCGCTGTGTCTGCCACCTGGCTGCAACGCGCCATCAGTTGTTATCCCACAGCGCTGCAGACGAAGCTGAAGGCCAGAGGTTAGACTATTACTGAACACTCACCGTCCCACTTCAGTTCAGCGGGTGTAGAACACCACTTTGTTTAGAGACCCAGCTGGGAATGAAGACAACAGGTTGGGGATTTTGCTTTTTAGATAAATAGAAAGCTGACTGGAAATTTTTAAGATACCTTCCTAGTAACATTTCCGCCTTTCTCAGGAAGAAGCGTGGACGAGAGCTGAAGCTGAGGCAGCGATGAGCTCCTTTCACACAGCCTCTTCGCGCATGCTGCAGGGTCTCACATTGCCCAAACGAATCCTACTTTTTACTATTGTAAACAACCTTCTAACAGCTATTTTTGTATTGCCAGGCTAAAAAGTAACATTGGCTCCTGTATAGTCTGTCTCAGCACTGTTGAGGAAGGTAAGGGTGCCTGCGATCATCAAACGACTGTGATTCCTGGTGGGTTGAGCAAGCGGCGCTTCCCGAGTGGGAAGTTAGTTGTTCTACCCACCTAACCCCGATGGTCAGAACCCTTGCTATAAAAACATCCTTCCGCAGCCACACTTTGCTTTACTATTAAGCATTTTTTTATTTGGATGTCAGCCAAAAGGAGATGGATAAATAATAGTTGCAGTAAATGTACTCTATTTCCAAGCGTACTTCTAGGTACTGAATGTCCCAAAGGAGGAATATACAGCATTTAAAAAAATCATTCTGTTTCATGCAGAAATAGAATTAATTCCATCCTTCAGTTCACATGAAACACTAGAAAGTTTAATTGGTTTAATTCATTGTTCTGAAAATAAGAGAGAAAAAGAAAGAAGCTGCTGTGCCGCCAAGATAGCCAGATCCAGGCAGCAGCGGTCGAAGAGCCCCCTGCGACGCGGTGGAGTTTGGTAACAGACAGCTGAGTCGGAAATCAAGCAGAGAACATGGTAAAGAACATGGAAGTCGCACTCCAAATGAAATGAACAGAAAGACGGGGGAGCTCTACTGCTGGTGACATTGGGTGGGGAGCAGCAGCTCCGCTGAGAAAAGGGGTATCGGATCCAGGCAGATCATCCCACTGGAGACTCGTGCTCCGCTTACGCATCCACGCGCCAGCTAGATCCGAGAGGAGCAGCGGAGCAGCCCCAGCTGACTGGAAGGAAAACCCCTTCCAGCTGTTTGAATAAAGGGGTCGGTTTTGTTTATCTGGCCAAATGCTCAAGAGGCCATACCAAAAGCCACCCCTGAAAAAGGACTCCCCAAGCTTAGCCTGTGCTCCAGCGACACTGGCATAGAGCAAGAGATCCATGCAGCACGCCGTCACATGTCTCGTATTCACGCCAGCACTGTCTGTAAGAGCTCCCTGCAATAAGCAGGGGCTCAACAGCCACCAGTACAGTTTAACAAGGTACAGATGTCGAGTCCATCCTCTGTTATTTGTGGCTTTCTACATCCAAAACAACGTGTAATGCCTTTTCAGTAAAATGCTGACTGGTTACCTCCTGCGTGACCTACTTGGAGGGCCTTCGGTTGCTCTCCTGTAATGCAAAACGATGCAGAAACGCACTACATAAGAATTCCACGATGCCCAGCAGCTACCCAGCTCCCAGATTATTCCAGTCTCTGCTTGGAGGAAAGGCTAAGGGGCTTTGCTCGCTTTATCACACACGCTTGCTGCAACGTGAAAAGAATCTCAGAAATACAAAAATGAGGTGGTATTTATCTAATAAAGTATCACAGCTCACATGCCTTCCAAAGCAAGCTATGTCCATTACAGTCACTGCGGCGAGCTTAGCTTCAGCCTTGCTCTTCATCCCACCACCGCGACAGATGTTTTGTCGATTCCCTTCACTGACAGCCAAGGGAGAAGGGACCTAGATTCATTCCTAAGGAATGACAGAAGGCAATAAGCGAGCGCGCACCTTAAATTTATACTTCAGATTTGATTGTAAAGCATTAAGGCTGCATGTAACTAGGTTATGTCTCTGCTGCTAAAATCTATGCATAATTTATTTATATTACAAGCTAAACATCAGGAACTGTCAGGAGGAACCCTAACAGCTCCTTACCAGCACGAATTAAACGCTCTGCTCATCATATAAGCCCCAGGACAGCCATATGCTGTGATCCTGCATAGTATCAGTGAGCTAATTAAGAAACTGCCTTCACTCACTCCTCTCTATTGTGTGGATTTTTAATTTGAGTTGGTTTTTTTCCAGCCTGGGTTGGGCAGATAAGCCTCTCCCTCTTCTGTGCTGCTTGCTGCCTCCAAAGCCAAGATTCACAGACAAATGTCTGTTCGGTTTTTATCTCTTTCTAAAACTATTCCTTTGCTGAAAGTCCAGCTCAGAAGTACCTGTTGCACAACTACACATCGTTAGCAGCAGTCTCCCAAAGGCCCAACCCAGCATGCAAACGGCACGCGTGCGCCAGCCTCCGGGCGCGCGGACAGAGACACGGGAGCAGCTGCCCTCACCTCCTCTGCATGGGACAGGGACGTGCTGAGCGTCGTACCAAGTCCTGCCCAGACCTCCTTGGTTAAACAACTGCCCTACAAAAAGCATACAAAAGGGGAGCACGCAGACTGAGAGGAAAAGTCAACCAAATGACTTTATCAAAGAATCCTTTTTGGAGCAGGGGACAAATGTAGCTGCCACAAGGAGGGCTCTGGACTAACGCTAGATTTGTCAAGCTCAGTAACTGATTTGCTGCTGATAAAAGAGAAAATAAAAGCCAGCAGCTGAAAGCTCCCATTTTTGCGTCTTGTCTGTCCTGCCATGCTTCGGTAAGCAAAGATCCCCTGACACCAAGGGCAGCTCGGCTGGCAGCACTGTAGCAGCATCCCCTGAGCTTCACCTCCTGCACCCTGCTCTTCACTAGACGGTGCTTCCAGGTCAAAGATTTGCACTTAAATGCCGTCTTACTTCAGCTGCTTGGAGATGAAGGCTGCCTCAAGTATATGAGAGTGCAGGTAGGACAAATATTATGGGACTGTCACCACATGCTATTATGGCTGCAGGGTTTAAAGACAGATAGAACTTGAAGGTAATTCGAAAGCTCTAATTCCCAAGCACTTTTCTTTAGAGAAAAGCCATGCGTTAATCATTAATAAGAAAGGAGGGCATAAGCACCTGGCTTTCACAGCCCTTATTCTTTTCCTCAAATTCAGCATGCAGAGGTGGGAAATAAATGGACACACCAGTGTCACCAGGACACTCATACAGTCATTTCCAAGGTGCAGAGAGCAAACTTTCCTGCCAAAATAAGACCAGATTCTGTTTGACAAACCTCCCTTACCTCCACGTGCCTCGCAGATGCACGCACCCCTGCGTATGTATAGTCACAAGTACATAATGACATCGGTCGCGAGGAGAGAGTTCGTTACCATTAAGCAGTGTTACATGTGACTGAAGCACCCCAAGTTACACCTGCAGGACAAGCTATACACGCATGTGCCTTAATGCTCTCTGTCCTCCTCAGAAAAGGGCTTAAAACATTCTCATATAAAACCCCTATTTGGCACATCCTAAGTATTAATGATTTAGCACCAAGCTCCTGCCGTCCTCTTTCCTGTGGTGTACATGAAAGTAACAGGAGCCTGCAGACACTTATCCATCAGTTCTCATCCTGGTGGAGTATGTTTTCGGCTCTGAATCCACCAAGTCCTTATCTCATGTCTTCAAACATCCTATCACACACTTAGCATAACTCTTCAGTTCAGATTCCATGAACTTAATTTATACCTCCAGGAGGAGCTTATTCCCGGTTGTTGGCACTAGAACCAAGCACCTCACAATCCTCAAGCTACTGGTATTTACCAGCTTGAGGGGAAGGTCAGGACAGAGGTGCCAATCCCACGTCTAAGACAGGAAAGTGAAGATCAGTGACCGAAGGCCAGATCCGCTCCTGCACTTAGAAGCCTGAATCTCACCAAAACCAGGAGACAGGGCCATTAAAAATAAATGGTTTACACCTTTTTGTGGTCTAATGTTGCCCGTAATAATGCCAGAATAGTAGCAGAACAGCAATTAAATCCACACTTCCCAAGAGTTACAGCTCTAGCCACCAGGTTGTCCCCTCTCGCCTCAGGAGCTGATGCTGGACAAGCAGTTATATGCAATTTTGATCTCAAGAACGCACGTTTTTAGTGAAAGTCAAGTGGGTGCAGTTTGTTTGTGTTCGTACACCCACGGCCAGGTCTCTGAACCCTGAGGCTATTTGTGAATGTGAATTTCTGCATACTTGGAGAATTGACAAGAAATGCTGCAACTACAGATGGCACCCTGGAAAAGGGAGCACTTTGCATCTGTTTGCTATGCAAATTAATTCATTTAACATTTGTTGACAGCAGGTCAGCTTAGCACAGGAATCAGGCTAGAAAGTTGGCAATTTAGGAACTAAGTTCTACTCTGTCCTCTTAGAAGTGAAAAAATCCAAGGGAGAATTAAAAGTAATTAGGCAGAAAACATCAATTAAGCCCAGAATGAATTTCATTTTTAAACCATTAAAATCCTTGCTGCTTCCAGAGAACTAGGAATCATGGTGGATGCCTACACTGAAAACAAAGATGACGATGCGACGGCAGCGGCGCTCTCCGACCCACAGACGTGGCACTTCTCTAAAGCAGAGAAGCACCTTGAGAGGGACCTGGAGACAGAGGGAAGGGCTCTGGTGCTGCCTGGGCACCTGTGAGCTAGCCCTAGCTCCATCGGTCCCGCAGCAACTCAACCTGCACTCTTCTCCCCAAGGACCTTGATGTCTTGGTCAAAGTTGTAGGAAGGATCACAAAAAGGCCTTGTTAACATGCACCATATCATTACATTATTTAAACTGGAGGAGAGCCTAATTTAAAACTGAATGCTCTGGATTGCAAATCCCAGTAGGGGTTTAGGGGTTTAAAGACAGACAGACAATAACCAGAAGAGACATTCTTCACATACCTAAAAGAATAAAATACAATATGAAGACATGAAACTTGTACTCTAAATGAAATAAAAGAATATCTGTGCATATTTAATGATTATCCTAGCAAATGTAGTCCTTACTTCTTCCCCAGTCCTACTTTTCCGTAACCAAAACCCCACTTCATTTCAATAATTCAGTCTTTGCTTTGATTTTTACTGTTCCTTTCCAGATTTCCACCATACCTATTTCTCTCAATAGGCTCACAGAATATTAGAATACCTTTATTTTACAAAATTACACCCAAGGTAGTGTCTGTCACAAGGCTTGTGGCCATTTTAAGCAGTAAAATTATTACAGACATTGCAGATCCATTTATCATGTTTGGTCTGCCACCGTAAACAAAGCACAGCAATGGAAGAGAATGCATCTTTTTCCTGATCTCAGGATGAGAATGGAGACAAAATTATCATCACCTGCACTAGATTCTGAAAACTTCAGTCATTCTTGGTAAAGAACACAGAAAAAGCACGCAATAGATGTCATTACTGGATCATAGCCTGCAAATAGGCTGTGCTGCCAAGTCTTTATTTTGCAAAGGGGAATACAGGATTCCCAAAACATTTATTTGAAGGAAGTTTTTGGCAAGCCAAGTAGAGAGTGGATGGCATACAGAACCCACTCTTCATGTTCCGGATATCAGGATTCAAAAGATGCCTACAGTGGCCACAGTCATGGGAGAAGGCTTGACTTTGAGGGAGCCCTTAAAATAAAGGCTGGGCTCCAAAGTCAACATACACCTTACCCTTGCCTTTTCTTCCCTTGATTCTTACTGGCTATGAATAATACGTTATCCGTTAGCTATGGTAGCTTGGTATGGACGTCATTAAGTATCACAGGTAATCCCAGAGTTATTTAACTTAGAGCAGAAGAGGTAGTATTTGAATGCCATTCTTGATAACAAACTTTGCACAGTTTCTCCAATTTCCAGCTTGTAAAGGATCTGGTCCAACATCACCCGGTATCACACACGGGGTTTCTCAAATAGCAGCTCAGACAGATCCATTCCTCAGCACAAGTCCCTTGGCCATACAGACTAAAGTCAACGTCAAGCAGCACACATGGATTTTGGTTACTTTAGAAAGTGGGCAGAAATGAGGGCCAGTAAATGCAAAGCCAGTAAGCCACCGTAGCTTTGGGTAAGAGGATGAAGAATGCATGGAGCATGGTCTTGCACAGGTAATTCCCAAGTAAAGCAGCTCTGGTGTGGGTACAAGTGTCTGCTAAGATCCTGGCCCCAATTCCTGACCCTCTGCTAAAGCATCCCTCTGCCCCGCCTGTACCTGCAGCACTGTGTTGTCTGTGCTAATACCAGACGTCCCTCCACCCTTTGGCACAAGCGGTCCAAACTGACCACTTAGGGTGCAATTCACCCTGCCCTACTCAGACCTGGATGACCACTGGCACCTCACCTCCCCAAGTGAGGGGGGAGAGAGACTAACGGATTATTGGGGGGGGAAGTATTGCAGAGGATAGGACTGGAAAGGAAAATGAGATGTATCGGGGATTTTAAGAGGTAAAGGCAAATAAGTGTTGGTTGGGTTTTTTTTTTAATTACTTCTTTTCAATTATTTTGAAGCAAGTGTTTCCAAGGCTCCACGTTATTAAAAGAGACAGATTAAGAACAAAGTAAAGATCAGAAAGCAGTGTTAAAAACATAAAAGCACAAATAATTAACTGACAGATCATGCTGTGAATCACCGAGTTTGAAACAAACTCGCCTGCGTCTGTTGATAAACTTCATTAACTGAAAAAAACGATACTGAAATGAATGCCCTCCTGCATGCGTAACGCCCATCTTCCGCGTGGATATCTAACTGCAAGGACACCTATACCTCAGAAGTTCAAAGAGTCTCTCAGTCGTTTCGGAAGACGACGCAGCGCACCCCTGTGGCTCGCTTCCAAAGGGGACGACGGAGGCTGGCACACTGTCAGGAGGACTAACCTCCCAATTAAGTATCAAATTAGTAAACAGTTTGCAGTCCGCAATAAGCTCCGTTCATGGAAAATTTGATTTCCAGGACCAGCTCCTGTGTCAACATGAGAAGAGTAGGCAAAGGGGTTTTTAAACACTGAGCCTGTCAGACAGATGGCTGCAACAATTTATTCTCTGCTGGTGTTAACTATCCTATCTTGCTGGTGCTTTTAAGGATAGGCTGCAAAGGACTTCAACAAATCAATGCAAAATTGTTTCCAACAGTAGTAACAATAATTATGTTTGATATGTCCATTTTTACCCCTAAATGTGGAAGTGCTCTACAAAAGGTATGTAATATCGCTGACACTGTAACAAGAAGTACCATCAACTGAAAGCCAGCTCAGGTCTCACCTACTCCTGCACCTTTGTTGTCCTGGACTCACTTTATCTCGCTGCAGGAAGCAAGGAGCCAGCAAGACAGTTCTCCCCCTTCCTGTGCAAGAGGCTGCTCTCTCCACGGCACGGCAGAGAGAGATGGCCAAACTGCCTTCTTCAGATTACCCTTCCCTGCTAACCTGCCGTCACATCTCCATTTACCTTAAGCAGCTACTTTTGAGCATGAAATCAGCTTGCCCCACATCTGACTGAAGCTTCAAGTTTTCCACAAGGAAGCACATGGTCCCACACAACTATGACAGCAGAGACTACAGATGAAAGGACTGAAATGCATTTTGCCCCTCTTCAATAACAGAAGCCGTCACCATTCACTGGCTGCTGTCCTGATGCTCTTGAACTGCATCAGGACCACTTCAAATCACCAGAAGGTGAAATTCTCTAACTAACAAATCAGTAGTGCTATGCTCCACGTCCCTCTTCATTAGCCTTTGAGAATATGAAATGTCCGAAGTGCCACAAGCTTTTGCATGTCCCGTAAAACCAGTACCTTGCTCTGAAATTCAAAAAGCAAAACAAAACCCCGCCCAAAACGCCCAACCCAAAAAACCCCCAAAAACTCACAACCCAGCCCCCAAAAAACCCCCAAACCCCACCCAAACAGACTAACAAACAAAAAAAAGCCCCAAAGCTATCCTGGAATGTAGAAGTTCAAGAGGATCAGGGCACTGCACATACTAATAAAAATTTATGATGTGGATTAGGTTAGTCTACTAATGATCAATTTATTGTCTACACTTACTGGAGAACCTCATATTCATTCAGATAATCCCTTTATCCCCCACCATGACTAATTTCCTCTTGCAGAACACCATTAGAAAATGAGACACTAGTAAGTAAAAACCGATGATGTCTGGAGCCTACTTAAAGGACCTTAGTTTCCAGTGGGACTGCAAATAATTTCAGTAATGAGCCCTTTCAGAACACTTTTCATTACTTTCTTCATTTGTGAACTTACTCAGGGGAATAGTTATTGCAATTTAGAGCCCACAAGCCCAAGAAACAGAAATGAAGCAAGTTCTCAAGATGCATTAATCAGTAGAACTCTGACAGAAGCATACTTCAGAGCAACAGAAGCTACAATGCCAAATCTTTATTAGTTTTGTTGAAACTAATTGACTTCATAAAGCTCAAGAATCTAATAGGGCACCTCCACTACTTCATCGCAAAGAAAAGCAAAATGAAAGACGCTGTTTAGGGAACGTTGGTTCTTCAGGCTTTTCCGACTGTGTTAGGACTCCTGACCCAAGGTTCCAGCATGCCCTGTCCTGCTCTCAGGGTGCCCTCAGGACTGCAAAGACAATCTCTCCTTCAGCAAGGAATACAGAAAGAGGTTCCTAAATGGTAGGTAGTTTCGGTTCTTAACTGATTTCCCATAGGTCCTCAGTCACTTTAGCCTAAAATAGGAGTGTGTCCACAAAAGTGTTCATAGTTAAAACTGGGTTGATGCTTCACGCTCAGTGTAACTCCATGAAGGGAGTTGTTTGAAAACACACTTTTCAAATACATAAAACCAGCACCATCAAGGGAAGCAGAGAAAGCACTTAAAGTCTGTAGAAACAGCCCACTGATCACACCACAACTGACAAGTTTAAGTGTGATTCTCGGAACATATGGTAGAGTTTGCATTGCAAAATGGTTTTTTTGGGGGGCTTAGCTGGGCAGTTAATCTTACCTGGGCCACTCTCCATTGTCTTATACACCTCCCTATATAGAGCCACTCCCCCTAACCTGGAAAAATGACCTACTCTTCACGCTGACCCCAGTGGGCAGACCTACATTGACAAGCCCTGCAACAAGAGAGTCCGTGACAGACAAATACCTCCAAGCATTGCTATTGTGGCCACTGAAAGGCGGATATCTCTGTAAAAAATGACAGATAAACGATACCTTATTTCAAACCAAAATAATTTTAACAAAACCCTAAACACAGGATGTGGTGGACAGATTAATACTCCACAGTTCCACCTTACCGTAAGCAACCAGAAGTGTTCTTGAAGACAGTTGTCCACTCAGCATCCCGAGGCTTAGAGTCCTCATTCGGCTCGCTCTCCCAACCAGAATGGGGTATAATCACCTCATTGGTAAGTGTCTGCAGACCATGGTTGATGATGACCATCTTCAGGGGCTCATAAGAGGACAAGTTCCACAGGGTGCCTGCAGGAGAAACACTGAGTATTAAATAACAAGTTTAAATAGAATCACTAGATTTACAGAGAATCACTAAAAGGTTAAATCATAAAACTAAACAAAAAGGCGAAACCACTTGATGAGATGTCAGACTAACACACAGCTTAGGGAAAATTCCACAGTCACTGCAACAGAAGCATTTCCAAAAGTGTGGAAGCCCTTTTACCAAGGCACAGATATTGTTGAAGTCATCAAGTCCTACAACAGAATACATAAATGTGATGTGCTATTGGAGATTAATAGGATTTTTCTGCTATGTACAAATTTTGTAACACTTTTAAGTCTAGCTGTGCCTCAAAAAGTAAAAATTCATCCAGTGCAGCAGACAAGTATATTGAGAAAGTCTTAAAAACAGGGATGAATTTATGGAGGATCATTGATCTTATGCTTATCCTCTGCACAAGACAGTATTTCATTCAGGACTCCTCTCTGTTATTTACCTTCACAGGCAGTATCTGTGTTCAGATCACTCAGTAGCACAAGCATATGCTTCCTTGAAGAAGCTGAGACCCAAAACTCCTCCGTCTTTCCATTTTACCTCATTTATGTGCCAAAGTAGACAAAAGTCAAACATCAAAACAATGTAACAGAAGAACAGCCTTACAACTGTAAAATAATACGGTCTTAGATAAGCAATACAACCTCCCAGCCAACCCGTATCACTGTCCTGATAGTTATTGCTCATTAGGTTAGGGCTAAAACAGGACATTCACTCCAGAGGTAATTTCTGCGTTGGCCCAGCCTGGTAAAGTTTGAGAGCTATCAGTAACGACGCTCGGAGGGAGTCAGATGCACGCTTCCGATACCCACAGCAAAGTGTGAAGACCAGCAAGATTTCAGAGACACCAAACGGAAAAGGTAGATTCCCCAGAACACGCAGGAAGTCTTTCCTAAGCGGGTTCAATATTAACCTGAGGCTCCCCGTGCTACAACCACCGTGAATTTGTGCACGCTACAGTGCAAACTGTAGGTACTCACCTCTCAGTGTGCATGTCTAAAGCAAAACACAAAGAACAACAGAGGTGCAACCTTTTGTTTCAGTGCCTTTCAACCACTCCGAGTGTTGAAACCTACAATTTTCAAGCTTTAAAAAAGACCGGAAAAAGGTTTTGGATGTATTAGTTTTGTCTCACAGTCTAACACACACATGGACTCGCCAGACCCTTGTCAGTCAACCAAAGGCACGTAGCAGCGAGGAAGCCTGCAGCTGTGCGACGGTCCGACGTGCCGGAGCACCGGCAGGGCCACCAGCCCCACCTCCAAGGAGCCAAGGCAGCTATCTCCTGGGAACTCTCCTTCACACGCAGGCTTTCACTGCTACAAGATGGAAGTGCCAAATGCCAAACGTCCTACTTTAATATCAGAGTGTTATCCATATAGGGTCACGGCGGGTGCCAGGTCGGGAGGGGAATTATCTCCATTTGAGCAGTGACTGGCACTTACACGATAACCTCAGAGGCGGATGATTAGCAGAGCCGCGCAAGTCAAACGCTGTGGTGTCTCCTGGTCAAAGTGATCTTGACAAAATCCAGGCATCTGTTCAGACTTAGGAGACCATATAACTAATAAAGAAACTCCGAGGAAGACAACAGAATGAACACCATGTTTCTTTCAGTCTTTTTCTAAAACCATGCAAGAATATTGCTTTTTTGGCCTAATTCTCTTGCCATTCATAGCCAACACACTGTATGAGATTTTCATAACCCACTTTTTCAGTTTCAAACGAGACTGTATAGATGAAAGAGAGATTAATCTTCTCTTTGCCCCCGTTACAATACATCACCCTTTGTCATTGCAAAACACCAAACACAATGGACAATAAGGAAAAACCCCAAACCAAGCAGAAAATGCTAATTGGCCCCATTTTGTTGTGGAAGCAAGCCTTTACTTTTCATAACAAGTTGGCTCAAAAATATACATCATACAAGAAACAAACGCGAGTCAATATTTATAAGACTAAAAACTGACATATAAGCTACCCGATTAATTTTAAATACTTCACTAGACAGGCTTTAGTTAGTTATTGTACACCAATTCCTTAAGCACATCAGACTCACTGATATAAAAATAATAATTACAATTAAATCCCTAAATGCATTGCTGACTCAGTACTTCAAAATTCAAATGCAAAATCAGAATGTCCAGCACTGAGACTAGATGGATAAATCTCAGGCAATTAGGCAGAATAATAATTGCTGGAGCAAACCTAGATTCAAACAGGGAACAGGGTGTGCAGAATACCCTGGTTCTGGAGGGTTATGTCAGGGTTCCCTCACAGGGACATAAACGGAGCATTCGGTATATGCAGTGGTCAAAACCAATATTAGGAAAAGATGGTGTCAGCTGAGGACCCTAGGGTGGCATTCGTAAGGACCCTGCCTTTCTGTTCTTTTGAAGCTGCAAAATATTGCAACTGGAAACCATGTGGAGATTTAAAATCACCTGTGTGTGGAAGAGCTAAGATTTAAAATCTGTTCGCCCTTCGTATATATTTAAGAGCTCTTTCCTTAAATGCACATACTACTTTTGCACCTGAAGTGAGATTCTGCCTTTTCCTCTTTCCTGGAGGAGTGACATGATGCGTTATCTGTAGTGTGAAACTACAAAGGCAAATTTCACTGCTTAAGAAGAATCAGGCAGACCTACATTTAAAAAGCCAAAAATACCTAGAAAATTTCCGAGCGCTCTAATATTACAGGATTGTACAAAAGTTTTCCAGTGCTCAAATCTTTTGCTTGTCTTAAAGCTTAGCAATTTGCGTCTGGGTTTCAATACCTTCAACCCCAACGTGCAAAACAAAGTCAGCTCCAAACTCCCTCCTCTCGTTCACCAGTAGTTATTTCAAGAGGCTACATGCAACTGGGATTCAGTAGTGCTCTAACTGGATCGCAACCCTGAAACCAGCACAAACCTGCCGATCCGCCACACCCGAGTCGGCTTCGCCGACGCCAATAGCCCCATCCAGGCCGACAGAGCCACCTGCCCCTACAAAAGGATCTCTTGCACATCTTCATCCAGACGTTTTATTAAGAGGCTGAACGCGACTCGTGCAATTAACCATTTAGGGCAGACACATTTTGACCATCAATCTTGCTGAGCGGCTGCCAGACAACAGGGACGGGCGTTAAACAGAACGCCTTTCCTCCATCCTCTTTGAAGATAAAACCCAGCAGTTTGTAAGCCTTTCAGTTGCTCGTCTGCCTCCCATCTCTCAAATGGTTCATAGAAAACACCAACAAACTGTGAAGAATACAAGACACTTACTATAAAAAAAAATAGCTCAAAACTCTTCAAATTATTAAAAAAAGTCAAAGCACTTAAATTTATAATATTCTCCTTGACAGTTGCATGAGGAAAACCAAAAGAATCCCTCTGTTGAACAGCATTCAGCAAAGGAAAACGTGCACCACTTAACAGAAGGGTAACCCAAGGTAAACAACGCTGAGGGAATCTTGTGGTTCCAAATGCAGAGAAAAAACTCAGGTTTGAGGCTGACTTCATTGGGAAAATATTCCACAAGAAGGGGTACAGAAAATAAACAGCAACAATATATTTTTCTTTTTCAAAATTATGAAACAAAGAGGTCTAAGATCGCAGCATCCTTTCAGCTCTTGAGAAATTAAATTCCATGGAAAAGACACTGACAGTGGTAGCCACAAGGAACTTTAAAAAAAGTGAACAAATTCAGATCAGACTGTAGGTTTTAGCAGCGTGAGAGAAAATCTGAGGGGAAAAAAAAATTAAATCCCTCTAAATTTGACATCCATCTTTAAAAATCATTCCCTGCCTCTATTAGCATAACACACTAATGATCTAACAGGCTGGAAACACTGTTTTTAAAACTCTAAGTTTAATAAATTCAAATGAATAGCACTCAAGAGAAATCAAGTCACTAACGCAGCAGCATAAGGGAAATGAAGTTATCTCCATTTTCCACGTGCTTTCACTACAAGTATTGGCCTCTTTGACCACAGCGCATGAATTTTCAGGCACTGGCACGGGCTGCCCGAGAGGTGGGGGAGTCACCATCCCTGGGGGTGTCCGAACAACGTGTAGATGTGCCTCTTCAGGGCATGGTTTAGGAGACATGGTAGAGTTGGGTTGGGGGTTGGACTTGACGATCCTAGAGGTCTTTTCCAACCTTAATGATTCTGTGATTCCAGGTGGTGATCACAATCATGATCAATCTTTATTTTATTCATAAATACTATTTGTAATACATATTTCTAACTACAACCATTACCTCTACTCTTTCGGCATGTTAAGCACGGACAACAGCTACAAGTCTTTATTTCAGAAGTACTGATTATTGTAAGAATATATTAAAAATTACTGTAAGCTATAAACACAGCTATATGATTTACATAATATTAAAAGCGATTACGGCCACAGCCAAAATTTCCAAGATGTCACCTCCTTGGAGCTGTGGTACGATTTCTAAAGAAATTATGGCAGAATACATACATGCTATTATCTTCGGAAATGCAAGGGAAATCTTTTCCTGCCGTGCTTGCTTACTTGCGAACATCAACATCACCAAGAAATTTGAAGAAGCAGCTGTTTAATTCTCTATGGCCCGTATGCAGTCATTTAGCGTTTGGGAAAATAAAGCGCTCTGCATTATGTTCACCAAGGACTTGATGCATGTTGGCCCTCTACGGATCAGTCTAAGTCCTGAAGATTGGAGCTGTGCTCCTTCACGTTAAGTAGCAGTCAAGTTTGGAACCTCAGCATGAACTACTGTGTTACAGAATACACCGTGAAGAGAGACCTTCTGACCAGCTTCCTACCGAAAATGGAAGGACTGAGCTCACCTGTAACCAGGAGGTTCAAGACAGCATGGCCCTTCAAAGAGAAGTTACTGGCTGCTCAGCTGACAGGACCTTAGCGTACGTAAATGCCCAGAAGGTGTGAATTCTGAGCAGGCTGATCAATCTGCAAGTTTCTATTATGGCATTAGTTCAAAATATTTCCTCTGCAGAGCATTTTGAAGGTCAATCATTTTTCAATTAAAGCCAGCCTGGCAACACACAGCATCAGGAAAATCACATTCTGCACCACTTAAAACGAGTGCAGTGTCGTTAAACAACAAAATTACTTTCGATGTTCTCACAAAGAACAAAATTATTCATTAAAGCTACCAACTTCTGATCTCTTTTCAAAGAATTTAATAGAATTTTGGTCTTGCATATCTGATGGGAACATTTGCTCTACAAAAACAAAAACCTTATCACTGAAGATAAAACTTTTGCAGCTTTCCCAATCAGAACAGAGTAAATTCTGTATCAGCTTAATCCTCATTTCTGTCCATTTCTCAAGAAAATGATCCACTGAAAGTTCAGTAGGACAGTTCCAAGCCTAGAAAGGGATGCAAGGAAGAATTTTGTGGAATATTTCTCATCACAGCTCTACTCGTGATTTACTGATGGACACACTAACAGTTAAAGCAAGCTTGCAGTAGGTGGGAGACATTTTGTAACTCCACAGGCTGGAAAGAAAGAAAAGCGAGATCTGTAGTATTTTATGATTGTATCTTGAGTTCTGAAGGTATTTTTACACGCCTCATGTATCTGTCCTACCTTGAGGGACATCATGTTTTAGTGCCATCTGCAGATATATCAAGAACGTCTGGTAAAACAGACACGGCATTAACCCAGAGGTGGTTTTCAAACTCTGCTAAAACCAGTGCTACCTGGAAGGAAAAAGCTACAGGCTCGCTTAATCTGGCAGTAGCGCAGCATCAGTGTACTCAGCCTGCTTCCAAAATTGCACGTCAGTACGTTTGTCTAACTTGCGTTCTCCAAAACACACATCCTGTGAAGCAGCCAAGTGACCACGCTTCTGAGCCGCCGAGCATCACGCACCCGACTCCTCCCTCATGCTCCCCTGCCGCTGCATCTACCTCTTATGCATTTTTAACATATTGGCATGGCTGCTTCCCCACTCCATTAACCCAGCGACCAGGCCCAGCTGGCCGGCCTGATTCACACTGTTCTGCACAGCTGTGGCCGCTGCATCAGATCACCAAGCTAATGAGAGGCCACAGAGCTGTACTAAAGCCAAGGACTGACTCTCAAATTAGATGAGAACGATGCTCTCATTTGCCAGAAAGCACCATCTCCAGCTGCAAATTATGCGTCCTATTGCATGCTCCCACACACCCCCGTCCTGCAGGCAGGCAGCGCCCCACACCCAGAGAAGCAAAGCTTCAAAACTGGAAGTGCTCTTGAATGAGGACATCTGAATTATTTGAATTTCTTTAAATTACTTAAATCACTTTGGAAAGCAGGATTATTTCACCATTCAGCCCCATCTGGGATGACCAGCTGATGATTACTATTCAGCTTACGAAAAGCAGCCAGTATTGAGTTAAAGAAATACTAAACCAGAGAAAAGTTGATGTGTCATACCAAACTTGACTTTGCAGCCTGTTAAAAGAAATAAACACGCAAACCCTGTACGCCGGTGTCTCTTCTCTCCCCCCCTTTTTCTTTTTTTTGCATTGCTGAAGTCCCCAGAGACTTCACTCCAGGCAGAATGAAAAACTTTCATGGCAAAGGTAGCCTCTGGTTTATCACTAGGGAAAACAACCCAGGTAGGAAGCCAAGATTTCTACCACAAGAACATCAGAATTGTGATCGGAATTTTTGAGGCTGCAAAACACAGCCCTTCTGTAGCAGCCGTGGCTGAATGCTCCCTCCGCACGTCAAGTTGGCTCCTGTTTCTCTCTGCTGACTTTCGGAGCTCGTTTTTCGAATGGACAATTCCACGTTACCAGCCGAGGCTTTGAACGCTGACTGCGAGTACACCAGCGCTGGCCACAGAGGCATTGCTGGAATACTCTTCTCTTCTATACCGATGCTTGAATGTCTCACACCAGATCCGGTGATATCATTTTAGAAGTGGAATGAAATTATTCCTGGTTCCACATCATCTGTTGCTGGACATCTGTTTAGGTTAATACCCTCAGTGTTCCTGGTGTTTCTCAGTAAGGGAAAAGAGAGAGCTTTAAATAGCAAAACCCAAAGCGGAATAAAAATGCTACATTTAATTAGCAGGAGCTACTGTCAAATAAAATGCATTTGAACTGTAAAACTAATTAATCAACTGGAAATCAAAGCAATCGCCATTTAGAGGGAAAACATCCAGTTTGTTTTTGCCATCTCAAAAGTGACTGATTACCACTTAGCATTATAATGATATTCCTTCAGTGTAAATTATAGACTGGCTTCGCCTTTCTTGAATCTAAAGAAACAAATTTATTCCTTCTCAGCACTCCAGAAATTAGTTTGGAGTAAACTAGAACAGTAGATAAACAGATATTCTTTATTTAAAAAAAAAAGAAGATAGATTTAAGTCAGGCATCATACTAAATGAGTGCAGCAAATGGCACGTAAGTACTACCTACAGAGTTTCCACATTAAGAGACAAAGCAGAGACAGCAAAGCACAACCAACACATGCTACTTAGAGGTTCTCTGACAAAAGAGGCAGCTCTCCTTTACCAGCTCACTGGAAAAGGACGGGGAAAATATCCCTGCTGGTTTCTATACTGTATATTTAGACCTAGTTTGCTCAATATACTATAATGGCTGGGGAAGAACACTTGGAACACCAAAGGCCACCGTTCGTCTCGGAGAATTATGATTACCAGTAAAAACTTGGAGAGCTGCTATATTTTTTGAGGCGATTACAGAATTATGTTTACCTCTAATGGCTTAATCCATGTTTGCAATAGGGTCTGCCTGGAGGATCCAACACTGGTAAGGTAGCTAAAGAGTTTCAACCCTGGACCCATTTTTTCCACTCACAAAACCTTCTGAAAAATTCTGTTCTGGCACTGAAATTCATTGCAACTGTCTTGGTCTCCATCCAAACATCCCCTGCTGCTTCTGAGATGAGAAAGGGAAATCCATTTCACCCCTCATGAGTTATGGGAGACTGAAGAACAATATATTTCTCCTTAGTTTAAGAGCTGACATACTTTTCCACCCTTTTCACTTAATGGCTGAACTTTGAAAGTTGGCACATACTTTATTACTCTTTTTGGACGATGTCCAAGACTAAGTTCAAATAAAAAACAGGTTGAATAACGGAGTTATAAGTGATTGAAACTCCCTGCAAAGCGTGCACAAACTCAGTAACTTCAAAATGTAATTCTCCCTTTTCCGATTATTGCAACAAGCAAACTCCGTGCCCCGAGCATCCCAACAGCAGGCTCTACGCTCCTTAAAATCCAAGTTTTCCAGCCCAGAAGTGCTGCAACTTTATATACAGCTTGAGAATCCCCAGGACCGGGGGCTGGAAGTGTTCCTGAGGAGCCCGACTGTTCTGTCAATATGAAGTAGTGGGGACATGGCAGCAGGGTTGTTTTGTAAAGAGATTAACAAGGAAAGTTTTAGATTAGCATATCTTACCTCATGATTATAAGACGCTGAGGGTAAGTGCGCTACAAATTACCTGTCAATGAAGTTGCTATAACTCATTTAAGCTTCAGTAACTCAACCACGTGCAGTCACATGCTAGATCCAAGAAACATCATCCATCTCTCAGCAGCCAGGGAAACCCCAGTGTGCTACATACACAGACGATCTCCATTCCCTCCTGAAGGGCACGCTTGCCTTGGGCTCTCTCACACCACTAAAGCTAAAGAAACAGCTGCAGCTGGTGATCTAAATTCTCCTTCAATGCTCTAATCTCCAGAAATCCTTGATCCTGAAGCTGAAAGGACTCTTTTAAAGAATAATTCATTAAAGAAACTACAGACACTGACCTGTAATTAGCTCTCTGACTTCCATGTCATTTGTTTTTCGCAATAGCCTGATCAATGCGGGGATCCCATCACAGTTCTTTATAGCCACCTTGTTTTCATTATCCTTCCCATAGGAGATGTTCCTGAGCGCCCCACAGGCTTTCCGATGGACCTCCGGCTTTGGATGGTCAAGTAGGCCCACCAAGATAGGGATCCCTTTAAGGTGCCTCACGTCCTTTTTGATTTTATCATTCTCATAGCACAGGTGCTGCAAGTAGGCTGCGGCGTTCGACTTGACTGGATCAATGGGGTGGCTGAGCATGGCAATCACTTCAGGGAGGTCAGGGTCCCTCCACCTGGGGTCTTTACGAATGCTGTCAATAGAGGGGGAGCGTTTCCCCAGACGGTCAATACTAGCCATGCTTCCTCTCTCTGGCTGTGCCAGCGGTGCTGCGTAGCCACCGTGAAGGTAAGGTATCCTCTCTTCAACCATCTCTGTCTCGATGGGGTCATCGTAGCCCCTGTAGAAGCAGCAGTCCCAAGAGAAAGAAAGGGGGGGGAGAAAAAAAAGAAAAAGCGCATTAAACGCCCTGTACGTCTGAGTCAGTACGGATATTTCAGCTATGAGCAAACCTTTTAATATCACAAACATCATTAGGGGCAGCATATTTACACTTTCAAATAATTTATTTGTAGTAACTCGAAAATTAACCATAGCTGAGTACTCGGCAGTGATGGGACTACGGTGCAGTATTTGGCTAGCAACGAAACGCTGACAGGAACTGCAAGTCATCGAACAGATTGCTTTCTTTTTGGTCACTCAGCAAAACAATTATGACAGAGCTGGATTTCATTTAGTAGGGAACACTGAGCTTCGTTAATGCCACTACTTCTGCAACAACCCAAGACTCTAATTAAGGGCGCTCAGGGCCTGGGTAGAGACCGCAGACACTTCTCTGCAAGTCTGGTAGTTCCGCTACGCTTCCGCGCCCGTGCTCGCACAAGTACGCTGAACTCATCGATATAGAGAGCAACGTCAAAGATGATGGAAAGCCTACGTCCTGAACCCAAGCATGTAATAAATGCCCACTGTACAGAATCGTTCGGTAGGAGGCTGACAGCCGAGAGACCCGGGTCCAACTCTTAACACCAGAGTAATTTGCTGGACATCCAAAACAAGTCCTGTACCCTGAGCTTTCCTTCCCAGATCATCAACTAAGCGGGGTGTTAGACACTCAAGATCATTTACAGCATTACAATGAACGGCGTCCATCTCGCTGGGCCATAATTCCCTGTGTGTAACTGAAGCACAGTCAGTCACCACCGGCTCATGCACCGATTTAGATATTACTGTCCTAGTTCTCACACAAGGCAGAATTAAATCAACACAGTTGAAAATATTTTAACACAGTTCATTCTCACACTACAAATGCCATATTCCTAGAAACATAAAAACCCAACCAAAACCCCAAACAAATCGGTATTTGACAAATATTTCTTGTTTTTTAACACCCACCGCTGCAACTATAATCTCTAACCTTCACCCCAACCAGTTCCTACAACCACCTGCTAAAGACAGAACATTACAAGGGGTTTGTAAGGAAAGGCATTTACAACTTCAGGATGTGTGTCTGAGATTCACTGATGTACTTCATATCCCTTATTCAGAGCGCCACCTTTCACCCTCTTCTATTTTATACGTGAATAAGCCCACAGGGCAACAAGGTGACTCGCACCTAACGGTTACGAACTGCCACAAACAACCCCGGCTTTGCCATCTACCCTCTCTCAGGCTTTGCCCCAGAGGCTCGCACCAGCCCTACCCTGGCTGCGAAGCACGAAGAGCTCAGGCGACCCACTGGGGAGCTGCAGCAAAATTCCAATTAATACCACAGTTCTAAAGCACAAGTCTAGAAGACATTCCTTCTTCATCCTCCCTCCCCTCTAATACTACTCTTAGTAGATGTTAATATAAACTGATTTCTTTTATATATATATTCACACTCACACATATATACACACTTTTTAAAAACTTTTTGCAGCTTTTTGCTGTACTGTTTTTCCCCAGACGGATTAGCCACTAGCTCAGTATTGTAGTTACATCAGTCAAGCAAGTAGTTTTAATTGCTGTAAAATGATTCTCGAAAAACTTTCGTTTGAAGCACTGACTGATGTTACCGAACAATTTCTGATGTCATGCTGCAGAAAGCACAGACCACCAGAACTCAAAGGAAATGGAGCTCGCTGTTATCCTAAAGGGACTGCTAATTAAACTAGACTCTGGAGAGAAGAGCAACCGGAGGTGGCGGCTGAACTTAGTCCGGTACAATTAACGGTTTTAACATTAAAAGTGCCTGTACTGACTTTAAGTTGCTTTAATTGCCGTTCTAAACAACAAACCGAAAGGATAAAAACGGGCCAGTATCCAAAACTCCGAATGAATCTGAAGAAATCCTTTTATCGATGCAGTTATTTACGTATGTATAATTCAGTACTTGCTCTATGCAGTAATTTACAATGCCTGGACGGCCGTTGCACTTCCTGCCACAGAACAAAGCTGTTTCCATCATTCCAAGAAGAAAGTAACAACATTGAAAAGATTTACTTTTGTGCATATACAAGTAATAACAAACCCCCTTAACTCCTCCTCAAACAAAACTCTGTTTTTACAACATCAAAGCTTCAACAAAACCTCATTTCTCAAATTCATCCTCATGTTAAATTCTTGTTGAGTGCATACGAGAGAAGTAGCAGCAGATTAACTTTAATAACTGCCCCCTGCACAGCTGTTGCTTGCTTGAGTGGGTAACTCGCAATTCAGCACGCCTCGGTCCCGCGCGCTGCCCAAGGCAGCGGCGCCCACCTCAGTTACACCTGCACGATCAAGTTTCTCTCTCCCCCTCATCCATGCAGATACACAAAGATAATCATTGTCTTGGGACGCAGTTTGTTTGCATTATTTCCACAAAGCCTTCCAAACAGAAGCACACGGACGGGCCCGTCTTCCTCATGCTGCATCCTCTCCCCGGTGCCACCCAAAGCTCCCTGCTTTCATTACATTTGCCCAAAATAAAATTCAGAGTTAGGACTTAATTGCAATACCGTCATGACCAGAGAGAGCACCACGTAACTCTTGTACCAACAATCCTAATTTTTTTTTTTTGTTGCCAACTGCTAGTTATTAAATTTGAATGTGAATACCTGAAGTAAAGAATCACTCATTAAGAAAAAAAAGAGAAGATCACATCCCAACTTGCTACTTGTTCTAACAAAGTTGGGTTTTTTATAAAAAAGCGTTTTTTCTTCCGCTGTTCCGAGACAAAGCTGCTGATGCACCAAAGACAACCGATAGGCTTTGATGATCCTTGCCTTTGATGATCCCTCTCCGACGAAATCCCCAGGCCACAGAGCGGGGGCAGAGCAGGGTACGGGAAGACGCTGCGTGTTCCGTGCTGCAAGGCAGCGGCCGCGTTCCCGAGCGCAGTGGGTACGGAGAGCGGCAGAGGCTTTCGGATGAATCGGGCAGGTGGCGGTGGGGAGGGCAGCATTGCTTGGAACCCCCAGCTACGGCTCCGCGGTGAAGCGATGAGCACGGCGCGTACTGCTGGCCCCATCCCCGCAGCAGAAGCAAAGCATCCTCAAGGGAACAGACCCCGACCTGTAAGTGACTTCTCACAACTGTTGGCATTTTCATACAGTCCCGTTCTTACACAAACCATTCACAGCTCTGCTCCTGCCAATCTCAACCCGATTCTGCTGGACCATCTCCTCAGTGAAAAAACAGGATTGCATGCCTAACACGGCCATTTTAGTGCACCAAGACAGCGCCTCTCAAATATCTGCAGACAAAGGATGAACACAAGAAGCACTACTGCTGAAATATGCCCGCGCAGGTCAGACCCCATGTACCCCTGTGGGATGAAACGGTGCCAAGAGCCGCTGGTTAATGCCCCGGTAACAAAACCCAATGACCTTACCTGGCAGCAAAGATAACGCCTGAACGCTCGACCCTGCAGGACCCCCAATAATTATCTAGAAGCTCTGAGATCCTGGTGTGAACTTAAGAGCTGTACAAAAAACCTCAGTGAAGGCAAGCATCACACCAATTCACATTCAGGTGACTGAATACAGCAATCACGTCTGGTAAAGGTTAAAAAAAAATTTAAAAAACCAACCAAGCAAAACCATAACACAAACCCAAACAACCCACAGAAAAAGAATCCTGAAATATTTTACACAGGAAGCTCTAAATATAAGCTCTGTCATTGCCTAACAGCATTAAAAGGAAGCAGTTTACCAAAACAGATCATCTGCTAAGGAGCAAAATAAAGTAACTGACGAGGCAGCGTAACGCAGAACTGCCGCAGGCCTCGGACTGCCTTGGCAGGCAGAGATCCCCGCTCTCTGTGCGGGTGAGGAGGGTCCGGCCACGGCCAAGTCCCGTCTCCCCTCCTTCAACAGGGGCTTGCGGGCCAGAGAAGTGCAGACTAGGCAAAGAGTGAAGAACTCAAAAGCAACTGTCGGGGAGCTAAACACGCTGAAGACAAAGGATTAAAGTCAGAAACACATTTACACACAGGGAGAGTAAAGAAATCATCTTTCCAAGCGGACTGGTGGGGCCAAACGTGATTCTTCACTTCCACGCCAGCGGAGCAGCTACGTCGGAGAGCCAAAGCCACTCGACACAGAAGGAGGACTAACGAGACCTTCAGCAGATACAGTCATCTGTGCTCAGGAGGCCAAGAGCTCTGTACTCTCAGGACTGAAGAGATCTGGTAGTACGCCAGAGCCGCTGACTACAAGCATCTTGACTTCCATCTGTTTGTAGCGAGGCAGCTGAGTTTTCAGGATGCCGTGGGTCTCACTAATCACCTGTCTCAGGGAATTGATCAAAACACATTCTAGCATAGATAAGAACTGGGAGAGAGCTTGTGGATTTATCATCTTCCTTGTGGCCTCAGCATAGGCGCATTTGAGTAAACAGGTGAAGGACTTACACATTTAATCCTCCATTTTTACAAGTGTTACATTCATCACAGTTTGCAGCTGGTGCCTGCCTGGGAAAAGACCAGAAAGGCTTGGGATTTCAGCAGGGAACTTTGTGCCAAAGGCTGAAGAAGAAATCAAAAGCACAATGAGGTCCTACTTTTGCCAGCCTCTGCTCCCTAATAGGGGGATGCACAAGAGGACTCAAAACAGGACTGAATCCTCTGCTGAGACAAGTCTGAGGTATGGGCTGTACGGTTAAAGCGCCAAAATCCCCTTGACTGGAGCCACCTAAAAGCTGCTAACGGGTGAGCTGACTCAGGTTGCCACCTGCCACATAAAACTCAGCCGTACGTCAGTGCTCTGCTACTGGAAGATCAACAAACTGAGATCAAATTCTCTCTAAGAAGGAGCCTCAGAAAACAACTCATCTTTTCCAAACCCACTTCATTTTTTGCTGCATTTTTCTGCCCGGGCATGTCCGTACACTCCTGCCCCGAGGCAGACAGCATCCCAAAGCTGCCCACCGCCTGGTGTTACACCTGGGGGCGGCCGATCTCCAGCGACAGACACCTCCGAGCCTCGGGACACCTGCAGGGGTGCGGCGGCGAGGCCGCGCGTGGAACGGCTGAGGTGAGGCCAGAAGCGCCGACTGAGAGTGGGGATCTACAAACACGAGCTTTACGTTCTAGACTGAAAAAAGACGCCAGAAGTACAATGTGACTAAGAGATATGTGCTACCACTGTTCTCGCACTTTCTTGCACAGAAGCAAAAGAGACCTAGCGTTACAGTTATTTAATCTAAAATCTGGCTTCTTTCCTGGTAATAATAATTCCAACCATGAAGATGGCCACCAAGCAGTCTCAGCCTCTTAGATCAGGCTTCTGCCACAGAAAATTTAACAGCAGAAAACTGTTTTGTTGTTGATTTAGTCAACTTTTAAAAAAAATCATACCCTGTCTAGTCTGGAAAGGTAAGACTGGCAGTAGCTGCTCCAGAGTTTTCAGGGAAAAAGAAGTCCTGTGGATGCTAGTGGGAGAGCAAACTGTAGTGATCCACTCTGGGAAGAAATGACCACAAAGGCAAGAAATAAGAAATTGAACAGATTATATTTAAAAAAAAAAATATTATTACAACTTGCCATTTTTTTCCTGCTCACTTATGTTAACTTCAAATCAATGATTAAAAAATATTGAGATAATAGCAGGGATGTTTTCTGTGAATGAAAAACATTCAGTACTTCCTGCTTCTCTTTCAAAAAGGACTGCATACAAAACACCTAGCAACACCATAAGACTATATATTTTTAAAGACTATAATAAAAAAGGCTCCTAATTTAATAAAGGCAACCTACCAAATGAAGAAAAAAAGGGCATAACACCAATTAAAGATGTGTAAATACCTTCACAAGTAAATTTGAATAATATTAAATCAGTATTACACACTCCAAATGCCTTTGTCTCACCCCCATTTATTATGCAATCTGACCTAAACCAAACCAGAGCACATGCTGAGGAAAAGAACATTAAGTGCCAGGTATTCTTCCTGCAGAAAATAACATATCTTACAGCAGAGACTCAATATAAAAGAAAACAAGAAACAAATGCAGCCACAGGCACCGAAGAGCCCACAGAGGGGATATTTGCCTTTGGGCACTTATCTGGATTTGTAGGCGTTTGTGAGGAGGCACATTTTTCCCCAATTTAAAATGAAATATAAGTAGCTTAAAACGAGGCTGGTGATGACAGAAGGAAAGCACAACAGATATTCATCTCTGCAGTCAAATGGAGCAGGCAAGGGACGGACAGAACCACCTGCACTTGTAATCCCCCCCGCGAGGATCCCCTCCAGACACAGATGGGTTGCCTCCTTATCACACCGGGGCGAGATTGGCTGAGAAACCTCCCTTCAGTGCTCTCAGACAGAACAGCATCAAAACTAGGAACCGACGGTAAGGATCCTCACTCTACCTTTAAACTATTAACGAATGAGGGCAGCACTTATCGGGAAGGAAATGAGAGAGTAACTCAAGTTTCGCAGCGAGTTCGCCGAAAGAATTCCGTCCGTGACCCGACGAAGGCGCCCAAGCTGGAAGTCGGTGTGGTGCAGAAAAGCTTCTAACAGTGTTGCTGTTAGTCCTACTCCTCACACAGAACCTTTCTGAAATCAAAAGGGCCATCAATTTATCACATTCATTTAATCCTTTTCGCAAGGAATAACTTATTTTAGAAAACCTAGAGAGAATAATCAAGTAGTAATTACCCCCGTCTAGTACAAAGCACTATTTGTAGTCTTTAGTTTCTCGCAGATCAGTAGCACATCTGAAAGGCAGGTTTATTGAATTGCTCAAGTATTTCTTTGAAATGTCAAAAAGTAACTACTTATAAAGAGGCCCTCATACAATCTTCTTACGTTCTCACTAGCTAAAGTTTGCTGCCACAGTCAGGCTAATTACTTGTCAAAGCCTCTTGATCATATTAAATATGGAAAAAAACATACAACAAAAGAAATGTGAAACAAAAATCATGAATTGGTCCTATCTAAACTGCAATGAACAATAAATCAAAGGAATGTTTAAAAAACAAAAACAAACTTAAAAAATGCAAACGGGTAGGTTCTAAGAACACATTTAGTTATTCATCATGCGTACCGTTTGAAAAATGTTAATAAAAATTCAAAAGCACTGCTGTGTGGCTGTTTTTAACAAGAACTGTAAAGTTGCTTAGATGCAGGGGAGCACCAACTAAAGCCTCATAGGTTGATCAGTATTTTGCCACAAGACTGGGGGGGACCTTATCAATGCTTATAAATATCTGAAGGGTGGGTGTCAGGAGGTGCCAGTCTCTTTTCAGCAGTGCCCAACAACAGGCCAAGGGGCAACGGGCACAAGCTGGAACACAGGAAGTTCCACCTGAACATGAGGACAAACCCCTTCCCTGTGCAGGTGCCAGAGCAGGGGCACAGGCTGCCCAGAGAGGCTGTGGGGTCCCTTCCCTGGAGACATTCACCCCCCGCCTGGACGCGGCCCTGTGCCCCTGCTCTGTGGGTGCCTGCTCACGCAGGGGTGGGATGGGATGGTCTCCTGAGGTCCCTTCCAGCCCCCGCCAGTCTGAGATTCCATTTAGCATCATCAAACCTTGATGTGGTTCCATTAGCTGGTAAGCTTGCGAGACCAAAGATGTCACAAGGGACTTAAAGGGGGTTCTGGGAGAAATACCTTGATACATTTTCTCTCTTTTTTGTAGACTATAGATGACAATTTTTAGGTGCTTGATTCCATTTAGCTTTAAAAAGAACTTCCAGAAACATGAAGGAAGATAGAGCTATGAAAGTATGAACGAAACCATGAATGACGTAACATCTCCCTGCCAGAGCACTCCAAGACAAGAGAGCGAAAAGGCCTACCCAAATCCCACCCACAACTTCTGCTGGGGAAGTGACGTCTTTGCTCAGAAGTATGAAGTCTAAAGACCATCTACACACACAGAAGCAGGTGGGTTCCCGACGCTCTTTACAGCTCTGGAAACTACTCTAAATTAAAAGAAAAACAATGAGAACTAAAAACGTATCAAAACGTGAATCATGAGGATATGCCGGCACACGCCGAAGTTTGTACACTGCTTGGAAAACAAGGTATAGAAGTTTTTCAGGTGCGTACTCAGAAGACACTCTTCCCAAGCTTGCTTGGCTTTTTTCCCCCCCTCCAAGTGCAAGAGCTGATAGCTGCGAGCCCAGCATAAACAACTAACACCAGAAAAGATGGCATAAACCAGAATATTCCTTGGAAAGGAGACTGAAGCAGAAGTAATTTGTGACTGGCCACTTTAGTTACAGGATGTGCAACGCAGATGCTCTTATCTCCCCTTTATACAAGCACAGGACAGAATAATGATCTGGTCTTACAAAATGTTGAAGCACTTCAGTGTGGTTCAGCACAACCTGGTCATGCAGCTGAGGGCGTGCAGCTAGCACAGGGTCAGGAGCCAAGGCTGTCAAATAGCTGACAAGACGGCTTTTCTGTAACAAGGCACCCCTTCACCACCAGGTATCAGCTCATCTGCAAGCCCGACCAGCGGTTCCGAACGCCTGTTTGGCAGACGTGCACATAACCAGGCCTGTGAGAAGTCTCACAGATTGCAAAGCCCCTTTTCACCTTGCTAGTGTGGGATGGCTCTGGGACAACACAGTGTAGTCACAACTCTTTTTTAGGAATAGGAAGAAAAGTAACTTAGCCCTCTTCTACAAGATCACCTCTTTCTAAATGCAGCCTGAACTATGCAGCCCAGGAACAGAGCAAAAGGGTTCTTGCGCGCTACCCTCACTCCCTTCCGTATTTCATGGGCATTTTGCAGTCGTTTGTGGGCTAATGAAATGATGGGTTCTTCCTGGTTTTCCATCAAGAAATTCCACAGCTTACCTCACCATTAAGAGTTAAAATGTACACGTTGGACAAAGCAAATCGGCACTGTAAAGCACAAATGGGTTTTACCTTCCTTTGTGAGGTCGTCCCCTCTCTGGCACACCTGCAGCTGTCCTCCGGTTCACAGTGGAGTAATCAGGATCCAGTTCATATCCTTCATCATCTACTCCAAGGCTGCGGTTATCGTCTTCTAGTCCATAGGGCTCTGGCTGGAAGCGTTCTGGCTGGGAGCGGTTCAAGTCAACGTTGCTACCTACTGGCACCTGAGGCTGGGCAACGGGACCGTAGTTATCCCTTCTGCTTGGCAAAGTGAAGCTACCGTCATCTGGCCTGTAACTGTTTCCTGGCACATAGGCATAGCGAGGACGGTAGTTGACACCACGAGACAAGCTGCCATAGTTATCAGATAGATCTCCATAACCATCATGACCGATATAAGGGCGATACTGGCCTTCGTGGCTTTCAGGGTAAGAATCGTTGTAGCTGTTGTAAGATCTGGTTAACGTGGAAGATGCTTGCGGTGTAATGTACCGCTCCCCGTTCTTCATGTACCTTCTGTCTATGGAATCCGTGTAGCTGCCCATGGGAGACGAGCCGTCCATTGATGGCAGGCCATCAGGCCCAAGGGGCACCTGGCGCACTGTTCTGGTGGTGACCGTTTTGACCATTTTGGTAACCTGTGAAGAAGTAGGGAATAAATATGTTAATTTTCTCCTTGCTGCACAATGTGATGAGACGTACAGGGAGCTAGGACGGTAAACCGGGAAGGAGCATCACAAAGCAAACTGCAGTGATGTGCCTGTTGAATGGAAGCTCTGGTGTACTCATGAGTTCACCTATTAGGTTGAAGATTTAATAATGGGAAAATATTTCTATAAAAAGCTGAAAAGACGGGTCACAGAGCCAGAGTCAAGTGCACTCTGGGGCTCTCACTACTGAATCAAAAACACCGCAGCCGTGTGACAGTGCGTGGAAGCAGTGCAAAATCATTACGCCAGTTCAAATTTGCCCAAGATGTTTTCAGGGGGCATTTTTCCTACGAGCAGACTGCACGACATCGAGGCGCCACAGCCTGTCCTCCCACTGTCAGCATAAATACCACAACACATTCTCCAGTTTGCCAGAAATAGCTATATACTCGTGCCTGATCTGCACCACTGTGTAATGGGATGGAGCTTGAATTTGGCAGCAATATTTAGGAAATCATGACCTCAAACAGAAAAGTTCTGAGCTTCCAGCTTTTAGACAGCACAACTACTTTCTCTTTTAAGATACGCTCACATGCAACCATCACTATATAACCCCAACAGGTAGTTGGTGTCGTTCCATTGTTTTGGTGACGACATTTGGAGATAAGGAACACTAATGCTGCTTTTGCAGCTGCAACTACCCTAAACATGCCGGGCTAGGCAAGCCTGTTTAAAACATTGAAGAAAAGTCTGCACACAAGTACATCTTTATCTTTTCCTCCTATAAATCACGTCTCATTTCAACACAGATAGAATCAGACTATTGCACGTAACTGGCAAAAACTGGAAATGGTAAGTGTCCAGAGGGCACTTGTGTTCAGGGTTTCTTGCTAAAGGGTAAGAACAAAGACTCCTCAAGAGTTTCCAAGAACATTCTGCCTTCATGGGAAAGGTCTGGTAATCTGCGTAAGGCAGTGCCGGACAAAAGCCACTACTATTCCCAAACTAGCAAAGGACCTTCTGTTTCGCTTGGTATCTGGGGTCCATCAGCTTCTGTACTGTCTTCCAGAGGGACCAGCACAAGCTGGTTTGCCGGGGCGGGGTGGGGGAATACAAAGTCCTGCAGAAGCCAGTCTATCCTCACCCCAACCCTAATAAAGTTACTTTAAGCTACAAAAAGTTACCCTAACCCTAGTAAATGCTGATTTTCAGCCTTTGTAAAAAAATCACAACCAAGCAACGAAACAACACGCCCCCAAAGACGAGAGGGGGAATGAATCCACCAGAGAGCATTACACACGGGGAGGTGGGGGGGAACACAAAATGAAATTGTGAAGAGATGTTTTGGGTTTCTGAAGTATTACAGAAGTAAATAAGCATCAGTAAATATCACTTTTCTTCATGTAAGCTGCAGAATGAAACGTGTACCTCAAGAGAAACAGTAAATATAACACGTATCCCTGATCACTCAGTGGCTCTGAAGTCCAAACAGATATTTTGACCTATAGCCTCTGATTTAAACATTTAGATTGGCACCAGATTAGCCAAGCTGCTTCTAAAAGAAAATAATTAAGAGTACATCTCTTGAAGGGGCTCCAGACAAATCCTCTCACCAGATGTTTTCACATAGAAACCCCAAACAGAAAAAATTCACCCAAACAGCATTTCTTTTCCTAGAGACATCTGTGAGCAAATGATACTTCAGCCTAATGAAGTAATGAAATCCTGCAAGATCAAAAGCACCACAAATGGCTCTCCACCAGCAGCAAAATTAAGCAGCATCACGACACTGAACAAAGCGTAGCCAGGTACCAACATGACCTTAATATCCAATTTGGGCCAGAGCTGAAAGAATTTTCCTCTTCAACCCAAAGGGATTTCTTTAGCAAATAAACATCAGGAAAGATGCTAGCTTCCATACCTCCAAGTCTCCTTTTTCCCCTCCTTTTTTTAAAAGCACACATTTTAGTAACTAAAAGAAACGAGGAGCTAAACGTTTATTTCATGACCTGGAACCCACCAGCGGTTTTCGCTTACTACCTGCGCACCATACTTCTGCTTTGCACGCAGTCACCAGCAGCACTGCTGGCACGGCACTGCTGCAGCCAGACAGCATTTAGAGAAGAAAAAGGGCTGGCGCAGCTCACAGTGGCTCTTTGTAATACACACGGGGCAAGAGAGCGCAGTTTTCTCCTGCTGAAGTCTGAAACAAAAGTTTTATTCAAAGTAATATGTTCATAATTGATCTTGTAAGAGCAGGAAAAGCAACGTTTCTCAGGCCTGAAATACGTGAGTTTTGCACAGCAATGACTAAGCTGGATGCAGAGTGCTGCGCCTTCGCCTGCTTGGATTTGGGAACCAGTACTGGGAATAGCAGGAAGGAAGGTAGCGTTTCCAGTCTGATGAATCAGAAGTGGGTACTTTTGCCCAGGAAGGACAGAGAGGCAGCTTTCTAGGTGCCAGGCAGAGCGCTTGCCTAACCGCACAAAGCCCTTTCTTTCAGCACGATTCAACAGGAGCCAGGTATTTTGAAAAGAGAAACTCGGAATTACATTTAAGATATACGTTGCCACGCACGCGCAGTTTGTCCCGTGCCAGTTCCATAAAATTGCCAAGATCAGACAATGGAAGATAGCGAATAAACCATGCCTGGCTGCAGCGATGGCGCGAAAGAAGGAACCAGCTTTGGCCTGCAGGACCCTTGGGCAAAGGCTTTGCAGCGGCGGCGTTGCTGCGCTGTCTTCACCCAGCGTTGCCACTGCCAGTTCTTGCTCGGTTTTGACTGTTTAGGTTAGGGTTTTTTCAAGAATCGCCGTTATTGTCAAACAGGAGGAGGTAGCACATCACAGGGATGTTACGGCAAGGACAGCTGTAAACAAGCACTCAGTACATGTATGCAAAACAGACAAAGCAGAACTTCAGAATGCTTTGAAAATCAATTCCTAGACAATTTGTGACCTACCAGTTACATTGAATGAGTTTTTCACCATGCTCTGGTATTGTACAGAGTAGTTAAATTTTTTTTTATATCTATATGACCAACACAGAATGGAGGAGATTCATTTGCAGTTTTTCCCCAATTTGCACTATTTCCTGTCTTTGAGCCCAGCACGGACAAGTTTTCAACGGCTGTGGCTACTCAAAGACACACTTCGCCAGCCAGCACATGTAAGAACAAGTTTACAATGTCAGCACAGCCTCCCCTCTATCATCTTCTGAACGCTGCCCTGTTAACGACTGGAAAGAATCGGGACAATCAAAACCCCCTTGTCAGACACATAAAAAGGAACATTTCACTCAAGCATTAAAGTACACATTTCTCATCGCATAAAAGCATTCAATAATGCTAAAGGTGTTACGGTGGGGCAATCAAACCGAGTATTTTTATATTTTGAGAGAGAGGGAGTATTTGCACTCATGCCTCATTTGTCGGGGGAGGCACTGAGATAGAAGATTTATCATGTGATAAACAGACTTTGATGCCTACAGGACAATAAAGAGAAGCTTTTTGGAAGCAATTAGCCAGCGCACAGAGGAAGGTCCATTTATTAGGTTTCCAAGCAAAAAAAGAAAAAAAATCCCCAACAAACCAAACATCTTTATTTCAGGACATCCAGCTCAAGGCAATATTTCCTTTATATTTTTTAAAAGAACGCAGGCAGTCTAGAGCAGCTGACAGCACAGTAGTCTTCTCTCCCAACATTTCTGTGGTTTCCTTAATACTGATGCATTAGCCAGGGAGAACGAAGCTGCTCGAGCCGGAGTCCCAGCGGACTCTTATCTGAAGCCACCTGATCCTCTGGATGCACCCACTCTTGAAAAAGATTCATTAGCATGAACTCCTGACTACAGATATGCTCTAATGAAAAATTTAGAGGTACAAGTTACTTTGAGAAAGTGTAATTTGACTTCCTCTGTTTGCTTTCCACCTCTGAAGAAGACCCGTTCAAAGAGTTTTTTAGCCTGATTACAAATCAAAGGTGCTTAATTGTTTCAGCACTACAATCTCATAGAGTACCAGAGAAAAGCTTCAGATCACTCCCCTACGAAGAGGATGTCTGAGTATGCTTAAAATATATTTGCAATTTTTTATTTCCTGTAAACTATATTAAGGTTTCAACCTCAGTAAAAAAAGAAAAAATTCCAATATACCAACTTATTCAAACCCTGTGGAACCAAAATCCTACGAGATGGCTTTCATTGCCACTCCCGCCACCCCAGAATATAGCTACGTCAGGTTTACTGACCGTACCGTTGTTCTCCCCCCCAAAACAGGAGAATTATTTAACAAAATAATTGCTACAGGCCCCACGATGATGTTTCCACTAATTCTGTTTCTGGAAATACATTTGTAACAGAACAGAGAAGAAATATTAATCCATTTGAAGCAGCTTCTCTATTCTTCTGCCTTTAATCCTATTTGTCTTGAAGGATGGGAGAAGCAGCATGAAAATATCCAACAACCGGAGGCACCGGCTGCACACCCGGATGGTGCGCGTGGGTCCCTCACAGCGCACAGTGTCTGGGCACCAGAGGAGGCAAGACTGTACTGAGATTCCAGGTGAGGTGGGCTATCACGGTCAAACACAGTCATCCTAACCAGTACCTATAATTTTGCCTTCCATTTTGTTTCTGAGGTTGGTTTTGTTTTCCCTTTTCTTTTTTTGATAAATTAAGCACATTATAAAAGCTGACAGGGCTAAAAACTTTGTTGAAACTATGTCATAAAACAAAAGCAGATGAGAAGGAATGCGGGAGGATAAAAGCATTCTGACATTTCTGAGAGCTTATTTTTGAACTATGGACTGTAAAAATTAATCAGCCCAAGCAGGCTGAAGCTATTACCTTTCTATTAAATGCTGCGTAAGAACTTGCCCTGTAGGTTTTCAAAACAACAGCTCAAATTTCTCCCCTTCAATTTTAAGCCTAACGTTTCACATTTTCAAAGGGCCCTCAACTACGGCTGAAATCCATTCCTGTCCTACTACCTAATGCCCTCGAATCTTCTACAAGGTTTCATACAACTGCGTCTGAGGGTACCTGGCACCGCCACGGCCGAAGAGGTTCAACCACGAGCACTTTCCCATCGCTGGTGCTAGCAGGGGGAGCAGCAGTTAATCCCTGTTGGGAAAGACCTGCCCTTGCCGGGTGTTAGAAAGCACGAGGCAAGTGGATGGACTGGAAGTGAAGCAACTTTGTATACAGGTTGATTTCACAGTCTGTTGTCATAACACACTGTTTTCAATGAATAAAAGTGACCTAAATCTCTCCAATCTTTTAGCGTTTCAAAGATAAAAATAAAAAGTGTGTGAAGAAAGGAAAAAAGCCAACATTAACACAAGCACACGCACATCTGATTTGCTTTACCGGGTTCTCTTGAGCTACTTACAGCCAGGCTCCCTTCAACACACGGCAGCGCTCCAGCCGACAGGCAAGACACGGCAGTCTCCTCCCCAAGGTGACTTTCACTGTTTTAGCATGATAGGCATTTGGCTTCCAGAGAGATTATGAAGTTGAAATGAAGAATTATCTGCTACATCTTTTGTGCAGTGAGTGTTATGTAGAGACTTAGTCAGTATAGTACTAAGAGAATAACAGTTGGGGGAAAATTACTCAGACATATCTCATTTTGAAAAGGCAAATGTTCTCTATTTAAAATACGTCAAATATTAAATTCTATTATGCCTTCTTGCTGCTTCACTGCTAACAGTGTCTTCAAAGATGTGGGGAAAAGCATAGCTAAACTTGGATTAAGGTTGTTTACTTAATACACTATTGAAGGGAATAAATTACAGTTCTGAAACAACTGGGTGGGGTGGGGAATAAAGGAACAGCAGCATACAGGAGCATTCCCATTTACAGGTTTTGCTAGGGTTCAGTTCAAGAGAAGGAATGTCAGAGGCATCTCTCTCCAGCAAACTGGAGATTACACAATTCAGCAAAACTAAAAGACAACTATCTTTTAAAGATCCAAAAATACATACTAAATGGAATTAAGGTGACTAATCCCCACGTAAGCTATCCAGCAAAGAAAGCATACATTTGGAAATCCCCCGTGGTCTCTCTGGCTCTTAAAAAAACATGACCTGTATTATTTACTCTGTCAGAGGAAGCATCTTGTGCTGCCGCTTCCTTCGCGAGTCAAATACGCTGGCGACTGAGACTGGCACTGTCCAGAAGAGCCATTTTTGTTACAGAGGCAACAAAAATAGGTTCTAAGCCCTCCCTCAAAGAAGCCTGGAGCAAGCACAGCAATGCAGAGCATAAAAATCTGTATTTGTATGTTAAGCTAACTGCCTTGACTTAACAGATAACTCAAAGTGAAAAAAAAAAGCTAAGCCTAAACTAATCCCTGTAACATTTAACGAACACAGTGTGACCATCTCAACTTTAAACATCGCTCTTAAGTAACACATTAGATATTATGGAAAAAAGCCGTGAGGATTCCCACCACAGGAAATGCTACTCCTTTACAAGGATAAGAAGGACCTGCATGATAGAAAAGCAAGGCCAGATTCATGCGGGGTTCTGGTTAGTTGGGGGTTTTTCAGCATTTTTTTCTTTTCCTTTTTTTAAATCTGGGAGGGAACAGGCAGAGACACAGAACAGCAGTCTCTGGGCTCAAAGACCTTGCTCCTGCACACTGCAGGCCCAGCAGGCACGGGTTTGCATCTCCCATCCCAGGGAAATGCTTTCCTTCACCAACCTCTTCTGAGCAGCAAGGTCAGAATTTTGCCACTGCACAGAGCTACCAGAAACTTAATTTTCTCTGTAAGGCTCTCACATATAATAATATGACCTTTAAAAGCACTATGATGATACCTATTAGAAGTGATAGTAGGTCAACGCCAATTAACTCCAGGACACTTAACTGATGCTACAAAACCCCAGTGACAATAGTTTTCATTTTCACAATCTTTATCAAAACAAAAAAGCAAGTTGAAGACCAATGTGATTAAAAAAAAAAAGGGTGAAAAAATTCTGACCTCAGATTCATATCTGAGCTGTTAAATCTATGCCGTATTATCACAGCAAGGAAAAGTCAAAACAAAACCATTTCATGGACAATAACCTCAGCAAAGTCACAGCACCTCTTCTGACACCGCTAGGCCAGCCCCGTCTGGGTTTTAACATTTCAGAATCTCTTTTCTCAACAACTGAATTTTTACAATCTTTTCTTCTTCATTTTTTTTAAGGGTTGGTCTTTTTAGCAGTGAAATAAGTAGGAAACACCTCCAGACAGTTTGTGAGCTGCAGTCAGTGAAATTATGTGAACATTTTCCACTATGACAACCACGCAGCTTTATCAGTGGCGTGACTATTTCAGACAAACTATTTCATTCCATGTGGTCCCGTTATCCAGGGGCCACTGCGTGGCCTCGCCTCTATTTTTACAGTCGTAGCTACCATTTTGTCCCCTCGCGTAGCTACACTTACAGCCTCCTGAAGCTATGCACTATTAGTGCATACAAAAAGGTGCCCATCACCACTGTAATTTTATCACTTCCTTCCTGTAAGTTGTTGGTGCTGCCACTAGAAAGAAAACAGAATTTCTTTCAAATATTCACAGATTAAATACATTAGATTATTTGAAGAGCTAATAAAATTTGTGGGGTTTTGTCTGTTTTGTTTTTATTTTAGGACCTTTTGTTTTTATTTTAAGACCTCCTTCCAACAATGAGAAAACAGGCCAGTTTTTATCTTCCAACATTAAACCAGATACTAAGTTTGTAGCAATGCATGCAGGCCCACTGACCTCAGGAAATAAACGTTCATTTACGCCACCCTGAGGATCTGACGTCCTGAATGGGCGTCTTAGAGGACTGCAATCCTGGAACACCAGTAAAAATAAACACTGATTTATGCCGTGACCTCTGTTCAACTCCTTTTAACACAGAAAGCAGTCGGACAGTCTTTTTCCTAATCAGCGCTGTTCAGAAGTTTATAAAAAGGGAATCAAGCTTAAATCTTTCCCAAGACCAAACCTAACCAAGATGTCAGGTCGGCTTCAAGACCCAAATGCCAAGGTGGGTTAGCGTTCCAGCGGTGCCTGAAAGCATGCGAGGCAGCCATGAACACACGGCCCCTTCTCAGCGGAGACTGCAAAATCACCCTACGCAAGGGAACAAAAAGCCATCAGGACAATCAGAACGTATGCAACACCTGCAACCCAGCAGAACCTGAGGTACGTGTCACTTGAGAACACCCAGCTTTCCCCGTGCATCAGGAGTAAAACTCCCTTCGCGAGCTTGCTGCAGAATTTAAATGCCATGGTGTTATTTAAACAGGATGTTTCTTGTTCTGAAGGACAAATTCATCGTTGCATATTGTTATTACCGATTGTAACTAATTCGAAGACGTATTTCCAAGCACCTTTTCCTCAGCCACAGAAGCAAGTTACTCCAAGCCCTACCAACTCATCTAGTTCTTGGATCACCACGTATGTTTGCAGGGCAATGCTGTGAACTGTTCCGGTAAAATAGAGAATATTGAAAGAATAAACAGTCTGGGAAGGGCTTCTAGTGTTGTTGTTTGGTTAACCTGGACAATTTCTACCCTTCAGTTCACAGCTCCGAGAACAGCTGTATCGGCACAGCCGACGGGAGCAAACCAGAGGCGAAACCGAGACTCGCTGAGGACCACAATAGCACGACTGTCATTGCTCACGCTGCTGCCTGTTACTGTTATTTTGGGATTTGGCAGTATTTTGCCATTTTCCTCGTCGGTTATTAACCTCTCACCTTGGTTTCAGTTCTCCTCGTGGTTCCATCTTCAGAAGTGACAATGGACACATGGGAAGTGGGAGTGCCTGGGTCTTCCTCCACAGTAACTGTCTCTTCCACCATTTCTTGAGGCTCTTGCATCATTGCTATTGATGTCTGGTTACTGGGGCTTTGTTCCTAAAGAAGCAGGTAAAAAAATAGTTAACTTTCCACTTCTGTCATCATGGTATAACTGTTCTATTGATTTCAGCTTTCTTGACTGAAAAACACATTTTACCCAACAACTTGCAAGCAGAGATTCAGAGAAGGAAGTATTTACTGTCTCAAAAAAGCATGCTGCAACTGTGCTGGAATGACTGGGCTCAGCTCAGTAAATGGAAATCATGTGAAGCATCTATCAAGGACTTCATATTTATAGGCAACCTACTACAGACTAACAGACTGCTACCTTATATTTAAACCCACTTTAAGCTTCCTCTTCAATGCCCAGCGTAGGAGGAGTGGAATTTTTGTCTGTAAAAACATTCATCCAGTTCCACAGCGAACAGGGCCATTGGCTTTCAGAGCAGTTCATCTTACACACCATTAAAAGTTTATTTCCATTTGATACAATACACTCAGCTGCAGACTACAGAAGGCTTTATTAAACATCAAGACCTACTATTAAACTGACACCTTTCTCAAACTGTCCAGAGCAATGATAATTTAAAAAAATGGATAGCTGGAGATTAATATCTGAAATAGGGGAAACACTACCCTTCTGACATCGACCCTTCGCTAAGGCCGTAAGAGCTAACTGGCTATAAGCTTATTTCAAATTTATAACAGACAGACAACAAAGAAACACTAAACAGAAAGAAAGTACATCAAAGGACAGTCCTTGCAGGGATGCTGCCCAAAGAGAACGCTTCTGCTTCTCACCAGCACGGATGTCTGAACTTTCCGTGTTCTTACGCAACTGCATGTCTCAGCACGGAAATCAGAGCAGCTCCCCTTTGGTAGATGGATGCATCTCAGAAGTTTCACAGCAAGTGGCCAATAAAGGACCAGCTTACATACTGAGAAATAAGACTTTTCCCCAGCATTATGAACCCTAAACTATGTAAAATGAAATGACGGGCTGTTCATGTCATTATAAGCCCTGAAGGTATCGGCTGCTCCGGCCTCAAAGCCAAAGCAGGGCTTCTATTTGCACATCCTGTCAGACAGGCACACAAAGAATGTCCTTATTAAGGAATAGATATACACACACACAAATATACACATAGAGACACATTTTTTTCCCCCCCCAACCATATAAAAAAAAAAGGAAAGGAATGACACAGAGCCCAAAATTGCAAAGTGAACACACTTTCCCTAAAGACAACACTGTGGGCAAACTCAGTATGCCTTTCCACATCACAGGGAAACAAAATGATTGGGATGAAACTGTTGCCGTGCAGGTGCTGAGTCTAATTACACAAAGGTTTAAAAATTCTCCGCCTGTGAGCAGCTTCCTCACTGGGGAACTACAACGTTTTATTTTGTAACATTTTGTTTAGAAAAACGGCATTAGATCCCAGCGACGGATCTAATTGTGTTTTTTGCTGTGCCGTGCCTTGCGCAAGGCCTGAAGGCCGGTATCGTCCCCAGCGACCTCGCGCTGCCGAGCAGGAGCGGGGTAATCGTGTCTCGTTCAGTTCTACAGTGAAATGTGCCATTTAATCCTGCCGTGATCTATAATTTCCTTTGAAACGAGCTGAGATGCCCCTGTTCAGTTTCCTTTATTTACAGCTGTGTTCTGACATCCTGGAACTCGGACTTCAGCACCGAAGCCGCTTTCATTGTCAGGTAAGGGCTACTGCTGACCAAGGCCGTGGCAGTGAGCCTCAGGCAATCCAGTCAGCCAAAATGCAGCCCGGACAGCCTTCAGAGACAGCACGTGCTGGGCCGCCAGAGGTGGTGTAAGCAGGCACTACTTCCACTTCTGTTGAAACCACAGAATAACTGAGGCTACAGAATCAATCAATGAGAATAAGACTTCTGAAATCCTAAAGAAAAAAAAAAAAACACAACAAACCAAAAAAATCACCCCTTCCAGTCTGCAGTACTTAATCATTACAGCCAATAACTTATGATACGCACGGAATCCTTTATGGTAGGGTTCAGATGTCAGACCGTGTCTTCTGCCACAGCTTCAGAAGGAAAACTAGCTCCTGGGACAAATATATTAATCCCTTCACATTTTTCTCGAAGATACTATATTCTAACTGCAACTCGCTTTTCCCCACCCCACAATAAAGCTTCCCTCTAAACAGAAGAATTTACACAATACTGCAATACAGTAAAGACTCACAACTTCTATTTGTCTTCACGCAACCCCAGCCTTGCCAACAGCAGAGAAACCAGTTACACGTAGAGATTTTTTTCCATTACACCTTGTCATCTCTAAGGCATCAAATGCCAAAACTGTGTTTGTTTCGAACAAACTGGGACCTTCTCACTGCTCTCGCCCACATATGTACGCACACACGTCTCATCCACCATTCTCATTTCTAGCTGCTTCTTGAGGTGACTGCATGAATTTACGTCTCTTCGTTCCCCTGTAGATTCTTCAGAGGCAAACTCTGCTTTGAGATAATAAACCTGAGGAGATGGAAGGTGGAAAGAAATATTTTGCTCTTTGGGCTTTTGCAAAACTTTTTCTTTATGAAAAAAATAAAGTCTCCCTTTGTATTCAGACTGCCTGGGGGCAAAGGAAACCTTTAAAGCTGGGCGCTTAAACATGAGCAAATTGCAAACTAGAGCATATTGATTTTAAATGAGCACTGTGCTAGTTTTTATCCTCTGGCTGCTTCTAAAATGAATATTCAGGGAGATATGGCACAGATCTACACTCCTGCAAGAGAAGACTATTGTTAGCAAGAGACTGTCCTAAGCATCAGAAAGAATAGAAGCTTGCAAAGTTCAAGGTAGATATCCCAACACAGATAACTAACCAGACTGCGTCGTCTTATGTCTTCCTTCTTATGATGTGAGCTACCGAGGAATGCAGTGAGCTAAGAGGACAGCATATCATCCAGCTTACTCCCTGAATTAGTTTAAGGAGGTGGTTCTTTGATCTCCAAAGCCAGTACTTTCTCCACATCGCTAACCCGGAGTTCTCACAAGCTAACATTAATGTAGAAAAGATGCAGCATTTTGTTATCTGTTTTTAGCTTCCATCATTAAGGATTTTAGGTCATCACAAATTGCAGAAACTGGGACACATTACCCCTTTCAACCACCTTCCTCCGTGCTCAGCCTCCAAGTCGGTATTTAGGACGCTCTTTTGCTAAACGCATCTCAGCATCTCTGATCCCAAACATCTGAATAATTAGGCTTACCTGCCAAAGTAAAGCACAAGTTGCCAGATAGGGGTGTCATGTTCCAGCTCTAACGAATAATCCTGCCAGTTGTTCCCTGCCTGCTAGAGGTAGGTAATTCCAGTTTAGAACAACACACGCTCATTCATTTACCTTGCTGGGGGCTTTCAAAGGCAAAGCAACCAGATAATTCCTCTTTTCCTATCACATTGCCCACGACGCTGTGGTCCTTCCCCTACTGTCAGACAAGAGGGTGGTCCCTAGCACAAGAGGGATCTGCCATGGCTCCAGCAAACACTGTCATCAGCTGAGCATCTGGCAAGACCAAACCTAAAGGGAGCTTCTTTCCACTCCTCTTCAGCAGGAGACTGTCAGGATCCTTGACGGTTCCTGCAGGTTGGCTGCCCCCTCCTCCAGGGACCCCCACTCTGGAAGCCACCAAACCACAGACATCACGTCACAGGGAGCACCACGGGCCAGCATCCCCCTGAGGCACGGGCGCCAAGGGGGATCCTCTGATGGCTGGGCAGGGGCCTCGCTGGCTGAGGCCCAATTCCACAGCACCCAAGCGAGGCGAGCAGGGCAGACCCGAGACAGCAGCCAGGTCCGACCAAGAGGCAGTATCACGGTGATGAGGGAGGCTCAAGGTGAACCTGGGGAGCAAATCTGCAGGTCAGGGTTAGGATCAGGTCCAGCGAGAACCAGGTAGGTCCACAGTGACAAGGCAGGTCTGAGGTCATGCTGGGGTTAGCCTGCAGGTCGGGGTCTGGGGCCAGGCACAGGCACAGCTGTAGCTCAGCTGGAGACCAGTACTCCTCCAGTATAGCCCAAGCATGGACTGAGGGCTCCAGGCTGAGCTTAAATAGAGCTCCCAGGTCTCTGGGCAGAAGCCCCATGTGAAGCTCGTCAGGGCCACCCTGAGGGATCCCACAGCCCCTCTAAACTGGCAGCAGCAGTTGTCTTGCAATAAACACACACACCCCAAGGTGACACCCCTCCCCCCCACAACTGCTAAGCATTACCCATAACATCCCTTTCAAATGATCATCTTTGGCTCCTTCCAAGAAGACTACAAAACACACCAAGTTAAGAGAACAGCTTCCAATCCAGTTATTGCATAGGGGGCCAGTAGTCATGGCTTTTGCCCCTGCTTTTTTGAATACCAAATTAATCCTATCCTGGTGATCTGTGCTTGCGTTGCCAGCGTGCTTTATAAAAGCCAAGCTTTAAAAAGCAAAACAACAATCAATTTATCCCCAGCTTGTAAAAGTTAAGTGCAGATGAAACAGCTAAAGACCTTGTAAAATAAGCAAGAATCATAAAATAACAGTAATTCTTGTTTTGTTAAAAAACAGAGTGATTTACCATTTAGGGCACATATCTCCTAGGGCTTGTTTTGCATTAGAATACTATAGCTTCTATAATCATCCCCATTTCAACTCCTAGAGTTATATTTCCATCCAAGTAGTTATTTTATATCTTTTTTAATAAAAGAATAACCTCCCCCAGGAGGAATAGACATCCTACTTTAAAACAGTAAACAAAGTTCTTTATTCCCTGCATATGAAACAATTTAAACCAGTCTGGAAATAATATAAAATTGCAGGAGATTATTACTTCCACTAAACCAGTCCCTCTTCAAAAACACCGAACACACGTACATCGAATCATCGTTCTCCCAGAGATACCCTTTGTTCAGCAGACTGCAGTGCAGGCTATTCAGGCTACTGCTTTCTCCAGGCTACTGTCAGATACCAAACTGGAAGGTTTTTGCAAAGCACAAAGGCTGGATTCTACACCAGTGGACATACTTGTCCTCAGTCAACCCCAGCACAGACAAAGCTCAAGTGTATCAACTCCTGTGAAACACATTACAAGTCTGGGCATAATTAATGGTATTGGACAACAATGCTAATTGAATTAAATGGGGATTCTCTCTCCTCCTACTAATCTTTATTTAAATTACTTATTAAAGCTTCAATCTCTGCGAAGCATGAGATTATTTGTAAGTGCAAAGCAGGCAAACATCGGTTTTGTCAGAGTCGAGTCTCATGCTGACATTCTGCCCCACGGTCTCCTTCCAGCTTAGGTCTGCGCTTCCAGCGCGGTCACGTCCTCAAGCTTGTTATTTGCTGAAGACATGTGGCAGAGAAAGGAAGACAAAAAAGGCACGTCTGCAGGGACGCATCGATCCAACAAGTCTCTCAAGGTTTGTGTGATTGGTATCCCAATGGGACGTCACAGAGGACGGTCACTGGTGGAGTTTGTTGAACTTGGTGTATTTGAGGCAGATCCTTCTCCAACAGAAGATCCAGCTCCCCAGCAGCTGAAGATGCGCAAATCCGATTACTATCACATCCTCCTGCCCCGTCAGAGCTCTTTCTTTCCCCACAGCCTGGAGGTCCCTGCTGTGCTTCTGCCCCGGGTCTGTCTGGAGAGCTTTTTGTGCACCTCAGCAGTGCAGCAGCCGGAGTTCAATCTAACCAGCACACACACCGCTGAGCCTGTGACTCCGTGAGCCTGCGCCGCCTGGGAGGCGGCTGGCTTACGCTTTTTAGACCGTGCTTCAGGAACAGAGAAACAGGTAAGCCCTCACACAGAGCAGCAGCGGCACTACCGCGAGGCAGGGCACCTCCTAGAAGAACACGGAGGCCTCGTGTTCGAGGACTGCCACACGCTGCACTCCTCCGGTTCAGAAAACTGCGGCGAGGTCCAGGTTGTCAGCACCAAGCACAGGAGCTCGGTCACACCTACCCAGACTCCTCGCTCTCAGGGGAAACACTGCTGCAAGGATGACACGTTATTGAGGCAAAATGGCACTGGAACAATGAAAAGCACGCGGACTAGCCCGTACTGAAACCTAGGCAGCGAGTAACACGCAAAGAATTTGCAAGATAGACGATATTTATGTATCCTCATCTTAAAATCATCTGCTTTGCCACAGATAAACTGATCGCCACTTAGTAAGCCTACTTCTCTGGTTAAATGTCATGTGAAACAAAATGTGTTTTTTATATCTATAAATATATATATGTATGCATATATACAATGGATTCAGCTCACTTCAGTATGAACCCAAACACAACCTATGACAAGCGCCAAGCTGTCAGAGCTCTTGCACAAGCTCTACCCTAAGGCTGGCCAGTTGAGAACATAAGAAAAATGTTAGCTCTAAATGAAAGCAGGCTGTCCTGGCACGGGGTACCAGAATGAACTCAGCCGCTCACCACAATGCCCCGACTGTTTCCTGAACACTTACACACTTCCTTTGTCCTTCAGAAACACACACGACAAGTGACTAACAACACCAAGAGCTTTCAAAGCACCAAGGTTAAAAAGGAACATTTCAGCAACTGAAAAACCCCCTCAACTACAGAAGTTTTGAAAAGCCACAAAAAGCAGCTTTTTTTGCAAGCAGCCATGGTCATTCACCATCTGAAGGCATCACACCTTTCAGGGAAAGCAAGAGGCAGGGGTGAAGGAGAAGGAATCAAAACCCAGACAAGGCCTGTAGTAGTAATATTCATCCCTCAAGTACCGCAAGACACACTGGGGTTCTGTTCAGCCACGCGGTAACTGCCCATCAAGAGGGAATGTACAGTGCTTGCCCAACGGTCAACAAAGAGGGCTTTTATGCTATTTTAAACAATCTGAAGTGTCTCAGTTAATGGAAGACCGGGCAATTGGCCCTCAACTATTTCTAATTGACTGGAATGATGGATGAAGCTAAAGGGAAAGCTGACCCACTGAACTTTTCCATAGAAAGCTAGAAAACCGAAGGAGATTGTAAACAGTTTATAAGAGCAAGAAGTGGGAGAGGCAGAATCCCAGAGGCTTTGCTCCTCTCAACCTGCTGCTAAGTTGTTTCAGACGATGGAAAACAAAGAGCTTCAACTCAGAGCAACAAACAACAAAAAATACAGGGGAAGGCCTAAACAAATAGGGTATTTTTCCCATGCTCTCCTCCCCTTTCTCCAGTAGCTACTTAGCTCTGCCATGCAAGCTGGTCCTTTGAATCAGAAAGGGCAATTTGTCACTTTGACAAGTAAGACGTCTCAGGGCTCTGTATCGCCTTGCCCTGCTTTTCAGATTGACTGGGTGTTAAGCAAAGATCGTCAAGACATTACATCTCAGTCAACTCCAACAGATGCGATAATATGTACTTAAAGCTTAGGTGTTAATCAGTCCCACCACGCCGAGGGTAACACTCAGCACATCACACATGCCCACTGATTTCCAGAACAAGGCAATCGCCGGTAGCTTTTGTACTGCAAAAGGGCAATGCAGCTGCCATGGGAGAGAGCAGCCTGCTGACCAAAACCGCTCCCAGGAGGGAAGAGCGAGGACACACATCTTCCAGGTAGGGAAATGGATGCTTAATAGGTTCAAATTCACAGCACCTATCTTCAGTCAGCTTAGTGAGATATCTAAATGCACAATAACTTAATTCTTTCTCTTTAGTCAAAAAGAATAGGAGCTTCAGAGAACAGGTCAGATCTTGCACAGACTAAATCACCTCCTCGGACACATCCAGCTTTTGCCACCGATTCTGCAGAGAGACGACATCAAACACTTCAAGAATACATTAAAGCTGGGAAATGAGTCCAGGCCTCAGAGCCCCAGTGTAAGAAGCCTGTGGTAGAACCCAGAACTGGACGAGGGTATCACCCTTCATCATTCCGTCCCTTAGTCACAAGCCCTTTTTCTCCCCCAGTGGTTCAGCAAGATCAAGCAGTAAAAACAGAAGCATAAGCCATTATTTTTCATATGAAAATGATAAAGGCAGAAAAAAGATAGCACACCTGCCACATACAGCGTTCGGGCTAGCCCTGTTTGTCTTAGCTGTCAACAGCACGGCTAGTGTTTATCTGGAAAGCTTGCCCACTAGGAAACCACGCTGAATGAGCAGGAAACGACTGTTTCTCACCAAGACTTGTACAGAGAGTTCACTGATTTGCCAAACTACCTCCCAAAGACAAACACAATGCAAATCTGCTTGCCTAATCTTTGACCAAACCCAGAACAGATCCAACTTGCTTCCGCTCTGGAGTCTTTCAGATGAGCTAACCAAGGCTAAATTAGGGGAGGTTTTTAGTGGCATGAGGTTACATCATGGGTTACAATTTTCCAACGAGCTGCTTCCTTCATCTCCACCTGCTGCCATTAAAGGTGGTGCGGGATGACTCGTTTGTACATTTCCTCCTGCAAGACAGACACTCAGCTTCCTTTTCTTCCTGGCCTCACAGAGTTTGGGTCATAAATTAAACTGATGCATGTATTACTAGATATCAAGTCCACAAGCTCACGTGCACATAGGCGTCAGAAGTACAAGCTAGGTCCTTCATCTAAAGCAAGATAAAGAACTGTTGGTTTGGCAGAGTAGCAGCAAGTTTCTTGACGCAGTCTGTGTGTCCTAGACTCTACCCTGGCCACTGAAACACAGCACTACTGCTTTAAACCAAAATCTGCCAGACCCAGCCTCTCAGTTCTAGGCTAACACACGCACGCCTACTCACACTGACGAAACTACCTTAGAGAATTACTTTTTAACTTCCAGACAGATGTAAACCATCTCTGCGTTCTTTGAATTACGACCAAGACTGGAACAGTATTTGGGCGTCCTAGCAGCCGTAGTGTTAAATTTAACTAATCTCCTCACCCACCCGCAATCTTGCCTGTAGATCTAAACTGCACAACAAAAATGCTTCTTGTGGCAAAACACACTGCCACAACACAAAAAGAAAAAAAAAAGGAAAAAGAGAAAAAAAGCTTTTGTAATCTTGAGGGAGACAGAACAAATGGATTGTTGATGAATTTTTAAGCCTGCATTCCAAGAAAGCCGTTTCTTAAATAAATTATTTCTTATTCTAGGGAATACAAAGTGATTGACGATAAATCTAATCACCCGTCTCACGAGGAATGTGCTTGCCAATGTCTCCCACTATTAAGTACCAAAGCAGGTTTGCCTGGCACCAAGACAGCGGGACTGCTTCAGTCCAGACAGCTCCCCAAGAGATTACCCACGTTAAATCACATTTGACTTCTTCCCTCTGCATCTCACCCCCTTCCCTCCCAACCCCACACCAAAAGCCACTGTCTAAACAAAACATAGCGGGAAACGTGTGAACAGCCTCAAACAGAGGCCTGGCTCTCAATATTATGTAGCCCCAGCAAGGAAAAATGTGACAGCGGGAAAGAAGCTCTGCAGGAGGTCTCTGGACGGCTACAAGTCCATTTGAACACCAAAAGACACAAACAAGCCAACAAAGCCAGAGGTCACTCCATCTGCTGTAAATCTTCTAGAGGGAAGGGAATCCAACAGAAAGACAATCTTCCCAAGTGTGATGCAGTTACTGTGTTATTTCAACTGCCCAAGAAAGTTCACCAATGGCTTTTTTTCACCCCCCCAGGAGTCCATTTATTTCACACATTCTCTGTGTACTTCATAAGCCTGAGCTTACAACTGCTGCTTGTATACGGACAGACCTCACACAGACTAGAAAGACAGCAGGTAGACTTGCTAAGCCAGCGTTAAACCAGAAATAAACAGTAGAAAGAGAAGGGGAAAAAAGATGAAAGAGAGCACTTGGATATTAGGGAAAATACTGAGTAAGAACATTTCATCATCTCTATTTGGCACCCGCATGGTCACTACTGGGACAGCCTGTCAGCTCTCCTACCCACGGCCAGGGAAGGACGCGGATACACTCCAGTGGGCTCAGAGCACAGCTAAGAGGAGAAGGAGCAGAAAGGTCTCCTGTCCTGCCCTAAGGTCCAAGTTTTTCACTTCAAAGAGAAGGTCAAGGGGCGATTTGGTTACAGTCCAAGTGCCTAAAGGTGTAATGGAAAGTTGATAGAGAACCCTTCAGTCTCAGAGATGAAGGTTGAACTAGACTCCCCTTCTCACCTGGGCCAGGGGTGCTTTGAGCAAGGCCAAGCTGCAAACCAGAGCACTGGGTCAACTGAAAAACCACCAAGGAATGACCATCTGTGCCATCCCCCAACCTCTGCTATCTACAGCACAGCTCCCATGACCCGTTGTGCCAACGTAACTGAGATGGCTGCATAAGAGTAGGAACCAGGGACTGAAGGAAAGTGGGGGAAAAAGAAGAGATGAGGGCCACTTATTCAGGTGCTGTCACCTAGAAAATTCATGGGAAACCACTGGGTCCTTTCAGTGTGTAATAAGAATGGTGAATGTCAACAGTCAGGCCATTTAGCAAGGACTACTATTACTGCTCGATGAGCTTGAGTCTCAGGAAGGAGAAGTCATTTAAACTAAGGTGGAAGTCACTTGCCCAGAGGTAAATATCTTCACTAGTAAAGTAAAATAACTCTCAATTTCTTCATTAAATGTGTTTGGATTTTTTTTCATCTTACATCGGCTCTGGCTAGGCATTCCACGTGCTTGCTGGAAATGTGCATCTTTCTGTGACCAATCCTATTGGCACTGTGTGTCAGTACGGCCAGATGAAAGCATTTGAATTGTAAAACCCAATCGCATTTGCCAACCACCCAATTATTTACATAGTATCTTTTTTATTATTGCTGATGTGCTTTTGTTTGGCACTTCACAACAGAATTCAAATATGATTAAGACAAGACGTGGCCCTAGAGCCAGCAATCTCAGTCACTTTCAAACAGGTTCTCAGAGGGCTTTTCAGAGGCCATTTCTCAATTAAACACGCACAGATGACAAAAAGCGATCATGCAGGATGAAATTAAGGACTTGCTATTAACGAGCATCAGTCAGAAAACTGGATTCATGCTCCGAATGCTGTACTTCCCTACAGCTGGCAAGGCAAGCTGCAAGGTTGCTGTTTCAACCCAGGGATAGGACACCTGCGTTTCACTCCCACTCCTTGTTGTCATTTTATGCCAGGAAAGGGAATCTTTAATTTTTCCAGAGAAGCCCTGCCAAGCTGAGGCTGTAAATAGGATACGGTGTGTTAGTAAACTTCTAGCCAGCTTGCTCATATCCCGGCCAGAACTCTTCAAAGTGCCCAATTCCCTACACACACGCTGGCAGCAGTGACTACCTCGCTTCCAGGCAAACCAGCCTCCTGTGTTCGTCTCCCTTTGTTATTTAGGCTTGTACAGGATATGCCATTTTCATCTGTTCTGGCGGAATGTGCGGCATCCAGGTACCCAGCCTTGCCTCCTCTCCTTTATATAAAAGGAACTGCTTCTATGAGCCCCACCTCCACCACTAAAATTTTGGCAAAAATTAACAGAGTCTTAGTGTGAAACTCCCATAAGTGCATTAGAGGAACAAAGTTCTCTGTAAAGCATCAGCAGTCCTTGTACCATCTATACACACAGCTGTCTTTCTCAGAGTTCAAATAAAGTCCTTTTATTTTTCTTCCAACTCTTCACAAAGAGCCACAGAACAAACAGCCAGCCATCCCACCCACCTTCATTAAACAGTTGGACAGATTCAATCAGTACAGATTTAGCAGCAGCGAGCCCGCCGCCAGCGCTGAACACCCCGCCGTAAACACTGCTGCCGCCTCCGGGACTCACCCCGAGCACAGCGCTGGGAACCTCCTCAGAAATACACGCTAGCGGGGTTCCTTCTCCTTCAGTTTTCAGCTTTTGGGGTTACCCTGCTTCTGAGAGGAGAACGGTGCCTTTTAATACCCAGAGTCCCCAGCAGCACAAAAATATCTCTAAAAAGGTGCTGCTGATCCCATCAGTCAGGTTTGCTGATCTGGACTAACCCATCATTATACCCTGAACAAATGAAGACATCCTCAAGGACAGTCGGACAGAACTCCGTAATGTTCCACAGCTCGACTTGTTAGGCCAGGGAGTGCGATAGTTGTCAACAGATAAAACATAAGCACGGAAGAGAGTAAGTCTGGCAGAAAGGAGATGCGAAAGCAACACGGGGAGCCAGAAGCACACCAAGAAGAGATGGGCAGAGAAAAGCATTACAAAATGCACAAGTCTGCCCAGGGAGGGCAATAACAAAACATTAAAGCATGGCAGGGAAAGGGGTGGGGGAGAACAGGGAAAATGGGACAAGATAGAACCCATAAATGGAATGAGTGTCATGTGAACGCCAGATCAGCGGCTTTCACATGAGAAAAGTGGTAGGAAAAGGGGAGGGGAGGGACACAAGAGAAGTATTTCAGTTTTTAATTTCATCATGTTAACGCTGCTTTAGTTCACTGTGTAAATCTTTTGACGCATAGTCACTCTCTCCACAAACAGCAGAATATTAGATGCTTTTTTAAGGCTTTCCAAACAACGCGGTGTTATTCTTTGGCTTTTCATGTGGTTTGCCTAGACTATGTTTTTGTTGCTGAGCTCTCCTTAGGTGTGCATCTTGTACTGACGCTTACTGACAGGGAAGAGATTATGAAACACAAGAAACCTGAGCACAAGCCCAGCATCCGATTCCACACAAGCGAACGCTCACAAGCAACAGTACGATGCCTTGCTTGGGACTTAGTGATACTTCTATACACATTCACGATGAACTGACTGTGCCCGAGCTGTTCCGAAGCGGCCTGTGAGCAGTTCACCGAGGAAGGGAGAGAAAGGGTCTTTCCGAGACGCTCCCGGTGAGCGCAGCCCCGGCGTGTCATGGCCCGTCTCCCACAGCAGAAGCTCACGCGCCAGCCACGCCACGTTCAGCCTCCCGGCAGGCTGGCTCGCAGCATCTGACCCGCGAGCTCAGGATCGGGGAGGAGCGCTGCCCGGAGCCATGAATACGGGAAGTGCAAGAACACTACGGGGACAGGGCCAAATGAATAAATCTCGCTTACACAGGATGACGGTTAGCACGTCAGGAAGAGCAAACGCAACAGCCCAGCTCTTCGGGTGGAAGTTACCCATCCCGAACGGCAAGTTCTGTCAACTGGAGAACAATTCACACGCCACAGGCGGGAAACTATCCTGATTCTACACTTAACTCAATTATCCCTGTCAACGGTGACCAAACCCGTCAGTATTTACAGCTTCCTATCATTTACCGGTTCACACATGCAGAAATTAAATCAACTTCTGAATAAGGAATCATCAGCAACTCTGATCACAGGAAAAAAAAAAAAAGCAGAAAAATATTCTTGCCAAGAAGTTTAAGCTGAGTACAGCCCCCGTTTAGAAAATTAAAGGAAACCTACAGATAACCGTATAATTCACTTAACAAAAGCCTCCCAACATATTGTAACAGGCCCTTAGTATACATTTTCAATGTGTTTGGAAACCCAGAAAATACACTGGATAACGTGCCTGTATACCCTCAGCAGTAAATGTTACAGCTATTCTTAATCCTAGCTTTGTAAACCTTGTAGACATAATTCATTGTGCTTTTGGATCCATAATATTTTGCAAAGCACCGCAGTTTGCTGGCTTATAACCATGCCCTGCCAGCTCACTGGGTAGAAGGATTTCTGCTGACTTCATGTATCATTTCAGTTGCACTCATCAGGGATTAATAATTTTCCCTGCTAAGGATATTGGCTGCAAGTACTAAGTAGAAGAGGTTATGCATGTGTCTGAAAAAAGCTGGTGACATTTTGATAGGCGATATTTGACTATGAAGGCATCAAATATAAATTGTACTAATGAAAAGCAGGGTCCTTCATTAAAAAGCGAAAAGCACATAAACAACCCAGAAGTGACTGAATACAGCACAGCGCTGCTTAGAGCATTGAATCATGTTCTGAAATAACCAAATGATTTATTATTTATTTACTATTCACTATTTATAGGTGTATTCAGCAGCACAGCTTCCGAAGGTGCGACGGAAGAACAAGGCTACTCCTGGGAAACACACCTCCCCACGCAGTATTTGTGTCCAGCCCTCCTGCCTCCGTTCATTCTGTCTGTACTGTAAGTGACTGGCAGTCCGATTCGCCATTAACATTATCCGCAAGAGAAGGTCAAGTTGTCCCGTACTAATGACGTTTTGAAAACCCCCAAAGAAAGGCTGGCAGCAAAGCCAAATAAATACAGAGTGAACAAGCACCAAAAAGGAATTTCACTGTTTCTTCCATGAAGTTCAAATAGGCTACTTAAATTTCAAATCTTTTGGAAATTCTAATGCTTTTTAAAAGATGTAATTGATAAAATTGCTTTGTTATCATAAATGCCTTTTACACCCCTAACTCCTCCAAGAGGAGGTGAGATCATCAGATAAGCCTCTGTATTCTTTGCAGACATTCATGAAGAAATTTCTCCTCTTTTTCACATACAGCGCATGCATACCACAAGAAATAAGACCTTTTTTTAATGGAGAGTATTTCATGTAATGAGAAGAACCTGAGGAACCATAAAGAGAGGCTACCTTAAGCATTTCTGGTTCAAGCCTCTAACCAGTAAGGTCACACCTCCGCCCACTGCCAATTCGGAAGCACTGCCGTATTTTGCAATGAAGGCAATGTTCCATCATAGGGTATTTGCATTCCAGTAATAGGTTTCTGTCTTTGTACTCAGCAGGAAGTAAGCAAATATCAATACAAGTCCACATAATGAGTCTAATCGAATTTTACACAGTTAAAAAAGCCTCTCAGAACAAATCACTGAGCGAATTGCTTCAAGAACATCACCTTCCCACCTGCAGCAACACCACAGCAGAAGAAACCATCACCAAAATCCATTGCTTATAGCATTAAGCAGCATTTTGCAGTTTGAGCAGTCAAGCAAGTTCTAACGGTCAGTAGCAGATAGCTTTTGTAAACCATTTATATCTTGTTACTATTAAAAAAGTTTCACAAGAGAACTGTCAGGACCAGGCGGAGAGATTTTAAGATCTCCACCGTCAATCACCACACTCCAAGTATTAGTTTACTGTTCCCTCTCTCGGCGCTATATGATCTTGATGTTGACAGACCAGAGGACTTTTTTTCTAAAAGAAGATAAATTAAGCAGAGGCTTGTAATTCAGCTGACTTGCCGTGCAGTGCCTATTAGCTGCGCAGCCTACCACCCTCGAGTCAGTGCAGTACCACAGAGAGATGCAAACAAAGCTGTTCCATATTAAGCGGACAGCACTGACAACACTACCCATTCATGCAGCAGGTCTTTTTTGTAAGCGTATGTGTATGCTTCGATACATAAAATAGCTATTTTCAGAGCTGATAATTCCGCATGCGCGCCGCCGCCGAAGCGCGCGTCTCAGGACAAAGAGGCCGCAGAGTGCCGGGAGCTGGCCGGACTCAGCCACGCAGCCCACAGGGCAGCGGTGAAAACCGGCATGTGTTGACATCAGTTGTATGCGAGAACGCTGGTGGCTGAGACAGCTTAAGCATTAACTGCAGTCTGCTTTTCTAAAAGCCTGGCAGCAGCAGAGAGGAGGCAGCCCCCAGCCTATCGAGAGAAACAGCAAGTGACAATTCGGGAAAGCATGTTCACTATCCATTCATGCATGCATGCATGCAATCTTGGGCCAAACAGCGGATGTGCTAAAAGGTTTTCCCCGGAGGAACAGCGTTTATTAATTAATATCTACTGAATTAATTGGTTCCCCATATGCTCTGCTGTGCTTCTAACACTGCAGCACTATCAATGTTACTGAAAGGTGTGGTGACTACCTCGGAAGCTCATCAGGACACTCCAGTCAATCAAAAAAACCACAAACTTATGTTTTTCTTTTCACCAAATTCAAAGCGTGTGCCTGTGCAGAACTTATGGAAAACCCATTTAAAATCTCCAATCCATAATCCTTAAAAAAAAAAGCCAACGCATGCTCTTGCTTCAGACACAAGCATGGCATACAGCAGAAAAAGAGAAGGAAGGTACTGCTCTGAGGCCATCGGCTCATCTACTGGCCCATCACCTGCAGTAACCCTGGTGCTCCTTTCACCCATTTGCCATCACACCTCTTACACCAATCTATTTCCCGTAGCTCATGCCGTTCCTACCAAACTAATCTTTACATCCACCATATCCTCTCCTCTGACTCCCTTTCACCAGCGCAGGGGAGGCATTTCTGGATTCTGGCTACACCTGGCACAAGTCTGTACAGTGCCACCATCGTTCCAGTGCTATCCAACTCATCGAGAGGCTTTATTCATCGCACGGCGGTGTCAGCTGGCAGGGCCCACGGCTCCAGTCGTTCCTGGTATGGCCGTCATCCTTCTCCAGCCTGCGCGTGTGAGCTCCGGCTGTAGCAGCAGAGGAGGGACACCAGTCCCACAGCCATCCTCTTGCAAACACGCGCTGGCACAGGTTGTGCATTCTCAGCCACGAGGACAAAGCGCTCACCAAGACGTTCCTCCTCCACTGCGACACCACCTCTCCCAACCCCCCTGGATGCACCTGCACCATGCACAGGCCAACAAAACCCTTTGTCGGGTTCGGGGGGGACAGGCAGCCATTACAGCATGCCCTCTTGCAGATTCAGAGGCCTTTGATGTTTATTTAGTCCAGGTCTCCAATTTCAGCATTCCCTCACGTACGCATACCCACTTAGTCAGATTCGGAAACTTGAACGTCAACAACTATAATTACCACACCCAGTGGTGAGCTCAGACGGCAGCATCAGCATCCGTGACGCAGACAGGGCTAGCTGTCCCGGCTCCCCTTCAGAAAGAGTCTAAAGTTGACATCTGCAGCAGAAAAGCTCTGACCCAGCTAAATTAAAATACTGTGTTCCAAGGTTTTACTACCATGCTACCAGTACAACAAGAGGCTGCCTACTGCAAGCTGAACGGGCCCAAGGACCAGACCTTTCACTATTGTTTAGACAGAAACTGCTCTCGCAACGTCAGAAAGGTCTGGGGTGCAGCCGCAATATCACACTTAAGGCCTCCCCACCATAAAGCTGAGAACAGCCTAGCTGTAGAGCTTCAACAAGACAATTCTGCTGCAGGAAACGGTTAAAGCACACCACAAAAACATTTATCAATATACACAGGTGTGGCTGCAACGTGTTCGAAACTCGCCTTCTACAGGCAAAGGTGCCACCAGCTTGTGCTGGTGAGAAACAGAAGGGGCCATAGAGAGGCTTAAAATCACATTCCTAATTCAGAGGAATGTGAATTGCTAATAATAATTTCTTTACAAGAACATAGCAAGTAGAGTAAAAATTGAAGCTACCTTCAGAGAACATTTGCTGCGAAGCAGGCTGCAAATGAGTCGGCAGGATCTCACTACCTGTCTGGCAAACGTATCTTCATGTTATACCGGGCATATGACAAGCAAGACTTCTGAAGTGATCTGTATATAACATTAGTGCACAATGCCACAGTTAGGAATGCAGCAAATTAAAAAGGTGGGAAGACTCCTCCTGTCTGGGAGAGTTGTTTCTGAAAGACTTGCAACGTGCCACATGGACCTAGGTGCAGCACTTCGTCTTTCTGAGAGATGGCAAATCTGTCTTAAAGCTATGAACCGCTCCTCTTTAATTCAGAATATCTGCCCATCCAATGATTAAATCCTTTGACATTTCATTTAGGAGGAGGCATTTCTCTTCTAGATACTAGTAAAATCATACGACAACCAAAATGATAAATATGTTCAGTTTCCAGCCACTCTGATACAGCAGAAGCTCACACAAAGGATCTGAAGAAGCCGTAACCACAGTACCCACAATATCCCATCAATACAACCTCAGTAACCCCCCTGCGTACAGACCGAGCTGTTCCTCGGGGCACCTATTTGCTCTTCCAGGATTCAGGCTTAAGAGGATCTTTTCCATGCACTTCACTTTGTTTTGGTTCACTACCCTGCATGCAGATATGGAAGACTTCATAACACATTTGCTGTCCACCTGGAAGACATTAATGATTAATTTCCAAGCAAATCAAATATAGACAGCTCTAGGGCTTTCCTCTGTTTCTTCATTGCTTTCTTTGAAGAAAGCAAAAACCCAGAAACATAATGTAGAATCCAGCTAGAGATATTAAAAAACTGCTGTATTTTTCAGTCTCTGCACACTAGCCGGAGAGTCAAAGGTTTTAATCAAAACCCATGGATTAGGAGAAATTATTTCAAGCACACAAAGTGCATGACAGATCAAATCTTCTCCTCTGTCATACGAGATAACCATTACATAGCGGATTAATTTGCAAACATTATTTTAACCAGGTTTTATATAAATCAGACTAGGTGAAGAGATGTGAAGATGCGATCTGTATTGCCAGCTTCACCCCAGGAGCACCGACACCGAGGAGCGAGCGAGGACTTACATGAGGTCCATGCTGAAGGAGGCTCTGCGTGCGGAGACGACTCACTCGGTGGTGAAAGGTTATGTTCACCACGACTCCCCGCCCAGCCCTTTGAAAGATGTCATCTTCCTCCTTTCTCGGCTGCAGTGCAGCTCTGGGGAACGGCTAAATGCAGCCCAGAAGGCGACCGACTACAGAAGCAACGCACGCTCGCTCCGTTCGGCGCCGGTTCAGCCCTTACAGACAGCTCTGGCTCTCAAGGCATTTCAGAGGAGCTCGCTCGAGCAGGCCGTGAGAAGCTCATGCACCTCAGCTGCCGAAACACGAAAGCATCTGACAAAGGGAGCGGGGAAACACCAATTAGGGATTGGTGAAAAGGGAAAAAGCCACAGCTACGTTTTCATTTCCCTATAAATCCATTGTCTGTGCAGTCAGCGGAACCAAGCCATTTGATTTAGATTTACCTCACCTATCAGTCTCCTACTTTGAAAAAGGAAAATATTGTTCAGCTTTCTCAAGACAGAGTTAAAAGGAACTTCCTACAAAGATCTCCCCAGACAAAAAGCGCTAGTGACTTCTTGCAAGTTATAAATATACCAAAAACTCTCAAGAAGTTTCTGACTCCAACTTTTGCTTTTACAGTACAGGTTGTCAGATGAGTTCTTGATGTCTTTTGTAGTTGAACATTACCTGGGGGCTGAATGCAAGAAAGAAACAGCTACAGCTTCTCAGAGTAACTCCTGATGCAAATACTCTGTCCTGCAGGAAAAACAATGCTCTTCTGAAATAAAATTAAACCACTGGTAAAGCAGAGCAATTGCTCTGGAGTGAAGCCGCTTTTAATAATAACAAGAAACCATGCAAGGACAACTGTAATGTATAAAATTCACACTGGAATAGACTGCACAGGCCAGCACAGCCACCCTAACATGCCTGTCCAAATACACTAAGGAAAAAATCCTGTGAGAAGGCTTGCAACAGGAATTCAGGAGAATACATGGGAAAATATTTGACAATTTTATATCTAGAACACACAAAACATCAAACTATAAGGGGGGTGGGTGTGTGTGTGTTGAGCAGCAGCATTATGGAATGTGCCTAGGTGCTTTGTTTCCTGCCTGAAATTTGCCTCCTGATGGAGCAATCCACAATGACAAATAACAAAACTGGGGTTTTTTCCCCATCCAGTCACCGCCACAGATCTCAGATGTTCTGGGAACAGTGGGAGGTAAGGCTTTGCAGGAAATAGCTGGAAGACTAGGGAATGAGAAGTACAAGTGGTTGAGCTGTTCTCGTAAGGGAAGGCCAGAGGAACACGCACATATAGCATGCGGCAGAAGAAAGGGAAATAAAATTGCCTTGATTGATCGGATTTAACATTGCTGAAGAACAATTCACAGCAAGGGGTTTACTAACCACATTCTCCCAAGACAGGCTTCCCATAACAGCTGCATTTTGTCTCTCTGGTAACACCTTAAAAAGAAACCCAACACATAGAGTACGTACAGCAGCATCTACTCCCAGTACCGGTCTGTGCAGTTACAGTCAGCTTCCCGAGTCTTTTTCCCTTCGTTCTTTTAAAAAAATGAAAGAGAAGAGGGGAAGAGATCACACCTGTGACATACCTTAAAGCATCAGAAACTTGGTCAGCTTTTGCAGTAATCTGAATCCCCTTCCATTTTCTCACAAAATACATGAGCCTTGTGCAGATGGGATGCCGTATCACGGCAGATAAAGAGAAAACATGCAGAACTGAGGTCGGGGTTTATGCTGCTGCTATTCTTTTTCATTGGGAGAGGCAGTGGGCTACACGTGGTGCGTGTGAAAGAATAAAAGCTAAAGCAAACAGCTTGGAAGTCCTGTTAAATTATCAGTACTGAGTAAGAATCGCAAAAGCCGCACAACATCGAAAGAGACTATTGGGTTCAGTTAAGCTGATGTACACTGATCAGGGAAAAACATCCGAACGCTGCCAGAAGTCCCAGCACGACAGATCTCCAGTCTAGGATGCATCCCCAGGCGTGAGGTATGAGTCCTACAGCTGACCAGGGGTCACAAGAAGAATCCGCGAGCATTCTAGTGACTGATGGCTCAGGCCTAAACACTACTTGAGGGAAAAGAAACAGCACCTCAGAGAACGCAAAAATGTAGACTGTCTTCTACATGTGCTTTAACAGTACCTGGAAAATTGTGTTATAGACAATCTAATGAGGCAGTAAGTCGTATATCAACATCTGATGCATTGATGATCTCTACCACTGTATCAAAGAACCTGAGATTTTCTTGACATTTAAGAAAACCAAGAAAGTATTTTCAGAAGTTGCGTGTGAGTCAGTTTGGCATTTATGTAGCTCAGAAGATAACGACACTTTTATTTAGCAATTTTAACATATGACTAAGCGTGCCTCAAATCGGGGCACTTGCACCTCTCTTGGAGGTGGCAACTGAAGGTGGCATTAGCAGTGATCTCATCTTCAGGCAGGGAGCAACAGCCAGAGCCTTGGCGAAAAAGGAAAACGGGCGAACCTTTCACTTGGTGGGCAAGCCCACGGCTTCACTCCAAGTGGCAAAACACAACAGGAGCAAATGAAAACAAAGCCCCAGCCATGCTTGAGTTCCTACCGAGGGAGTGGTGTTTTCCTCAAATATTTCCAAACAGCGGCCAGCAGGGGTGGGGAGTCAAAGCCTTCAATGCAAACTGTTTATTTAAATAACTCCTTTTAATTGTCCTTCCTCACATAGCAGGCTTTGGCCGCAGAGTCGCTTGTCCTCTGAGAGGGGGTGAATATTTACCCTTGGGACTGCGATCATAGCCGTTACTAACACCAATCTCACCATTTCTGGAAAAAAAAAAGCTTAAGCTAATAATGAATTAAAGCATTAAAAAGCAGTGAAACTGCTTTTCCATTTAGCAATAGCAGAGGAATTGCCAACCAGTTTATTCTTGACTATTTACTGAGCACCTGAAATGGTGCAGATCGTTACTTCCAGCAGGCACCAGGGATGTTAACCTGAAGATTTATGCAGGAGGCAAAACCTGGTATTGTAATATAGCCACAATATATGCAAGCTTTATATAAAACAATATGCTCTTCTGAGAAATTACAGTAATTTGGGTGTGAGAGCGTGAAAAGACTTAAATCTGGCCAAATATTGTTAGGACAGCCAGGGAGAAATTACCCAGCACACCAAATGCCAAATAAAAATACTAAACAAAAGCCAGCTATCTTGGTCTGTAAATTTTTGCCTCCCAATTGCTGTGTAGGCACATTATTTAGAGCAGCTGTGTTATTAAAAAAAAAGCTCTTATGCACACACACAATTCTGTGCAGACCTTTGACCCTGCAGTGAAGGACTTCACATATGTTTCGTCCAGCAGAACCTACTTGACTAGTGTCCCAGATTTAGCACCGAGAGGAAAAATCATCTACAGCATAACTCTGTTAAATGAATGTGGCTTCATTTAAGTCAGAAGCCAAGACTGGCTCATGCAGCCAATGCAGTTAAGTATCAGGCGAGGAAAACGTTGGAAGGAAGAGGAATTTCTCAACTGAATGTTATAAGCCAGGACAAATAAACCACAGTGACAAGGGGCATCTTTGGATTACTGCTCCATCACAGCTGAGCTATAGATTCTCAGCCACTTCACAAAACTAAGAAAAAGACGCGGTCACTCCCCATCTTGCAGGCGGGCAGCTGCATGCTGAACGCTGCGGCAGCGGCCAGAGTCGAGCTCTTCCCTTTTGACCCGCTCCTGAACAGGCTGCCCAGGGAGGTGGTGGAGTCTCCATCCCTGGAGGTATTTAAAAGAAGGGTAGACGTGGTGCTTGGGGACATGGTGTAGTGGTGGGCTTGGCAGTGATGGGTTAGCGGTTGGACTTGATGATCTTAAGGGTCTTTTCCAACCTGCACGACTCTATGATCCCCAGGCACCATTCTTACCTTTCCAAAAACTAATTTGTCACAAATTCATGGGATTTTTATTTCTTAACACCTCATTTAAAAGATCTCCTAGCAATCTCAAACAGTCCAGCTCAGGCCAACGCCACAGCAGCTACCCCAAAATGAAAAGCCCAACCTGAGCGGAAAGCTTAGTGATGCAGGACACCTTTCACCAGGAAGCCTCATTTAGCCATCACCTATACTGGCATGTCTAAGGCACAGCTCTGCTAAATCCATGGCATCGCGACAGTACAAGCGAAGGAACGCATTGCTTCAGCAAGGAGAAAGCCATCAGAAGCAAAACACAACTGGAAGATTTTTTTTCCTTGAGCGTTATACTACTCTCCCCTGCCTCTGAAATTGTTCAGGAACCCCCCACACACATTCAAAAACACATATTTGAAGAGACAGAAGCATATAACAGAGTTTGTCCTGGAGGCACAAAGCAGAACTGGGTCAGAAAACTGGGTAACATTTGACTTGCTCAGGCCAACACAATCAGGCAAAAATGAAGTTTTGATTGGATTATGGCCATGCTGGCTCGAAGCAGTTCTCTCCTACCCTGACTTCAGTGCTAAATGCCTTGAGCAATGACGCTATCACGTTCCACATTTTCAAGAGGATGTGTTTGGTTTCATCCTTTCACGTTTGCACATGCCCAGTGTCCCTTCTTCACCCACCAGCAAAGAGGAAAAACCTTTCATAACCTTCTTCTGAGCTTAATTAAAAAAATCACCCAGTACTTGCCAGCAGAACCCAGATCAGCGCAGTCAAATGTCATCTCAGAGCAGGCACATGAGCCTCCTCTGCTGCAAGACCCGAGTGTGCCCATGCACAGACTGCCCTTCGTGTTACACCCAGCAGTGGACATGAACAGAGCCACGAGCTTCCCGCTCCTTGCCATTCATATCAAATTGACTGAATATCATAGGTATCTTAACGTGAGATGACTTCCCAGTACGGTTAACCCTGCACTCTTCTGTTTTACCTATTCCAAAATTTATGCTGCTTCTCTGCTGCTAGAAAGAGTCCCAGGAACAGAAATTCCCAGGTCCGTTCCTATCCACTGTTTCCCTGTAATGGGCTTTCTACTCCCTCCTTTGTTGTTTTTTATTTTTCTCTCCCACAGGAGGAAAGGGCGCAAGATTTATACCCCCAAAATTTTGAAACAAGACAACTGAATAGAGAAAAAAAATTAGAAAGCAGAGGGAGGGTAGCAAAAGTGGATAAACACAGAGGTGAAAGCACAAGGGTGGGACCCCGCTGGGAGCCAGCGTAAGAGCTATTAACACCACGCAGTGAAAACCATGTTTAGACAAACCCCGAGGATACACATCTGGATGGTATTGACACAAGTGACCTTGTACAAAGTAGGGACAGCAACAGCTCGCCAATACTGCAGGAGATGTCCCAAGCAAACAAAAGGCCCTCTTTTCACTCGTATTGTGTAACTTGAACTAATTCACCACTTTCCACTAGTATTCTACAGTGCACAATCATCACCTTCACTACACCCTGAGAAGTTCAAAACCAGCATTCCTTTTAAAGGCTACTTATTTCATAGAAGAGGGAACTGAGGCACAGACTAGTAACAGATTATCTCCCAGTATTTCAGTGCCTCCGGTTGTGCTGAGCTCATGTGACATGTTGAGCTGAGCTTATGTGACATGTTAGTTGTCAGCAACAGCAAGTAAGTCTCCAGTTAAAGACCTTTTACTTCTCAGGCCGCTGATGAGCTAGCTGATAAAGCTCATTCTTTTTGCGTGGCAGATTTTGTGAAATGTCCCACAAATGGAAGTTTGCCTCTGGAACTCATTTATCAGGAATTTCAGCAATGCTGTACGCAGATGTTGCATATCACTTTAGGCTCCTGCTAAAATGCAAAATGTTGTTGGACTCCAATGTGAAGGATGAACTACACGGGACTTAAAACTGCCGAACTCCCATGAAGACTGCCAGCGCTTCCCTCTTGCAGCAATGAGAACACACCAGCGTTAAACAGCGAAACATCCAAAGCAAAACACTCTACAGTGCTCTGAAGTTCACTGGCATGACACGCCTAGCTACTGCCCCGAAGCCTTTCCTCACCTTGCCCTCTGCCCCTCATACTTCTTTTCCTTCCATTTAGCTGCAATTCAGATGTTTTTGCTAAGCTTTTCCTAAGTGTCCCCCATGCCAAAAGCACACGCTGTCCTCAGTATCTAGTCAATTTTCTTAAATTCCCAGTATCAGCTACCGTTTCTATAGCATGGCAGTTCTAATCTCCTCCAATACTTTCAAACAACGTTCTCTCTCTGCTGCTTTATTGCCCATCCTACCTTAGCATCTGATGCCCAACATCCATCTCCTTTGGTACGTGACTGAAGCACTCAGCCTCCCATTAGTAACTCTGAAAAGCCAGCTCTTCGACTAATACATCAGCATGAGCCATTTCCTCCTCCCCTTTCACAGCCATCAAATACAATTCACAGGAGCTCTGCCTCAGAGTTTTTATTACTAGCCCCCTTCAATCCAAGGAATTGGGCCAAAATAAACCATCTCAATAAACCACCTCACTTCTTAGTCCTACAACCTTCCGTCCGTCACAGCCATTCTTAGCATACCTGGGTCTACCTCGCACTGTGTTCCAGGGATTGCTTATTTTAAGAAAGGTGGAGGGGACAGGATGCTGAAGCGGGACGCCTGACTCCGCCAGCGGCACAACAGAGAGCCTGGGGAGCAGGGATGTACAGCAACTAACCCAATGGCATCTATCTATAGAGGCAAGCAGATACAGCTTCTTTACCAGAAGCTTTATGGCCTGTAAGTGTTCAAGTTCAGGTTATTTGTAGAGTCTCAGCTCCAAATCCACAAAGCCTAACCTCAATTTTTGCCAGAAGTTGCTCTATTAATAGCAGCTTCTTTCCTCCTGGGAAATACCAACACAATCATCTCTCAGATTCTTTAATATGGCCTAACAACGAAGGCAAACAACAAAGGAGGCAACAACCCAGCTTAGAGGAGTTCTTACCTTTTAGTTGGCAAGCAACTGAAAACTCCACATCCACAAAGGCAGATCACGTTATTTCAGAAACACTCCCTGTCCCACATTTCTTGTTCCTACATACTGAGAGAAGCCTTTTCCATCAAAGTCCTGCAGTTCAAACTCAGCACTCATGTGAACTTCTCAAGTATTTTCTCCCCTTGCAGATCATCCACGTGCTTTTTAAAAATCTGTTTCTCAGAAAAATAGAGAAGTTTGCTACGCTCCAAACTGAAGCCAGCTCTACAGACATCCATAGGTCAAATCTCAAACCCTGCTATTTCTTCACAAGGGTATGAAGAAAAGTGTGGCTGCGGTAACAAGTATGAAGCCCAGAGAATTCTCTCAGTCACGTGAATACGAATCTTCTAAGACAAACAGTTGGAAAATACATTATCGCTCTGTAGGTTTTCTAGTTGTACAACCAAGTTTGACCGTCTGTTGTACATGCACTTACACACTTCTTTTATAAAGTCTCTTCTAGTTTTTTGTAGCTCACCAGCTCGCTCCTGCCTTTACTTCACAGTGATCCTTCTGGGGGAAGCCATCTTTTCTTGCTACTGATTTCTGTGTTAACCAATGAATAGATGTGGTTCGCTACCAGTAATCACTCCTTGTTACTACACAGCTCACCCCAGCACTGGTCTCGCTGTCTGCCGCACTGGTGAGGCTGGCTCGGGCAGCAGGATCTGCTGGCAGGCTGCGAGGCAGGCAGCCAGGGAGCTGCTGGCCTAACAACGTCATCGTCCTCCTCCCGCAAAACCCAAGCAACTGTTCTCCAACTGAGCCATCCGCATCACTCCGCCACCTCAGCACGAAGATCTCTCCCAAGCTTTGAAACAAAACGTTTCTGTGTTTGAAGGGTGTCAGGGGTTGCAGACAGAAACCTCCCCAAAGATTCCCCTGTGCTGCGGGAAGGCCCAGTCCAGCAGGGCAGTCAGCCTGACGGACTACAGGCCAGTACCAGTTGGCTACAGCAAAGACATTTTGTTGGTCAAAAGGGTGGTTTTGCAAGTAAGTCCTTTACGTAGCGGTTGAATGATGCCCATAAGAATTCCTTCATTTGATGCTAATTTGGTGCAGAAGAAATAAGTCACTAGGTAGCCCTCGTTCTACTGGCTTCATTGTGTTCAAGCTTAAAATATTTCTTTCTAGTTTATTGGGCAACATTTTCAAAAGCACCTGAGGTCTGCTGACACCCAGTATTTCTCCCACCAGTGTTGGCAGATGCGCGTCTGGAAGGAATACAATCCTTTAAAGTACAAAAACGTTATTCTGCTTGTAATAAACAAAGAAACTTTAACATAATGAGGGATTCCACCTCCTCTGCACAGGAAAGCACTGAAGAGGGCAACCATGGTCTAAGGAGGTGCGAAAAGACAGAACAAAGTGTTTTAGAGCCAGCTTCCACAACAGCAGCCTATAGTGACTTGGACGCCCAAGCAAACATGTGGCTGGCGCCCAGCAGCGTAAGGACAGCTTGTGCTTCAACCAACACATCCAACAGCAAGCCACCCGCTAAAACACAATGACCTTTGGATGCTCTTCACGCCGTAGGGGCCAGGTTCCTCCACAGGGCAATGCAAAAATTGTACAGAGGACAGCTACCTTAACATAGTTACATCAAGGTGATACAGTGCGAAAATCCTACACCCTGGATGTTGTGTCCTATAAGTAACACGAAGTACTTTCCATCAGGACAAGGACAGTCTCTCAGTAGTAGAGTAAGACTTCAAGGTGGGCAGGAAAAATGTTTTTCAGTTTCTGAATAAAAAAAGCATTTACATATACTATTTTGCAAAAGGACATTTAAGACATTCTGTTGTCTACTTCAGAGACCTTTAAAGGACGTTTTGTAATTTCAAGCCAAAGCATCTCAGTCTGTCATGGAGAGGGAAGAGGAAGGAAAGGGGAAACAGTTTAATTTCCCCTGCTCATCTGAATGCGCATCGAGTGAGCCTTTCAATAGCCTCATAAAAATGGGCAGACAGAAAATAATTTAGGATGCATTTAGAATTTATTGACTTGGCCCGGTCGTACATTTGATAACATATCTTGCTGTTGGTACAGCAAGTGAGGAAAACAAAATTAAAGCTGATCTGTAGAAATTCGCAGGCTTACTTTTAAATGGAGCTTAAAACCAAACCGAGCAATCCCTGACCTCTGGTCTGAAAATACACTCCTGAACACCTCCAAATTAACCCTATTTCCTCTAAGGGAGTTTCTTAAACAGGAAATGGGCTCCAAACCATCCCTGATGGTAGACATGAGATTGAGCACTTCAAGGCTACCTACCTGTCCTTTCCTTCTACAGCCCAACGTGGCCAGTGGAAACTTGACTTACAGGAGGTGACGCACCCTGAACCCCTAATATTTCGTGTCCTTCCTATGGCAGTTTGACTCTGCCTTATTTATTACCTCCTATTTTGAACAAAGTCCAGTGTTTTGTTTGGGGGTGAGGTGGGAGATATTAGTTTACCAGGGGAGGTGGGGTGGTTTAAGCCAAGAAGAGTCTGTAAAGCATGGATGGCACGATTCACCCTTTCCCCAATCCTCCCCATCACACAGCCAGGATGCTCGCAACCTTCCCACAGTGACTCTGCGATGGTGGCCAGGGACCGCACCACTAGCTGCCATGGAAGAGTTACTCACACCTCTTCAGGGAGCTGAGCGCTCACCTGAATTCCTTTTAACTCTGGTGGTTCTAGAGAAGAGTTTCAAAAACAGAAACTTAAGTTCTCTCAAGGCTCAAGTGCAGAAAGTGTATCAAGAGACATGAGGTGTTTTGTCAATTTCTTTGTGCTTTTTGAACTATCCAAACTTCAGTCAACTTCTCTTCTGGATTTGGGACATTTCTGAATGCCCAGGTTGCCGACAGAGCACACACATGCAGATCCCACCCTCGAGAGAAGATGCGGGTACAAGAAGATCCAGACATGCTGTTCAGTCTCTCTAGCTTAAGTGTGGAGAAAGTCGTCTGGATTTGACTGTGTTTCAAGAGAAACAAAGCAGAACACCCAGTGGCTTTTTTTTTATTTACTTTTGAATACACTTGCGAGAAGGGGCTGGGGAAGAAGCCTCATGTTGCAATGGGAAGCTTTTTGCCTTACAGCTAGAGAGAAAGCAATCCAACCATTTCAACAAACACAAAAATCACAGCACAAACCAAAAATAACCAAAAGCTCTTGAAAATGATCAAGCATGGTGTTTTCTTGTACTCTATCTCTTGATTAAGGAAGAGGTTTGGGATGCCTCAAAGGGTACAAAATTTTATTGAAGAATCCACCACCTCAGCACTGACAGCCGAACAGCAAAGCCTGCTCCAGGCTCAGTGCGGAAAGGCGCCAACCTCAACAGCCTGTCCCCAGAGGATTATCTTTGCAGCCTCCTAGTCAATGCTGTTTAACACACCACAGCACACATTTTAGCTGCTAATTCAGCTCTCCAGCCAAAACAGACAAGAGAAGCAAATGGATCGCTTCCCCCCAGACCTTGATTTTAAACCTAGAATCATTTATTTACACACAGCAGTGTTCACACACCCATCCCCAGCAGCCTTTGAAACACAAAGCTCAGGAACTTAACATGGTTAAGCATGAGCCCAGATACACAGATTGAAGAGCCATTTAAAAAAAAAGAAAAAAAAAGGCAGCAATAAACTGCAGAGGAGACACTGATGTTTCAGGGCATGTAGCAAGGCTCTCCAGCTGATCACTATGCCAGTTTTTCAACTGAGCCGCAACTGAAAAGCCAATTCAATAAATACCTCTCATTTCAACAGGCAGGACACCACCAGGCACCAAGAAATGTTGCAGCTCAGCAGAAAGATAATGCAGTGATCATTGGGTGGGTATAATAGAGGGATTATTTTACAATTACAGCAACAATGAAAAAGCAATTTATACAGTAACACGCTGATGTACTGGCAAGCGCCTGTCCAAAGGGATTAAGTAAAAGTCTAACACAGACTACAGACAGAAGAATGTCTTTAGCAAGAGGTTTATGAACTTCCCTAGACAGTCATATTTCTCTGTAGTGCCCCTCAAAGACAGTATTTTGCATTTAGATCCATTTTAGATAACAGAGGCACAATGCACAAATAAGAAATAAAGAGCACTTAGAGAATTCTTACTTATTTAAAGAAAAGCAAAAGCATATATGAAAAGGTCACTTCTCATTGCTTCAGAAGGCATACTTCAGTAGCCCCAAAAATATCATTATTTCTTGGGTGAAAAATGGTCAAGGGAGCCCAGATGCAACACTGGCAGCTCTTGGGAAGCCCCTGCTGCAGCAGCGGCTTTGACTGGCGAACGCCTCAGAAGCCCTGAGCAGGGAACACTATGAAGCCAGCACGAGAGAGGACAGCTAGCCAGGAACACCGCGTGGATGGAGAGGATGGGTCACAGGGGCCTATGTTGCTCAAGCAACACCCCCAGCATCCTCTGAAAAAGATCTGCTTAACAGAAACAACTTGCAAGAATAACCTGCAGGTAGGTCAGGCACCCTTCTACAGCAGGGAAAATCCGATGGAGAGGGGGGAAAAAAAAAAGAAACACATTCAGAAGAGAAGTTGGGCAGTTCAAAGGGAGGGCAGATGAACATTTTTACAAACCGCAGAGCTTTTAGCTCTGGTTGATTTATTAAATGGGTCGTCCTCTTTTTCCTATCACTTCAGGCAACAGTTGAATTATTCAATGAGCTCCAGTTGACTACGTTGTTTCTAACACACTTGGGCCACCTCCGGGGGAAGAAGACAGACAGAAGGCAAGGGGGAATAAAAACATGTTTAAAAGTTAAAGAATTTAACAGAAGTAGGTCCTATCCATTTATGAGAAGTCTCAGAAGCAGGGAGGGAGGAAGGATTTCTGTAAGCCTTCTGCTAAGGAAGGCCGTACCACGTAGGCACCGCCACGGACTGGAGGTGCGCAGCTCAGCTGTAAAGCTAGAGGAACGAAGACAGCCTTGCCTCTCTAATCCTAGCACAAGGGTGATAACCCTTCCACTGTTCCAACAAAACAGGACACATGGCTTCAGCCTTAGGGATGCCAACCACATGTTTCCATGTGTTTGGCAATAAATGCGTGCTTTTCCCTTGGAGGTTTCCTGTCTCTAAGAGAACTGTCACAAGAACTTCTCCTGCAGTCCAGTGGGGTGAAAAGCTGTTTTCGGACAGTCCTTTGGAGCCTAGAAAATGCAGCACTCTTTAGCCAGCCCAAACCAGGGTGACTGTACCTGGAGAGGGAGAAGAACGAAGGCAGTCTGAGACAAATACCACACTATCAGGCTCGTAACTTGTCCCCGAATACAAGGTTTCTGATGGATCACTAATCCCAGGACTCAGCCTCATAGTGTCTCCCAATGGCATTTAATTAGTGAAAACGCTGTGTGATGCTCGTGTGACCAGTGGCTAGTTTCCGGATTTCAGCAGGAGAAGTGGTTGGTCATGAAGCAGCAGAACAGCTCTTGCAAAACTCTTCCTGACCTGGCGAAGAGGAGGCATTTGCTCCAGAAAAACGCAGCTTGCCACAAGCAAGCCTGTTGACAGCAGGGGATCCTGCTATCGTTTGTGCCTACTCAGTAATCAGAGCTGGCTGCAGGGAAACACAGGAATCAGTCAGCATGTCAAGACAAAACCAAATTAAGCCACTCATTAAAAAAATTAATATAATTAGAAACATGAAGGGCCTGGCAGCAACTCACTGAAGCCAAAACCACACCATTCTTCACTACGCTAAAAAAAAAAAAGAAAAAAGAAAAAAGTACAAAACCAAGCCCCTGAACAAACCCAAAAACTTGTCAATAATTTACTCCCTTATGACGTATTTTACTGCTGCTTCTAAAGCGCAGGTCCCTTGCAAACCACATACGTACACTTCAAAATAAAACTTGAGTTATTTGTGGCTTCTTTTCTCTTTAAAGATTACAAGAAACGTATAGGCACATAGTCTATCAAGACACAATCAGAGCATTTTGACCCCAGCAAATTACAGAACTCCACATACCTACTAATTCTCAAATATAAAGATTAAAACCAGACTGCAGCACTGACAGCTAATAAGCACTTTGGACCTTTATAAAAATTTAATGTTTCCCTTCTCAGCATCTGTGAGAAACTATTATCCACAAAGATCCTTCCAGACTTGTCCCAGTTCTCAACATCACCGCCCCTGGATCTGCTCAAAGTGATCCTAAAGAGGTGTAAATGCTGCAGCTAACTAGAAATACTGATACTGCCCCGAGCGCAGCGCGCACGTAAGGCAATAGCAATGCCCGCCCAAAGACGACAAAGCTCAGATGCTTGTCGCTTACCTTCTCTGGCCTGGTTTTCTGCTCAGGGTTCTCTGCAGAGCAGCCAGGACAAAAGTTCACTCCAGAAATGCAAAGGCTACCGCTCAACTACAAGTCTGGGGTTGGGGTTTGAGGGTTGTCTGGTTCTGGGTGGCTTTTTTTGTTTTTTTAATTTGTCGTTTTCATTGTCTTCTTTTTTTTTACCTATAGAAACCATAGGCATATAGAAATGATGTGACAAAAGAATGATGCGTTTTCTAAATACCTGATAATCTTAAATGAGAAAGCTTCCCAGTTTCCTTTTAAAGTCATCCAGTCATTCTGGGAGCCATGACTTGACGTCTTTAGTCTTAAACTAAATATCTGAGTTATTTTATGTCTGCAAATAACCATAATGCCAGAGAACGATATCTAAAAGTCAATGAAGGAAGCAAATATTTCTCAAGAACATGTAAAAATGGTAAAAGCCAGCAAAACTAAAGTCAGAGACAATTAACAGGGGCCCAGACCTGGACCCCAGAACCTGCTAGGCCTGCCACAGACCAGAGACTAGTTATCGAATCACACCTCTCTGCCCCCAGGTTAGACGGAGAAGTGATAGTTTATACTCACAGAATTTACCTCCCATGAAGAATTCCCATTTATTTCGGTTTTTGTCTTGAACCAAAACACTCCACCCCAACTGCCGCCTTGCCTCGGGAACACGATTTGCTGCTTCCTGTTATGCCGTACATGGTTTTTATTGCAAAACAGGCAAGATCCTATTCCAGAAATATTTTTGTTATTTCTTCCTGTGTCTTTATCTTATTAAAAGTTCTTCCTAGCTTTTTCTTTGCCAGCCATTTATCTTTTGTACAGATGAAGCCTGGATTTGCTGGAATGCACAGACTTTCTCATTTCTGCAGAAATAGGATTGATGCAGGAATTTTAAAAATGTGGTTTTAGTTTGCACGTGCTCATTGGGATAACCATTAATGCAGCGTAAGAATTACTCATTACAGTGATTTCAAAAGGATACTTTAATAGCCTTTATGTAAAACAAGTTCAAGTTTCTGAACCACCTATGTAAAACAATCCAATCTGCCTTTTCCCTCCCCTTTTTTTTAAACTAAGAACATAGTCTTTTTGTTGTATTCCAGTAAAGCTGCTTCATTGTAACCACACATATTGCACAATGCCGGTTTTCAGCCTCTAGTGTCATTGGGAAATTCTCACTCGAGTAACTTCCATTCAGCCCTAGCCAAGAGCATTAGAATACGTATTAAGCTGACATGCCATTTCCCAGAGAACGTCACCCCAACCAACCCGTTTCAAACAATCAATAATGTACATTATACAGACCCAAAATTCAATATCGAGGACGCATCTTTGAATTCATCTAGAATATCATCACTGGGAGGAAATTATTCACTAAAGCCACCTTCTTTTCCGGTTATTTTTGCCCTCCCCCCCCCAAACACAGACAAAATGCCAGAAGTTATGCAACAGACAGAAAAGGGGCTTATAAAAGTCAATGTTGCCTTCAGTTTGCAACACGCAGAGAGTATTTGATAAGCATTTCTCTCTCCTCCCCCTCTTTTTTTAAGAGCAACCCTTCCACTTGGCAAATCAACTCTTAGAAGAGATTTGCAGGTGAGTAATGACTCCCTCCCTGGTATAGCCACTCTCGGGGCACCGCTGAGCAGGACAATAGGACGTGGTGCAAATTCAGCAGTGAGCAGTTCAGACACCAAATGCTGCCTAAACTTACACCCATTTTTTTTACCTTCACTTTTTGGGACACCAGGTACATAGAGAAGAGCAATGCAAGCTTCAGATGCATCAATCAGTAAGTTTAATGCAACTTAAGAAGCTTTATAGACTTTCTATTCAAGTAACTCTACCTCAGACTTTCAGAAGCATCACTCCATCGCAGCGCCTTGAGACAGCCCCCCCAAAAAGAGGTCTTGCATTAATCACACCTTGCAGCACCCGCAGATTATCCTCTTTCATAAGGGGCTGCTAACGGGTTTTTAGTGACAAAGAGCATCGGGGCAGGAGTCTACTCCAGATGAGTAACCTCCCTGCCAATCCCCTCTCTACTGACCAGTTCCCTCAACAAGCCGTAGGCACTCACATTTTCTCCTGGCGGTCAGAGGAAGAAGGCTGAGACCCACAAAAGACCCTGACAAGGGATGCAGCTGCTGCAGGGATAAGGTGCCTCACGGCAGCCCGGGAACAGAGGAAGCCTGCAAAAGTTCCCTGACAGCCCCAGAGGAACCATCACGATCTGCTCGCAGGGTCAGCTTGTGTCCTGATGATGACCTCAGCACTCCCACTTCTGCCTGTTCTTTCAAACTATACCTTTCAGGCAACCAAGGACTCCAAGCTGCCAGGGGATCTAACGCGGCTACATCTATTGCGCTAACAAAGCCACGTGCATCAGCGCTCCAATGTACGCATACTACCACATAAACTAGAAAAATGGGGAGGACAGAGGTGCCGTCGTATTCAAATGAGACCTTTCAACCAAAAAACCTACCCAGCAGCAGCCAGGACAGCCGCCTGACACCGCCTCCAAGAAGGTATTTTAAAACACTGTACAGGAACCTCTCATGAGAGCGGGCTCCTAAGTTTTACAGCAGCATTCAGGTGATAAAACAGCAGCTTACAAAGAAGGTTTGCTCTAAAGAGTTTCACACAAGACAGTGTGCTGCCTGCTGCCCTGCTGGGGGGGGACTGTGAAAGCCCCTTTTAAGGCCAGCCTAACTCCCAGCTTTTGAGTGTATCCTCTTTCCCTACTCCCCACTACACCTCCAGGCTTTTTGATGATTCCCAATCCAATTGGTAGCAGTATACGAGATTCACCCTCTCCTTACTCCAGTGAGGAAACATGGGGCCTTCTTATGCCCAGGAAGAAGGATGGGGAAAGGCAGGAACAGCAACCAGATGAGGCTGGCCAAAGACACAGCCACGCTCACAAGCAAGGTCCGAGACCCAGCTCGTACAAGGGCAACCCAGGGAAGAAGCAGACGTCTGGGAAAAGAACAGAAGGAGGAGCCGCCGAAAGAATTCTGAGGGGACCAAGGGAAATCTAGTGGCCGGGAGAGCATGAGTAGAGGATTTCTCTCTTTTTTCATCTGCCAGGGAGAGATGATTTGGGGAGAGCAGGTAGGAGGCCTTGCTGCACAGAAGCATCACACATTTGTCTACAAATTTAACTCTTTTTTACTATCCAGCAGAAACAGGTCAGATGTCCTACGTATGTGCAAAAACTTCTTACGCTGTACTTTGTGGACAGCGTTTACTACATATGCTTCAATTGCCATGCCTCTTACCGCCTAGTGAATACACAGGGATGAGCACCTGGAAGCACCGCTGTTGCTGGCAACACAGATACAGCTGAAGGTCCAACCTTCAGGCCCAGAGCCATGCATGCTGCCTGGCACAGCGCCTGCTTTCATCTAAGCCCACATAGAGCAGGTATTATTTACTTTGCCAAAATGTTCAGAGACATTTAACCTGCCCAAGGACTGTCCGCTGCCTCCCTACAGGGGAGGGGACAGAAATTAATCATTATAAAGAACAAGAAACTCCTATAGCTCCTTTTCCTCTGCTCCGTGAGGAGCGTGCCCAGCTGAAGAAGTTCCAGCAGAAGCAAATACCAGGGTACCTTAGAGGTAACAAGAAGGGGGAGCAAATGGGGCACACCTCCTCTGGTGTAGACCCCTGAACGGGGCAAGACATTATGGGATGTCTAAATATACCTTCTCTCTTTATCCAGCTACTTTATGTTATCTAAGAATTATAGAGTGTTATCTAGGATTCAATTCTGAAGACTTCATACTTGTATCATCTCAGATTTTGTACATAAGAGTCTTGAAAATCACATCGCTCACTGGGCAAGAGAGCGCAATTTTTGGTTAACTGATCCCAAACTTCAGAGAGTGACTTTTTGCTGATCTTCACTTATAGTCACACACAGGATGCCAAATTATTTCTCCGCAGCTGTGCTAACAGAGTTTTCTGTAAGTAACACCCCAGGGCAGGGTTCCCCAAAACAAGAGCCAGTACCAAACCCTTCTTCAGCCTGACGAAGGGCTCTCAGAGCTTGTACTGCCTCTCAGCAGCAAGAGGAGCGCTATACCCTTAAGTATGGGTCAATTTTTTTACTATTTTTTTCAATCTAATCAAAACAAGCCACACAACACGGAAGGTGGAGAGAGGGAGAACAAATCAGGCAGCCCAGGATCCTTTTGTCAGATTCTTTCTCTAGAAAAATAAATAAAACCAGGGAGCCTTATGGCACAAGAGGTTCTGAATGTTCTTTGTAGACCTTCCAAGTGCAAGAAAGAAAAATAAAGGCAGTAACAATGCCAGTGACCACGTTCCAAAAGCCACGGTGCAGTTAAGGTACCTCACTGTTACATCAACTTCACGCTACATCCTCTTCATAGCAGAGGAGAAGTGTGGAGTCAGAATTATTCAAAACCACTGGAACGGAAATCTCACATCAATTCCAGGAACAAGCACAAAGAAGTTTTCACTTTCTCCACTTGATCAGCATCTGTCACATTTAAAGGAAGACAAAAAAATCCCTTCCGTTCCCTTAAAGTCTGGAACTTTCAGAGGGAGCATTTCCCCAGCAATGATCCTCCTACACTTGGCTAACTAGTTTGCTGCCATTCCAAATGCCTCTGGAAACATCAGCGGGATCTACATACCACAATTAAAAGCTGGCATGTACTCAACCACACTGCTGAACCACCAAATGTTTGTCCTTCAATTACTGTACAACAACTTCCTCTGCCAAAACTCCCCTCTCCCCCGCCCAAGCACTGCATTCTCCAATTGACAATAGTCAGTTTTGGAAGTTTGCTATAGTTGTAACTAAATGTATCACTTTCCGAACCAGAACAGTGAAGTTTTTCAAGACATCGTGCAATCGATTTAGCTCTCTTACCCACAAAAACTTTTTAAACCTGTCTTCGAGGCTCCTTTATCACTCCAACCATTTTTTATTGGATAAAAGTTCATCCTAAGAACTCACTTTATGTCCTTCTGATACAACTGCCTTCACCTCCCACGCTCGGACCTGCTAGAGCAGACGTTACCATTAACTGAGGCCTCATCTTCAACAAAATCCACAGCACAAAAATGCAGAAATAGGTAACTCAGAAGAGGGCGTCCCAACCACACACAAAATTTGCATCCGACACAGATCACGTACAGCAACGTAACGGTGCGCGAATACGCTCAGCCTTCTCTAGGGCGCTCTGCAAGTCATTGCTCTGGGTCCCGAGGCTCGCAAACACGCCTATTCTGGGAAGAGCGCAGAGTGGCACTTTGCAAGAGGCAGGCAAAGGAAAAGACAACTACTTCTAGTTATTAAGCTATGCAGCTAGCGCAGACAGTGCACCCGCTACAGCGGAGATGTCTTCCATGCTCCTGCTGCTCTCGAACCCTTGTATTTTACCTTTATCACAATTCCAGGGTATCTCAAAAGACCCTGCTGCTATTCCCTTCCACAGTAATCTCTAAATAAAAAGAAGTACTAATGACAAGTGAGCTGCATCCTGCCTCTGTAAGCTTACAACAATTCTGATCCAATTTCAGCTTTAGTTAACTTAATTGAGACATTTCTGAACGGAAAGGAAGATCGATCCTTCAGAGTTAAGGGCTGCCAGCCTGAACTCAGCCTGACCCCATGGCTAAAGGGCCCACGCTGGCCCGAGAACCCGTAACGCCTCGAGGAGATGGGCCACGGAGCAGCCTGGCAAGGACCAAACAGGCTCAACGTGATGGATGCCCAAACCCATTAAAGATGCCATGAAAAAATGTGACTTGTCAACTTTTTGGTGAAAACAACAACCATCCTCTTCTCGCTCAAGAAGTCTAACAGATATCCTACCAGACAGGGGCAACGCAATGTTTTAGCCGATGACGAGGATACAGTCATTGAACGAGAACAAAAGAAAACAGCATTTGGCCTTAAATCATCACTCTCGTGGATTTAAATCAAACTCCTAATGTCAGTAACGCAACTTCAGAGCTAAAAACTCAATACTCATCCCCTCTTAATTCTTACTGTCACTACAAATAGAAGTAGGATTTAGCTTGAATCTTCTCTCTTCGCTTCCAACTACACCTCACAACTCTGTTCTCCCGTCTCCTTTGGCAGAAGTGAATCCAGATTTAAAATTCTTTTTATCATTCTCTAGAAACGTCTGTAAAACATTCAATCGTAATTGGGGAGGGAGGGATTCCTGACATGGACACCTGCTGGTTATCCATATTCAAGGAAAATAAAAATTCCACATTAGACTAAGGCACAGATGACATCCACCTTCACAGAAGTCACTCAATGATTAAACTTACTAATCAAGAGTGAAGCATAAACCTTATCAAGTATGCAGTTTTATTTTATTTGCCCTCTAGATGAAAGGAAGTGAAATATGAGGAGGATGTCTACATTTCACCCCTCTTCCCTGACGTCCAAAGCGTTCAAAGCATCTGCTTCTTGTTCTGCTGGACTAGAAAGAGATTTCTATGTCCTACAAGAAAATTATAACTAACATATCTCTTGCAGTTTTTCCAATTTAGTAGTTTAGTCTTCCTACCTTGCTGATCTCCCGCACACCTACAGTTAGAGGTTTCACACGCCCCCAAATTAGTCTCGTTCTCTCCCCGTTCGTACCATGCAGGGAAGGAAAACCAAGAAGTAGCACCAGGGCTATTTTGCCTCGTGGGGCTGCACGAGATGAGCAGCTCAGCGGCACAGCCAGGCGTGCCCCTTCCAGCAACGGCGAGCCTTCGGGGTGCGAAGGGCCTCCGGGGAGAGGCGAAGTAGCCCTTGGAGGTGCTTGTTCCTTTCTGGTAACTAGGAAGCCCCTCGAGGCTTCCTGACAGACACAAAACACCTGCCGGTTGTTCAGAGGCTCCGAGTTCAGTGATCCGAGCCCCACCCACAATTCTTTTTATACATACTGGCCAGATTTTTGGTCCTTCTCTCTGACTGGAGAAGTTCCAAAGTGCAGAAATGAAGGTCTTTTTACGATTGTCAAAGTGGATGCACTAAAAGTAAGGTTGTTTGTAGTTTCTCTGGAAGGTCCTTGTAACTGTGTCAAGAGAACTACCGAACAAAAACCCTACCACATTTCACCATCAATTTATTTATGTTACATTTCCATGAACAAACAACAGTCAGGCAGCAACCGTAAGCAATCTCCTTGAAAAGGCAACAGGCAGCAGGGAACTATAACATCTCCTACAAGCTAAAGGGGAGACGCCCTGCAACCCTTCTCCTTTGAGCCGGTCGCTTGAACAGAGGGCTTCTGGAAACAAGCCAAATATTGTCAAAATCAGTATTCCGTTTGCTCCAACCTGTGCGAAGTAAATGTGCGTCCTTCCAAATTGGCAGGTTGGTTTTAACAGCGTCATCTGAGCTTAAGGGGTGCACACCAGATTTTTAATTTTTTTCTTTTAATGGGCTGTGCCTGGAAATTTTCAGCATTTTAGCATGCTGACAGCATTGTTTTCCAATGTTTCAGGCCAAAGGTTATTGTTTAAAAAAAATATCTGAAAATATGCCAAAGCATTTTCACTCCAACAGGTTTCACTTCAGGTTTCCCTTTCAGTTCAACAAGGGGAAGCGCGAAGCCCTGCACCTGAGGGGGAACGACCAAGGGAGGGTGCAGGGGCGACGGAGCCAGGCTCTTCCTAGCGGTGCCCAGTGACGGGACAAGAAGCAACGGGCACGAACTGGAACACGGGAGGGTCTCTCTGAACATCAGCAGACACTTTCTCCACCCTCGGAGATATTAAAAACCCATCCAGACATGGTCCTGGGCAGCCGGCTCTAGGTGGCCCTGCCTGAACAGGGGGCTGGCCCTGGTGACCTCCAGAGGTCCCTTTCCAACCTCAGCCATTTGGTGATTCTGTTGTTCTGTTTTAGCCACCAAAATATATCCTAGTGTTTTTGAAATTACAAATCTGCATTCCAGTTCCTCTCTAGACACTCCCCACCTAAAGCAAGCCAACAGGAAAAAAGAAAAACAAAACAAAACCCAACCTCAAAGCCTTTCCTGAATTGCCTCCCCCACATTCAAATCTGCAGCAGCTATAAATGCATGCATAGTAATTATCATCTTTACTCGGGGCTAAACAAACAGACTTCAGTCAGCGCTGCTTTCTTACTGCGACAAACGAGCACGAGTTTCCTTCTGCTCATCAGACAGGCAAATATAGATATCGAAGTAAGACTGGAACACTTTAGAACAGTTTGAGTTCCAGGTATCTACTCAATCCACAAGAAGACCGTCCAAATAAGTGAGCGTGCCATAATCTGTGGTGATACAGATTAAAACAAATTCACTTGAATACCGGTTCCACACTGTTTAAAGCATATCCCTACTCTTCCTATAAACCTCCAGGTATGGCCTGAAAGTTAGATTTCTCAAACACCCGAAGTACTGAGATTTTCCCTTGGATAACCCCAAAGTTACATTCCCTTATTTCGTCATTGCAGAGCACAGCATCCAGGGACTGTAACACGCTTGCCTTGATCTTAATAACAAAGTATTGACAACCTCCAGAATTCATTCCCTTGGGTGAAACAACAAACGGATCTTTCGAAGTTACCTTTAGCAGCTGACCAGAAAAGTGGAGATGTCCTTAAAGCCTGCCCATCCTTTCTCATCTTCACCCTCCCCGGCTGTATCAGATGCCCAGCAAAGGTGTCTCTGCACACCTTCAGACTGCTGCGATCCTGCTAACACAGTTGCTTTAAAGAAGCCAAAGCATGCAAGCATACGCTCCACAACCTCTCTTTTTAACAGCTCTTTCAAATCCAGCTCTTCATCCGTCAGCATTATAAACCCTGACCGCTCTCCCCCCGTGTGGCCTGGCGTAGAGAACAGGTTTCTGAGTTCCCACCCTGCAAATCAACCCCCTTAACTCGCACCCCTTTAATCACATGGTCCCAACTGTCGGTCAAGAGGCATGTTCTCATGTACGTTCTTCACATCTGCAACATTCTTAATACTGTAACAAATACCTGCCCTCTGTCACACGTCTGTGCTTGTTTAACCTCTACATCATCATCTTCTAGAATTAATTCCATATAATTCCTAGCAGGCTGTTTCCATGGTACTGACGCATCACCCCATATTATATGTTGACATTCACAGCCACTTCATGAGAAAAGAGATCCTCGATGAGATTCTACATCAGCAGCCATAGTATGCTCCAGCGCGCTTCTCACTAAATTGATCCTCGCTATTGTCAGACACCAAAGTGCAACTGATACATTGCACACGATCTTCATTCACCACACTTCAATTAAACTTCTCTAGCAAGGAAAGACTAATTCAGGAGCGACACCCTTATCACCAGACGGCTGAAAGTTCAATTCAGCACCAGATAAAATAACTTGCTGTGCCTTCAACACCCTCCTCTTAACAGTCTCCTGCTCTTATTTTGGTAGCAACTCTGGCCCCCAAAGCAAAAAGCCCTGAAGGCGACACAGAGCCTGGATCTAGGCTGACAGTTTGCAGCATTTAAGCCACCTACAAGGCCTTTTGGAGCGTAACGATAATGCGACATCAAGCAAAAGGAATTTCCTCAAAGCCTTGCATTCCTCAAAACACCCTGAACAGCATTACCATGTCCCCAGCGTGCCTCTGGCATCCCTGTTGCACTCAGTAGCGATTTCAAAGCGTACCAAATGGTGGTAGTTACCACTGGGTATCTACTGCAAACCCAGAAGAAAACTGAAGGAACGCTTCCTCACATACTTCATCGTTCTATTTCACCCCTTAAGAGCGAGCCCAGAGACACCGTGTGGCCGCCACCGATCCGTTCGCTCTCCCAGGCCAACCCACAGGAGGCAGAGCTGACTCTCCCGGCAGGTCACGCTACTCCCACGGACGCTCGGGCATCGTCACCGCATCTGGGGAGCAGCAGAGCCTCCAGGCCTCAGTGCTATGAAGTACTTATGCGGATGACTTCCAGCTCTGGAGAAGCAGAAAGCAAGCTGGAATTTTCAAAAGCATATTACAAGAAGCCAGGCATCCAGTAGCTCCCAAACCTTCCTGGGAGCTGACAGCTGACTGTCTGCAGTTACAAAAGCCAGATGAGGGAAAGGAAGAAATATTTGGCTGTTTGAATTGTATTGTCCCTCCAAAATAAGGAGTATCAGTCTATAGATATTTCTCTTCTCTACATCTTATATTACCTCAATAAACAGCTAAATATAGTAAAATAGTGATTATTTAGCACATCTTTAAAGCAACAATTTCCCTCCCAATTAATTTCCAGTTCCTCAGATTAATTATCTACTCAAATTTTCATGATGCACACACTGCAAGAAGCTGAAATCATTTCCTGTAAATTAAATTGCCTTTAGAGATAATGACGCTCCTAAAAGAACTTTGCCTAAGCAAAGAATCAAAAATCCATTCCATTGAATCTGCCGGGATGGGCAGAAGGCAGAAACCAACGTCTCTGGACAGTGAAAACCCGGAGCTTGAAGCTGAACAATAAGCTGCTCTCACTTGTCCTCAGGGTAATGACCCTAACATAAAGAGAAGCAGCTCCTCACTGGCCCAAATAAAAGTGAAACAACCAAAAACCAAAACAAAACAACCAATAAAACAAAAACCCTGGGATAACCACTACTGCTCACAACTTCAGCCACTTGGGCCTGTCCTCAGGAGTCTTAATGTCTGCTGAGCCCACAGATGGTCCAGACCGATTTCTGTCATGTTTAGTGACAAAGCTCCTGTAAATTTCTGTAATACCTGATTGGAAACATCAGGAGAAAAGCGTAGAGCACACCCTCTGCAGAGAGATCAAGTTGTTCTTTCTCTGTGTCAGATCTGAAGCACCTGCACTCTGTTACACTCGGGAGCGGACAGAAGAAAGCACGTAGACCTGTCTCCACCCAGAGCCAGGAAAAGATTCATTCCGACAGCTCCTTAGCTTTTCTTGGCACTTCTTTATTCTCCAGCTCTGTGGCCTGATCTAGAAGCGGCAGCGCTCTGACCTCCGAGGAGCCGAGCAAGAGAGCTGTTCAAGTTCTGCACCTGCCAAAATCCCTTTGCTAAGAACAGCAGCTGTATTAAAACCACTTAGCGGAATAGAAACCACTGGCTTCACAGGGAGGTGAAGAGCACCGGAGCCACTTCTCCATCCCTGCGCAGAGCAAAGGGAACAAAGCTCCCCCGTACGGCGCAGCACCCCCCTCTCCGTGGCGTTACAGAGGTGCCAACGGCTCGCTGCTGGACTCGGACAGCAAGTGCAACCAAAGCTCAGGTCCTCTGTCTAGTTCCTTACCACGTTTCTCTCAGATTGTTTTGTTGGGTGTTGGAGTCTAGTTGTACCGTACGCCGACTGCTGCGCAGACTTGCCTTTCGCAGGACGGACTCACCCAGCGCAGCAGGACCCACGCTGAAGCGCTGCCTCAAACCTGCCATCATACTTCATCCTACTGGCATGAACGTGCATGGCTTCTGCCTCACGCCGGAGGTCCGAGGGGGCAGGAGACACCCTTCTGTACAGCTACAGGATTACTCCAGCATTGTACAGTCAGCATGTGGTGGTGGCGGGGAGTTTCTTCCTACTGAACGCTCTGTCAGTTGAGCACAAGGAAGGGGAACTTCCAGAACAAAGCATGTCTGAAATCATCTGCTAAACGCGGATTTCAAGCCTGTCTGGATTACTAACTAGGTATAAGTGGGAATGCACAGACAACAGAAAGGCGGCAGGGCTAGCATACTATATGCTGATCTTATAAAATATTTAAGCAAAGCATGTGACCATTGATAATATGCACTTTGAACAATAGGCTTCACATAAACAATGGGGTTCCCCCCTCCCCAGACCTTCAGCATATGGGCATCCGTGGGGGAGGGAGGAAAGAAAGAAAGTTTAAGAAAAAACAAACCATGTACGCAGGGACACATTCCAAATTTTTTATAGTACAGCCCCTGTGAAGTGTGTAATATTTCGCACATCTAATTCAGAAACAGCCACGTGTACACACCAATAGAGTCTGAAACCTTTGTGGTTTTGAGGGATCACACAGGAGGAACGATTCTGCCGAGAACAAGGTTCTCATGCGTACCTCCAGTCTGCCACTTCAGCAGGCTGTTCCGCGCTGAAGCTGGACAAAACCGAGCAAGCCCCCGCCTCAGCAGTCACCTCTGCAAGAGCATGAACACCCTAAATTACCGTATTTTTAATTCACCTGCTTAAAATTCAAACAAAGACACATTTTTCAAAACAAAGAGGAATACTAAAAGATGACCAGGTAACAACTAAATTTAGTTTCTCCTCTTCCGAATCCCACACTGTCAGATCACAGGAGCTACTCAATAAACGACCCAGGGACAAAGCCTAGGCAGGCTCCCTTCCTGCTCCAAACTCTGGACCAGGAAACCGCAGAAGACCTAAGCCAACAGTGATAATTTCTACTAAGAAGCAGCCGGTCAGAGATGATCGTTATTTGCATGCCTTGCTATTACGCTACACAGACTGAAATCAGGCAAAAGCAAGTTCTGCGGGACCTCATACAGCACACCTGAAGTGACAGTCACTTGCTTACCAACCAGACAGCAGCAGAAAGACTGCATCCAGGAAATGTTCCAGGTGACAGATCATGATTCATGGAAAGATGTGATGGAGGCTACAGGCTCCAGTTGTGAGTTTATGGAATTAATGTCAGCCTAGGCACAAGCATTTCACAAGCAGTAGCAAGAAAAGTGGCCGCGCACCATGCTCTCAGTTCCAGCCATCACCTGGGACGCAGCACCAGTCCTACACTGCAGCTGACCCATCAGCTGCGAAGATAAAAACAGGGAGCTTTGTCTCCTTTTATCTCGGGGCATTCAAATCTTATCAGACCACAGCCATAAAACAGGCTACTGGGGTTTTGCGCTAAGCCAGGAGCTCTCCACGAGGAGGCTTCCTAGGAAGGGGAACTCACACACAACTGCTTACTTCAGCTTTGGTAAAGAAGCAACAACACCACAAACCCACTTACTTCCCACGTTAAAACACAGCACATCCTATTTATGCTCAGAGAGAAAAACCAAACACTTAATTACAAGTGTACCATATCATGCCCTTTTCCTGCTTAGTCTGCCTACGTTAGCACTGATCAATTTTTCTGGAAAAGGTGAACAGCGGGTATTATCTAAAAAGGCGAAGCCTTGAGAGGGCTTCGATTATTAAGTTGGAGGGTGACCCTTTGTAAACAGGAACATTCTTGACAGGCGCAGTAAGTCTGACCATCATCATCATCGCCATCCAAACACTAGATGGTTTTAGTGACAGAGCTGATGACGTGCAAAATCCAAGAGGTAAAGAAGGATGTTCTCCAAAATCACAGCTACTACACCTTTATGCTAGCAAAATACTCTACCAGCTAAAACTGCTATGAAGACACAGACAACAAATAACAGAAAATAGAAAAATGTAGCTAGAAACAAATTCTGCTCTGGAAATTTAGATTTTTAAGGCATTTAGACCTGTAACACTAACCCGAGCCATTATAAGCCGGAGTGGCAGCCAAAGTCTACACTGCACTGAAACTTTCAACGTTCCACATTTGCCCGCAGTTGTCCTCATCTGCTCATCTACAGATTAAAAACAAATTAAAACACTAGTTGATATTCTGAAGCAGAAGTTTTCCGCTATATTTGTGACTAGCGGATGCATTTAGGCTCTTTGCCATTCGCAAAGTGCTTCTTCAAACTGATGCCCATCAGATACAAGGCAGAGACAAAAGCTGTTAGAAAGTTAATTACGTTCCGGGATAATCCCAATACTGGACAATACTACAGTTTGTTTGGAAAATACAATCAATGTTGGAGATATAAAATATTAAAGAATATTTCAGACAGATATCTCTACTCCTCACAACTACTACAGGATGGAGCTGCACAGTTTTGCCGCTCCTGCTGGGTTTATAAAGAACTGGATTTGCATTAAACCCAGAAGAGGAAGAAAAACTGATGTTACACCAGAACAAGTTATTCTGCTTAAGCTCCCCCCCCATGAAGTTGAAACATTGATACCGTTTTTACAAAAATAAAGTAATTACTTTTCTGTTACGAAGTTGCAGAGGATACCCCTGTCCCCAAGGCCAGGGGCTAACGCTTCCACGAAAGCATCACTCCTACCTGTTCAACAGGCACCCATGGGGTGGGGGAGTGCAGGAAAGAGGCGGGGAGAGAAAGAGGAACAAAGGAGCAGGGTCTGGTCATTAAGCTGAAATCCCAGCAGGTGACCAACATCTTACTTAGGAAAAGATTCATTCAAATTTCATAAGCCTATTGAGTGAATGAGGTAGGCAGAAGGGATGCTGGTACCAAAAGGGAATTTATGGGTGACCTGAATTTAAAACAGAGATCGCTGCACCGAGACACACCGACTCACAGTACGGAGGCGTCTGTAAGGATTCGGAAGAGAAGGTTGCATTCTGGGACACGTCAATTAAAATTAAGAATGAAATAACTCTGTGCAACGGTGCTGAATGGCATTTTCTTTCAAGAGATCACAAGTTCAAATTGAGATTCCAGCTGTGCAATCAGATTTCCACTCTTAACTCTTTCATTTCCGACGCAAGTGATCAGCTGATGACAGTCTTCTCTTTCCTTCAGTTCTCGACTAAACCCAAAGAGATACAGAGACCTGTACCTGCCCAACGCCCAGCGCGGAGGCTGTGAGAGTACTTCTACCAGAATTAACGAGACATGAGTTCTGCTGGAAAGCCAGCTCTAAATCGCTGAGTGCTACCAGAACTGAATCTAGAATGTCAGGGACCAGTAAAAAAATCCCCTGAGAAGTGCCGTGGTAACAACAGGCTGAAGCGCCCTGCTCGCCTCGTCAAACTGCGTGACGATTTTGAGAAATCTGTCCTCAGCAGTTGCCAGGGCCAATGTTTACTTTATTTCGTTTGATGGAGAAGGCAGGCTTCCTCCCCTTGCATCACCTCCCACACGCTAACCCCACGGGCAGTCTGATCCCAGCCACGCTTCACAGCAAAATTCATGGCCCGTGTCCGTTCTGGATGAAGCCAGGAGCCCACGCGATCCGAGGGGCATTCGGGTAGCACCCCCGCCACCATCACGGGAAACACAACACAGCAGAAGCACAAAACCGTACTTCTGCTCGAGCTACACCATGTGAAGTGCCAGACAAAGCCACCTTGACGTTTTTCCTCAGCAGAACACGGAGTGGAATTTTAAGAAGGAGGAAAAGTACCTTCTCCCAATTTGTTAGCCACCCAAAAATATAGTCTTTGTAATCCAAAGGAAACATTAAAAACCAACACAGTTTAAGTGCTGTGTTTCCATCATCACCTTGAAATTTAAGGGCATCTTTAAAAAGCCTTTATCTATAATTTACACCCAGGAGAAAGCCGATTCTCCCTGCCCCTTTAAAAGAAAACTGTGGATTTTTTTAGAAGAACACACTTAAGGGAATTTTAAATACAGGAAGGATGGATAAGAGCATGGGGGAAGAACCCAACAGCCTTCCTAAATATTTTTGTGACTCCAGTTGCCAAAACAGCATCCACATAAGGTACCTTGGCCAAGTTTCTCTGAACGCAAGAAAATTCAAAGAGCAACAATTCATGAAACACACCCACACATTTGCAGTGTATTTATGCAAGCACACACAGCCCTTCGGCTGCTGTGGACGCGACTCTTCCTTTACTATCTTGATGTACACGGCAGACGCTGATTTTACTAATGTCTCTCTTTCTGGAAAGTCTCTGGAATCCAGCCAGGCTTGGGACGGGTGTTACACAATGTTTGTTATGCCTCTCGGTAGAGGCAGCAAAGGAAGAAAATTACATTTTATATGAGTATCGAAGTTTGCGTTGGCACTGTTAAGCTGAAATTTTAAAGCGTCAGCTTTGGGAAAGAAAGAAAAAGAAAAATAAACTGATCCCATGTAACTGACACACAACGATGGTTTTGACTGGAGTCTCAAAAACCACGAAGCAGAAAGACTTACTGGATTAACAGTGTGTGACACTAGATTTACAGCTACTCGCAGGCAGACGTTTCGGTTCCTATTTACACACCAAAACCAGCAGCCAGATTTTCACAACTGCTCAGTGGTTTGATGCAGCACTAACTGATCTCTGATCATATCTGGAGCCGGTGTATACTGGAAAGGTTTCAAAGTCTGCCCCTCATTTTGGCTGCCTAGATAGCAGCAGTTTTCTCTTTGAAGATTTGGCCCTTGAAGAAATGGTAGGAAAGAATACATTTTTAAATCCAACATACTAAAAAAGGCCATAACATTTTCAACAATGGAACCAAACATTCTCCCCCTCACTTCACATTCTCATAAAGTTCATGGAAAATACTTATTTTCGTATGTTAAAATACAGAGGCTGCAACTGCAGATACAAAGGTCTGTCACTCTTACACAGATAATGAATTACCACTTCTTTGCACCTCCTCGTGCTGTTGCAGCCAAGAGAGAAGGGTATAGTGTCACCTTCCGTTTGCTTCGTATTTACTGAGTGTTATCCAAGAAAACCTTTTTTGCTCTTACATCTAAAATGATTGATGGCTGCTGGTGTTGATGTAATTACAAATGGCTCTTCCCTCCAGAAATAACCTCCTAAAAAGAATATTGTACCTTAGAAGCAAAGTATTACCCTTAAAAATTGCCAAGGGTACGCACTAATACATAGCCCTGGTATTACTATGCCACTAGCTGGTGTCATGACTGTCACTGACAAATGAAAAGCTGAATAGGAAAGAGAAAAGAAATGGGATGTGATAAGATCGCATCATAAAATACAAGATGAATGTGTCGCCGTGACCAAGACACATTCTAACCTCAAGTAATAAAACAGCATGTCATGGTAGAAAGAAAGGATGACCCAGATGAGATGAAATTGCTACAGAGAAATGCAAAACGCTCCTCGCCTAGCATACATTTACTCACATTTACATATGCTAATGTGAGAAATACAATTTTTTAATACTCTTGTAAACACTCCATAGTCTATTCCTTTTGGGCAAAGAGGAGGACGAAGAGCCAGTGAAGAACCAGAAAGTACAATCAGCAGATTAAATAACACGGCAGGGGGAAAGACGGGAGGCACGGCGCCAGGTTCCAACACACTCATTGCTAGGACACAATCCTCCTGCAGAAGTGAATTAATGCCACAACTAGAGGCTTAAAGTTTCCATATATTTTATTAAATATCTACCAGCTCGCCTGCCAGTGCTAGAAAGCAAGGACAGACTTTCCTCATAAGTGACTCATTGAAATTTCATGCAGAAAACTGTGTGCTTAACTTCACCCAGCCACCAGCGTTCGTTGGAGGCCGCTCCCATCGCCCGAGCTTGCTGCCTGCCTTCCTGGGGAGGGGGGCAGAACTTTGGTTCCCCTCCCATTTGCGAACCAGCCACAGGCTTCATCTGTAACAGCAGATAAACTACGCAAAGCGTTTTTGAAGCCCTCAGCATGGCAATGTAGGTTTCAACACATGTGTAAACCAAGGCATTATGCATATCCTGAATTTTTAAGTTTTGGGAACATTTTAAGTATTGCCATTCTGATTCCCCAGTAAGGTGGGAAGGTTACAATCTCACACTGGTCAGGAACAGGGTGGTAAACTGCTGCTTTAGGAGAGGCTTTCACCTGCTCGCTTCCTTTACCCAAATCAGCAACAAGGGAGAACACCCAGAGGGTAACCTCTCACCCATGAAGTCCAATCACCTCTTTCATGAGCATCCAAAAAAAAAAAATCACGTAACTCTCATATGATCTGAATCACAGAATCGTTTAGGTTGGAAGAGGCCTTTAAGATCATTAAGTCCAACCATTAGCCTACCACTACAAAGCCCACCACTAAACCATGTCCCCATCTACATGCCTTTTAAATACCTCCACGGAGGGCGACTCCACCACTTCCCCGGGCAGCCTGGTCCAGTGCTTGAGAACCTGTTCAGTGAAGAAATTTTTCCTAATACCCAATACAAACCTCCCCTGACGCAGCTTGAGGCCGTTTCCTCTCGTCCTGTCACTGGTGACTTGGGAGCAGAGACCAACCCCCCCCCTCACTCCAGCCCCTCTCAGGCAGCTGCAGAGAGCGAGAAGGGCTCCCCTCAGCCCCCCCTTCTCCAGGCTAAACCCCCCCAGCCCCCCCAGCCACCCCCCAGCACACTTGTGCTCCAGACCCTGCCCCAGCCCCGCTGCCCTTCTCTGGACACGCTCCAGCCCCTCAAGGCCCTTCTTGTCCCGAGGGGCCCAAACCTGAGCCCAGCATTCGAGGTGGGGCCTCCCCAGGGCCGAGCACAGGGGCCCCATCCCTGCCCGGCTCCTGCTGGCCACACCAGCGCTGACACAAGCCCGGGGCTGGTGGCCTCCTTGGCCACCTGGGCACTGCTGGCTCATGCCCAGCCGGCTGTCAGCCAGCACCCCCAGGGCCTTCCCCGCCGGGCACTTCCCAGCCCCTCTGCCCCAGGCCTGGGGCGCTGCCTGGGGTTGGTGTGACTCAAGGGCAGGACTCGGCACTTGGCCTTGTGAAACCTCACACAACTGCCCTCGGCCCATGGATCCAGCCTGTCCAGGTGCCTCTGCAGAGCCTTCCTGCCCTCAGGCAGATCAATACTCCAGCCCGACTTGGTGTCACCTGCAAACTTCCTGAAGGTGCACTTGATCCCCTTGTCCAGGTCATTGATAAAGACATTAAACAGAGCTGGCCCCAACACTGAGCCCTGGGGAGCCCCGCTTGTGACTGGTCGCCAGCTGGATTTAGCTCCCTTCCCCACAACTCTCTGGGCTCGGCCAGCCAGCCAGGAGTTCAAGGGGACATCTCTTGGCCAGATGCTGTGAAAGCAGCGAGAGCTAGATTTTACAATAGTAAGCAGCACCAACACATACTTTATAAATAAAAACTCCCATGTTCAAAGTCACTGTTCACTTTCACAGCATCTGGCATTTAAGCTGAAATCTTTTACAACCCAGGAAAAGAGTATTTATATCTGTTCCCTCATTAGAGCATCATAAAAAATGATCTATAAAGAATCACACTCAAGCTAGTGAAAACCATATCTGGGATTCATCAGGGACTTAAAATGGCAGAAAAATGCCCAAGACAGCCCAGCTGGGCAACACCAGTCTCCTAAAACATATTGCTGGCTTTACAGATGAGCTGATAACCAATGTCATCAAGGTCAGTAACATAAAGCATCTGCTGGATTAAGTTTAAATGGTAATACATTCCTCCTAATTTAATGTATGTGAACAATAGAAGAATTATTCTGGTCACCATTGCTACCATTAGGAAGAAGGTTTAAGGAGGACAAAAGACTAACAGAAGTCAGCAAGGCGACCGGGAGTAAATGGGGTACTTGGGAGAACCAGAGAGTTGCTCTACCGGATTCATGCCAATATGAGACAGTGGTGCCACGCGAGAGCTCCTAGCCACTGTTTCAGTTTAAAGAATTAGGGTCTGGTTTACCAGGGATTAACAAGGGTTCAGGAGGATGTTGATAGAGAAATCCAGCCACCTGCATAATCTGTTTTACAAATGAGTCATTTTGTCTATTCAAAACAAAATAACTTGGTTTGCGTTGCTGTGAGGTAGTGCTGTGTCAAGCGCAACATACAATCCTACATACTGGTTTCCTTATCAAACCTTTCTCCACAGCTACTTGGAATTTAACATACTTTCAATAGCCTGTATTAAACTCCAGATCATTCAGATTTGGAAAGCTCTCATCTCTACATAACATCCTAGTATAAACACTGGTTTACGTCTTTGTTAAATGCATCACAAAACCAGCCAGCTCAGGCCCACATGCTGCCATGCCCGGAGGCAAAAGGGCCTTTATTCCCGTAACGCTGAATTCGCCTGAGAAACCCATCATCAAAAGGGAGGGATGCAAATAGCTTCAAATGCAAAACTTGCTAAAATAATTTGAAAGAGTTTACAATTCAAACAGCAGAAGAATCCTGATCACACACAGGAACTGTTTACATCTCAGGGCTCTACCATCCATACAGAAATGGTGCTGCATCTCTTTTATCAGCTCTTTAAAGAGTTACAAGTCTAAGTTGAAGAGTCTTCTGAACGTTCCGGATGATTCCGATCGGTGTTACACTACACACACCCAGGGTAATGCTGCTTAAATTAAATCATCTTCTCATCTCCCCCATATATATGTATTCATACATATATACACACACTAAACACACACAAAAATACATTCTCTACGGTACAAAAATAAGCCCTCGCATTCTGGTTTCATTTCAGGCCTTCAGGAAGATCTCTTTCTCTGAACATTACAATAGCCTGGCTGTGAAAGTTTTACTAAAAATAAAAGTTCAGAGCTGTGCCAAGTGGTTTAGCTTGTGGAGGCAGAAATTCCCAAGCTCAAAAGTTCTCCACATTTACTTAGAACAGGGTTCACTTTATTTTTTTGAACACCAAAGCGAAGCGTTGCGATGCTAAGGATAGATGCGTGGGATCAGACAAAAGGGAAAACTCAGGCATTTCAATTTCCTGCTGTAAGCAGGTGTGGGCTTGGCTCAAAGAGGCCGAGAACACCACTGAAAGCCATGAATTTTCACATTACGGCAGTACACAGGGAGTACTGAGCCCGTGGAATCACCACCCATCAGTAAGCCTGGGGAGATCTTGCCCACCCGTTTGTAGGTACAGAAGATTACAATTCCCAGAGAAAGCAAGATTTTAGCCTCTGCGAGCTCATCAAGCTTCTCTAAGGTACAGTTACACTTACTCACTGCTTAGGCATGCAGACCAATGAATAAACCAAAAAACCCCAAAGCCTGGCTCCAACCTAATGAGATAGACGAGACAAAGGGCGCTGTGAAATGTAAAACTAGCAAAGTTTGAGTTTTGGCTTTCCATTTATCCAAGAATTTGAAATACGCTCTCCCGTCTCAGGATTTATTTCAGGGACTCCTTTCACTCTTAAATCTCTCCCCTTGCTCTTTAGCCATGGTTGGGACACAGAAAGGAATCATCAGGTGCCCCTCATCCTTAAAAGGAAAAACAAGCCCAAAGAAAACCTACTAACAAAATCCTGTGTTCCATTTCTCAATAGAAACAAAACCTTAGAACATAAACTAAGCACCACCTCTGCCACCCTAATCCTTACGACTATTAAAGCTACCGCAATATTAGTTTCCTTCTCTCACCTCCTGCAGTATAAACAAGTCTGTGCAACACTATGAAAAATACAGAGGCTAATATGAAATTACGAGGAAGACTGCTATTAACAAAAGTGCCTCAGAAGGCAGAGTTATACAGCAGGAAATTCTCCTCCACTATCAACTCCCATACGCATCCTTAACTCTTTCTGCTATTTTTGCACAAGTCATTGCCGGGCACAGCGAAGCTTTGCTGGGCAACATCAGTCACATACAAGATGCTACTAAAACAACAGTAGTTTTTAAAAACATGAAGAATGGGGCCTTTTTAATGCTCCACTCTGTCCTTGGGAAGGTCTGACAAGCCAAATGTCTACAGAGCTCCCAGGCTAAGTCATTCCAGATGGGAAACCCCTGTATTGTCTCCTTGTTTCACCAGCAAGACCAGTTCCATGAGATCCCATGCACACGCTTTTGCTTGTTCCTTGCTCTTCTCTTTCTCCCACTAACCTACTCAATACAGAGCCACTTCTCCTCCCCGTCTCCCCCCGGGGCGAAGGTACAGCTCTTCCCAGGGCCTCAAACCATCTGGTTCAAGAGGCCACCCCTCTTGTTATAAAGCATGGAGGGTTTGCTTCAGTTTTTAAGCTCCATCAGTTCACTGGTCTTGTCCACAGAATGGTCCTGAAAACCTGTGTTTGCATAACCGAGACAGCCACCAGTTGCATAATTTGGGAAACCAGCAGCAGAGGAGGATAGGATCTTCTTAACCCTGGGGGGCTGAAGCTCCCACCTCACACAGCCATACCCACAGGTATTTCCAGAAAGGAGAGCAAGCAGCGGTGGCAGCTGAAACTTTAGTTCCCTTAATTAAGTCCATGTTATCCTAGAAGTATTAATTCTGTGTCTTGGCAGGGGATCTTGGGCGAGGGGAGGGAGTAACACCTCCTTAAATTATCATTGGCATTTCAGAAGTTTTGGGGTGGGAAGAAGCAGTCAATGAAATCACGTTCTGGTACGTTCCTGACACCTTTATGGCATACTCCAAATGAAACAGGAGCTTTTTAGAAGGCTCCCTGCATGTAGTTCCACAATTTTGCTATCACAGAGGGAATTAACTTGGAGCAACTGAGGAACAGACAAAGACATACTGAGAACATGCCAAAACCCTTATATTCAGAGAAATGCCTTATTATTTAACACCCAAAACTGAGACATTTTATAGATGTCACAACTGTTTTCAGCCAGTAGCCCTGACTCCACTCCTACTGAAGTCAGTATCAAAACCTTAATTCAGTGGCAGAAGTGAACTCCTTGGAGAAGAGTGTTTGGGAACACCTGCTTGAAAGCAGCCTTGTTAGAAACATCCAGCCCGTGGCATTTCAAATGCAACTGTTTAACATGCTTCCCCCCCACTCCCCCGTTTCGATCTTCTGCAATGATTATTTCTACAATATGAAAGATATTGAGTGTACATAGTTTGTGGGTTTTTTATTTTTTTTAAAAAAAACCTTTATTTTTAGTAACTGCAGTGTAACTTAAGCAAAAAATGCAGGCAGCCCGATTCTCCCTGTACGCCAGCTCCCCTCACGACCTTCGGGACAGGTGGTTAAGCAACACGGCCTCGGGAATGCTTTGCTCGGTATGTGTGTCGCTGCCACAGAGCTGCATTCGCACAGGCAGACACACAAGTCGGACATTATAAACCCTCACACCCCAACAGCTCCAACAGCACTCCTCAGCGCTTTTAGAAGAACACAGTTCTTGCAAGAGCTTTTTCAGCAACAAAGCACTTGGTTCTCGCAGCCTACGTGCCGCATCCTGCTGCGGCTCTGGAGCACCCCGGTCACGGTGAAGGACCCCACCGTGCAAGCCCCAGTACCAAGAGGTTAAGGCATGTCCCCACACCCCAGTTCCCACGTTCTACACTCAAGTTAGGCAGAAACTAAAGAGCTACAATGTCCACCCTCCTGCAGGTAATTGCTGCCTCCATGGCAGAGCGAGCAGGAGGGAAGGCATGCCTCCACTCTGTTGCTCCAGCACGTAGTTCAACGCCTCAGTTACCGAGTCATGAAACACATTCTCTTTGACGACCCCTGCTACAGAGGTCACAACTGCTGGCAAAGGGTTTACTCTGGGCAGTGGGGAGGAGTGAACATTGCGGACTGCTGCGTGTCTTCACTCCAAGGTAGCAGAGCACATTGGAGCTGTTTCAGGCCTACACCCACACCGGGCAGCCCGTTGTATGGGAGAATCCAGAGAGTGCCATGTCAGAAAATCAGCTCCCTTCTTGCTTAGTTCTTCTAGCACAACTTGCCCAAATGCTTGCAAAATCACGATGCTTTTGCATGCTGCACCTCCGTGAACACTTCTTCCACGAGATTTCTGTTGCTGGTACAGCCCCACACCAGGTACGTCACTAATGCATTAACCACTTTTTCATCCTGCCAGATCTAAGATTTCATACTCACTCACATCAGCATCATCCTCCAGCAAAACGCTTCAGGGACAAGGTGCTGAGCAAGGGCAGCTTTCCCGAGTTCGCTGCCCAAATGAAGAGTGTTAGCAAAGTCCTTTCTGAAGCACGAGTAACACAGAACTGCAGCATTTTTGGCAAAAGTCACCTGAAGTGACTCCTCTCCCCTTCACAACTTCGTGGCCCTGAGGCAAGCCAGCACGTAAGGTTTCAGATGCAGATCAAAATGTCGTATAGCGACCAGATATATTTGAGCAGTTCCAGACTTCCAGATCCTTTTGCATTTCACAAACTCTACACTTACACACAGCCCGCCGCAGAACGTCAGCCTGCAGATACTCAGCGCAAACTTCAGGTGCCTTCACCCCCATCAGCGGGAAGGGGAACGGCCGAGGGAGGATGCCAAGGAGGTGACATCCGCCTGGCACGCTCGTGGCCGCAAGAATAGTTTTTCAGCGTTTGTTTCTTCTACCGGTGCTCCCAGGTACAATGCTGCTTTTGTGGCCCAGAACTTCAGGAAGCCTGACTATTCCCAGCAGAAGCCAAAAGGTTAGTTAGAAGCTACTCTTGGTTCTTTTAATTATGATTTCATAACTGTCTTGACTCAGACTTTCACGTGAGGAGACTCTGAACACGTGAGGTTAATGTGGCAGAGATCCCTTCCAGTAACTCTCCCGGTTTTGTCTGCATGGATGGTGGAGACTTGCCATTCACCTCGGTGACATTTATCCATTTAGCTTAGTTTTACTTAATTGTGATCATTAAAGCTAAAAGATTTCTTTCCAGAAGCCCTGTAACTGTACAATAAATTTCTGTGACAATTCATGGCTTAAAACTCCTGCCTTTCATTAAGTGAAGCATTCTCTAATACGCTGCTGCGGTATCAGACTGATCAGTTGGTGACAAAAAGACCCCGGGATGAATCAAGAACCCCTAGCTCCATCAGAAAAGATAAAATAGCATATCTCTGATCCTCAGCTATGAGAGGCAGCATGAAAATTAAAACCATGAGTTTTTTTGTTTTGATATGGAAGAAGAATTTACAAGTTAACTGAAATGCATGAGCTGAAACGATTAACTGTAATCTTCCACTCTCACTCAAGCTTTTCCTCCTATCAAAACAGAAAACCCAAAGACAAGAACACAGCTCTACTGCACAGATCAAAAGACATTAAACACACCTTTTTTCCCAGTTAGCATTCCGCTCCCTACCTCCAGGTTTTTTCTTCGTGTACTAAAAAAACCACCCACCCAAAACCCCAGAGAGCTGCTACCTGTATCTATCCATCTAAAAATCAACAGCCCAGTGCCCGTAGTTTGGCAGGTACAGCAACTCTGGGTCAGGCAGCTCGAGCAGGACAACACACACAAATAAAACCCCTTCCTCCCCAAGAAGCCCCCAGGCAGCGTGGCACAGGAGCGAGCCCCCACCCGAACCCAGGGCTTGGTCACCTCCAGCAGGCCGGGCAGCGATGGCAGGGGCTGCCCACAGACAAAGAAGTGACCGCTCCAGGGCCGGCTGAGATTGCTGCTTCCCCCCCAAGACAACCAGCCTCCTATTTGCACTGAGAAATGATTCAGGCTTCTGTTACCGAGAGGGATGAGTTGAACGCAGCACGATTAAACCAAACTGAAGCACCTCTAACAACGCCGGTGCACTGAGCCTAAACAAATTCGTAGATGCATTATCAGCGGTGTGTTATCGCCGCGTTTTCTTATCGTAAAATACTCTGTTTTATATTATATAGGCAGAGAAGAAAAGGGAGGGTTAAGAGGCAACACCTCACCCCAGTTTGAGGAGCAGCTCTACCCTGCTGCCACCTGAATTTACAGGGTTTCCAGAGGCTCGCAAGGTAGACGGAGGAGGTGAACAAGGTAAGCACCTATAAATTTCAGGAGCCTACATGATCTCTGTTTATTTAAATCTAGCCTGCAACAGCTTCACTCTGCCATGCCCAATGACACGCCAAGGTAAAGAATAACATCCGAGATCTTTTCGCACAGAGGGGTAAGCCCATTATGATCATTAAGACGACAGCCAAGAGGGCTTTTTGTTTAAGATAACATTTAGAGTGAAAAACTGAAGTTATTTCCCAGGTACCTTCAACAACAAAACCAGAGAGAAAGCAGGGGAACGCCGTATGGGAAAAGCAAACATTTAACAAAAGCAAACAATAGCCAAGCTTTCTTCTTTAAAAGCGCTATTTCTAATCGTTCTTGTCAGAGAGTTCCCTGGATTTATTGAGCAGGAGGAGAAGGTCAAAGGAAACAATAGCTTGCTTTTTCGGCCGTTTCGCCAGTCAACACGACAGGGACAAAAGCAAAACCTCTCTCGCCGGCTGCGCTGGGAAGAGCGGCGCAGCTTTCGCTCTCGGTTCTCGGCTCCAGGCTGAGGGCGCAGGCAAGCGCGGCGCCGCCGCTCCCTCCCTCCCGCCCCGGGGCGGCCGCGCACGCGGAGCAACGGCGCAAGTTCCGCACTGACCTGTCCGAGCTCCGCAGGCATCGATGCGCGGTGCCGGCCCCGGCGGGGAACACCCCCGGCACGCCCGCGCCGCGCCCGGCCTCCCGCGCCGGCAGCCGCCCCGCTCGGCCGGCCCCGCTCCCGCTGCGCCCCGGCCGGCGGGCGGCCCCTGCGCAGCCGCCCCGCGGACAGAGCCCATCCAGGGACCGACGGACGGACGGACGCGCCGCCGCGCAACGCCGCTCCGACGGGGGAGCGCGCACCGCCGGCGGCTCCCGCGGGGACGCGTCCCCCTCACGGGGCTCTCTCCACCCCCCACCCCGCCATGGTGCGCCGGAGGCTCCGGCCCCGGGCGGGGGGGGGGTGGCGGAACTGAGGGGCGGCCGCAACCGGAGCGGCCGGGGGGAGCAGCCGCTGCCCGCCCCGCCCGGCCCCAGGCCCCGGCGCCGCCGAGCCCCGGGACCCCCGCGGTTCCCCGCCCCGCTGGATTACAGAGACAAAAGTGGGGTGCCCCGAAGCGACGCGGGTGCCGGCGGCGGCGGGGCGCTCCGGGATGGCGGCGGCTCTAACCAGGGAGCACACGGAGGAGAGGCTCTCGCTCACTTACTTTTTGCGCTTCGCTTCGGGGCCGATGCCACCCCCCGCGCCCCGACACCAGGGAAAGCCCATCTCCCACCACAGTCCCCTCCCTTTTCCATCGCACACACGTGCAGCAAGGCTTGTAGCTCGAAGTACACCTGGCCTCGTGCTTTAAAACCATTCACCTGCCCACAGCCCTGGCCCACACCCATTAAAAGATTGCCTTGATAAATTACTCATTACCAAAATGAATGCCACATGTGCTATACCTTCCATCCACCAAATTCTGCAACAAAACCTGGGACTTCACAGCATGGTTTTCATGTCTGTTTGTTGGCAGTAAATTAGAAGTACCTGGCTTTTGATACTTGGTCTTTGAACAAACACCCAGGCAGCCTACCTCCATGAAAACCTCAGGAAGGAGGAGAGCCTCAAATGCTTCTTATTCCATCCTTACTCTTCCCTTTAATTCCCTTTCAATTTCTCTTGCCTTCCCTGAGAAATTGCAGAAGGGGTATGCATAAATAAATATATTGAGACATCAGGTCTTGTCAGAAAGAAACCCAGGCAGGCAGGTGTAAAGCAACCTTAACTAAACCTGAAGTCTTCCCCCGCACTGGACCCCCACGGGGCAGGAGGACGAGCTTACCCAGCCCTGGACCTGCAGCCTTGCCCTTCAGATGGAAGCAGTTAACCAGGTCGGGGAGCAGCCAGCAAAGTCCTTCCCGCAGCGCTGAACAACCAGCGCAGCTTGCCGCCACCAGCCAAGGGTGATGGCTCTGTCTCGTCGGCCACGCTTGGTTCCTGCAGCAAACCAAAACTAAGTCCACCGCTGGAACAGCTGGCGGCTGAACGACGGTAGCTGGGGCCCGAAAGCTACTGGAATCAAATGAGGGGCTGTCCCCGGACAACGGGGACCTCTGGAGACAGCGAGAGGAGCGACAAAGCAGAAAGGAAGGTACGTTACAACAGATTAGTTATCAGAACAGGCGCCTTTGCACAAAAGTATCTTTTTGACCCAGCCTCAGGTTCCCTGAAAATTCTAAAACACGCCGCCACTGCCATCGCAATTAGCATGTTAGTTAATATCAAGCCTACCAGATCAATGTGACAAGGTGGCATCTCCCATGCTGCCATTTAAGACCGGAAGGAATGTCTCAGACCTATTTAATCCTAATTTCGGCCCCACTGTTATACTGCCAACGTCAGAGTTCCAGCCGAGTATTAGGGCGAAGACTTTGTATTTTAGGAGCAGAGCACAGGGCAGAACTACCTCACCCAGCTCTGACCCTAGTTTGTTTGAAAATAAATGCCGTAAAGGTTGACAAGGGCAATGGTAGATGTTCCACGAGGTTTTTCTCTCCACTGGAGGGAAAAAAATATGCTCCGAGTCTATTCACAGTGGAATAATTTAGAGGCAACTGGTAGTGGCCCTTAATAAAATACTTAGAGGCCAAAGCGAAGCAAGAGGCACGCATTTTGTATGAGTCTGCTGTACTTTCGTACGGCGCTCTCCCCCCTTCTCCTTGTCCAGCCTCCTTTCAGTTAACAAACAAAAATAGCTCCGCTTTTGTAGAGGCCGTGCTGGCACAGAGAAGTGCCGTTCGAGTTAGGCATGCGCATGGACATGTGCCAGGCCTTTACACACCGTCAAAGGGAAAAACATTATGAAGTCTATATCCACAGGGCGCTCAAGCAGCTACTCCCGCATGCGAGACGACGGAACCGAAAACTGTCCTGGGCGGACTTGCCAGCTTGTGCTGCCGTGAGAAGGCTCTCATGTAAACCCACAGGTATTTGTGCAGGCCGTGCAGGAGCAGCGCTGCTGAATGTTGAAGTCCCACCTTCTGGGGTCAGGTTGTTATTTAAAAACATAATTTTCCTTTCAAAAATGTAATAGAGGCTTGTAGGCCTTCTGGTTGTGAAGGAAATGTTCAAAATGTTTTGACTCAAAACCAAAGATTAAATTAAGAAACACCAAACAAAAGGCAAAATACATCTCGGGTCCCCTTATTTCTTAGCCACCGGCAATATTTTACCAGCTCATATAATTCTGAACGCTGGGATTTGGCAATGCTGAAGTAAAAGAACTAATTACCTAAATAAGAGTTATGGATTAGATCCCTAAGGTTATACTGGACTTGCACATTCTGGCAACAAACACTCTATCCATTACTATGAGACTGCTGACTACATCGCGCACCCCCCCCCCCCCTTTATTTTTTTAAATGAACCTTAATTTCTTAATCTGTCACGTTGTTCCCTGATGCAAAAGTAGGGTGAAAACCTTCATTCTTTCTGAGAAATTAAAAATTTATAAATAGGAAGGGATTTAATTCTCTGGAAGATGCAGTAGTATAGTATCTGGGCCAAGCTCTCTCTTTTTATTTTCTGCCATTATCCTTAAGAAATTCTCCATCGCTAGTGCTGCGCTATAGATTGATCTGCTCTCAGAGGCAGTAAAAACGAAATGGTTTACAGCTCTGCCTGGAAACATAACATATGGCTTCAGTGATATGTAACTTCCATAAACCCAACAGAGCAAGAAGGCACAAGATGAATCAAGAATCCCAGCTAACCATAGAGGCAAAAGCACCACGCTCACCCGTGGCGGCTCTCGGAATCAGATGGCCCGTATTCAGATAGGCGCTTCCACGCCAAGGGTATTTTATTGTCGTTCTCTGGATTTCATGCAGCAAATAAACCAGGTAAGTGAGAGAACTGAAGAAGGGCACAGGACGTGCGTCAGCGTGCCCTACTGTAAAGATTTTAATACAGACAAATGGAGATAGAACATTATCTCTCCAAAATGCCTTTCCATCATTTTTAAATATCTTTGAGAAGTTCCACGAGCCCTTTCGAAGCACCCGTACTTGCTCCAGAATGGCTGCATGGCTCTCGCAGGACAAATCCACTGGGGTACTTCTAACATTTCCATCAACGCTGTTTGACAATCTTTTTGCTTTGACACTGCACGGTTAGAAACGGAGGCAAAGCCAGTTTGCCTCAACTGGGGAGCAGCTGTATGTACACAGAGGATGGTTTTATGTGCCATCCTCTTTTAAGAATCCAGGATCACAAGGCCGAAGCACGATGTGGCAAAGGGGATGCAGACGCTCTCTGGAGAGGGGTACGATCAAGCGCTTCAGTAAGTTGAGGGGATTTCCATCTGTGTACCGACAGGGCTTCCATCTTGCTGCATCTGAAGTCAGTCAGCTCCGTTCCACCCAAGCCGTCATAAGACAACAAGGCCCACTGGGTGACAGCACCGCTTACGCTACCAGTAAAGGATGGGGGAAGCTACACGTCGCGGCATACAGGTCGCACTTGAATGAATGACCTGTGTTTCTGCCCAGCAGCTTCATTTAGATAAGAATGAGCTGCAGTGTACAGGGATAAAAATAGAAAGATGTCCTCCAGTTTAAGAAAAAAAATTAGCATTACGTTTATGACAGAATGACAGCAACAAGGAAAACAAATTGAATTTAAGGTTGGCACCGAGACCATAATTTCATGCTGTAGTTACTGGAAAGGAAAAGAGAGACACTCAAATGCAGGAAAGACGGATCCAGTATCAACCGTGTTTCATTTCTCAGATTTTGGTTCGGGTTTTGGATTTTCCAGGTGATTTGTGCTCTATTTCAAGCTGCACGTTACAAGCACTCGCTCAGAAGACACCAGCTTAACATGTCATTCTCGCATCCCGAGGGCAAAAATGCCGTCTGCCATTACGCGCTGGACTGACAGCCGTCGGTACGACCAACCCGTTTTTACGGTAATTACCATCCTCCTCAAACCCAAACCTGAAGGTGTTTTGGATTTTCTCCTGAAGAGAGGATTACGGTCTCTGCGCACGAAGTTTTATTCCAGAGCAAGTTTCTTTTATTTGAAATACTTACATATGAAAATAAGACTGCAAAAAGGGAAAAGAGCTCATCGAGATGGGTTAGAAACACGGTGACTATAGCTTTTTTCAGGCTTTCACTACAGTAGTCTGTAATTGCCGCTCTGCCAGCAGCTAAAGATGTATTTTAGATAAAGTCCCTAAAATGAACTCTGACAGTATTTTATAGCGTTGCCCAGTCACCACAACTATGGTTAAAAATATTTTCAGCCGGTAATTTGGTAGCTTAAAAGGGGAAGCAGTTTGGGGTTTGGGTTTCGTTTTGGGCTTTTTTTTTTTTTTTTAAATATATATCTAAAGGGTAGACTCTGACATTTATTTAAATCAAAGGCTTTAGTTACAGCTGGCACGCAGCCTCAGGCTGCCCATGGCCATCTTTGGCCATTCTGTTCTCAGTCGCACCGATGACTTCAGTGAATTACTGCATGTTTGTGACGAAGCGAGCGAGAGAATAATTTGAACCATTAACGAGACGGCCTAAACTAGCAAAAGGCTCGGTCATTTATCAATGTCATCATAACCCAGCGCTCATTTTGGGCTCATTCGGCATTAGTTCACAAGAGCTTAGAGATACTGGAGGCAGCTGAAACGGAACTGTAGAAAATGTTTGGTTTTAAAAGCCCGGTTGAACCCTTCAGGTCCAAAGCTCCAGGGCGGAGGGGCAGAGGAAACGGCCTGTTTGCCTGCTTGTTGGTTTTAAATTTTCTGCAAACCATTCTTGGGGCTACATGTGGGTCTGCGAGGGCGGAGGCTTACGAAGACCGACCGACTCCTGTGCAACGCCTTGGAGGGATAAAGGTCTGCCGCGCTTGTGCGCGTACCGATCGAGGCCTGTATTAGTCGTAAAATCTTTCCGTAAAATTGAGAGATACAGTGCAAAAAGGTTTTGTGAAGGCTTAAAATCTTTCTTCCTGAACGTCCCAGCAGAACTAGTACAGTAGTACGCTTGGGAACTGGAATTAAAAATCTTAAAAAGCCGGTAGCATTAACCGTGTTCCGCTGACTGAGCTGAGAAATAAACAGGCAGCAGAACATGAAAAATCAATCGCAACTTTAAAATGTAACGTGTTTTCATGATAATTATCAAGAAGCAAAGGTGGTAAGTGGGACTCGAAAGTTGGTTTTAGGTTTGTTTTTTTTAAATCCTGTTAAACCTGATATTACTCTTTAATGTTTTAATGTTTATATTTGAATGTTTCTGTTTTAGGACATTTTTAATAATTACTTACAGTTATACTTAGTGATCTTGCACCGCTCAGGCGTCGCACAAAGAGCTACCTAGGTGCCCGTTTACATAATACAGCACACACAGCAAGCAGAATTTATTTTTCATGTCTTTCTCTTACACGTACTTCTAGAAGAAAACATAGTTCTATTAGTAAAGCAACGTAAGATCATGGAAAATTATTATGAAACTGTGAATTTGTCATTCAAATTAAACAATTTTAATTTAAACCTGGCACAGTTCCAGGCCAGAAAGGTTAGCACTTGTGGGAAATTACCCTTTCACAAGCCTTGGCAAACAAAGTAAGAAAATCCTTGTCTTTCAGTTGCCTCCAAAACCTCGTTCAATAAAAATTCACACAAAACAAAAGAAGTCGAGACTTTTCAAGGCGAATGAAACTGCAGAAATATTTCTGAGATGCTTGGGGTAAATGTGGCCATTGCTTTGCTCTATTACGATCATTAGCATAAACCAGTTGCCGTCCTGCTGACAAACATTAGATGGCACTTTGGAACCCAGCAGCTTCCATGCAAAGCTGCAGAGCACACTGAGGAGATGAAGTGTGAGACGTGGAAGTGAGGCAGTTGATGACAGAGAGAAAAGCGAGATTTCTGCAAAGGCACGCGTCTTTGAGCAAAAAGATATATTTTCAACCTGCGCGTGTAAAGCTATAAAGTGGTATGTAATTAAATTTTGAAAAAATAAGTCGTCGTGTTGGAAAGAATCAAATCATTCTCTCCTTACCAGACAGAGGGTCAGTTCCTCAGTTGGTGGGTTCCCATTTTTTAATGAATCCTTTGGGACGTACTTGTTAACCTACATTTGCTGACAAAGGTTTGTACGAACACTTCTTAGATAACGCATCCGATTTTTGAGTGGATTCTGGTTTAGGCCGGCAGATCCGAGCCCCAAATAACTCTAGCAGGTGGGGTTTAGGTGGTGCCCTTATCAAATAAATCCCTTCTGGAAAGCACTTCAGAGCTTCTGTTGAAGCTGGTCGAATCTTCTCAGTTGTTGCCGAAACGGATACAAAAGTGAACAGGAATATCAGCATCAATGTTTTTAGCACCTAAGGCCTTAAATGAAGGCTGCAGAATAATCACGGGGCAGAAGCTGTAACAAGGCATGGAAGAACCAGGAAATGTCAGTTTGCTAAGGAATGCTGCTTGAGCCCATCTTTCAGGGGCTCTCAGGACATCCACCACGGCGCCTGTTGCAGAAACCCTCTTTCCGTGAGCCCTGCACTATCGCATTCCTCCTGCTCTACAGGAAGAGGTTCTAGGATTTCTTTTGGAATCTGGGTAATCCCAGCAGAAAGGCAACCAGCAGGAGCTCCTTGAGCTCACAGCGGTGCGACATGCCATACTGTCACTTTGGAAAGTCTCTATTTGAAACACCTACAGTGTTTCCAAGAGAGCTGCTGCTCCGGCTGAATTCCTGTGAGGTGCAGCCTGGCTTAGCAACGCCGGCTTAAGCAACCTGCGGTACTTCGGCCCTGAGAAACGTCAGCTCCTCGCGTCCAGCTTGCGCGTGCTGAGCTATCAGCACAAGATCCTGACTCTCACTGTAAACCAGGAGCCGACGCTTTCACAGAGATGGGACAACGTCCATAAAAAAGGCGTCAACAGCTCCAGCCTCCGACCACAACTGAACTAGTACCATCTCCGGCGCAGCAGAAGCCAGGGACGGGATCACGCCTCACGCACAGGGAAAACATCTCCCTGAAAAGCAGCCGAGTAACGGCTTCTGGTCCAGTTCCTAACTGTGCTGGGATTCCCAGGTACTGCAAATACCTCTCAGCTCACGCTGAACTCTGATCTAAGAACTCACTCTTCCCATGGGAATCATATTCCCAAATCTCCCCCTTCCCTCCCCCCCAGAACCTTTGCATAGTTGCAGCTACGCAGAAGCTGAAACCCGACCCAGGTCATTCCTAGAAATTCAGTAAGACTACTCATACCTCCTGAATCTACAGGATCAGGCTGATGGCATAGCTAGCGCATGTGCAACTGCGCCGTGACCCAGGGGCCAAAAGAACAGCGGAGCCGAATTACAGAGCCAGGGGAGCTGGGAGCCGGGGCACCAGCAGCTGCCTGGACAACAGGCACGATACGGCTGACAGCGAACCATACCGCACCCCGCAATCAGAACTTGCATTTCTATGGTTTCAGCTGAGTTTGTAAAGGAATTAGTACAATCCCTACAAATTCTTTGAACATTTTGCAATCCGCTCAATACTAGCAGAAGTAGAACGTGCACAGGTTAACTACCGAGGGTTTTTTTTCTGGGGATTTGGCATTCCAACAGGTCGCAGTGCTGTAACACCAGGGAGCTGCCATGAACCGGCAGCACTGTTGTCTGTACCTGACCTTACCTACATGGCAAAAAAACCCCGAATGTCCTTTTCCACGCTGTCAGTCCCTTAATGTAGCACAAATATAACAAGGGAAGCCAAGAGGCCCTACAGCCTAGAACTAATTATGTGAAACTTCCCAGGCAAAGACGGAACTGCATTCTTTATGAGATGGAGAGAAGAAGGTAAGCGGATGACTCAGCGCAGCTCAGAACCCATTTTTGCAGCTTCTCCGTGTATGTTCAAACATAAATGCAATATTAACGCACCATGTTCCTGCTATCAAATCACTGGCGACAGTCTCTATGTTCTAACAGCCTGCACTGTGTCAGTGTGGAGCAGAGAATCTTCAATGAAAGTAATGAAACACAGAAGAGTTACTGTTGCCCAAACTAACTGGGAAAGGTTACCTTCGTGGTATTTTCTTAGAAAAGCAGTTTGAGCTGATCTTCTTGCATTTGTTTAAATTCTCGCCCTGCGTTCTTGTGTGCGTTAGGGTTCGCCTCGTACTTGGAACTGACCCTCAATCCACAAAATGTCATTTTTGGCAGAAGTCACAGGTACCTCAGCTTAACATAAAGATGGAAAAACACTGGCTACAAAATACCTGCCTAAAAAAACTAAACCCAAATACCTGCCTAAAAAAACTAAACCCAAATACCTGCCTAAAAAAACTAAACCCAAATACCTGCCTAAAAAATTTTACAAAAGGAAAATGCGTTTGTTGGTTTTTAAACAGGTGTTATGTCTCTGGAACGTGAGCTGAAATACAAGTGATCCAAATCGTAACTATGAAAACACTCTGTAGTTTTTTTCCATAAGCTGGTTTTCCTTGAACAGCTACAATTATATTTGCAAAGTGAAGAAAAACGGAATTTTATTAACTTGGTTGATTACTGACATTTCAAGGTGGCCTTTTGGGGTATTATTTGATGGGAGGGGGTTTGTGGGTCGCTTTTGCTGAGGTGGGTAATAGAAAAAAAAACCAGTATGTGATTTCTTTTTAAGTTTCTCAATTCCCACTTACCTCTCTGCTTTCCTTTCTACCCTGTTTTGTTAATACCTTGGTTAAACACAAAGTTAGGGAACACCTGCACCACAACTGTGTTACCAATTTATGCAACAAAGCTATATAAACTTATGAAAAAGCATGGTCAAACATACATCAGACCTGGAGGAACATATGAAAAAAGCTCTCACCAGTTACAGAGGCAGGACGGTGATTAAACACAGCAGAGATTTTTGAGCCTGCGTTTATTACCGTACCCATTAACAAATGAATAATCACAGTAGCAATAAAAAAAAACTGACTCAAAAACCTCATCACTTAAATTATTTGAGTTGGTTTTTCCTGATTTGTACTTAATCAATTTATTGTTGTGTGTATTTCCTTAGTTCAGAAGCTTTTGCTCTAACTCCACCGCTTTCAGGACAGCAATCTATGACGGGGAACAGCCCACTAACAGGACTTACACAAGACGTATTTGTAACAGTCTCACTTACCACACCTGGCCTCACAATAATTATATTCTTTCAGTTTAAACAACAACAGAGAGAGAAAAACAATCCAAAGCTGTAGTGAAATAGTTACGCTGGCACAAAATGACTGCAGAGCAGGCTCCAGTGAATCATTAATAAGCCTTTACAAACGGCGTAACCACAAGCCCTGTTTCAGAGAAGTCTGTCTCCGTCACGTCTAAGGGATCAAATTATTGTGCACGGTTTTACAGAAGGTACAAACAAGCTCAGTTCTGCCTCCAACGCCATATTCATGCCATGTTAACTCCTGCAATTGCACCATCACGCTCAGGGCTGGCTTTACAGGTGACAAGTGAGAAGCTTGTATAGTAACGTATATTACTAGGTCTAATAGCTACATAAATATTAAGCTATATTCGTCGCTATCACTTCACACTGATCCAGCTTGGTTTGATTATTAGACATTTCGGCCCATATAACGCACTTGCAGACTTTACCATTAAGAATCTCAGGACGCCCAATTCTTACATGGTAATAAAAAGCTCAACAGATTGACAGGATGAGACCTTTGAAGCTGCTGCCTGAGTCACAAGTTTCTCAGTGAAGCTGGCCGGACTGAAGTTTAAAGTCAAAGCAGGATCCAAAACTTGTCTTCTGCTTTTGAAAACGAAGCTATTTTATCCCTCCTTTTAGGGGAAGAAACTAGTCACTAGAACTGACTTAACTCAAGAGTGGCAGTCCTAGGTCTCCTGGAACGTGTGGTTGAGTGTCAGACCTCTAGAAAGCTCCCCACAAACCCTACGGCCGTCGGTCAGTCGCCATTTACTCCTTGGCGGTGGCAGCAGGACGGTAACGGAGCGTCCTTCTCATGGGAACTCCTGTTCTGTGTGCAAAAGCATTCCACAAGTACAGCGGGATCCTATAGAACTTGCCCACGACTACTGATTTAATGCCACTAGGTTTTAAACAAAAATATAATTCTGAGAAAAAAAATGTACACCGGAATGAATTTATGCTGAAAGGCTTTTTTAGTAATAGGCTTTCTAAAAAGCACATGGGAATATCTCTCTCTACTGACGTTTCTGCACACACACAACCTCCATTTTGGGTTTAATCTTTTCCAGTACCGCCTTAGCCAGCCGTACCAGATGACGTACCTAAAAGAACAAACATAAAACCACCCCAACCAACCCACCACAGGGAATCTAAAAGAATGGAAATAATGGTCACATGAAATACATTTTTAATTTCTGGATGATTTTGTCAAGGCAGAGACTTCTCAGATCGCCTTATGTTACTCCTTCCAGGTGTAAGAGTCAATGTGATAAGTAAGCCTCTGCTCCAGCACGCAAGGGGCTGGTTTCTGTTATTTCTACCATGTGAGACTTGGCAATTCCCACAGCTTTCCTGCCTGTAAGAAGGGGGATAAAACTTACCTTTTTTTGTAACAGGAACCCCTCTCAAATCCCTACAGGTCCCTGCAAAATCACTGAAGTCAAAGTATCATTACAGTGTATTTGTTGGCAAAAGAGGTTTATTGAACGCTGTACTTTATTTTGGTTATGAAACACTAGCAGGCATGGAAATTGTCAGTGTGTACCGACGGGGAAACAATCTTTGAACGCAAACATTGCTGGTCGGCTCCCCAGCTGATCGGACCTGACAGAGCTTCTCTCAAACCCACAGAGCCATCCCAATTTAAACCAGCTGAGGATATAGCCTTGAGTTTAATAAGTTTCACGTGTCTGATGTTCCAAGAAAAGTAAAAAAAAAAAAAAAAAAAAAAAAAGAGAGAGAGAGAATATTCCTTATTATTGAAACGCGATGCTCTGAATGGTTAGCTCTCCAGTGCTGATACTGCAGCCCACCACGGCACGTACCCTACCCACGCGCTTTCGTACCTTCTCCCTGGCCAACCTCAGCTCCCACTGTGACGAGCAGCAGAAGGCTGATTTGGGAAGAAGTGAAACAGAACCAGGTAGATTAAACTAAATATCTCAGGCTTGAAGGGTATTAAGATTTAGCAAGCTTGTAAAAACCATTATCAACCAGATACTTTAACATGTAGGAGACATGTGTAGGTGCCACTCACCAGCGACTTCGCAGCTTATTGGACTACGCCTGCATTGGTAAACTGATAAAAAGGCAAAGACTGCCGAGACTCCCACAGCCTGGGATACTATAGCCACCAAAAAGTATTTTTTTTTTGCATCCTTTACTGGAAAAATTAGAGAAGCAAACACATACACATTAACAAATGGCTCTGCTCTTTTCAGTACCACCAGATTTTCACTTTCAGAAACAAATAGCAGCGGGCAGCCATGTGGCTCCCACCGCTCAAAGCCAGAGTAGGGAACAGAGTCAAGAACGACCTTAGAAACTGGGAGGATTTTTAGGAGATTTTTATTAACCAGATAAAACCTCTATAATTAAAATGTCATTAGATGTTACTTTTTTCAGAGTAACGCGAAGGTTTTCACTGAGTAACTAATGACTTTCTGTCCAGAGGGCTCTTAGTCTGGAAGAGCACTTTATTTGACCACTTCAAAATCTGCAGTAGCGCCTGTATAACGCTGCACGTCTCCCAGAAGTTCTAGAGCTGAAGCACCCTAATTCCCGTCACCGGCTGTAGGCTCGGCAACAACCTCTAACTGAAGCCAGCCTTTGAGCCTTGGGAAGCCGGACAGGGCAGAGGTTACACTCACCCCTCGGCCGACGGCACTAACCACAGGCAGCGCTCTGTCCCTGCGCTGGCCCAAGCTAGCTGCCCGCACGGCAGGAGCCCATTAGTGCCTCCCGCGGGAGGGCTGGCTGCAAACCCTCCGCACAGCCCGAAGGGTGGCAGGCGCTGCCTTCTACAACGAGCTACGAAAACGCGGACGCTTTGGCCAATACCTCAATAAAAGACTCTCACTGACATTAATAAGAGACGTTTCCGCAACATTTAGGACCTCTTATTGTGAGGACCGTATCTCCCGGACACCCCTCCTCTGGGAAAAATCCCCACTGAAGAATAATCTCAGCTATTTCTAATTAATATCTGTACAAACCATTAATGATTTGTTTCCATTGTCCGCGTAACCAACTTCTCCCATTAAAACCAACTGTAAGATACTTTCCAGAGAAATCCCCCACGCGGTCTTGATGTAGAATTAAGAAGTCTATGCACACGTGTTTGGGCAATTACAGCACGTCCCTGACCTCGCTCGCAGCTCTGACGTTCCTCGTCAGGGGCCAGCAGGCTCGACGCCGTACACGCTCCCAGCAGATGCCAACGAGCGCACCACAGCCCGCCTGCTCCGCTCGAGTGTTCTAAATCCACACCGGACAGGCAGGACTCACCAGTAGGTGATGCGAAGGAGGTGGCTAAATGGGCTGCCTAGGCCAAGGAGCTGTTGTTGCGGAACGAGTTTAGAGTTGGTATTTAAAAAAAAAAAAATAGGAAGAGTGACCAGCAAAAAAATCCAGAATTAATTAATTAGAATCAATATTTGCATAAGACCTTGATTTTGTCTTTTGAGGACCTCAGAAAACTGCTACACTCCTGGCACGTTGTCTACATACTACTTTTCCTTTTCTAAACTTAAAAAAAAAAAAAAAGCTTAATTTTCTTTTCTATGAAGGAATACGTTCAGGAGCATATATTACAAAAAAGTACTGAGAGACCCTGTTACCAAAGCCCTGGCTATACACTGCCCTAACAAATCCCCTTGACAGATTCCACTCCGACAATCCAACACCATGGAAAACTGACGCCTGGTTGCGGAGATCATTAGAGATTCTTTGGCGCTCTCATAAAATGGAGTTAACTCTCATTTTTGGCCCAAATGCTACTCAGTAACTGGATTCTGTATAATCACCTACGCAACTTCCAAATGGAAAAGCTACTACGCGAGTTATTTTGTAATATTACTTACAACAAAAGGTTGGACACGGAGATAAGCAGGAATCAGTCAGTCCTCACCGAAAGACAGCTGCATTTCACTACGGTGCACGAGCAGCCCTTAACAGACAGCAGAGTATAGGCTGCCTTTTGCTTGGGGTACTCCTCACGATGAAATGCAATATGTAACAGTAAAGATGAAATCATTATATATTCTGTATGAGACTGAATGTACACCTTTCATCCTTCATTTAAACACTATTTAATTAATTCGAGTAAGTCAAGGAGGAATTTGGCCCTCAGTACATTTAATGAAAATTCATACAAATAACCTTACATTAATTCTTAACTGTGCATATTTAGCTATTCAACCATTCTATTTCATATACAAGCTACTCTAAAACCCTCAACACTAATTATTTATGAACTCAAGCTCCCCTCGCCCAGTGGCAACTAGCTGAGTGTACACAGATTCAGTCTGGGGTCGCTGACGGGCCGTTTCTCCAGAAGAGTCACGTAGATCCCGGTAACTTAAACTCTCTTATTAAGTTTTCTTGAAAGTGGTTAGACCTTAAGCCGTAACACTGCAGAAAACTCATGCTTCATCAGTTTTGTGGATAAGGACTTTCATTCTGGAGCTATTAACCAGGCACTTTGCACAAAGTCATTCTGAAAAAGTAGAGGTGAACTTGCCCTTTTCCTCTCAAAGAAAAAATAATAATCTGTAAGCACATCTCCCCCCTCCCCAGCCCAGCTGCTGCTCCGGAGGATGCAGCCCGCAGCTCCTCCCGGCCGCCGGCAGGCTTTTAGCCTAACCAGCGCAGGCTGCTCCTTTCACATCAAGTCCCATATTCAAGCATCTACACGTACAGAAACGTGGCAGCTGCTAACAGAAAAGCTGTGCTAACCTCAGCTAACGTAAAGTCTGCCTGAATACAGCTCCGTGCAAGTATAATTGTAAAACAGGCTGGTATAATTGGGAAACAACTTTTTGAATCGCCATGGCCTGGAGTTTCTCTCTGAATTGAGCAGTATTTCCTTAGGAACCAGACCTTCTTCTGCATGACTTACCTTGCACGTCAGAGTGATTTGCGAGCGTAAGTAATTTCGAGATGTAAGTACTTTATTGTTGCACATTTAAACAGTTAAATAACACATATCAAGCAAAGCGATATTTGGAAATCTACAGCTACCACAAAGCCAGTTTGCATCATTAAAATAAAGTCTATCAATTCAATAAACTCGAGAAACAAATGATGAAGTCCTCCCCACACAAACAATAAGACTTTGCAGGAGGGAAATCCTCGCTTTTCATGCTGTTCCCTCTATTCACAGCCCAACTATTTCTAATGGAAATTTCGTTTGCTATGGAGATTATGATTCAGCCTTCTTTTGCAAGCATCAGCACATCACCGTACTTCCAGCGAGGGCATAGATTCAGAGGAGGGCGTGAAGCTCTCTCTTTAGGCTTTAATACTCAAGGATGCATACATTTTTAAAAGTATCCCATGAGCTAAGAGGAATTAAGAGCAACTTCTAAGCCCAGGCTCGGAAGCCTGAGCTACCAAATGAATCGATGAAGCATACCAATGCCAGGGTATCAGAAAACAAGCTACGGAATGAAATGCTGACAAACAAGATGCACCTGACTTTCTGGAATGGGAAATTCTGGCACAGGTGAACTCTAGCAACAGGTAAAACGAGCAGGCTGTTACCTGCAGTACAAGCTGCTGCCAGGCGGTTGCCAGGGGCTGACCATGGCCAATGTTGCAAACGCTCATTCGGTCTGCCGGCTGATTGGCACGCTCGAGTTGCAAGGAGACATTGCGCCGCTCTTCCTCAAGTGCACGGGTAAGCCGCTCGAAGCGAGCTTCTTGCTCTTTAACAGATGCTAAAATGCTGGCAGCAGACCTGATATCATAGTCATCCATGATTGCTTTCAAATGCTCCTGCCTGTTAACTGACCGGGGCAAACGGACAGGGTTAGGTAAAGGGGTGGGGAGGGCACAGGTCAGAGGTTAAAAATAAAAATGCACATTGTTAGTCACCCTACTAAAATACCGTTCACTCTAAGAAGCAAACTGCAGTGCTCTTTCAAAAGACTTCCTTTCCATCCACTGATTTGATTTTAAACTAAAAGTAATTAATCCAAGGCTTCCCTGCTCAAAAAAGAAAAAACCCCACATGCTCACCTTGGAGAGAATTTGTATTTAATTCTTTTGATCTTTTTGCTAAAATTGCTCTGACAAGGGTTTTCATCCCTCTTGCAAAGCTAATTTCACTGTGCAAATAATAATGTACTTAAAAGAAATATATAAAAAAAGATACGGCTTTGGAGGGAATGAGGAGCACAATCTTTCTCACTATAGACACCTGGAATTTTTGTCTTTAACAGCATGAGAAGTTTAATCTTTTTAAAGACAGAAACTTCATGGTACAAGGAAACAGTTGTGTCCACTTTTTCCAAGTGAATGGAACACCTCCCCCCACCTCCCAATTTAGCAGTCGCTGAAAACAGTTTTCATTTTTAAATTATAGGAGTACACTGTAATATGGAAAATATTTTCAAATGCAGACAGCGCAATTGCAGTTGAAATGTGCTTGATGATTTCAGCATGGTAGCCGATGAAACAGCCCTTCATGCAGCTGTTTGCTAATAATGCAAATGAAAAAGCCAAAATCAAACATATTCCATGGAAAACACACAGGACTGCTTGTCCCTCAGCGCAGGAAAAAGAAAAACTCCAGCTAGATGGAATATATCTTCTGTCCTACGTCTTCTCTAGCAGAGTGATGAAGTATTCCATTTAAAACCCTATCTCCGTCTGTATGGGGCATGCAGCAAAATTCGCCACGGGTTCCACAGATCTATAAGGTGAGCCTCATACTAAATGTTGTCATAAGAGTATAAAATCAGCAACACAATATAAACTTAAATGGTGGCTTCAACAGAACCCTTTTACGGAAGCTAAACAAGTAACTAGTCCACTACAGTTTACTACCAACCTGCTTAGAGCACATCTGGGAGCAGGGCGGAGGCAGAATTTTCTCCAGCCCCTGTAGTTCAAGAACAGCTCATATTCTATGCTGAGAGTTAAGTCCCTAGAAACTGTCCCTTGATGTGCAAATCCAGAGTGATCCCTCCTGCTGCCACAGATGCTTTGTTTTCCACCTATCAACAAGGATTCCCATGAGCACCGATAGTACCAGACCCTGGTTTCCTGAAGCTTTGCATTTCACCGCTCCGTGCCTTCAGACAATGCTCCGCTCTCGACTGATGCGTCTCCCATGACTGGTACATTTATCAGGGCTCTCTCCTGTGCTGACTCTTCGGTAGCTAATGATTACGTGGTCATATATTGTTATGTTCCCCAAAAAGGGATTAGTAGATGTTAAGCTGCATGTCTTCCCACAGCTTGCTGGAAGCGCGTAAGTAGGCCCAAGGTCTCCCCTCTTTTGTCATATGTGGTTGAAGTCACCCAACAGGCCCAAAAAGACACTGGGATGGAAGTAACAGACCCCAAACCAATGACATACCCCTTGATTTCATGGGAGATGACCTGCCAGTAACTCTGGGGTTCACTGCTAACTCCTAGGGAGCTGCTGCTGAAAGGAATCAGGGCGATACGGAATCACATTGGAAAGAGCGTAAGGAGTACCGTGTATTATTCTCATAGTGTTTACATATAACTATGACTTGAGCCTTTCATATTTTCACACCAGTAAGCAGAAGTGACTTTTCTCATTTATGCATTGATTTAACTTCTATCGAGATTCGGAAAGAAAACCAAAAACCACCAAAGGGTTTTCCAGATGTCGCAGACTAGTCAAATATAGACCAAGCTGTCACCTTCAGAGACCTCCCGCTCTGAAGCTCGCTTTGCTAGATTATTAAAAGTCTATAAAACCTTCAGAGAGTACATTGGTTTCCACAAAGGAGAATCACAACCATCCAAAAGGATAGCGCGACTCACAGGAAGTCTGTACGGCACAGGACAGGACTGCGTGACTCACCTGCTACATCGCAGCGTGATTTAGCCCTGGCGCAGCTACAGTAAACTCAGCCAGACTTTCCGGCCCTGAGCTGGCTCACGTGCAGCCAACTTGCACGTCTCTGCTTTTGTGCTTCCCTGCTTTGCACAGATGGAGGCAGCTCTGTTTGTTGTCTTTCCTCCCAGAAGCGTAGACACGCTCACAGACTCCTTCGATGGAGTGTGAAAGAAGTGGGACTTCACAGACTGGGGCACTACTCATATTTTGGGAAAAGCGCACATGGGGGCTGGGGTGGGGGCGGGGCATTTCTAGCTATATATTCTTAAGGAGAGCTACCTGGTTACTCATTATCGCTGCCCTTATGCTAGCGCAGAGGAACAGCCTGACTGACACACAGATCCCAGTACACCTCAGATGAGGGGATGCTTCAGGCCCAAGAAAGAAAAGAGTCTGGACAGGTCAGGGCTTACTGAACGGAGACAGGCTCCTTAGAAGTGCTGCAAGCAGGAACACGAGTTCCTCCGTCACTCCCTGCAGGGATCCATCTTTCAGGCGATTCGTTGTCTGCAGCTAAAACAGCTTTCTCACGTGCGACTGTGATACGACATAGCTGTTCTCTTTTGGGGGGCCCAAGAGGCTGGATGCTTCTATGGAGTAATTTCAAAAAGTGAATCAGGTAGGGATGTAGGAAGAAGATGACAAGATGTAAATACAGTAACTAAATTTTTTTAAAAAACCCAAACCACAGGTTCCCTTTAGAATATATAATGTAAGTTTCTGTTCTAAGAAAAAGCGTTACCAGCAGCATGGAAAAATCGAGAAGCACCTCCTCTAATGCAGATTCCGAAGCAGTAACAGCTTTAATAATAAAAGCCACAGTTGATGACTGAGCTGGTATATAACTTTCAAGTCACATTCTGAGAATGTGACAAAGATCCCATTCAGAAAATCCTTAATGAGCTATAAGCCCTCGATGCCACACATGAGAGAACGTAGAAAATTTGGGTTCTATAAATGGTGCAAATCTCTAGAGAGCTACAGAGATCTCCATGCAGAAAACACAATGTTAACCTCCTTACAACCATAAATATTGTGCTGCTTTTCCCTGTGCAAAGAAAAACACAGGCAGAAAATAAACTGTATAATTTTTCAGATCTACAATTAGTGACCATAACAATCCTAATTGCCAGGCAGAAACAGCAGGACCAATAACTGCCTTTTAAGAACTGTTGGACAAAGACAGACTTCTGCATTTCAAATATTTTATTAGCAGATAAATGCTTGCTTGCTGTTGATTGCAGTCCCAATTATTCACCCAGGGTTTCAACAATTTACATTATCAGCAGTCTAGACTAGAGGAGAAAAATAGAAGTTCTGACTCATGAGTTAGTTACTCAGGCTGCCACTTGCAATTTGCTACCATTTGTAAATAAATTAAAGTGCACATTGAAAAGGGTATAAATAAATGAAAATATTAGACCTATAGCAGCCAGGTAAAGATTATTCCTTAGGCTGCACTTCTAAGCCCAGCAAACACTTGCCTACAGAGTGTCAAAGGCTACGCTGACAGTGGCAAATCTGTCTCCTGCCTACGTGACTCTAAATATATTAGTGTTGCATTAGAGGTAGAGCAAAGTAAGGGATCTGTTCTGATTGTTCCTATGGCGAACTAACGCACCAAATGGCCTCCTGTAAGCCCATGCAGCTGAAGTGCTCAGCAGGGGTGATGGTCACCCCCCAGAAAGGGGGTCCTATGCACTACCGATACCCCAGCTAATGCCCGAGTCCGAAAGCTCTTGGAAACGTTGACACGCCCAGGGTCACCTGGCACTCGGCAAAAAAAAGTGAGTCAACTCTGCACACTAATTTTGCTAATATAGGATGTAGCTGATCATCAAGAGTTTTTAAAGAGCCCTTGAGATTACCGGGCGGAGTCAAGTTCTGTGAGATTTGGGCATCTAAATCCTAACAGTCCTGGAGAACCTGCAATCCCCTGCAGCTTTCGAAGTGTTCTGCCTGCCTGAGGCAATCGGGTACTTGGGTGAGCTGCCTTTGAGGAGAGCAGTGTCCACCAGTCAGCTACAGAACATCGCAGAGGCATCTCTCAGCGGGAGGGGGAGCGGCTCTTGGGGCACACAGGAGATTTCTCGGGCCCGATAGCCTGAATACCGAGCATAGCTGTCCCACTCCTGCTCTCTCCCAGCCCGACTCAAGTGCACTAGGTCCTGCTGACAAGAGATGGTACTATGGTGAGCAACAAGAAGCTCGTACATACAGCAAATCAGTGGCAGTTGGAGCGAACATGAAGGCCTGTAGGCATGCATGGAAACAGTAGCTATGTGCTTCTACAGGGAAGAAAACCATCAGAATAAAAGCAAAAATGGAGCCTAAATGATCTGTGGAACTGAAGAGTAACGCATGCTAATTATATTTTCATCCCGAAGTGCCACAAGAGATGAGTGGCATAAAATGACTGTTATCCCCCATGCAACAGCAGAAAGCATGCAGAGAAAACCAAGCGATACACACCGAGTGAATTACTGGGGTCTGGCCGTTAGAGCCGCTGGGACATCACCCACTAAGACTAGGTAAGTATAGAGAAAGCAGGAGGGCAGCCTCAAGCAGAACCAGCTACAAGAGAGGAGAGAGAAGACAGAGTTAGTTAATAAGGTATTACAGCCTCTTCTGCACACTGTCATCTCCCAGGTTCTCCTATGTTGTATAAATTATTCATTATACTGTTTTCCTCCTAACTTGGAGGAAAAAGAAACAATATTTGGAGAAGCCAACCCTGAGACTCCAAAGGAAAAAAAAAAAAACCCAACCTGGTTAATCTGATTTGTCATCAGTTTCAATACTTGTATGTTCTTGTCAGACTTAATGTCCTACGTCAGGGAAAACTCTGGACTGGAATGGGGATTTTGAATGTTACACAACCAGATGTTGTAGTCAAACATTTTAAAACACAGAAACCTAATGTGACGCTCTCAGAAATGAGAATAATTCTTTAGGCACAGAACTTTAGACCCCATTTTTGATGTACGAGCCCCCAGATTGCTCAAGGTCGTTCCACAGATACCTGTTAGAGAGGGTACATTCATTTCTAAAAGATGCACGCCGCACAATAGCTTACAGCCTCTTTGTTCTACTTGTCTGTAACCTAATCCTATATGAAACCCAAGCGAAAGTAGGGTTTGGGATATCAGGTCCCAAAATAGTGTAGCTCTGTAAATTTCTGATCTGTTTTGTCTTCAAACATTGAGCACCAAAACTCCTCTGGGTCAGCGACTGCAAATTTAGTTCCTGTTTTTGCTGGAGAATGTACAGAACAGCATCCGTTTGCGAAGGCACGGTTCTGTGAAGCAGCATGGCCAGTTTTAAGCTACTACCACATCAGAAATGCTGCAACCACATGGCATGAAACGCAGAGCCAGTACAAACTCACTTTGCTGGTTCAAATGTTTTAGAACATTTTCAGAGAGCAATTTTGCCCCAGCAGTTTTATGCTTGACCGGGTACTGTCTGCCTGCCTGGAGCCAGCATAAACACAATTTCTTGTGTTTCAGCCAAATTACCAGAAATACGATCCTTTCTTTGCGTGGATCCAATCTCAAAGGGCATGGAACCATCATGCCAAAAACCTAGTTTTTCTTAAACTAACAAAAGTAGATTCTATGCTCAGAACTTACTAGATATAACAAAACTGTGCAAAGATATGCCCAGAGATGAAAGTCAGGAGGCAGAGTGGGACAAAGATGAGCTCTCGAGTAAATGACCGGAGAGAATAAATTAAGCATAATTTGGTTTCTACAGATGAAAGAGCAACACTTTGGAAAGTAAAATAAAAAAAAATATATATTACATGTACAAATTCCAAATAAACTGCTTCTCAGACCTTATGGCACAATCTGTCTTGAGCCTGGCTCCTCTCGTTGCTGCTCTGGTTGACTGAGTTCTAATTTGACCCTTACGTGTCGATCTCCACCAATGAATAGCAATGAGGAATTCACAAAGAAAGCTATTTCAATATAGTTCTCTCATCAGCACAGACAAACATACTGTGTTGGTGTCAAAAGAAACAAAAAAAAAAGCTGGTCAGGGGTTTTTTTTTTGTTCCTTTGGACAGAAGCAGTCTGTGAAACAAGGCTTAAACTAGGCAAGGAACAAGGGCAGAGGAAATCCTAACGGGAAAACTCCTTGAGGAGCAGCTTTGGCTCTTAAGGACAAAGCAACGAACACCGCAGCTCACCAGCTCTATTATCGCAGAACAAATGTCCATGTGTAATATTTGAGGTTTTACATCAGTAGGAAATTTCATCCAATCACGCAGCAGGAATAATTTTGTAGAAATAAATAAATTTGCAGACTATCACACTAGGATCTGGGTTTGGCAACAGCAACAAGAGAATCCAGACACACAACCATGGTTGCACGCGCGAGACAGTTCCAGCGCTTCGCTCACTGGAGACGTGGCTCTGGTCAGCAGCACCGTAGCATCTCCGGCCTTGCCAAAGTGGTTCCCAGGCCACTTAAAAATTAATACTCTAATTAACCTCTTAATTAAAAGCACTGAAATCATATTGTATTAACTCACAAAAATACGGGTCTCAGTAAAAAAGAACACACAATTTTCTTATATCTAATACAATCTCCCCCGTGGATTAATCAGTGCATGTTTAAATGGCACCAGTCGCCTTCCTACAGCTTCCCTTCGGTAACGACTCCTCACTTCCGCACTTTGCTGCTAGGAATTTTTCGTGGTTTTCCTGCCAAAATTTCACGCAGTGTTTTCAGGCTCGGTGATACAGTGTGCCTACATCGCTTTAATTATACTGTAGCCCTATTTCCCTCCTAAGGTACATTTCAATTGCTATACTGTACTCCCAAACGGAAAGGAAAATAAGTTAGAGCTTTACAGAACACCTTTATAACAACTGCATGCATATAATAGCGTAAATAATGCATTAATGAATTAAACTTCAAATTGAAATATTTTTAAAAGGGCGATTTTTAAAGTAAATCTTTAGTTTAGCCCATAATTAGTTTTATCCAATGTAAAAAATTTCAATTTCTCCTTGAAACTTGTCATTTATAGACCAGAATAGCATAACAGCACCTTTCTGAAGCAGCGCTCTTGCTCTCCAGGCCCTCAGAACTTGTCTATACTGAGTAAGCTGAAGTCTTCTGCCACAGAGCCCTCGTTACACCACGCTGCCTTTGAAGACCAGTGTTTGCGTTAATTAATCATAAAACAGCAGAGCAAAGTGGCACCGCGTTACCTGACACCTACCAAGTGTCCACACTAAGGCTTAATGGGGTATGCGATAGTCTATAAATTCACACGGTGCGCTGTAAATTCTCTGTGTAAACAAACACTCCCCGTATGTTTTCATACGAGTGCCGAGGCGGAATAGTTTTTTTTAAAACTCCTGTAAATATCAAAAGACTGAACAACGTAGAGATGGCTGAATTCTGCCTTTAGTACACTTCTCCTGAATCTGAATGTGACAGTCAAAATCCCTTGTCCTTGTTCTACCTCAAAGCATTAATTCTGTCAACTCAGCCATGAAAATATTAGCATCATTAATAGTTCATTCTTATATAAGGAGAATCACTGTTTCGCACAACGTAATTTCTATTTACCTACGTTAGCTGGGTAGCTTTTGGGGGCAGCACTCCTCTCCCCCCCATACCAAGAAGCCAAGTCTGAAGCAGCCAGCGGAGCTGAACGGTGTGCCCAAATCTCATGGAAAAATTCAGAGTATTTTGAAGATTTCAGCAACTCTATTTGCGTAACACGGTCCGTTATAATGAACAGGCCTATGTTTACAGATCCCCAGAAACTTTTATAGTTTTCTTTATTTTTTTTTGTGTTTCCATAGAAATAAAATGCAACTTGGAAGTCAATGCTAGAATAAAGATCATACTTTGCTATCTCTTTTCAAATATGAGCAGTAAATTTGCTGCTTCTCAAACCTCCAACACCTTTTCTTCTGCCTTGGAACTTTCCAAACACGACTGCCACCAGCTGGATTGGTTCACAGGCCAATCACTTTAACACCCTAGAACACATGTCATTGCATCCTAAAGCTGCTGCACATCATTGATTTTTCAAAGGTCTCCCCCACTGAAATCAATAAGGAGTTCTACTTAAAAATGGATTGCACTTTGTGGTCCCTTTCTGATTCATGTATATTCAGGTTTTTCATAGCTGCTTTTAGCAGAAGCTGTATCTACCAAGCTTCACCACTTCCTCTGACCCCAACCTGGTTCTCACCAACATCAATAGAGGCTCCAGCCACTGGGCTTCCGCTGTGAGCAGAAACAGACGATCTGTGCAAACTTCTATCAAGTAGAGAATTCCACTATAACCATTTTACCAGAATAATGTCTTCCAAGCAGCTAGAAAAAAACCCAAGCAGTGCAGCTTAGGTGAATGCTAGGTAGTATCGGGCATTAAATTAATGATCAACGCATTGTTGCCTGCATAGGGCTGTACCGATGGACTGGGTCTCACCTCATTTTCAACAGAAATACCTCCTCACTGTAGAGGCTTCCTTGCAAGCAGAGCCACCAAAAATCAATGTCTATTCTTGGGAAACAGCTATCTCAATGAGAAAGAGAAAAAGGTAAAGATCAAAAAGCAGCATAGTTCATAACTTCACTCCCTAGTTCTTCTCCTAGTATTTTAAAGCTTGGCTTCATTAATATACAATCCAATTTGGCCATACATAAGCCAATCGCAAGAACAAACTGTTATAACCTTATGCAATTACTTCCACATAACACTTAGAAGATTTCACTAAACAGTACACAAGTACCCTCATTTTTCTTGCCTTCTAGATTTGAGTCTTGGTAAAAGGGCTTCAATTTTACGAGAGAAGCTACTGACAGGAACGCAGTCTGAAACGGTCTGTATGTGGGGACGTACAGCTGAGAAGAGCCGTACATTTACAAGCATTAAAGCTCCATTTCACAAAATGTGAAGGAACGAGAGTCAGCGGGTAGGCAGCAATTTCCAGGGCCAGACCAGTTTCTCATTGGCAAAATGGAATAACTGAAATATTACAGCAAGGCTGGAAAACCCCGCAGATGGTCATAATCATCCTTTCATAAAATATATTATTGTGCTATCTTCTAGCAGACAAAATAAATAACAAAATGGCAAGCAGCAAAGATCAGGCCAGCTCCGCAGTCGGGCAGCCCAACAGCCTGCTTCGTCTGCTCCAAGCGCGGCGGCGGCGGCCGGCAGCGTACTGCAGCCGACCGCCGCCAGTCAGAAAGTGGTCACTTCGCTACACGGTTTGAGAGGAGAGGGAAAAAAAAATCCAACTGTGGCCCCACAGAGCAGCGAGTGTTCAAGCTCAGCAACAGATGTGTCAAGTGACTTATCCCAACCATGAGGAGTTAATCGATGCTATAAATAGTACTCTGCAGACAAAAAAAAAACCAAACCACTTAATTCTTGTATCCAAAGCACACAGTCTAGCTTTGCTTATCAGTAAAACTATTTTCCTTTAAAGAAGTGGGCTTGGGTGTTTTACATGTGGATTAACACAAAGAGATAATTTGATTTCAGGCTATTGAGAGATTTCCTTCCTTTTGTGCTTCCGAAGAACAGGGCTGCATGCAGCTAAATGAGATCCGTAGATTACAGTAGAAGAAAGGCTAATAAAGCTGCGTAGCTACATTCCTGGATAATAACAAATGTTTTTTAGTTCCAGGGCTCCCATCTTGGGGTTTATGAGGGTATTTCCAATTATGACTTTTAAGATCAATGCAAATAAATGCATCAAAAGGCAATAGATCTTTTAACCCATCTGAATTAAATACTCAATATCTCCCAGAGCATTTCACACCAATAAACAAATGGCCATTGCTAGGAAAAAAAAAGAAAAAAAAAAAAAATCACAGTTCTGAAGTGCTCAGAGCAAGCACCTTCCCTGTGGTTTTCTTACTGCTTTCAGGTGAAAAAGCAGAAGAAAAACCCCTTTCCTGTTTTTAACTCTCACAGGCACATTAGCGGGTTGTGTGGCTGCTCTACTGCTCCACCAGGGAACTGAAAACTGTGGTATAAACAGGAAAATGTCAATATTCATGTTAAATTCTTGAAGCAACTAAACCAAATGAATTTTATTAGCTGCTTACCAACCAATCCTACCGCATTACTCTCCCATATTGCAACCTCTCTCATCAAGAACAACCAGATTTTGACCTTACAGTCCTTTAAACCAGGAACAGCATCAATGACGAGCAGATTAAAGCAATACAAAAAGAGACGAAACAGAATGAGGCCCGCTAGCTCTAATTCTCTCCAGTAACATCTGTCTCATTCTAAATCAAGTATTTTTTTCACCAGGCTAAATTTAGAAGCCTGAGGCACTAAGTAAGCCTACTCCATTAGACCAAAACTGTAGATCTGCTTTCTGCAATGGCATGTGCAGGTTCAGGGGTGGCCGCGATAGACCCTTCCCTGTTTCAGCACCTGTAAATTTAAAATGCAATCCAAGTTCCTTTTACCCTTGTAAGTTTAGGATGCAATCCAAGCTTGTGCTGATTAACACCGCAGCTTTTTAGTGTTACAAGGCAAACATGCATTTGAGAACTAATAAATAATACCTGAGCAAAATAAAAGTATTTAACTCATCTGATGTCTTGAATAATCATCCGGTTCATGCATAAACATATAAAGGCAGGAAAACCAGATACAATTTAATGACATTCTCGGAGAGACTCATCATTCCGTATGATGGATTTTGGCACGTAACGTCTCTCAACGAACAGCCTTTGTTACACACGGCAAACCCGCCCTGGCTCCAGAGCGCTGCTGCCTGTTTGAGGGGCAGAAACAGCGCCCCGGGAACTGCCCCTGTCACTTCGCTGTTTTCAGCTGCAACACATTGCTGAGTCTTCCAAGCAGAAATCTTTATTGCCCAGAAGCATTCTCTTTTCTCTTAGCCACGCATATTGGCTTCTTTGGGGTTACACTGACCGTCCAAATAGCCTTCAGAGAGTAATGTTCAGGACACGCCTTGTGCATATCGTTGGGTAAATCAAGACACCACAATAACCCCCTTGATCAGCCCCGACTCAAGTGTTCTACAGCCATTTAAATCTTCGCTTGCATGAAGCAGAAATGCAGTGCTGTGCTTAGTATGTGAAGTGATACATTCATACATTTATCAAAAATTATTTTTATTACACCACTGCAAATAGCAATTTTCACAGCTAAGACTCATACCGTTATTATAAGAGCTTTTTATTCATCGGCTTGTAGCTCTATCAAAATTTAAACATTTGGGCTGAAGCTTTCCCTGGTAGATCTTTCCTTCGGGCTGAATTTCTCTTTTAGGAGAACTTCAGCTAGAATAATTTGACTGTTTCTCGTATCAGTTAGGGAAGTTTTTGTGCAAGTTTCTTCCATTAGTGGCTCCGAAGACACCGTCAAACAGCTTGCTATCAGTCAGCAACCCTACGGCAGCCAGCACAGCCCCGGGATGCGGTGTCTCCCTTCTGCTGTGCACAGCCGACAGGGTGGCGGAGGCCACCACAGCCGCGCGACCGGCCAACACCCACGCGGAATCCCCAGGGATTCCCCCGTTTCCCTAGCCCTCCTTTCCTGCCTATAAAACCTGTTCTGAATTGACCTTATCATAAGCCTCCATTTCAACTGGACAACTACCACATTTGAACTACGTCTTCTGTGCCAAGGTTGACCCTGACCTGAAAATCAATGGGAACTGGGGAAAGTAGTAGGTTTAGGGGGTCCCTCAACAGATCATTTTCTTCCAGACAGCCACGGTTAGACCCTGACCTTATCCCTTCCAAGGCTATCCTACTTCTGTATCTCTGACTAAATCTTAATGCTTTTTGTAGCTTGTATCGCCCATCAATAATACTTCTTTCCAGGAATGCACTTATCGCTAGTGCCGAATTACAGTATTTGGAAGCAGAAATATTTCTTCCAGATCACTGAAGATCTGCTCCAAGAACCAACTTGCTATTCAAACATCCCTTTTTAATAACCATTCTCCCAATAACTGTAATGAGTGGGGAAAATAATAATTTTGCTCGAACTGTGTAGCCACTTCAAATGTTTAAAACAAATTCCCTCTATTGTATCAAAATAAAAATCTTGCACTGTAGAAATAGCTACATGTTCCAGCTATAACAAACACTTCTAACTCATTCCATTAAGACTATATAAGTAACAGAGGTAAGCAGCAAACAATTCAGACAGTAAATACAGTGTAAATTCTGCTCAGAATCCTTCCTACAGCTTTGAGACTTGCAATGGGCTATATACACCTTCAGTTTGGAGTTAATATAAAGGACAGTGTTTAATCTAAAAATAATGACACGAAAATGGAAAAACCTATAAAAATCGGTAACATGATACTTGTTATTTGGAGGATTATTTTCGAAGAATGCTTGGCTAAAATTATAATCACCCACATTGAGAAAAATAAAGCAGTACATAGAGGGGAGTAATATTTGAGGAAAGCAGGCAGCAGAGTACTTTAATATTTAATCCCACGTTCACCGCCAAGCCCCCAGATTCAAACCAGACACGCCGAAGTATTGAGGTGAATTTACAAGAGCTGAAAATGCTTGTGGTCATCCTTTAAGCAACCAGAGGACTGGCCTTTCATCTCAAGAAAGGCTAAGATATAGTTGGCAGGGAGGGAATGGAGAGAGGAAGGCATGTCTTACGAGTCTGAGCCTTACTGCAGAAAGAGGTGGGATGCCAGACGTAACCATAGGCTTTACTCTAGCTTGCTCGGGTACCGAAAAGCCTTAGGCAAGCAGGAGCACAAGCTGAGAACAGGACAGGAAACAAATGCTTAGAGTCCACCTGCTGTAAATGTGGCCGTAGAAAGAAGTCACGCAGTAAGAGACGTTCCCTGCTCTGTCAGGGGTGGAGTGCAACTAAACGAGCATTTCCGTGGCTGAAGGTGAAGGGAGACACGGATCAGAGATGGTGTGAAGTCACAAAAGAGAAAACTCTCATCCCTGTTGCCCTCAGCTACCACCCGAGTTTTACCCTCGCCAGTGCCTCAGCTCTCACCACAATATACAACTACAGAGGTTCCTGTCCTAGTTCCACAGTTTTAAGATGTATCATGGATATTTCCTTCCTTCTGCCCCATAACCGTTCTACCACTACTTTAAAACAAGTTTTAGCATGCCTTCAATAGCATCCAAACTAATGAATTTCCGAGAGGTGTAAAGATAATTTAAAAAATAAAGGACAATGATTTAAGAGCATACATAATGACAAAGCAGCAAAATAGTTGAGAGACTTGGTGAGCAACTGCAGAAACACAATACCTTTTCTAGTGTTCCTTTCTTGTAGTGGCTTTAATACAGAAATTTGCCCTTGGTTCGATGATAACTCTGTCAGAGAAACATAACAAAAAAGACATTTTTATTCCATGGAGGAGAAGTAGGAAGAGGGGATTATCTTTAAATAATTGATAACATTTACACGTTGGAAATAGATCAGTTTTATCTCCCCTTGGTTCCCCTCCCTTCCTGAGTCACACTGGTGTTACTTCCAACGTCTATTCCACCATCCCCTGAAACCCTGAGAAAATCCCATAAAACTGGAGTACAGAAAGCAAACTCCGTCGGAAGAGCTCGTTTGGCTAACTAGCTATTCCAGTGCTCTTGACTTCTGTCCCAGCGCCACCCATATGTGCATGCATCAAACATTTCCAAACTTAGAATTTAATCCAATATGTATTTAATTCCCCATTGATTCATAGATTTAAAAGCCAAAACTGTTTCCTTCGTAAGCATACACCATAGTATTTTCAGTCATCCAGGCCTAAATACCATCTAGTGACTCTAAAAATGTCAACTGTGGCTACATAAATACACCTCATATCGTTTGACATTTTTTCTTATAGCAGCAGGAAATAAGAGAAACTGGGGCAGACAGACATCCCCTTTTGAAATTCACCAGCAAGAAACCAGCATTTTTCAACATCTCATTTTTTGTCAGAGCTTCAGGCAGTATTCCCATTACAGCATTTCTTATCCTAGAAATTTCCCATGCAGGTAACAAGCAGGATGCTTTGTCGTGGATTCCCAGTCGTCTTCTCAGCTTCTGAGACCAAGAACATTTTGAGCAGATGATTCCTGCAGATCACCCTTGCTTAGTTCCGCTTGGGCTAAGGTTTACCCATAAAACAGACACGCCACGACCCTTCCACTTCCAGCCTGCGACACGGCTTCATCACGAGACCCTTCGCCTCCGCTCCTCCTTTGGCTCGGCGGTACCGCAAGGCAGTGGTCCGTAAGGAAACCACTTCAACCCTTCAGACTCTGTGTAGCCAAACAGGTGCTAAAACAAAATTATATGTCTCTGATGGAAGCCAAGGGTTTCTTTGAAGCCTAATTTCTTTTAGCTTTTGTCTCATAACAGAATATGATTACCTCCTCTAAGTAGACTAATTTTATGTATTTTATTAAAATATTCTCCATTTTTAAGTCAGAAATAATTCACAATTTATGTTTAGCATCACCTGGAGCAGACAAAAACTACTGAAAAAGTATCTAGCTTGATTTTTCCTTCCTCCTTTTCCACCTGTATTTTTTCTTTTAGTTGATTCAGAGACAAGAAGACAAGCAGCCTAAGGCATTTGTCTTGTCTTGGGACAACCTGGGTAAGACCCAGGTCCACTACACCCTTCATGTACGGCCATGGGCTATTTAACCTTTTTTTATCATATAATCTGGGAAGAAATTGCCTTTTCCTACTTCACAAGATCTCATTAAAAAATATATAAATATCATGAGGTACTTCAGAATAGAAACGTCCAAGCCATGACTGGTCTTCTAGTGATAATCACATTTGTATAGGCTGAAATTTAGCATTGATTATCAAGAAAAAAGTACTTGTCTTTTCAATAAAAATCTAATTGTTTCATTTTATTCTTTAAGCAGAATTTTTTGTTAAAACATTCAATGCCTTTTGCAGCCAGAAAGTTTGGCAATAAGATAAGAATAGAAGATCAAAGCAAGTCTGGAGGAGGCTGCATCGCCAATACGTGGTAATTGTATAATAGATGGTAAAAACGCATTTATCCACACTGTGGATAAAACAAAGAGGTGGGCCAGCAGGATCTGTGACAGCAAGTCAAGCCCACAAGGGCCACCTCCCTTCCAAGACGGGCACTATGCCGCTGAGGCTTGTGAGTGACAGCTCCTAACGTGCTGCCTGGGTTATGGCCAACGGCAGGATCCGCTAACGCCGACGGACCGTGCCGGTCTCATCACACTCACATGCGTGCAGCCTAACTGACCCTGGGAAACCACGCGTCGGTCTTTATCGGCTGATGCCAGCTGAGAGCTTGAGCCCAAAGTCCCAGGAAGCCCGCAGCTTCCCAAGGCTCACGGCTGTATCGTGCTGTCCCCTCCAACCCTGTGCTGCCCACTTCCATTCCTGAGCTGTACTGCAGGGGAGCGGGGAAAAACCCACCGGCTTGGACCACGTGACGTTTAATAAAACACCTGTACTTCATTGCTAAAATGCTGCTTTATTCCAATGACATACTTTTATTGGTGATTTTAATCAAGTATCTTACAGCTCTCAGATGAGAAAGGTGGAGAAAAACCTGTAATGCCTCTTCAAATTGCTTGTTATCTCTCACTTGTAACTAATTACCCCAGTCACACTGTTACGGAGTCTGAGCAGTTTTACGTTCGCTCACCAAACGACTTAAAAAATGAAATTAGACAATTAATCCCGAGCTATAACAACTAATTAGGAAAAGTATTTTCAGAATAAGGAACTTAACAGAACATCAAGACACTGACACAGCAAAATGCATGTGAAAGTAAAGCAGCTACGAGCAAACAATTTCTTGCCATTCAGCAAGTTCCACAATCGCATCCCAACCACCACTTCGTTCTTTCCCTACTCCAGTGAACAGAAGTAGTTATTAAAATGTCTTTCTAATGTGGTGAGAATGTGAGTAGCTTCTTGGACTACAGGAATGCTTAGGGACTAATTTTGCTGCCGCAGCATCGCAAGCAAATGCCACGGTGACAGATCGCTACTTTCACACAAGCCGCCCAATGGAAGGAACCGTAGCGATCTGTCCCACCGTGAGTTTTTCCTAACGCCTTATTTCGCATCATCCTCGAAGCCTGGGCTGTGCTGGTGATCCGCTCGTCGTATCTTCTTGGTCTCTTACTCAAAAAGCTTCTGACCACGCGCTCAGTTCTTGAAAATGATCACTGCGCGGTCAGCTGTGTGAGAAGCAGTCTTCAGGTAGGTAAAGCACGGGTAAATCCACTGACTTCAGCGGACTTGCTTGGCCTTCGGTTCACGCCGCGCTGGCCTGCTTGTTAGCGACGTGGAGGCAGCATTCCACGAGCCCTCCAACGAAACGCGTCTGCGGCACCGAGCGGGTTCCTCGCCCGCGCATAGAAATAGGTGCAATTAAAGCTGCCAAGCGTGAGGCAAGTAGTAAAGGCCGAAATAAGTGAGAGAGACAATATAATGGTGTGGACAGACAAGCAGACCACTTTTCAGTTCAGCTGCAGTACCACTATAAGGACGTATTGGGAAACCTTGCCAAGGGCACGAGCGGGAAGCCTGTATCTTTGGCTCCTTTTGTCACTCAAATGAGCTTCTCTCTGGCATTTCTGGCACTAGAATAACTAATAAAGAATTTGGATGATGTAATTTATTTGATAACAGGAAAAATTACCTGCAGATTCATAGCTACAGCCCTCGCTGCACTCTTAAAACCCAAAATCAGCCTTAATGGACTAACGTTTCTCTCGCTTACAGCAGTGTATCGCAGAGAGCACAACTCCGGTTAACAAGAGCTTCGCCAATGGAAAAGACCTCCCTTCGTCCCGAGTTCAGTTTGTCTGTCCGTGTTTTGTCCATATTGATTGCACGAAGCGCATACCCTGCAATTGTATGTTTTCCTTGGCAGGGGCTTTGCCACAGATAAATCACCACAAGTACAGGCAGAGCTGAATAGTATTCTTGGAGCTGTGTTTCGCATCTGCTGTGATTTACTTTCCTTAACCAAGAGACAAGGAGGTGAGGAGAAGGAATTTTTTCCTCTGAGCTCCTTCTCCCGTATATCCTTATTTGCTAAACCGCTATTTTATTTCACAGAGAACTGTAGGATATTCTGCCTGACAAGAGCTCTGCTTTTATGTAGGATATCAGACGGCAAACACAAGGTATCTACATTTTACAGTGCGGTGTACGGGTATATATGCTGTCACAATGTGCATGAAAACATATGAAACAGTCATGGGAAGTGAGGTCTCTCCACTTAAACATGCGATACAAACACAGCTACCACACAACACACTTAACAACATCTCTACGCTCATTATAAGGCCTTCCATCAAAAGAGGCAGGCTCAAGCTGTTTGATATTCTAATATTTACACTCAATTATCTTTAGAAATTTATTTAAAACGGCATTATTTTTGCATTACTTATGAGCTTTGAGTTCCCTTATAAACTCCCACTCATTCTTAATTATAATGTAAATCAGCATGTTGACATCAAGCAAGCAACCATTAACCAAACCGGCTGATCCAAACGCGGACACAGTTTGGACAGAGGCAGTGGCAAAACGCCCAGAGAGTTACAAAACCCCCCTGAACGGCTCCGTCGACATGGGTGGATCCACAGGCCTTTCAACATAGGTGCTCTGGGTAACGGCGGTTACTGCCAATAAATTTTATATAAATATTACGAAAGCGGTAAAGAGCCCATGCATCAGCACACAGACGTGTCGTAGATAAGAACTGTGGCTTTTTAAAATGTCAGGACTGAAAATGTACAACAGCCTATAAAATGTTGCTCAAGTCATTACACGCTAACAGTGATGTAAATCATTGACTACGGAAACAACGGCTGAACTAACTTTGGCAAACTAGATGCACCTCTCTCCTCGATGGGGTTCGGGCGTTGATAAAGACATGGCGTATTAAAAGAGATTTTATGAAATACAGAACTGCAAAAGCCAATGTACAGTGATTCACTTCAATGTTCCATGATACAAGCAAGTAAAATTAAAGCTAATCGTTTCTACTGAAGGAAATGTCACAGACTTTTGTGCGTTTGGGAAATTAATATTTATAAGAAGCCCAGACAGTTTAGTGTTTTTAACAGAAGACTAGGATTTTCTCCTAAACATCAAACAGAGAAGTTGCATTAAAACTCCAGTTTCTTGATTGCCACAAACCTAAATGACAGTATTTCCAAGATTTGTTTTCCATCATGTCATACAGACTAGCAACTGTACACAACGGGGAGGTTTGCAAAATCCACCAAGTGGCCATGAATTATACATTCCTAACTCTTCAAAGTCAAAGCATAATAACCTTCCCACCAAGAGCCTGCTGACAGCTGCTAGTGCTATTTTCCTAATATTTCTCATTACAAACAGGGGCGTTTTGGAATGGAAAAACAAGCAGGTATCCGCAGAATCTAACACCACACAGGTGCACATATGCATCGCACGTGTATGTCATAGCAAGGCTTTGCCTCGTTATTGAAATATTGTTTCAAGAATTTATGTAGCAATAAAACAGTAGCTGAACATCTTTTATAAAAAATGTAATTTAAAATTTTACAGCCTAATATGCATAAGACTTCATCTCACCCAATTAAATTAAAACACAGCACTTGGTCACCTCTTATGCCAATTTTGAGAAGGAATTTTGTTATTGTATGCTAATACGGAGTTTCATTTAATTCAGCTGATTAATTACCTAATTTTGTTTTCCAGTATATTGAGGATATCCCGATCAAACATGATACTTTTTCATGGGGTAACCAAAGTCACCACGTACGTTTTACAGAAACAGGATAAATTTATTCATTTTAAATGGGAAGCAAAGGTGATCTTCCAAAAACATATAATGAAATTTAATCCTGAAAAAAGAAGAAAAAAAAATTAAACCCTGGTTTTAGTGACAATACAACACTAGTGCCAGTAAAGTTCACAGTGATTGTGGGAAACACTGGTTGCAGCTGCTTATATTCTCCAGGGGAGAGATTCCCCTCGCAAAGCAAGCCGGACCCGGTTCTGTAATCGCTTCCAGGACTGCTCAGCCTGGATCGGAACCGCACAGTTAGGCCTGTACCTGCTGCTGAAAAACCCCAGACAGCAGCACTTAAGTTACTGACTAACACCAGGAACCTCTTACGATGCTTTTGTTCCGCGTTCCTAGCAGTTGTGCGTGCGTGAGTGCGCGATTGCCCCAAAACCAGACCCTCGAGACCTTCGCTGCACGGCTCTGAAGGGCGCTGCGGGAGCCGCTGGGGTCAGCTGAGTTACCGCGGGGTTCGCACGCCCCGCTCAGCCCTGCTAGGCCAGGACGAGAGGCACCGGCCCTCGGCGCGCCGGTGGTGCGAGCAGGGCGTCCGGCAAACCAAGCAGTTACGGACAACGCGAGAAGAACGGCAAGTGCCGGCGACAGAGTTACGCTGAGTATAAAGCTTTAGGTTCATGTTTGTAAATAAAATTCCAGATTTTTTTTTTCAATCTGGGTTGAATCACCCACTTGAATTACCCACCATATACAAATTTCAGTAACCACTCCCAGAGCAACATTTTCCCTTCGCGAGGACCGGCAGAAAAGTGTCATTCCTCTTTCAAATACATTTGCTGAAGAATGTTGCACTTAATATAGATTTTGAGACAGAGAGTCAATCAGTAAGATCAATTTAACATCATATAAGATCTGCGTATAGGTTTATTTTCTTTTCTTACAGCTTACATGTTTTTCCCCCCTAACATTACATTATACACCAACTTGTTCAACTCCAAATGTAAGCTTAACATTAAACTAATAAACTTGATTTTGTGTAAGAATTATTTTAGATTTGAAAAATGTGCTTTGCACAAGAGCTATTTGCTAAATAAAACAGCAGTTTCTAGTTACTAGTAATCATATTCCTGTTCATTAAAGACTATATTATACAGTGACTTTACATGATTAAATTTATTTTTAACATTTCCAAGTGATATAAATACCACTAAAGTGATTTTAAAAATATGAATGTTCAGTGCAGCCACCCCCAACCATAAATATCATGAAAAGCCAAAGGATCTTTACTTATTGAAGACTTAACTTCAGTGTTACATAGCTTCCTAACCCAACGAGTAGTCCAATTTACAGCCCGGAGGGTGAGAAATGGCTTCTGAGCTTGATTTCCCCACTCGGGGTTACCGCCCCTGCGCAGGGGACCAGCAGGCTCCAGCCTTAACAGAGCAGAAGGACAGAAGACACTGAAGGAGGCCAGGAGAGAAAATAAGAAAGGAGCAATCTCAGAAGTAAGGCAGAGAAGCAAATGGTTTAATTTGTGGGGGAACAGCCGAGTGCAACACTGACTGCAAGACACAAAATACAGCAGGCTCCAGCTGTGAATTGAGCCAAGGGTTTGTGTTTTAATTTCTTGAGGCGACCTCTGCAATTCACTGTCATATTTAATTGAAATAGTAGATGAGAAGAACCGAGAAATTAAGCTCTCCCATTTGGCCCTTATTTGAAAATGTTTTGATGAAGAGGAGAAAGGTCTTGCCTAAAAAAAATAAGGGAACTTTAATACACGAGTGTCATGGCTACCCTACTGGGTTTTAAACTAATTTACTGTACAGTCAAATCATAAAGTAAAGAGTGTCTTTAAATAACTCCTTCAGCACACACTTCCCAAAGCAAGCTGGAATTTTTAGAAGTAAATAATAAAAAATAAATAAATAAAAGTTTTTGTCGACAATTTGAATTCAAAAAGGAAACTGCAGTTTGCAATTAATATCTTACTGTACCCACAAACACAGATCAGCTGCCAGGAACGAGCACGCCGCCGCGAGGGTTTCATGACGACTTCAGTACCAGAAGCGCTCTGCAGCCAGCGTCCTCGCGCGGCTCTGTGCTCACCCGGCATCACCCCGGCACGGCAGCTCTGCGGCGCTGCCTGCCAGCGGCTAACATCTGCTGGCCTGGCAACTGAACTGACGGGGCCCCAGCTCTGAACAAAAGGCAGCTCCCAGATATTTCGTCAAGCTAGGAAATTTCTCACCAAAAACAGGTACTTGAAAGACGGCCAGTTCTTTCCGAGCACACTCGCTGTGCCCAAACGGAAGAAGAAAACCAGCCTGAAAGGAAGCGTAACAACTACCAGCATTTTGTGAATAAAATTGTACTCAAGAACTCTGTTTTCTCCATAAATCTGGATTCGCACTGAGCAGTCTGGCTAGCCTGTGCTGACAGCTACAACACTTAAAGTAGTCGCTACCACAACGGCAGCTGTAACTGGCGTAAAGCCCTCTACCACAGATACGCAGGCCACCATTACACGCTGACAAAGGTAAAAGAGAGGAATGCAAAGTACAGGCAAGACGGGAGAGATCACACAGAGGGTGACAGTTTGCTGAAGGTCACAGCCATGACTGAGGAGCCAATCTCCGGAATCTTAAAGCTAATCCTTAACGTGAGCGATGCCTTCCTCTCGTCCGCAGGCAAGGCAGACGACTGAACGAGGCCTCGGTCACATCTCCCACTCTTGGAGTTATTTACATGAAGCAGGATTTATTTTAATTTTTGAACAAGAACACAGAACACTACCTTGAAACAGCTGGAAGTCCCACAGCAAACCTGCGGATTCCACAGCGCTCTCGTGGACGGTCGGAGGTGCACAGTCTTCCAGCAAACGGATCAAGCGGATGCATGTCTATGGAGCTAAAGCTACGGAGCGTCCCCAGACTAGCGAACTACACACAAGTGGTCAGGAGATCAAAGGGCATGAGTAGTCAGACTATTTCAGATGTGCTGGCATTTATTTCATGTACTGCTGTAGCTCTTCTGACGTAGAAAAGTTATTACAATCCTACTGTAAAGAGGTTGAAACGATTTCTTAGACCCACGTGGTTTTATATTTATCTTTAAGGCAAATGGAGTTGAAATTAAATCATATTTCTAAAACGCTGACATCTTGCTAATTACAAGCAACTTCTTGTTGCTTTTCCTAAGAAATATTGGGGAGGATGCACTAGAGAAAATCTGAACAAGAAAGCGTGTTCGGATTCTGACAGTACAACAAGCCAGTATTAAAACAAAAGCAAAAGAAAAAAAAAAAAAAGGAGATTTATTTCAATAGTTGCCTGTTTTTTAAAACCTGCACACTCAGATCACTGCAAATTTGGCAATTACAGTAAACTAGTTAATCCAGTTCGGTGACAGCTCGACCTCACAGAGTCCCAAATATTGCATTTTGTTACTAGTGGCGACACAAACAAGAGACCAAAGATGTCTCTGAAAGGCCAAATTAACCAAGTAAATACAGAGGGATAGTATGGAGGAGTTCAGCACATGCTAGACAGCCCAGCAGTGAAACATGCTGACACCAAATAAATTTGTGAGTGGGAAGAACACAGAAACACTGGCAAGGAAAGGCGCTCCAGAGACCCACATTTCCACCGTAAACAGAAGCAGCAGTGCCAGGCGTGAACTGGCAACGAAGCGTGTGCCAAAGTGCATTTGGAGCTAAAACCAGAGAACTGTCAGTACGCCTGAATCATTGTATTTATCCCTCTCAGCGCGCGCGTCTTGCGGCTGCTGCGATAACTCACCCGGAGGAATATTAGAAGGTATGAAGTAGCAACGGACCGATTCCTATTTTTGAAACCTGATTTAGTGACTGCAGAGAACTTGCGTTGTGGCTCGGCGGAGGAAAAGCAAGGAGAAAGAACAAGGGAAAATAAGGTTACCAGTGAAGAAAGCCCACACCGAATCTGTCCTACAGAGCTACCGCTCGGTCAGGAAAGGGAACAGGTAATTAGAAGAAGAGAAATAAACAGGTAAACAATTCACATACATTTGCACCACGCGATAGTTCCTGCTTTTCATGTTGACAGTAGGATTAACAGACATTCCTGGTAAGATTAGGAAGTGTGGAACCGCACTGCTTTTAAAATTTATATAAGTACGCGTTAGATACGCCTGTTGAATCGGTTTTTCAGTATCCCCTAACCTCTCTCCTTCTGCTCCCGGAAGAGAGAGAAATAAAATGAGAACAGAAGAGGTCAGAGGAACAAGTGGTGGTGTGGCATTCGGATACACCGCGCTGCATGCTTGATCTCTCGGTCTCAGATGTAACCCAGACACCATGCCTTACAGAGCCCTTTTCTCAAAGCACACACCTCATTACAGTTCAAGTTCACAGCACTGGAGCAGGCAGAACGGGGTGTCAGGCGACATGGGAACCCACAGAGCAGTAAAAAAGCTGGCGGATCTAATTTTAGTTCTGCCCGCCTGGACAGTGTCCTCTTAACAAGCGCCAAGAGCGACAGAACTGACCAACAGGCCCAACTGTCAAAAATACAGAAGCGATAACTCCATCACACCAATCCTATTTGCATCTTAAATATTTATAATCTTTAGATTTAAGAGACAGAATATGGCTGCACATCTGCTCTCTCGGTCTGAACGCATGCCGTTTCATGCAAGCAGCATGAGCCTCCAGCCTGGCTCATCATCCGAAGGCTGTGGCAGACCACGCACGTTCCGGTGCTAGTTTTCTCCTCTCTCATTATACTATTCCTCCTGAATGATTCAGTGACGTGTCTGGTTTCTGTGGCATCAAAAATGCAGCAAAGGATTGATGAGGCCAAAAATACTGGTCTCAGAAAAACCTCAGCTTGACTAGTTATTTATTAGAAGAAAATATATTTCATACAAGTACCTTGGAAACCAGCAAGATATTTTGATTTCCAGTCACAACAGTGTCAGAAGCTGTAGGTGCTTCTCAGATCTCAAAAAAAACATACAGAAATTAAATGGATCCTATCAATATAGTATCAGATATAGTGACACCACATCAGCCCTGAAAAATTGCATCAAAATATACTTGTCTGCGACTCGCTAGAATTGTAATGAATGAACAAATAATATTTTACTGGATGTCAAAAAAATGCAAACGCCCCAAGTAGGCTGAAAAAAAATTGAAAAGCTTCTATATATTAAGCTGCCCATATAATGCTAATACATCCCCCCAATAAAAATAAAACAAGCTGTTATTCCCTCTAGGCCTCATCTAAGTCTTAGGTTTTTTGGTGCCTTAGAAAGGGAGATGGACTCTTCCGTATGAGCAGAGGCCACACAGACACTAAAAGAAAGCACAGAAGCAAATAGACTATCTACTGAAACCCTGCTATTAACATACTTTGATTAATAGTACCAGAGTTTTAATAACATAAAATGAATTTTATGTTATTATAAAAATCTAATTTTGCACAGAAGTGTCCATAAATTTTTGTAAATTTTGGTAATGCTACAGCATGTATTTTCTTAGAGTTGGTATATGCATAACCTTATTATTATAAAACCTAATAGCCCCTCCAACCGCTAACCACGCACAGCTCTGTGTGAAGGCACTGGGAAATCAGCTTGTCCCAGAACTAGAGAGTTTCACTCTAGATATTAGTTAAAGAAATCACCAAACCCACGGAGGTTTAAATCAGTAAAAGAATAAGAGTTCACATTTCGGTGGGATCCAAATCTAAGGCTAAGGCCACAATAAATCTTAATATTACTCTGGTGTGTTCACTGGTGTTAGGACCTACAAATCGTAATACCTTTTCTGGTGGAAGTCACAATCTAACATTCTTGTCATGAAAAGTTGTTTAAAAATATGACCGAGCTCTCCTCAGGTCTCTGCAATTTACAGTTGTGAAGAGCAGATTCTAATTGTATGTGTGTCAATCACAAACCCATCCAATTGTCATGGAAACACACAGGCATTCCAGTGAAGACTCAAATGATTAACTTGGCTGCTGGAACAAAAGTTTTATTGCTGCAATTTACTGAAAGTGTCTGGTTTGCATATATTAAGCTGAACAGAATCACAGTAACGGCCGTGCTGCTGGACACAGCGCTCTGCCAAGGCTTTCAATGGATTTGATACTTAAATTCTTTGTAGAAAACATGCATTATTGTGATTGTATTTAAGCCAGCAGGATGTTACAGGGTATACTTCAATTCTGTAGGACTCCCACGTTTTTGTCCACCCTCAAACATGACTAATTAGGTTAATTGGGTCAATTGAGAATTTAAGGCATAAGCAAGGCATATCAGGCTTAATATACTGCTTTGACAAGTAAGTATTGTGATTCTTCTAATAGCAATTAATGTGATATCCCTACGCCTTTGACAGGTGATTTTCAAAGCAGTCACAATAGTGAGGTCATAATTGCTTTTCCAAATCAAGAAACCCACTCACTTGGCTGCCATCCTCCCAGATCTGCCTTGTGATCTGTAATTATGGCTACCCTGACAGCAGGACGCGTGTTGCCTCTGAGGCAGGGCAGTGCTACTGGCATTGCTCTGCAGACCGGGAGAGGAAACAAAGAGAAACTCAGACCCACCTTCACCAAGTTCTTTAGGTACCTAAAGCCCCCACTGACTGCTGAGGAGTTAGGACCAACTCATCTAAAGCAATACAGAAAACCAGGTAACATAGAAAACTTAGAGGAAGCCTATAAGCTTCCTTACAGGCCTTCCCAGATCTTCCTACGTTCTTTCTTTTTTCTAGGTCCTTCAGCACTTGAATTACTGCCCTGAACTCCGGCCCTTCTCCTTCCAAATCTATGCACACAGGTTATGTCTCCTGTTCTGCTATCCATGCTTTGATCAGGTTATCCATTTTTTCATTTATAATGTCAATAAATTACAGGAGGAGCACATACTGTTTAGAAACTGATGAGCACATACGAGCCAGCAACTGAAATTAAAAAAGCTGTGTTCCTTATTTATACGCGTTTACCATGCGGCACATAGGAAAAAGCAGGCACGTTCCTTGCCACACAGGGATTGCACAGAGTGCATGTCCTGCAACGCCACAGGAACCTCCAATTCCTAAACAAATGTTTTAGCCCCGAAAGACAGACCTGTACAAGCAGCGGTCTGCTATCAAAAGCGCACTCGTTTAACAGGTTGCAGTTATTGACGCTTTTCAAAGTAATTCAGAGCACATATGTCAGGAGGATGCTTGGTCCTTAATATCTGTAATGGCATCACCATGCAAATATTTAGACTAACTCATGACTGTGAGCTCAGTTTCAGGAGCTGCCTGTAGTAACGAGTATATATAATTAAATATATTAATTTATATGCATGTGTAATCTGGGTACAATGGAGACACCACAAGCACAGAATTCTAGTATTTCTTTTTACGCCTTCATTTCTCAGCTGCACCTAAGTCCATACTCGTGAAAGACAGAGGAGAAATCTGAAGAACGTGCAGTAACATTTATTCGTAGATGTTAAAAGGGTGGCATCCACCCCTCTCCCAAAACGCTGAGGAAAAGAAGAAATCTGTGTTACAGATACAGCTGTGTACAGCGGCAAACAGCATCTCCAGACTCCAGCCTTACTGAACTGAAAACATGACATATATTAACCCCTTTTAACCTTTTTCTGAAATCTATCAGTCAGTTATGCCAGAAGCAGAAAGACCAAGTAAAGCGATCTGACGCCTTTCAACGTTCCGAACTGACAACTTCGGACGAAAATTGACCCACCGAATTCTTTGTCACCGTCCTCTTTACCACCTGCACAGGCCGCTGTCAGCAAAGTCAACTCTGAAGTTTCAAATCCCTAAGAAAACTCAAAATACTGTCTGGTGTTGAAAAAACAACCACGCTGGATATACAAAAAGCAGAAGAAATTTTTATGATTCCATTCATGAGTAAGAACTTACTGAAATACCACCATTAACACCATAATGCAAATATTTCTCATTTATAGAGCTTTTTCAACTTGAGACTTCAATGTATTTTCCAAGGGAAGTAAACTTATCGCCAGTAATTGCCACTGGAGACACACCGTAATGTATCCAAGGTAAAGCGCACAGCAAAACCTGGGATTAGAAATAATTTCTTTACTTCCATGTCCATATTCCTGTTCTCTGACCACCACACTGACTCCCGAGAATGGCAGAGCTCAAAAGGGAACCCACAAAATGCCATTAAAATTCAAACCCGTAGATAACGGTACATATTTCCACACGCATTTATGATTTCCTGCACACACAAATCGGTGCATTCAAACATCCTTGAAGTAATTTCCAGAGCCCCGTGAAGATTTCCTAACTCTAGTCCTCACTAGCAGTAGTTCCCACGCACGTGAGTGCCAAGAGACTGAAGCAGTAGCTACGCCGGCTGCACGCACTGTCGAACGACGACACTGAACCCGAAGGTCTTCCCTTCCTCACTTTCAGCATAACCATGGCAGATAAACATACATATTATTCAGTATGCTTCAAATTACAACGGTACTGCTGAAATCTTACGGAATTTTAGAAGAGGGACAGTTTTTTCATGCAGTTTCTACGCATCTAACTCAGCTATTTCACTTCCATGTAGATAATATTCTTTTTCATTTATACACTAACTCCAATGATTTTTCATATCACAGAAATGAAAAAGATCACATCAGCTCATTCTGCTGTAAAATTAGACACCCTTAATTGGCTACAAAAGAAGTAGACTGCAGAAACTATCCAGGCTAAATCTGGAGAACTGGGAATGGAAGAAAAGGATGCAGGATCGTGTTTATTGGAACGACGTAACACAGCAGCGTACGACGAGATCAAATACTTTATCGGGTACGGAAACAGGCATAGGTTGGGTTGTGGGGTTGGTTTGTTGGGGTTTGTTTGCCTGAAGCATTCCTGCAGGCTTTTTTGGTCTGAGGTTTGGCTGTTGTTTTTTTTTTAAAAAAAAAAAGTGACAGAGCAGTTTCCTTTCTATCTTGAAAGCACACTGAAGCAATACTAAAACTCACCATAGAGCGGAAGTATGAAGAATAACCTGGTGTGTCGCTCTTCGTAGTTAAGTCAGCCACAGTATTTCCCCTCTTCTGATATACCACCAGTACTTCATGTTATAAGACTATTTTGCAGTAAGTCGCAAATAAAAATGACCCTTTTTTTGTGTGCGTGTCCATGTCCAACGTACACAGAGGGTTTGGTGGAACCCAGAGCAGTGATGAACAGCCACCCACGGGCATACCCAAGGCAGTCGTCACTAAAGGTGGGACCAGGCACAGTAACCCTCTCGGTTACGGAAGTGGAATGTTGGATAAAATAAAAGCAACCAAAACTGTTAAGCTGCATCTGAAACTGTGGGACTTCTTAAAATCACAGCTAAATGGAAATAATTTAACTAATTTTAGGGGGTAGATGAATACTTTTTCATGATTTAGAGAAAAATGTCCCCAAGTGACTATCTGATCATTTTATGCATTAAGGAGGATGCAGCTAAATCAAATGAGGTGAAGTGGGTACAGTGTTCATCTTGAATCATAGCTAATAACATGAGTTACCCAGTCATAACCCTGACATTTCATTCCCCTGCCATACCTCGACTAAGTTTTTACATCTATGGTAAAATTGCATAAACTTCACGTTATTCCTTCTCTATGTAAATCTGCTCTTCCGAGTCCAATTGAGAAAGAAATCAGATCACTAGAAATACCCTCTTTATCCAAAAACGCATGAACAAAGCTAAAAATGTCATTGTAAGTGCTGTGTTTTCCCTTCAGTTTCTTATACCAATTTACTCAGAATCGCTCACCACCAGCAGCCCTTGATGAATACACGTACTGCCCAGGACAGTGGGGACTCGTGACGATTCTCGTTACACAGCAAACTATCCCCCTTTGCGCTTGAAATTTGTAAATGTGTCGAAATTTACTTGAAAAGCAAGGCTATGGCAGTTAACACGTTTTATTAAATAATGAGAAAAGAATGGGTGCAGAACTGCACCCTGTACTCACGCCACTAGTCCTATGGAGCTCGGTAAACTGGCCACGAGCGCTACCGCCCTGAAGCCACAGACTAGGGGTGTGAAATTTCATGCTACAATAGCTAAAAATATGTAGAAGCTGGAACAAATTCAACCTCAGTGCAAGTCTATTGAAGTATAAGACTGGCCTTAAATATTTCAGCTATTCCAGTACTCCGGACTCCTACTCTCTAACAGTGGCCAAGCGCTGGTGCCAAGGAAAAGCGCAAACAGAGACAAACTCACAGGAGTACTTTCTCAGGAATGTAGGCTGCTCCCCTGGATAACGAACCTAGATGTGCTACTACAGCAGAAGCATCTATAGCACAGCCCAGATACTGCAGAACTGCACGGGGGCAGTCCTGTGAACTCCTTGCAACGCATTGCAATGCAGCGCTTTGCCGTCGGGTCCCCGAACGCGGGATCTTGCAGTGAAGACCTCTCCGTTGCAAGGAAAGGCGGGGAATTATACACTCCACAACGGACCGCAAATTACAAACTTGGGGGATGCTTCTGAGCACTTCGGTCCAGGCGGTATGAGTGTTCTGCGTATTTCCTCTCCTGCATTGTACCAGCTTTCTGACGGAGAAACTGGCAAAGTGACTTTGCATTTACCCTTCCTCCATTCCACCACAACTACGCTGAGCCCAGAGCTCCCTCTTTTCTTTCCTCCTTAATCTCCTTCTCAGTGGTCTGTCATAAGCTCCCATGACAACCTGAGAAGCAGAGTTTTCGAAGGGAAACTGGAGGCATATTTTGGAGTACACTGTATTTTTAGTAAGCTAAACAGAGCTAAGCCATATGGTCCTACGCTTTAATGTGATGTAATCTAAAACCACTTTTTATTTTTATTTATTTTTCACAAGCTAAACCAGTCCTAGTCTGTACAGTGTTTTGCACTTCAGATGGGCCTTCTAAAGCTGTCTTTTTTGCCTGCAACCAACTTCTGATAACATGTTCTGGATGTTCTCCAGGACAAGAAAGAAATTGGAGCACTGCAATCTCCAGCATCACCTGAGACTTTCATAAAGCAACAGAAACAGGGTTCTAAACGTATCCCTGACTGCTGCACGCTTCACTGCGGACAAAACTAATCTAAGGCACTCCTCTGTAATATGTCTCTATATTGAACTGAGTCCTTCTGCTTCTGTAAATACAGAAGAACCAAGTTTAATCTGTGTCAGCTTAATTAAGTTTGGATCTCAACTCCTGGCCTTCACGGTAACTTCGAACCGTTACGCGGTCAGTTATACACCCCTGTCTCTAAGACCCAAATGCCGTACCGGTCCATGACTAGGCATCAGAGGTGCTACAAAATGACCCAACACCATCACGACCACCCCCCCCAGCACTTTTTGGGGCATTCAATAATGATTTGGAATCTTCAAGCCTATTTTTAAAAACAAAACAACTGACGGGAGATTAAAAATTTAAAAAATCACATCATGATTTGTGTGCTAAATCACCTGGTTTTCAACACATGTAAAATATGTCTGTCTTAGGCAGTGTCCAAGATAGAGTGGTCCCAGCAGGTAAATGTTTGAAAACTATGAAATTCTGCTCCAGTTTTGCCCGGCTAGCTGTTTATTCTGACTCTCTAAAATTGGGATAATTCAGAAATTTAATGCAACAGTCCTTGCAAAATCTTGTTTGATAGACAGTACTTTGAAGATACAAAAAACCCCAAATACTGTTTAACCACTAGAATTGTCTAGTAGTGAATAAGCTACTGCTACAGGAACAGGCAGCAAAAGCCTAAAGCAGAATTTCCCTTGTTTGCATTGTTTACTAGAGAGATTTAATTGACCCACCAGCAGGTTATTTTGCTGATCTCGCTGCCCGTGCTCTGGTTCTGCTCACGGATTAATCAATGATGTTCAAATCTTGTTAGCTACCTCTGTGGCTTCAAAACATCTGACTGTGCAAATTATTATTTTATCCCTTTTCATCCGGTAGGCTAGCTGTGTTATGCACAATATTGTCATAAGGCGATATTATCTCCCCTTTTAGAAATTTGAGACACCTTATAATTAAGAATTATTTATTAATATCCCTGTACCCATCAAGCTATTAACCCCACACAACACAAACGAAATTAGATCTGCCAGGAACCCTGTTAAGATGGAGTAGGATCAAGATTGAAAACTCTTGCAGCTAATCACAGAATCCCAGAGTGGTGGGGGCTGGAAGGGACCTCTGGGGATCATCCCATCCCACCCCCTGCGTGAGCAGGCACACCCAGAGCAGGGGCACAGGCCCGCGTCCAGGCGGGGGGTGAATGTCTCCAGGGAAGGGACCCCACAGCCTCTCTGGGCAGCCTGTGCCCCTGCTCTGGCACCCGCACAGGGAAGGGGTTTTTCTCATATTGAGGTGGAAATCTTAAGGCTTCTCTTTTATGGCGGTCACTTAATGATTTTTGGGCAAGCTGCCATGAGGAACGCCAGCCCGTAAGAGCAAGCAACCTACCTTGGACACTGGAAAAAGGTCAAGCCTGTCCTTGGGCTAGTGCCTGAAAGCACTCCGGTTCTAGAGCTGGGCAGGCCAGCAGTGGCAGCCCTGGCCTGCCCTGGGTAACACGTGCCCTCTCCTGGCAGATCCACGCAATGTTCTAGGCTGGCTGGTGCCTGCCTGGGTGCAGCACTAGTCCCTCTGCTAGTAACGTCAATGCACATCACTAGAGGATTTTTATTATTACTTTTCTATTAAATATCCACGTACGATGAACTGTTCTTAATGCTGTAGAAAATACACTGAATACGTAAGCTCCAAAGAACGGGCATTTTTGAATAGGTCTGGCCTTAGAGTACATACGGCAAAATCACGGGACAGCTGGGAGATACTCGCCTTAGACGTCAAAATGTCCATTAGAGGATCAAGACACAGGAAAAACAACAGAATATAAAACCGTGTGCTGGTTTTAAATATTTTTAGTTAATGATGGGCTTTATTCCATAGGGTTCATATCCCCATTCCCCCACCCTGCTGAAGCAGCAAAGTAAGATTTTCTATTATTTAATTCAGTATCCATCTAGCTCTACTGAAGGACTGTCTCTATAAAATTCATGCTATTCTCTTTCTCTATAAAATTCTGCCACTCATGAGCAGCCAGAAAAGCAAAAGCAGGTTAAGACAGAAGGGATGCTGTTTAATATTAAACACCACAGGCTTAATCGATTAGTGCCTTGTAGTAAGTTCCACCGAGCAGCTCAGTAAATCTGGGTAGAGGTGCTTTGATTTTGCTCTCCTCTGAGAAACGGGCTTACAAGGTCAGCAGAACTTGTACTGTGCTTTTTAACCTCATAATTACAGCAGGTTTAGAGCAACTGCCTCAACATATTTTATGGGACTCTTTATTTAGGGAATGTAATTGTTCTGAGTAGTTTTCATGCTATTTCCACTTCCTTAAGTATTCAGGCAAACAATTTTTCCAAAAGAATGTTTACAGAAATACTAACACTGAGTAAAAATTAAAAATGTATTTGGAAAGGCAAGTTTTGAGTATTAACGAATTACATATGACGCATGAATCTTACAGCTCCCGTACCTCATCACATCCAGACCTGCTTGAACTCTGAATATTAAAAATAGGTTGCGATTACGGAATGGAAATAGGCAGATGCTAAGAAAAGAGAAATTGATACAGGTAAATGAGCGCTACCTGATATAAAAAGTAAATGTCCCGTCACTGCTACAAAACATCTAAGGCAAAGAGATCAAACTGGCTTCTGAAACACTGGACTTTGAGGCAATAATATGAAGACTCCTCCTAGAACTAAAGGAATGAAAGTCCTCAGACAAAGGACAGATGCGTTTGTGTCTCCTTCTGATCATACTGCTGGATAAAATGCTTTTCAGTGCCGATAATGGAGCAAGTCCACTCTAATCTGATAACGAAGTCTTAATACCCAGACCTTTGCTTGAGTCAGTAAGACAGACATCGGCAGAACAACCTGTGTCCAGGCTAACCACAGAGGAGCGGCTTTGAGGTTTCTAAGATTTCTCTGAAGATTAAAGCAAAGAGATCCAAGCAAAGACTTTTAAAGATCTCTACAAGTGGAAGTTCAAGGGGAATGGGCAAAATACGAAACCCACGTTGTAAGTATAACAGAAAAATGTATCTATTTATTGGTTGAACTGCTCGGCAGTATTTTAAGACTATATTTTCTTCCTTCAGCTGCAGGAACTGTAAACAGGCATGATTTCTACCTATCACAGTTCCTTAATATATCTTATACAACCTCAAGCGTGCTACAGTCCCTCTTATTGCCCCGCTCTGGCATCCCTTCCGCATTTTCCCAAGGACATTGCCCATGTTTGTACATTTCCCCGTATGAAATTACAGCAAGTAAACATCAATGGGAAATTAATCCACTCCTGCAAAGGGACACGTCGCTCTGAGAGCAGCAGGACGAGAACAGGTTCCTGGCAGATGCTGGAACACTGTTCACTCAACACATTACAAGTACCACTGTTAACACACAATAATGCTTCATTATGCGTTTTTGAAGCGTTACTGCTTTTTCCCACCAGCGCAATTTGTGTTCTGTGTCCCTTCTCCCCTCTCTTTACTCTCCATAGAGCACCAGGACTAACCCAGTAACAGTTTGGTTAGAGGAGATTTCTTCTTCCGGACTGTTTTCGGGTTCTGTACCACCACCCATTTCACCAACAAGTCACTGGAGGATTACAGTCCCTTCCCCAGATTATTTTCCCCGAGGGAAAATGAAAATGACAAAATATTTCTTGCCTCACCTGCTCCCCATTGGTGCAGAGCCTACACCTAAAATGTAGGTGTACAATTTAGGTACACTAAAATGCTCATCAGAGCCAAAGGCTTGGGCGCGATTGAACTTGAAACAAGCTAAACATCAATTGTTTTGATTTATAGCCCCAGGAGACCAAGTCAATCACAAAAGACTAAAGTAAAATTAATTTGCCATTAAGGGCTGTCTATAAGACATGCCTAGCCTGAAATATGTAAAAAAATCAGTATTAAGTAGATTGTGTAATTGCCTTTGTTGGACAAAATGGCTTAAAATTCCATCTTCATAGTGGCCATATATCCAGAACATCCCTTTCTCCATCCAGGCATTAAACCTAGGATTTTCCCCACCATGCCACGCCGCTGAGTACTGCTGACTTAGACAAACACTGATTATACAGCATCTCAAGCTGTACCAGATTTATGATATCTCTATAACTGGACTAACTGACTATCTCTGGCATCTGTTTGGGAGGCACAGCATAAGGCAAGTTCATCAGTTCAAACCTCGCTTATAAATAGATGCTGCAGATGCATTTCAGATTAGATATTGTAGACTCTTTATTTTCCATTTGAGAACTTTGCATCTTTTAGGTAATGCACATACATAAATACCGAGCATTAACATAACAGCTTAAGAGATGCAATCTGGTATATTTTAAGCTACACAAGAATCTGCAGTTTTATGACAGCATCAAAATGGTTGTTAGATTCAGCAGCAGGTTCACGCACAGTGCCCGGTTTTCATTTCGGTGATATAAGTTGAGGTGGCATGTAGATCAAGAGATAAACTGTTAAGAAGGAGTAACCATTGTCAGGCAGCACGCAGTGCGGCACAGCTGGCAATCCTCCCATTAGCAAAGTCGCTTGGGAAGGGTTGTCTGTCATTCCTGCCACCGATATACAGGCTGCAGCCGCTCAGACGGGCCCCTACATCACAAACAACAAATTCACTTCCCAAAACTAAATTGTCTCATAAATTCCAGTCATTCAATACTGTATTTCTGTGGCTTAGATTGTGGCAACAGGGAGTGAAGCAAGCAGGAAGAGAAGGCTAATTGTAAAAGGTAAAGTTCTCTTTTATACTGAAATCTTTTTGTTATGAATAATGGACCCAGAAAGGAAAACAACTATTGATGAATCAGGGATAGAACAGAAACTGAATCATTTTCTGAGGTCGTTTAGTCTGTCAGTACTAAAAGATTTGAAAGCTTCTAATTTAGTTCTTCTCAAAAGAAGCTCCCTGCTGTTAACAACTTCACAATGAATTTTCAGCATTTAACTTCAAATCAAAATCACTATTGTAGCTTAATACTTCTTTCTCAGGGACCAAGTCAAACAGAAAGCTCACATTCTGGACAGAAAGCACAACCAGCTATTTACAGTTTAGGCAATTTCTTTGTACAGATAATAAACCAGAGTACATCTCTCGGTCCATCAACTGAAGCCTGATTACAGAAATTCTTAAATATTAGTGTACGCACTCAGTGGAGTTCTGCTCTAAGCAGCATCTACATCAATTTAAATCAAGTATCCAACTGATAGATATTATTTTAGGTGCTTTCGCTTATGCTTTAGTAGATATAATGAGAATGGCATTCACAATGATGTTTAAAAAGAAAAAAGATACATCCAAGTTTCTGCAATGGCACGGATGCAATCAATCTGCTACCACCCGACACCTGGTAAGTTCACGGGGTCCATAAAATGTATTACTATGTGTATGGGTTAGAAACTTATATTCTTATATTCTTGGCTCCTTACTCTCCTATAAAACAGGAGAGTGGAACCACCCTCCCGAGATTCATAAACAGATTTTGATTTCATCCAGGAAAATCTCCATCTTTCTCTTTGCAACAGAAAGTTCTCCCACCTCAACCCGTCTTTGCATCTTCAATATAACACTATGATTCACGGCTTTGTGGATAGTATGGTAAATTTACATCACTAGACACACAAAAAACCCCAAACCCACAGCTAAAGAGAATTTCTGAGAGCTACTTACAGCTTGTAATACAAAAGAAATTAAGATAACGCTTGTTTAATATAAATGTATCTTTTTCTCCTTTCTTATGGGTTCCATAAAAGATATTTTATTTCACTCCATATATTCTATGCTCATGTATAATGTCAGTTCCATAAGTCCTGACTCAAAGAGAGTAACTTCTACTAGCCAAAGAAATCAGCCCTGCCTATGGTCTGGGAGATTTGCCAAAGAAAAACAAGCTCCATGGTAAAGGTCATTAGGAATAAGAGACACTCTTTACACGGTGCCGAGTACAGAGACTAATCCACTTCTTTTGGTAGGAAGTACGCAGGTAGGGGACGAGCAAGCATTAGTTCCAGGCTCTTCCACTCCTGCTCTTCTAAGTATATTCAGGGAATCATCCATTTTGACCTGCTTTTCTTTTGTTTTTGATGTCATGCGCTACAAACCCCAGCATTATGCTTACTAGGACAAATCTATTGTACTGTGCTGGAAATCCTCTCTAATAGTGTGGGGGATGCTAGCAGTAAGGGCAGTAAGTCAGTTGGCTGCTGTTATCATCAATCAAGCATGAAGGCTCTGCTATTCTGCAGCCTGAATTCTTTATCTAACTGATTAGTCATAGAGGCCAACTGTATTACAGTATTGCTTCCCAACTCCCATTACAGAACTCCTCCATTTGGAGTATTAAAAAGCCAGCTGATGAGCTCAATGTTGCATGAAACATGCTTTGGAGAGGAAGGAGAGGAAGCAAGGCAGCAGAGGACAGAGAGAAGAGACACAATCCCCTTATCCCCACAGACCTTCATGCAAAAAGGAAGCCAGTGAAAGCTTGCAAATCAATTCAAAAGCAAATAAAGCAACACGAGGCCACCAAGACAAACACCAGAAAGCTATTTTAAAGTTCAGAGTGAATTAAACATGCAAAGAAATGAAGCATAGCAAGGAAACAATCTTACTGGTGGAATTAGCATTTCTCCTCCTGTTTGTTAGACAACTGAGAAAGGCATTTCACAAGAAGAGTATCAGTAACGTAACTAGGTTGAATTTGCTTTTTGCTATGCTCAGGGAGGTTTTCTATTTCAACAGCCCTCCTAAGAAAAAGAAACAGACCCCTTAGAAAACATTCCCGTTATTTTCTCTACCACGTTCTGTACTGTTCCCCATAGAGACCTTATGCCAAAGGTGGCCTCTTTTGACTTCACAGAAAAGTTGCTACTCAGCTATTTCTCTCATCCAAGAAAAAGAAAAACACCTTGCTCAAGAATCCGATTTCTGGGCTGTGACCTATTTCACTCCTTTCCCATACGCCCCTACACATGCACGCAAGCCTGCTTGCCAGTAAAGCATTAATTCAGGGACTCGACAAGAAGCGATCGTATTTTAGCCCAGAATCACCCATCTTTCTGCCTCCCTGACCTACACAAACCTATTTTATATGCTTGTGCAGTTTCTACTGCATTTTTCTTTTTCCGCTGAAAGTCACACTTTGTTACAAAAAGCTTTGAACACAACAAAGTCTGAGCGTATCGCGGCCAGCAACTTAATCTAAAAGGATGAGCATTTACCGTAACGATCCCCGCGTCGCACAGCGGCCGGGCACTAGACGACGACGCTTCACCCATACATGTATACCTTTGGATAAACGTCTCTCATCTTACACCCTTACAACCCTTGCCAAGCAAAGTTTTTCATTTAGAATTAGATCCATCTTGTCTTAAAAAGCAGAGTTACCAATCCGGCGAGACCTTTGCATTTCCTGTTTTCCAGCCCCTGGCAGCACTGCCCTGTTTTAGAGCTTTCGCGTACCCTGGGAGTCCTGGCCACTTCCCCATAAACAGCTGTGCCCTAAAAGACTCTCAAACAGCTTTTCTCTCCAGCGCAACGCATAGAGCGCCAGATATTATACACTATACCCAGTGCCTCCTCTTGCTGTTAAAAATATTCCATCCTTACCGTACCTGCTGGTTTCAATATTCAGAAGTTAAAGCACTGCTGAGCAGGCACCCAGTGGGATTTCAGAGCAGAATGTAAAGAAGAATTGCTTATAAAAAAAAGCCTGGAATGACGGAGTCCTGCAGTCAGAAACCGCTCCAGTTGCAAAGCCCTCTCCCACCAAATGCTGAGGAGATGAGAGAAACAAGAAAAACCACAGCTGGGCCCCGCCCTTCCATCCCGGTCAGATAAACCTACAAAATACACCTTCACAGAATAAAATAGATCAATAAAAACAAATCCAAGTCCAATCACTATCAATATGCAAGACATAAACCAAGCACGCCCTGTGTGTGGATATGCTGCAGCAGATCGCTCTGCCGTCTTCTCTCGTACGTGGCTACAGATAAAGGCAACTGCAGAACAGAAATAGGAATATTTTGTACTTCATATTCTTTATAACAGGAGCTGACTTTTTTCAGTTTAATATGTATCCACAGAGACCTAACCACAACTGTCATCACCGCTAGAATTTTCTCTAGTGAGTTTCTTGGGAAAGGACTGACTTAATTTTCCTCATTTGCACTGTGCCAAGCACAGTATGGTCTTAGTCCCAGCTGAGGCCTCCAGACACTGTCACAACGTAGTCACCACATGAGCAAGTTGATGTGCCTAATGCAAAACTCCTCAGCTTTAGTAGGCCGCGTGAAAGATGAGAGGATAAAGCACTGCGACGGTGGTAAACATGACTTGATTGTACTTTTACAATAAAGCTGCTTACCCCAGCTTTTTACTGCTCACTCCTCCATTCTCTCTCCTGCTCTGTTACTACCCCTACCTGGGGATACAGTTTACATTTATTATTTGTTCCAAAAGGTGCTTTGCTTACATGAGGAATCACATAAGAACTACGTACAGTGGGACAGAGGGTTAAAATGACCTTGGTGTTTTGTTTTTTTTTTTTTTTCTTTTTTGCTAGCATTGCTGAATAAAAAGGCTGAAACATTTATTTTCGAGCCAGTAATGACAGGATAAGTGTCAGACGTAACCCAAAAAAGTTCCACTAGAGCTCTCTGCAGCTTAAATCCCTGTTAAATTTATTCATATTTGATTCCACCCTCAGAAAGCCAGTCCGCTTCTGAATTTTATTGTTTATATTAGATATAGTGAGTCATGGAAATACAGTGACATGAAACCACATTTATGCTGAAGAAATCATCCCACATCTTTTCAGATTCTCTTTCCTGCTATTTCTGTAGCATGCCTCCTATTGAGCCTGTGAGTTTGATTACCCAAGCAAGGGCTAAGCGCTTATTCTTGACTCCAGTTATTTAGCTGCTCACAGTCTCATCCTGGCGTGCCAGTTTAGAGGAGACAGATGCATTCATTATCCATCAGTTACAGAACCTGAACGAGCGGATACAGGACCATCAATCTGACCTGCGCCTATGAACAACGAAGTGACAGTAACGCTCAGCAAAGATAATAATCTAAAAGTGCCATTAGTTTCCTTTTCTACATCTGCAGAAGTTACGAGTGCCCTGGGAGAGGTGGCTGCCCCTCTGCACCTAAGAGGCCAAGGGCAATCAAATGCCTAAGTTAAGCACCTCGGGGACTACTAATGCAGACCAGAACATCTTCCGAAAACTGAAATTGTGCGTTTAAGGTATCGGGTTGGCCATAGACTATAAGGAGGAACGCATCCTACAAGAAGGCACGCATCCTGCTTTGCAGGTTTGTGAGCACTGCTTTTTCCAGTCAAACACCGTTTCTAATCTAATCTCCGTACTACGGCAAAAGGGAAAGGTGACTAGTGCTTTTGGTGACTCACTGAGTGAACAGGGTGACTACGCAGCTGACAGAGGAAGTTATCTTTCATAAATAAGATGTTTCTTCAATATTTCAGATTTGGGAATCAGTATTAAGCATTCTACCTATATTCTTTTCTTCACTATAAAATGGTTCGCTACATGAGATGCAGACCCAAATATTCTATACACTTAAAAGAATGCCAGATTTAGCATAGCAACTTGCATGCAATAGCTTGCATGCTTTCACTTGGCCAGAGAGCCAAAAACTGTAGCATGTGAAAACACGTTAGAATCATAGAATCATTTAGGTTGGAAAACACCTTTAAGATTATTAAATCCAACCATTAGCCTACCACTACAAAGCCCACCACTAAACCATGTCCCTAAATGCCACATCTACATGCCTTTTAAATACCTCCAGTGATGGTGACTCCACCACTTCCCCGGGCAGCCTGGTCCAGTGCTTGACAACACTTTTGGTGAAGAAATTTTTCCTAATAACCAATACAAGCCTCCCCTGGCGCAGCTTGAGGCCGTTTCCTCTCGTCCTGTCACTGGTGACTTGGGAGCAGAGACCAGCCCCCCCTCACTCCAGCCCCTCTCAGGCAGCTGCAGAGAGCGAGAAGGGCTCCCCTCAGCCTCCCTTTCTCCAGGCTAAACCCCCCCAGCTCCCTCAGCCGCCCCCCAGCACACCTGTGCTCCAGACCCTGCCCCAGCTTCAAGCTGACAGGCCTGGAGTTCACTGGTCCCTCCTTCCAGCCCTTCTTATGGCTGGGCATCACTTTTGCTAACTCCCATCAGCTGGGACCTCCCCGTTAGCCGGGTCAGATAAACCCTGACCAATGAGGAAAACATAAGAGGAATTACTCAGTGAAGGTGTGTTTAACCCAGGAAAAGCTCCAGCCAACCAAGCGTCTTTGCTAGCTACCAGAGTATCCTTGGCCAGCATCTGAAAGTTATGCTGCAAGGCCAGTAAAACTGCAGGTAAGTTCCCCTCCTTTGTTCATCCAGCTGCCCCAAATGGTATGAGGAGAATTTGGACCCCACCTTTGATATGCTTTGAACTATTTATACTCTTGATATCAGGCAAATATCGAGTCATAGCTGTCCAACATTTGCCATTGTAAATTTCATATAACCATAAGGTCACAATGGATTTACTGTATCTCCACCAGCAAAACACCACAGTTGCCTCAAAGTTCTGCACAATTAAACATTAAAATTTATAGCTTTCAGAAAACTTCTGCCCAGCTAGTAAACTTCAACTCCTTTTATCCTATGCAGCAGAAATGACTACTGTGCACGTCTTCCATCGAACATACTAACGATGTGATTAGAAATAGAGACCACTTTAACTGTTGCAGCAGGTACAACTGCAAAGGCAGACAGGTGTTCTGCATAAAGTAGATCTACAGTAATCTTCACACTGCAGATTTCACCTTGCTCCAGGCATTCTGCATGGATCAGCTTTAATAGCACCTCATCTCAATTCTTGCTTTTAAATGTAACTAGCATCTCCATCCATCATTATTCAAGTTAACTTTTACTTTATTTTTAGAGTGATTCTACTTCTCACACTTTCACATGTTGCTTCTAATGACCCTAACATAACGATTTTTCAATTAAAAGTAAAAAAACCTGGCCTATTCAACGTTTATAATACTTTTTAGCTAATTGTTTTTGGATACCAGTTTGCAGTGATTTTACTCACTATTCATCTTTTGGTGCATTTGTGTGATCTGAAACCTTTGCACTGGAAAGTCTGTTCCCAAAGGCCACGATCCCCTGCCTGGCCAGCCTGCGCTGGGAAGAAGCACAGCTCACGTCCGCAGTAACTATCACACCAACTACTAGTGTTGCATTTCAGGACTAAACATATTTCACTCAGTGCTGTATGACAGCCATGGAGAGTGTCAGCGCTCAGGATTTGAAGGTGGGTTTTTTTCTCACTTTTTAACTCAAGCTAAAAGGGTGACGGTTTATGGTTTATGACCAAGTCAAACCTAACAAAGCTCCAAACTACTCACATATGCCCAGTCTTACAAAGGCGTCATAAAAGGTTTAAAGACACTCCTTTGAGCAGGGGCTGGACCAGATGACCTCCAAAAGTCCCTTCCAGCATAAATTATTCAGTGATTCTATGACAAAACACACTCTGGTTTCCAAAGCCTTCAGAAAGGACCCACACCTTTAGGCTTTATTCCTCTGAATTTGCAGGAGGTCAGATGCTGACAGAAACTGGGCATTAGCAATTCCTTTGAAGTCAATGGAAATTACGGCCCCTCATCCCTTCAGTGGGTTTTGGCTTAGAGGTTTTAGTGTGACTACTAACATGAAGACAGACTTTGGTGTAAAAAATCTGGTGTAACTTCTTTTACTCCACCCCTCCCACCCCAGCGTGCATTCACACATACAGTCTCCATCCCCAGATCAGATGTGCTTCTTCACCCTATTGATCTGCCTTGCAAAAAACACTTCCTTTTACTACTGACCAGCAGATTCGGAGCACAGGAACATGCTAAAGCACTCTTAAAGCCTGGTTGGCTTATCTTGACATCACTCCATGTTCCTACCCACCTACAAAGCCAAGAGTTACTAATCGTGGGATGATCTCTAAGCTATATACCTTCATGGAAAAGAGCTAGTACCCCCTACTCGTCACAGTTTTATCGGGAGGTTGTGAACATTTTCATTCAGAACTACCACAAATACTGTTCTCTTTAAATGTAAAGGACAGAAAGAGCTCCCCCTGCTTTTCAATATACAACTTCTGCTGTTGTGAAGCTGTATTTTAAAGCCAGGTCTGTAAAGGCACAATGAGATAACAGGCAGTTTCAGCATTGTTAATTCCATGCCGAGGCTGCATAAAGTCCGAGCTGATTATTCCAGATTAGCTTACCTTACCGCAACAGCAGCGTATGGTGGTTAATGCAACACATCATGCAGGAGGAGCTTTTCCTGATACCTTTTAACTGATATGCCAATATGCAATTAACTTGAATGGAATCTGTTTGCAAGTCTCAAAGCACAGTACGTATTTCCAAAGTATTTTTGCAATTACCGTGCACAAATAACACATTTTAGCTCAACTTCCACTGCCATCCGTTTATCAGGTTTCTGTATGGAAATTCCACCCAGAGCGAATGCTGCTCCGCGCTGGCCACAGCACAATACCCTCATGGTTACTACTGCGTGTAGCTACAAGGGATGGAGATCAAGACCAACAGAGAGATGGGAGATGTCTGTTCAAAATAATTCTAGCATTAATAGAGGCAACAAAGGATCCTCTCTCTCTCTGGACCCGCCAGGATCTACATCACTGAGACAAAGAGTATGCTGCCAACTTCTCGGACAAATTGCTCCCATGAAAGACCGTCGCTGCTTTAAAAACTCCACAGGAGAATGTAGTTAATCTCTGGCTCTCACTTAGGGGTTGTTTATTTGCTTGGAACAGGACTTAACGTGGCAAATGCGAGCAAGCCTGAGCCTGAGGAAGAGCCGAGAATTGTTAACAGGCTCCCTCTTATTTCTTTGAAACATTTTGTTCTTTATTCGTTACAAAACACCAAAGAGAACAACTTTCTTCATTCATTACTTATAATTGTTCCATCTGTTGTGACACAAGAAACAAAATTTAAAAATAAATGTAAAAGTTCCATCCTGCTGCCGCTTCTGTAAGTATTCCAGGCTACACAGAAAAAATCTAGTGTAGCTTCTGGCAGCTCAATTCCTCTGAACTGCAGAAGGATGGACTTCGTTTCAGACGATGTGAGTTTTTTGATCACTGGCAATGATACTGATTGCCCTTACAGCTTCATTTTTATTTCTGTACCTTAGTTCTCTTATTTATAAAATGTGAATACCAATCTCAGAGGTCTAGCTCAACTGTGTAAAACTAGTTAGAAACCAAATTTACTTTGATTTCTACTGCACCTAGTGATTTTTTAAAATATGGCACTTTCCACTTTCCTGAAACTTAAGAGTAAAGAAGCTAGCAAGGCACGGTGGTGCCAAAGCTCTGTGTACGCACCAGACCCCAAACACCGTTTGCTCCTGCGCGTACCACGCAGTCACGTAGCCTTCTGACCATACTGTGACTGGACATGTTCCAACATCATGTTTGATTTAGTGATTTGATAATCATGCAGTCAGTGGACAACCAGAATGTTACTATTTGTTTTCTCTCCGGGAAAGGAAGCACAGGAAGTAGTTGCCAATGATCTCATTAGTCCTGTTCAGTTACAGTCCTTCAGATACAGCCCTAAACCATCTTCAGGGACAGTAAATGACCCATTTTTGGACATTGTCTATGAGTGGGGAAAATCCTACACACCTACGGTAAGTTCTGGAACAAGTTTTCAAACTGCAGTTTTTGAATCAAAAAAAGATAACGACAAAACCCCCCAAACAACAGTAAAACACCACAATATGGATCTGGGAAAATGTCAAGTGCTTTCTTTGTATTTTCAGGGCATAATTAATGCTATGCAGAACTTCCTCTGCAGCTGGGATACACTGTGACATCTCTGAAGGGCTAATCATGGGAATTTAGGTTTTTATTAAGTCTGTTTTAGAAGTATCGTAATGAAACAAGAAAATTTAAAGGTTGAAGGATCTGAACATGAATTAAACATTACCCTTAACTCTGATGTAAAATAAAAATGTTAGTTCTTGCTGTTGATTTCACTTACCACTGAAAGGTGAAGGCTGAGCATATATCGTGCTCTGTTTTTATTTGGCTATAAGTCTTCATGCAATAGATATACCTACCCACATGCACAATTCTCATTTATTAAGCTCCAGTATCAATTCCTAGCACTTTCATGGGGACAGCCGATACTAAAGTGACGGAGGAAGCTGTTCTAACAGTACCTCGCTGCAGCACGTCCCCTCGAATGCTACACTATTTCACAATCTTCAATCACCCTTGTCGTGACTTCATGCTTTCAAATAAGCATATTTAAGGGTCCTAAAAACAATCACTTCCATTTCCACTTGTCCATTTCAGACCTACACAAACAGGGGGAATTATAGCTTGAGACCTCTCAACCAGTAGGTAATGCACACAGTCCAGTATTAGCGAATCTGGTATGAGGTTTTACAAGGCCCAGTGCCGGGTCCTGCCCTTGAGTCACACCAACCCCAGGCAGCGCTGCAGGCCTGGGGCAGAGGGGCTGGGAAGTGCCCGGCGGAGAAGGCCCTGGGGGTGCTGGCTGACAGCCGGCTGGGCATGAGCCAGCAGTGCCCAGGTGGCCAAGGAGGCCACCAGCCCCCGGGCTTGTGTCAGCACTGGTGTGGCCAGCAGGAGCCGGGCAGGGATGGGGCCCCTGTGCTCGGCCCTGGGGAGGCCCCACCTCGAATGCCGGGCTCAGGTTTGGGCCCCTCGGGACAAGAAGGGCCTGGAGGGGCTGGAGCGTGTCCAGAGAAGGGCAGCGGGGCTGGGGCAGGGTCTGGAGCACAAGTGTGCTGGGGGGCGGCTGAGGGGGCTGGGGGGGTTTAGCCTGGAGAAAGGGGGGGCTGAGGGGAGCCCTTCTCGCTCTCTGCAGCTGCCTGAGAGGGGCTGGAGTGAGGGGGGGTCGGTCTCTGCTCCCAAGTCACCAGTGACAGGACGAGAGGAAACGGCCTCAAGCTGCGTCAGGGGAGACTTGTATTGGTTATTAGGAAAAATTTCTTCACCAAAAGTGTTGTCAAGCACTGGACCAGGCTGCCCTGGGAAGTGGTGGAGTCACCATCACTGGAGGTATTTAAAAGGCATGTAGATGTGGCATTTAGGGACATGGTTTAGTGGTGGGCTTTGTAGTGGTAGGCTAATAGTTGGATTTAATGATCTTAAAGGTGTTTTCCAACCTAAACAATTCTATGATTCTAGGGTTGGTATTATACCACAATACAGATACAATTACTAGCACTGACAATGTTAGTTATTCCACAGCGTTTGTGCTTGACTGTACATTAGCTACAGCATCTTTTTGTCTTATTTAATTTTCTGTTAAAATCACATTTTTCTTACAATCTGAATAAAGTTATGTTCTCAGGTAATTCGGCTCAACTGAGAGGCACCTCAAGCCTCAGATACTCTAGGGCAGGTGAAATAGCAGTATATCAAATGGAGATAAAATTCCTCTTTAAACTACTGCAGAGGAAAGCAATGAAGACCGACAGAGATCCCATGAGATCTGAACGGACAGCAGACCCAGTCAAAAAGACCAGTTCTATACCCTATGCAAGAGAAAATTCATCAAGAAAACGTGTGGCATTCCTAAGCCGAGGCATTCATGTTAGAGCCCTTCAAACCATTTGTCTTTAACACTGCAGAATCATGAAACTCATGAAGGAGGAAAGGCAAGGGCACCCACAGAGTCTGTAAATGACAGTAGATGGAGGCAGCCAATTAGCGAATTGGTACGGGGATCTAAATTACAGCTAAGCCTGCACAGGCTATAAAGGATGCTCTATCATAAGGCACTAATGACTTAGGGCGACAGGAAGAAGAGAGCCTGGTAAAAACCCTATGAGGCAACAGCCGGGATGTACTGAGATGATATGAAAAACACAAGACAACCTTCATCCACATCTTGCTTCAATAGCCTGCTTCTCCAGAGAAGAGACTCACTCTGCCCTTCCTTCCTCTCTCTTCAACACCTCTAAATGTCCTACAGCTTTGTAACCCCTTGGGAGCCCTGTGTTACGCAGCTCCCTCCACCATCCCTAAGGCAGATGGTACTCCCTTCATACATCCATCAACACCATGCCTGCAGGGAAATGCTTCTGAGGGACAGGCAGAACTTCCCAGCTTTTCTTGGAGCTAGCAACTGGCTCTGCAGAAAGAATATATTCTTTTGATTAAGAGAAAAACTTTGGTAACTGAGCTGACCAGGTTTTGATTTGTTCCTCTGGTGTATCATTAGAGCTGGAGATAGGCAACTATTTCAACGAGGCATAGAAACAATTATGTGCTTGGTAAGCGAGTCCCAGAAGCATCTATTGCTATAATTTTCTTTGTCACGTATCAGCTTTTACTGTAACAAGACCTTGAGTTAGAGGAAGGGGGGAAAAAAAGAAAGGGAAAAAAAAAATCAATAAGGGTCACCGAAACTCTGCTGTGGCCAGATGAAGTACGAGATTTCCCTGGCAGCAGGTGACATACCAATTAAATAATAAACCACTACCTATTAAACTCAATCTGTAGTCAATATAATGGTCACTGTTCTGCTTACACTTAATGCTGTGAAATCACTCGTTTTCATGTGTGACTTTCAGAAAATATATTTTACCTGAAACGCAGAGATGGTGGCTGTGCACACAGGAAGGATCCTGCAATCAGTAGCAGTGAATCACTAGGTATTTGAAGAGAATTAGGGCCAAAAGTAGAAAATAAAGACCACAGATTCACAGGCACTATGTTATTCCTGTAAAACCCCCTCCATTTTTCAATAGATCCACTTGAATTTCCCCTGAGTTCTAGATCTTCAATCCCCAAAAGTAGGCCTGTAGAACCCCTACAACTCTCCGGCGGACAATCCCTTCAAAGTACGATACACTTATTGCCAGTCACCACGTGCAACCATCCCATCCATGCAAGCACTAACACACGTAACTGCCATACACATAACCTCTCTCATCCATTATGTCGTACCACCGAGGCACCAGGGCAATGTGCAGAATTTCAATTCCATTTCTAGGGTACATTCTGTGACATTAAAGCATTGGCGTAATACTCCACTGACCCGCAAGTAGGATCTGGCACTTCTGATGGCAGAGGCTGACAACAGTTGTATGTGTGCTATCAGGAAGAGTGAAGGAAGGAGTCGACTATAGGTTGATTCCAGCAATAAAAAAGCAGGGACTTGTATTTCATTCCATTTTTAAAAAGACATTGGCAGCAAATTCTGATCAAAAGCTCCAAATTTTACCTTCTTGCAAATATTTTCTTCTCGTAAAACCCACGTCTACATTCACCACCGAGAAATTAATAAAAAGCAATTCTAAAGAACACAGAGACGTACACGAAGCCCCTGCATTCCCGCTACACTCACATCAGGGCTGTTTTCTGGTGGGCAGCCTCTGCCCGTGCTCAAGCCACCTGGAAGCCGTACAGCCGACTACGAATCCCCACTAAAGCCTGGGTTCAGCTGCACTCAGGAAGCTGCACTAGCAAGGCTCAGTGCCACGCTAAACGTGTCTGCAAAGATTCCAGATAGGAAGCGGTGCCACCCAGCTGGCTTTGCCATAAAAACAACACATAGACTTGCCTTAAGAAGCCTGTGCGCAAGCAGTGTGCTACTAATGCTATAGATTATGACCATGCACGAAACAAACGACAAATAAAAGCCATGTTAATTTTGAGTCCCATGCTTGTTTCAGTTGAACATCAGTATACAACTCATTTCAAGCTCTACTGGAAATGCAGGAAAAGCACAAGCCCTTCTGACAAGCAGAACAAAGCAGAGGCTTGGCCCTCCCAAGGGGATCTGGATATGCGTGTTTCAAGGGACTCTACAAGGAAACAAGGTCTCAACACATGGAGAATCCTGCTCAAAAATTAAGTCCAAAATAGTATGGAAGGAAAGTTTGAGAGTTAAAAAACAATGGGGAGTAAGATAACTGAAGCGAACGATAGTGTTCTTACACTTATATTTTCATTCCCAAGTATCCAAATATAAACAACTTGTGACCTCCAAAAAGCAAGATTGTAGGCACTGTCCCGTTGAAGTGATCTCAGCAAGCGAATCCTTCAGGCAGCATTATCCCATCTGGAGATGAAGTAAAGCTCTAGGTTTCCACCACTGCTACCAGCCTCACGCTGTGCAGACCTGTCACCGGTAGTATCGGGAAAACAGCTGAGTAAGGGATTTCCCAGCCCTGTAAAAGAATCGGGGTTACTGCAGAGTAGCTCTGTGAGGATTATTTGCGGAATTCATGTCTGCCTCTCATTTCAATACTGTAAGTTTAAAACCAGCCTGGGACTTTTTACGCATTTCTGCATAAAATATAGAAAGAGGAAAAAATCAGATACTGGAAAGATAACAATGTGCATTTTTATTGCGGAACTGTTTCTGTTAGCACAGTAACAGAGGGGCGTTATATACCACTGTCCACTTATCTACTTTCTAACCACAGTATTCAGCCACTTAAAAAAAATTTACAGGTAAGCCAGGTAAGCACAATTTTTATATTCAAATGAGTATATTAGCTGAATGAAATCATTCTCATCTCCCTTATGAATAAGGTGAATAAGAGCCAGAAATTTACCTTGTACTAGAAATGTAACTTCTCATTCTGGGAAATAGCTTCTTCCAAATGCAAGCGAAGGATAAGGCAATAATCAGCAATTAATCTGAAATGCCAGCTATCTTAGTCAGCAATCCTACAGCAGATTTTGAAACAGAAGATATATCAAGCTTAACGTCACAAACAAATCCCAACACAGATAATTACACAGCAGCTACGTCACGCACTCAATGGTAGCCAACCCCAATGACTGCCAGCGGGCACCGAACCTTACTCTGGCATCAAAGCACCCAACGCTGCTTCACTCGAGTCAAATGAGTCATTCTTTTCGCTGGAACTGGTAGCAGTCCCTTCTTCGCTAGTCAGATCAGCCAACTGAGAAATCACAAGACAGGCTTCACCAGCGTGTTACACCTCCAGTAGTTCCAACTGGAAAGAACATCCTTGTTTCCCGCCCTAAGCTATGGAGCAGTCCTGCTGTCACACAGCTTCCAGGCTGCACCCAAAGCTGGTTACACTTAGCTGCAAATCCATGATTGCTCTGCATGTTTTATATATTATAGGGATTTAAAGAAAAAAAAAAAGGAAAAAAAGGTTAAAAATTACAGAAATTGACTCAATGCCCTAGTCAAATGTTGCCAACAAAAAGTTGTGTGTCCCCGTTTATCCTGCTTATAGGAAACCCCTAGTTTCCTGCAATGCCGCTAGTGTAACCTGCCAGCAGCACCCCAGTAAATTCGACATCACCTGGATGGCTACAAAGCAGAAGTAAGGTTTTAAAAAATTCTGTATTTTATATGCAGCTTAAACTCTAATTACAATTCTTTTTTACAGTAGTCATTAGAAGTTGGATTTTTATAAGCCAAGAATTCCCACACCATAAGTCACAGTGACTCAGTGAATTACAGGATAAGCACCTTAAGTGATTATGCATGCATGCAAATGTCCATATTGTCTTTAAAGATACTGGTGGGATTAATCAGACGAATATAATTTGAATCTCTTTAAAATGTAGTGACTGAAATACTTTAGATTTTGAGACAGGAATTTATGTAACTGAATTTAACCTGGGTGCACACATTTACACACCATATAGACATAAACAGTCCAATGAGACAATCTCAAATTATAGTATTTTTCACTAAATTATTTGAGAACCAGGTATTTACATGAAACCAAGATTAGGAGCTAAGCCTTTCAAAATTTTGCATTTTAAATAATTTTAAATCAAATGCTGCAGTCTGAAATAAGAAAGGTGACTGTTTACCAGAAAAAAAAAATCTTTTCACCATTACAATTTACCAAATATCTCTTAGGTCACCAGGATTCACATTCATTTGTTCACTGCCCACATTACACACATAATTATTTCTTAGCTCTTTTCTAAAAAGGTATTTTGGATCATACGAGTAGAAGAAATGAAGACTACTCTGCAACAGAGAAGGACCTGCAGGAAAGCAACAACAAAAAATTGAAGGAAATATGCAGGTAATCAAACCCCTAAGGGGATGATCCCTGCTTACCCTCAGAGCTGTCTGCCAGCGACAGCATCCGAACAGGTCGCATCCGTGTACCTGCGTACGGAACTGGTGGGAGTTCCCTAAAAATGAAGTTACTATTCCAGTAACAGAAATAGAGGGCGCGGAACTTACACGTCCTACATCCCGCCCAGCACTTTGCAGGCAGAGGTCCCGAGCCACCGCACCTAGACCTCATCCACTGATACAGCCCGGCCTTTTGTAAGGACTGTCTCGGAGGGACGGGCTTTCATGATCAAGGGATCTTCCCAAAGTAGGGTTTTTTCTTGATTGATTACGCTAAAAATGTAACACCAGTTTGGTTATTATGAACCTGTCTTTAAGTCAACCTTTAAAGGAGTTTGCGGTATCAGCCTCCAGTACTGTTATTCTCTTATAATCTCTTCAGTACAGTTTCTTCCTGTTCTTGGAATACCCAGCATTACCCAACAGGATCACAATGTCTGTGAATGGATCATTCTCTGAAAGTTGTGAGCTCCGGAATAAGTTTTTCTATAACAGAATGAGCTATTGCAGCCTAAACGGGACACTAATCTTAACTGAATAAGACCTGTGTAAAGAATATATTTACCCTGTCCCAGGTGGCTCAGAAGCTCTGCATCCCAGACACTTGGGTTCCGCAAGTAGCCACGAAATCCACCACTGCTACCCAAGAATTTGTCGGGCATTCACGATGTGCAACAGTAATAAAGCATCTAAAGATACAAATACACAGGGTCTGGGATTTACCAAAAGACCCATCAGAGCTGCCCCCCCATCTCTAAGTCAATGGGCATTAGACTCCTGATTTACATCAGTGGCTTGAAAAATCCCACTGGATACCTGCCTACATCTTTCAATCCCTAAATATCCTGGCAAATCCAGCTCATCCTTTTATATCCTGGCTCTCCAGTGATGGCGCTACTTTACAGGGTGTATTCCCTCCACCCCATATTACAGCTGCCTGACAAAAAACCATTAACACCTTATATGCGCTTCCCTGCCTGCATCGAATAGGTTTGTATTAAGACAGGTGAACCTCACCGACATCCACACCCCAGGACGCCTACAGCATGTAGTTTTTCAGCCATCAACCCTGTCATAAGGATCATGCAGGACTTGGACTTCTAGCGAACTTTGCATGAAAAAAGAAAAAACCCACACTCACTCACGACAACTCCAATACTACATTTTCAGTAATGTTGCCTGATATTAGTAAAGACAGCGTAAAAATCGGCCCACAACCGTACAGAACGCAGAGTTCATCGACTGCTGTAGGCAGGTTCAAGAACGGGTAGCAGCCTTTACAAATTCGAGGACAAGGTAAATCTTGTTTAAAAGGGCTCTTTGCACATGTTAAAAGCCTGTAGCTAATATCTGCAATACACTGCCAGCAGTATTCTTCCACCAGTGCATCTGTTTTAGATGTAGCAGACCGTAAAGAAAAGATCATTTCCAAGAACGGAGTTTCAGCGTACGCTTCGCACAGCCACCGCGTTCAGCAGCGTCTCACACTGGGGTATCACCGACTGGAGACCAGAAGTCTGCACCCAACCACGAGCTGAGCAGGAGGAGTACAAGAGCTTTCTCTAACAAACACTGGTTTAGAAAAACTGCACATTCGTTTTTTCATTTGTTGCCTCTACCTATTTACACAAAAATGGTAGAGACATGTTTCCGTGTACCTGTTAGAATTATATAAAGAAATTAAAGAAAAAATAAATAAGAAATCTTCACGTGGAGTCGACACCAGAACATCCCAGGCCTTACACCAGCCTTATTTACCAATTACATTTAGAAATTGTTGAAAAAACCTCACCGGAGCCACAAGCTCAGTAGCTATAGCAACGTGCTTAGCTCCTCAGAAGAATCAAATAAGATAACCTGCCCTAAAATAGATGCAAAATAGCTGTCACTGCACATGTGTAGTTTCAGAGACAGAACATAACCATAAAAATCAAATTTTTTCGAATGCACAATGCTCCCTTTTACAGAAGTCAGAAAGCTACCCTACAGGCACCTCTCCGACTGTGGGTGAGAACCGAGTTCAATTCCTTTACTCTCAGTGTTTTAAAAGCTAAATCATTTATCTCAAAGCTTAATTTTGCCTTTTAACAAATTAGACTTCACTGGAAATCATTATCTGTTTTCCCCCCTTCTTGTTACAATTCAAAGGCAGCATCTGTTAAAGAGTAAAATGAACCGCTTTCCCCTCATTACACAAAGAGTAAAAAGTCATCCCAAGTTCACATTACTTCAGAAGGTAATTTCTGTTCATCAGAACAATTTGCTATGTGTTCATTCCTTCGCAGCCAGTTTTGCAGGCTAATTTCCTCAAATATTTAGATGTAATTTGGTTTGTAACCATTAACTACGATCATGTTACAGAAATTGCACGTTTAAGTCAGCATTCCACGTCAGTACCGCTAAAATATTCTCTGGGTTGTACCTCTGTTACACTGTGCGATCATGCAGTCCCCGAAGCATTACGCCAAGAAAACAGAACCCAGCAGTTCCCAGAACCCTTATGGACCATGTTCTGGGGTCCAGGAGAAGCCCCTTGCTGAGGCATTCCCCTTCCGCAGGGGAAAAGGCGGCAGCCTGTCTCTGCCCTCCATCCGAGGGGCGCTTCAGAGCAGCCGCCCAAGCCCCAGAGGAAGGCTACCAACAACGGCTGCATCCTCAGCCATCAGACGGGTGACGAGCGGGCAGAGCCGCTCCGCCGCGCCTCCGCGCCGCAAACAGCCTGGCTTGTATCAACCCCTCTTTCTACAACGCGAACAGCGACTACTTCGGAATTATTTAAGTGCAATATGCAGGGAGGACAGCTACCGGTGCCTCGCCAGGAACCACCTCCGGAGCGCTGCTGCTCTTGATGACCTAGAACAAAAGCTACCCTGCCTCCTCCCAGGGGCCCCCTCTCCTGCGCAGCGGGGCGCGTCATGGGACCCCGCTCCCGAGAGACCTTCTCCAGTAGCTTTCTGGGAACAGCGCTGCGCCCGTTTGTTTGTCCGGATATTTATGGTTTTTTAAAAACCTCCCTGTGCTACAGTTAAGGCTGCAGAAGAGGTGGCAGAGACATTAATTTTGCACTGCAAGGAACCAAGTCAATTAACAAGAAAGTATTAATCTGCAAGCCAGTGTTTAATTTGTGGCCTTATTCACAGAAGAAAAAGGAGTTATAAACAAGCCAACTAGCAACAAAAATGTCAGTGCTAAATTGGAATTTGAGCCTAACAGAAAACCTCACATAGCAGCAAAACAGGCTTTAGGAGAACTAAACAGACACTTTCTTTTTTTTTTTCTTTTTTTTTTTTTTTTTAATTTTAAAAGTGTGAACAGTGGCTTCTTGTGAAGGGCTCTTCCCTTACTCTGGTGATTCTGCTTCTGCTCCTGAACGAGGACGATACAGATTCTGCAGATGTAGATTTCCCTGAATTATGCTAACCCTTCCCGACGTCTACCTTTGTAACAGCTTACAGATACTGCGAGCGTAACTTAAGAAAAACCACCGCTCGGTGAGCGCAGGTGACACAGACAGCTCCACCCATGCTGGTAGAGCGTGTAGGTTCATTTTTTGTGCGCCACATCTCTCATTTTCTCTGTCACAAAGTAGAATTTTATCTGTACAAGAACATTTCTTTGTTTCTTTACATCTGATTGCAGGTGAGAGCAGAGCATACATCAGTTCAGGCTCAAACTAAAAATTCTCTAACTGGAAATAGGCAGCAATTATTTTTTCTAAATAGCTTCTCCTTCAGCTTTAACGTAGTACCAAGACTACTGTTCTGTTGCTGTAAAGGAACAGATTTACATGTGTCAAGCAATAATTCACACTGGCATTATGGAAGTCCAGAAGAAGCACATCATGGAGCACATTTACAACACGACACCGAGAAATTTAACTCTGAAATTTCCATGCCTTTAACAGAAGCAAGGTAGCTCACTCCACAAATTTAACTTCTCGCTCTGAGTCTCGAGATTAGCAGTATTTAGTTTGAAAAACAGAAGTTTAAAAAGCTCTTCATTTATCTTCCACATGAACTTAGACTCCCTCAATCCTTGACACTCGAGGTATAACCCTGTAACGTGGAAATACAAAACAACGTAGCGAAGGCTGTTGCACCCCTTCGGAAACAGAGCGCAAACAGCAGTCAAGCAAAGACTGGAAGCAACTAGCACTTTACCAGGTCATTTCACTGCACTGGTAGGGGCTCGGGCTTAACTCCTCAGCAGTTTGGATTCCAGTGTGTAGTTTTCCATTCAGTAAAGCAGCACACATCACCACACTTCAATCCCTGAGAGCTAGGAAAGGGATGCTGCAGCCACTGCTGCAATGTAATCCACATACCTCCTCCATGACTTACATCCGCGAGTCCTCATCCCGTCTTGCATCTAATTAAACGCTTTCATTCATTTCATCCAGTTTAAAGAATCACATGAAAGTTCCTTGTTCATTTGGACAGCTCGTTTTGTAACACCAGGCAAACACTAGGAGAGGGACGCAAACCTATTTATCAGCAAGGAGGAAATTACGTTCAATTACTCGCAACGACCGCTCTCCACGCCCAGGTCTGTTTAACCCAACTGTTCCAGCCGGCTGTCAAAAGAAACGTTTAATACTGCAGACTGGCAGAATCGCCACAGTAGAACTGGTGGTTAATGCCAACCATAAATTAGGCAAAGGCCCTTTTAAAGTCATCATTGATTTTTACTCACAAAATTAATTTATCTGGACCGAGGGTGCCGATAAAGTTCCCGTTGCCGGCAGCGCAGCTGCGGAACTAGCCTGGGTTTAGCAGACAAGTAGTCCCAACCCTTGCAGAAGTGGAAGCAAACATGTTTGGATTTAACGTTGAATAACTTTCTGTCAGCAAGAGTTCAGAAAACCTACTGTTTATAAGGGACCATTATCTTCCGAGGATGCATTATTGCTGTAATCTGTCTGCTAGCGCCAGCCGTGAACACGGTCTCTTTTCTGACAGAAATCCAGTTCTCAGAAGAGGCCTTTTCCTGCTCGGCTCCATCACGTCTTTATCAGAGACACGTATTGAAACTCTCGGGGAGCTGCCTGGCCCATGATTTGCCTAACAGAAGCAGGGGCCCATGCACTCTGAACCACACATATAGCACATCGAACATCTCCATCAGCATCGGCGCTTGCTTATTCGCTCTACACTGCTCGTATCGACACACGCGTGGAAAATCCAGCGTGCTCTGACAAAGCATTGGTATTGGGAAAGAAGACGAGGCGCACGCATGAGAACAGGAGGCATATTTAGGATTTCCAAACGTCAGGAAGTCCACAAATACAGAGGTAAAGTCCTCTTCAAGAAAGACTTATCGTAATTTTAATTAGCTAGTTGTTGGAAGTGGATAATGCTGATAACTGCAGTATTTGAGCATTTTCATCCAACAGTCAGCAAAACCCGTCCTATTTTCATAATGCACAAAGAAATAAGAGAGTCAGTTCTATTATCAAGGTTAATCTACACTTGCTGCTACATGCGACAGTAACACTGAGATCAAAAGATAAAGAAGGTGGGATATGATTGAGAAGAGGTTATTAGGTATATTTTTTTCAGGAGCTGGAGGTGGCACATGTTATCCATGACTTACATAAAGCAGCCTCATGTGCCTCCTTGGCTGCTGCAGGAAAACCCTGCCACAAATCTGCTTGTGGATAACTTCAACCACTAGCACTGTATCTGAAAGTTCTCGACTACCCGTCAAATACAACAGATTTAATTTTATCAGCACTGAGTGAATGCAGCAAGTAACTTCATTTCCCACTCGGATTCCGAACCTTGTCTTTGAAGCTCCCTCCTCTTTAAAAGCAGCATTAGGTTTCAGTGACCTGCGCTTTGGGAAAATTGTGGGCGGGCTTCCAGTTAAAAACATGAATCATTTCAAAGCATTTACAAGTTTATTTTCCACTTCAGTTTTCCCAGGGGGATGAGGAATGGGGATTTTTAAGACAAAGCTATGCATCCATAATACTAAATTGTTTCAGCATCTCAGGCTGTAGTGATGGTTCAGCTGAATTGAGGATGCAGAGCTATAAAGTTTTAAAGATCTTTAAAGACCTCTGTGTAGTCTTCAAAGACCTTTGTGTCCAGAATTCCTATAGACTTCAGCAAGTCATGATTAGGCTCTTCAGTTTCCTGTAAGGAGCTTCACAGGAAACAAATTATAAGAGTCTCAGGAGCATTGGTGAAAAACGTATCAGTCTTGATCAAATGTGTTTTTTCCATCCTTCACTTAACACCTCTCAATCAATGTCAGCAGTATTGCAATTGATCTAATTTCATGTCAGTCACTCCAACTATTATTCAAAGATTTTTCTCAGATATACTTCCTCAAGTGGGAATCTGGGCAAGGAAGTCTTTGGGATTTTTTTTTACCCATGTCAAAAAAACAAAGAATGACAAGAACTTATGCTTGTGATCGATTTTAATACCCCTAATACACAGATGAGAAAAAAATATGTACATATATTCTTGACCCCCCTCAAATAGCTTTTTTTTCCCCCTGGTATATTTGGTATACATAAAAGAGAAATCAGCAATATGGAAAAGGGAAATAGAATCAACTGTTTAAAAGAAAATAGAACCAACTATTAGAAAGAAAAGAGACTATCATGCAGTCTATTAGCTCCCAGTACTTCGTAAACGGCTACGCTCAGACCCCAGCACCGGAGAAGGTTTTATAAAAAAACGGAATGGGGAAGACGCAGCAGGTGCAAACTCCAACCACACTCTCTTTCTAGGAGCACATTGAATTTGTCAGCTGGAGAAAATGGTTCTTTAATTGTAAACAAGTAAAACTAAACATGTCTGAAGAAAAATAACAAAGCCAGGCTTAATAACTCCGAAGTTACTCATCCTCTGTATTCTTCAGTATAAATTTAAGCAAAAGACAAATTCACTGTACTGATCCCTGTCCCTTATTCTCTCTCCAGCGAAGGATCCAATGAAGGCATCAAATGATACCTCACCTCCAGCAATGGCTAAGAAAAAGAGACATAACAAATAAAGACAATTACACTAGCAGAACTGTAAACTGAATTTTTAAAATCAGTTATCTCATGGCGACAGGCATGGACCATGAGGAAGGCTCTCTCCGGAAAGGTGTGCTACGCAGGGTCCCGCTTTCAAGTAAGCTCTTTTGTTTATGGTGTTTGGGGGACAGGGAAAAAAGGAGTAGGAACACGACAAACTGACACCTTACTCAAGGCGTCAGAATGCTTTTACAGCCCGTGTGGGGTCGAGTTCCAAAACACCAGGGAAACGGCACTGGATCAGGTCTGTGTGGGCAGAACCTTGCAGGTTAGCCTGCCTCCAGCCACAGCACATTCACACCGCCTCTCCCTCTGCTCTTTATTGCTTCATGAATCAGACACAGTGTGTTGACAGGACACAGGCCTAGCTGGTTACCTCCAGCCGCGCATGAGGAATGGTCAGGAGACAGCTGCGTTGCATCAGAAACGTGTAAGGCACAGACCCAATTGCTGCACAGTCATGTGGCACACAGGCGTGAGGAAACAAGCTAATTGATCTCCTGTGTAACACTTAACAAGCCCAACTGTAGTTACCAAACCATGCTACGGTTTAAACTGTCATATCCGAAGTACAAACAACATGCACTTGCTATTTTAATACTTACAAGAAGGTGCATGGCTGGAATATCACTGCTGCAGTAGCCGACAGCAGAAGGATGAAGATGTCTAGGATAGAGTCTTTCCCTTCCACTCACCTCGGCTGATGAACCTTTACAGATGCCTCTCAGAGCAGAGCTTCCCACAAACCTTTTCTGTGTCACCAAGGAGTTTTTGTCTTTCTCTTTTTTCCCTAATCACTGCTAGGTCTAACAATGTAGTGCGGCCCCTGCGATGCAGCCAAGGTCACAGTGGTATGGGAACAAAGGCCAGGAACTACCTTCCTTCATCACCAAGGACAGCTTGGAGCACTAGAACTCTGTTCAGAGAAACACTGAGATTGACTTAAGTGTCTTAACAGTTGTCTTTATGAAAGCATGAGAATCAATACCAGAGAACGACCGTGGATTTCTTCCTCAAAACCTCTTTGGGTAAACCCTGCATCTCACTGTTTAGCCCTTCTCCAGGCTACCGTGGGGACACATGTCAAAACCAGTGTCCAGAAGAGCCGCCGAATGATACCACATAGCTACATTAATCAGTTCTGGTTTGCCTAATTCAGTCTAAACGCAGTCTGAGGTCGCGACACGCTTTCAGCTGGGAGAAAAAACAAGACCAACCTGGAATGCCTGAAAGACTGATTAACCTTCCAGAGAATATGGCCCCGACTAAGTATAAATCAACAGAGGTTTAAAAAAGAAATATGAACTTGTAAAATTAAATCAGCGGGTCTTGGGAAGAGTACTGTTGGAAGAAAGTTTAAATTTTCAGAGTAAATGTACTGTTTCCATGGATCTGATAATTTTGAATTTACTGTTTTCTTTACAGTAAACGGGTTTATGACAAAAATCTCGATTACATAAGCAAAAATGTAGCTTCTTTTGCAGATCCCCCATGTTCACAAAGAGACCATGACAGCCGTACAGGAATGACAGGCTGTCCGTACCTAGGTACGTTTCACACAATGTATTTAGGAAAAATTTAAGACCATTCTTCCTAAATATAGAGCACAGACAACCAGGTACAAGGACTGTTAAGTTGTTAATGTATTTTTCACACAGAGTACTTAGTCTGATTGGAATCTTCACAATTAAACAAGGAGGCTATTTACTGCGAAACAATCTGCTGATCAGTTACGTGCAATCCTTCCTGTTAGAAACCAGACAGATACCAGGCCCTGTAATTTTACAATCTTTACTAACATAGTCTACAGCCAGTTAAAGACAGACGAACTTACGCTTTATTTTAAAAATAGATTTGTATGATATTAATCTTTCAGTTGTGCTACGCCACAGATCTCGCTGCTGACCTTGCCGTTACTAAAATAACATGTCAGTCCTCTGACTTTCTCCCTGCTGAGAGTCCAACTGCGTAAACTCTTTTGTTCAAACGTTGCCGAGAGGAAAAAGGCCCACTTTTCCCTCCACGAGCTAATAGGCAAACGCACTCCGGAGCAGTTACTCAAATGTCTAAACAGTATTTCTGCTAAGGACACATCACACACAATTAGATTTTCAGCAAATTAACGTCAGCCGCTGGTTGTACCTTCAGCAATTCCTTACGGCAGGCAAGGACTTGGCATAGTCTTCTCTTCCTCTTCACTACGCCCCTCTCTCTTAGCCAAGCAGATGCATCTTCATAATAAATTGGTTTATGTTGTTAAACGTATGTTTCATTTTAATCAGACTACAATTTTTTCCACCGAAATAGTGTAATCTTAACATTTAGATCAAAAGACTGACCGCAAATTCTCCAATCTTTTGCAGAATACTGTCTATCTTCATAAAACTTTTCATTTAAAATGCTACTGAAAGCATTTTTAAATGATTTCACAGATCATTTACCTTGGTTTCATAGACAAGGAGAAAGCAGTTTGCAAGATTCTGTCCAGAAACCACGGCTCTCAGATGAGTCCCCATCAAAATGTGAAAGTTTAAGAAAACTAGTCGTTCAAGAAAATTATTCCAGGGCCCTGTAAAACTACACAAGGCTGGTCTGGGTCTAGATTTATTATGAAACCTTCTATAACAGAGTTTAAAAGCCTGTGTATGATCTGGCTTAATCAAGTCCTCTCCTTAACAATATGAAAACAGACAAAGAAAGTGTTTATACCTAGCATATAGTGCTTTCTCATTTGAGTTGCTTAGAGGAAGGAATTCATATCCTCAAAAAAAATATTTTTGTGACTCTACAGGTGTTCTTTAAGAAGAGTACGAGCTTGTATTTTCAATATACTGAATATGCACTATTACTATGTAAAAGTAATTCTTCTCTGTAATGACTGACCAAATAAATCTTAACAGCTGAATTTGCAGAACAGTTTCTTTATGTCAACAGCTTTGTCGTATCAATAAATACAGCGCTAAACTAGGAGCAAGGATTATTAGCCACCTTCTGCTGTCACTTACCTGAGTAGAGCTACGTAACTTGCCTGAAACCATCAAGCAAGATTTGACTCAGCAGCCAAGAACAAAAATGACCTAATGTATCATAGCTGTCATCAGGTAAATGAGAGGAATTGAACATGTCTTGAAGAAAAGAAGAAAAAAAAAACAATTCCCTTTTGAATCACAGGAATATGATCTGTAATCTTAGAAGTTTACAGTAAAGTAGCCAGCAAACCTTGAGAAAGTAACTTTGAATTCTGAGTTAGTGAGGTGATTTCACCAAAGCTTACTATCTTTCTGCAAATTGACACAGTTAAACATAATTGCTGGCTCTCCGCTGTGCTTAAATGGATGGGTAAATGGGCGGGTTCCAACAGAGCGCTGTCATCCTACCAGGGAAATTAAAGCATCTCGCCTCTGGCAGTGGGGACCAGCGTGATATTCATGACAAGATGTGAACCGTTTCCTCGACGTCATGTTAACAGGTGTTAGCAGGGATATGTCAAAGTCTCACACCAAAACTTCACACCAGAACAAACTTTTGTGTTTTAGTCCCCTCTGGCAAATTAAGAGTTAATACTATTCTGGAAAAAAGCCACAAAACTGAAAAATACTCCATTTTAAATAGCCTTAATCTGTCAGCAGTAGACAAAGTCAAAACTTGTTTTCATCTAAAACGTCTTTCAGATGCTGTAAGTACCATACTATGTATAAGCTATCGCACTGTCGTATCAAGAGCTGGTATTTTAATATTAATGTGATTCCTTACTTTTATGTTCCAGTGGTATTGCCTTGAAGGCACATGAAGTAAAACACATCGGTATCTCGAATAAAACCTTCTCCACAGGCAGAAGGTAGTGCCATTACCTAATATGTGGTGCTAAAGCAACATGCTTACATCCTACAGCGAAGATAAAGATGTTGAGCCAATGCCATAGATCTCAGAGTTTATGGGTACAAAGAAAAGCTCAGCACAGAGCTTACTACTACGAGTACTCCTTTGAATTCAATTAAATCCTTTGGAAGAGTCAGCAGTGCGCTCACTGGAAGCACAGAGCATTACTTTAGACACCTGATATAATGAAACATTGAAATGGAAAGACAAAAGGGATAGAGGCTTTCATGGCGTGCTAGGCAACAGGCTGTCTTCCCAAGTTGCGTATTGCAAATATACGTGTATTTCTGAAGTTATAGAATCGCAGTTGTAACTCTCTAATAAATGCAAGCTTAGAAGGGCTTGCAAGAGGGGGGCAGCCTTTGAGCATTTCTATCTGAAACTGAAGAAAAAGAAAGTAGTATCCCAAGTTTATTCTCTCTCAAGAGAGAGTACTTAAAACAAGAGCTGTAATAAAGCAAATTTAACTTCATTTTTTTTAACCAGTATAAAGCTGCACTTCAGATTGGGAAACTTCAAGCACAGTCATACAGAAGAAAGAACAATAGGCTGTAAAGCGTGTCTGCTAAGGAGTGGGAAATGCTTCTGAGGAAACCAACTAGAGTTTCTGGGTCCTGCCTCAGATAATTCACACTCATTAAGTGTGCCAGAAAAGACGGAGCTGCAGCAAGGCAGCTGAGGGACTCTTCCCAGATACAATCACATTTAGACTGACTTATGAATACACAGAGAGTAAACTTCTTGTATCTACAACCCACAGATGTTACTGGAGAAGTCTAACGATTTTATGCTTGTATAGCCCTCTCCAGGATCCTAGCTGGGAGTGTTAAGGAGAAAAAGCCCTGACTTTGACTGCCAGGTGGATATCACATGCCTCACTGGTACCCTGGGTGCTTCCAACAATCCAACTGTACTGTCTACCTGTCTCTTAACAACTATTTCCTCTCAGTCAAACGCAGCCAGGTATTTAAGGTCAGCTGCCTTTTGCAAAAAAGGTAACCGTCCCTGTGCTCAAGCAGCCGAGTACCGTGACTGCGCATTACTAGGTATACTCTGTTATTGTTACAGACCAAAGAACGAGAGGGAGGGATGCGCCAAAAACTCTGCATTAGTGCTATTCAAACAACTCATCTGAGCAATGATATTTACTTTCAGGTTAATAATCTGAGACTGGAGAATCAGTGTTCCACAGATATCAGAAAAACTCAAACATAATGTTCTTTAAATAAAAGAGAGATGCTAAATACTTAGCTTCTAATAAAGGAATTTAATTTTATTTACAATCTTTATTTTTGGGTAAGAGTGATCATCAATTCAGAAGATCTGAAATGTAAATTAAGGTTATTCAACATGGTAAAGCACTTCTGGCAAGAAAAGCCGCACTGCTATTACCAGCCGGTGGCTGACCACCCACAAATGCGTGCAACTTGCAGCAGTGCCATAGTGGATTTTGCTATCAGATCGTTCCGTGCGTTTTCGGGTTAGAAGTGGCCGATTCACTCTTCCAGGATCAGCAGACACAGGTAAGAGAACAGTTTCTAATGCAGGGGATGGGAGCTCCTTACCACCGTTGCTCTTGCTCCCCCGGCACCAGCCAAACCGCAGGCACATCAGTACTACGCCGGTACACGTTGCTCTTCCTCAGCGCCGCGTAACGATTCCGCCTCAGTGATGGCTGTCGGCCACCCCGCCAAAAGGGAAACCATGCCAAACATTTTTATTCTAGTAATACTATTGTGTTCTTTCCTCTTCCCAGTACCCAAACATCCAGCTAATTACGGCTATAGTACACAACAACGAGACACAATTTACAGAGTTGTTTTATTTACCCTGAAATCCCTCAGTTTATTTGGAAAGGAAATTGGAATTGATACTTTCAGTTACATTTCCCCAAAGCAGCACATTGTATCAAGTACGTTTGGTACATTGCATAGAAACACCTTCAATTTATTTTCAATTCATTCACTGTTCAGTGGCTGGTGGCCTCTTTCCAGAAAGTGGAACTGTATACTTAAAATGGGTAACAGAAAGATTATTCTAGTTAAGTTAAAGGTTGGGGTAACTTTTGAACTTTTATTATTAAAACCTAGGTACCTCATAGCTATTTTCCACTGTGCACTAGAAAAGTCAAGTGCTTTGGTAAAATCAGAAGTCTCTTTTCCTGTCACCCATCCTATAAAAATATAAAGTAAATTAATACTTCACATCCTGTCTTTTTTCTAGCTAAAAGGAACCGAAGTAGCGCCAATGTTCTGACTTGGAATGGAAACAAGGAAGTTTGTTCCGTCTAACACTGAAGTATTTTATGATGTAATATTACACACCAAAGTAACAGCAATGTGCGGTTTTAGATTGAGAAATTAGGTGATCCGGTGTCTGGTGCAGTTTCAGCAGGTGCTTCGTTGTGCACCTAAATGCCCCCTGGTATCAGCAGAACCGGAGAACATGCCTGAGGTCAGACACATCCTTAGCTGAAAAAGGGTATTCAAACACGACCACAAGAACGTCAAACCAGAAATCTTCACCTGTACCCTACGCGCACCCTCCTGCGATAGCGTCTCTTCCAATATCTCTATTGAGTAAACTGGCACAGAATTATAAAATCACACCTGAAATTTTTCACACGACTTCTCATGCTTGCACAAGCACAAGTCTGAAAGCAGAACTTGTTTCTTAGATCTTAACAAGGTATGAAAACTACTCCCAGAACACTTCTTGCAGCATACGGTTGGATGACTTCTCTGTCAAAACACCTTCACGCCGCTACTGCGACTTCCAGCAGAGATTTCGTTCCCTTGACTAGGACACACAACCGAGGCCCCGTCCTTCCCGCTCGTTTGGCCAAGCGATTCTTTTGCACAGCTGACCAGTCCTGACCGCACTGAGCATAACCAGAGTCCCGGAGCTGGGGCCGGAGCGGTCGAATGAAGCACAACTACGCGAGCACCACGTGCGAAGGCAGGCGTCTGTGCATCGCACGCTGGCCCCGGCCTTCCGCTAGCACGCACCAGCACAGCCTCCCAGCAACACCATGGCCCAGGCCAGTGTTCCTTGTGCAGAATAACCTGCTGGACTTTCGGACAGTAAGGAGCAGAAACAGTGTCACGGAGACAGTACCATCTCCCAGCTACTAACTAACACACAGGGAGGACACGCTCCCTTCCAACACCTTGCTCCCGTAGACTTTCCCAGCACAGCCAGAATGGATGGTACAGAGATGCTGTCAAGGTGAAATGATTTGCATGGCTTGGTTTGTGTTGAGAGGGGAGAGAAGGCCTAATTGCTGGTGCAAACACGCCCTGAGGCTTTGCTCCTAGCACCTTGCCATGAGCAAGAGCAAGTCCTGCCTAGCAAGTAATTAATACCCTAAGGGAAACTGCAGTGGGCTCCGTCACAGTCCTGCACTGCATTTCCCTCATTAACACCAACCTCCACTGACTTTCAGGGAGTAGATAAGTACTTCCAATATTCCCATATTTGCTTGAGACAAAGAACCAATAGAAAATTCTCATTTCTGCCTGGCTAGACATAATTAAGAATTGCCCAGATAAACTAAGACTCGGGTCACCTAGCCAAGATAAAACGCTTTTGGATTCCAGCATTATGGATTTTCTGCCTTAAATAGTTATTGAAAAGCCAAATGGAATTTATTTTATTTCAGCGAAGTTTCACAGAAAACAACTCGAACACTCATATCTGATTGGATAAGAGCCGTTTCAAAACCCAAGGGACAGTTCAACACGTGCAATTGTATTGAATCCCTAACAGTGAATTTGGACACTGCGGGGTGGGGGCTTTGTAAGAGGCCAAACCCTGATCTTTACTGTTCCAAGAAACTTTCTGAGAATCCTAAACCCCATTAAGATGAGAGCAACCCAAGGCCCTATTTGTAGCTTTACCTCTCCAACGCAACACACAAGACCAGCCCCAGGCCCCGCTTGCTCCCTGAGACAGCAAACGCCCCAGCGCTAATGAGACAGTTTAGGGGGTGTGGGGGTTGACAGGGCCGTTCTTGGGTTAGGCCTGGTCCAGTGAGCGCAGGTCAGGGATTAATCATGGACAGGTACTTGTACTAAAGGCAAACCATGCCCAGGGGATTTCTGAACAACATCTCCTTAAAACCCACGCCTTCAGTTTAAGCATAATATGTAGTTATACAATTACAGACTAAACTGTAAATTACATTTATTTGCCATAAAATCATATATGGCTATTTCTAACCAAAGTGAGTTGAACACTGGAATATGAGACATTAGCCTTTATAAGAAGTTTTATACTAATTAGCATCATTGATAGTTAGCAATTTTGTTTGGGAAAGAAACACACACACAAAAAAGCCTGCAACATGTGTACAATTATGTGTCTTATTTAAGAATATCACCTCCATTGCGGCTGTGAGCACATCCAAAGCATTTATCACGTAACAAATCCCTGAGTTCTCTTACATAACAAATCCCTGAATCCCAATCACATTAGCCACGTACCACGCGTATTTTTTCCACATAACTGCACACCTGACATTTGCAAATCTGGCTGAACATTTTTCATCTTGTATCCCTATTTATTTAGAAATACATACTGCTTTTCAATATTCACATTATCATTAACTTTTAAAAACACACTTCCCTGTTTTCTGACTCCCTATTTTTTGATATGCCTAATTTAAATTAGTTTCTAAATGTGCTGCGTAGATCATCTCATTTATGACATTCATATATACATGTTCACATGTGATTAACACATTCTAGAGGAAAAAAAATCTTAGCATGAAATTACTTGTGAATCTCCTGAAACACTGAGAGACAATTACATTTACTTTTACATGTTATATATTTGTATGTATGTACACACACACTGTCGCCATGGCAAAGACATCATAAATGAGGAGTACAAAGACACCCATCCTTTTATGCTGTTCACCTAAAACATATCGCTGTTTGCCAAATTGAACTTGGCCATTAAACACCAATTAATTTAATGCCGCTGGATTTGGACGCAGGTTGTGCAGACTGTAAGTAAGCACATGTTCGTAAAGATATCACATTTACAGACAAGAAAGTTCCAGAATATATACATATCTATTTATTATACACCAGATTTGCTGAGGAAAATGGTTTGGGGTTTACGTTTAAGTTGCATAGCCACAGCTGCTAGAACAGGACAGACTAACTCCCTCCCATGCGTGTCTGTCACACAAACTGAACAAGTCTCTTTCGGTCGCACTTCCACTGCGTTATGCGGTCACATGCTGTCATACGTACCGCAGGTAGCAATACAGTTCTCAGGTTTATAGCAGACATGCATTCTTTAAGCTTCCGCTATTCACAACGTAAGTCTAAGCTGACAAAAAGTTGCATATAATTCTTGTGCATTTTTTTCCAAAAGAAAAGTGCTAAATGAATATTAAAAGCAATTGTAACAACAGACACATCATGAACCACTGGAGCTGTACCATGAGGCCTCCCTACGACTCCGCAGCAACGAACCACACAAACTAGATAGAATCATAGAATCATTTAGGTTGGGAAAGACCTTTAAGATCATCAAGTCCAACCATAAACCTGACACTGCCAGGTCCACCACTAAACCGTGTCCCTAATGCCACATCTATGCGTCTTTTGACTACCTCCAGGGACATACACATCTATTTCCTAGACAGGAAAGAGGTTTGCATGTCAGCTGGAGCAGGACAACGTGTGGTCATTTTCCTCTGGCAACACCTCTCTTAAGAGAGCCCAGCTGATTTGTCGCCCTAAGGTGGGAATGTGCTTTAATTCATATTACATGTAGTAGCAGAGAACTACAAACAGAAGTGGAGTTGGCCTTTGGTCCACAAGGTATATAAAACAGAGACAGACAAATGTATGACCGAGCCATACAATTAACCACATTCAAGAATAATAATTCCTACTAATAATCTGGCATGCTTACCACACTTCTCAGCAAAGATTTAATGATTGAGCTGTAGAAATGTCTCAAATTCTTAAGACTTCATTACTTTGATACATTATTACAGCATAAAAGAAGAATCATAAATCACTAAAATTAAATTACATTTGTGAAAATAAATAGACCACAGAATACTTTGCGATGGCATGTTTTTGATCATCCTTGGCGCTGCTAGCTCTCTCGCCTTCTGGGAGCCTTACTTACTAGTATGAAACATCCTTGTACCAAAGCCTTGTGCAACAAGTCCAGCAAGGGGTTTGCACTCTGCATGAGCTAGCAGTATCGTTTTGCATCTTATGACTTCCCTCTTCAGGATCTAATACTCTGACCTCAAAATGTAAACTTGAATGTCAATTTAAGGGCACGACCAGATCGCCAATATCAGCTGGGATAAGAATATACACTGGCAATATTTTACCAGGAAGATAGATTGGTTTTGGAAATAATCTCATAGCACAAAGTCATAACCATCGCGCCAGCTTCAATAACATCACAGGCACTCCCCCATTGGCTCTCATGAATTACACTGTCGCTTACTGCACAAGCATGGCGTCATGCATCAAAATCATGTAATATACACTTAGGCTGTAACTTAAGTACCGCAGCAGGTCCCCTCCACCAGCAGCCAGTACGACCCTCACACCAGGGTGAGAAAAGGACCAGCCAGACACACAGAACAATTTCTGAAGCAGGTGACTATGAGCAGAACACTGTACATCTAGATAGTAAGTTATGCACACTTTATCTTCCAAACATCGTTAGGCTGACTTTTTTATTCAATAGGAGAAAATGTTTTGATTTGCTTTTCTTTCCCGTGAAATATAATAAACGCACTTATACATTCTTAAAGAAAATTATAAAGCAGGTAGAGGAAAAAGCAACACATTAATTTCAGATTGATAGACTCATTTATACACAATTTAAAAATTCCAGAAATTAAGCTGAGCATTGCCATATGGGAGACTCAAACCTGTTCTCAAAGTTACGTTCCACGTCTTGTTACACTAATGGCTATAGTCTCAACAGCGGAAGCGTATGTCTCTCTGGTGTTGACACTGTGATATATATAAGCATCCACCTTTTCAAAGCAGCTACCGCCTATGGAGGGTTCAAACCAGGCAGCTACTGAGCACCTATTAGAAGTCAGTAAAAATTCTTCATAAGCCATATTCTCGAGCTTACTGTATCATGCCTGAGCATTCAGAGACTGGTTTTTTCCTTCTCTTCCCTTATCCCCACCCAAAAAATACAGCATGTTCAACTGAGGCATAAAATAAAGCTGAAAATGCCTGAAATTCACTGAAGGAATAGAAATAGATATAGCGCAATTTGGCTGCTGCCCAACCCAGGAACAAAAGACGTGATTGACTTAAAATACCCAATTCAAACACTGATAAACTTCAGGAAAGCTTCAGTCCTATCCCCACAACTTCAACATAGTCAGTGGCCTTACGATTTAAACATGATTTAATTCTACGATCTGCTTAACTGCAGACAGCTTCACAGCAGTGGAAAAATCTTTAAAAAAAAAAACTACTTTAAAAAAAGACAAGTCTACTCTGGCAAAAGACTTCCAAGTCATTGAGTAATACCGTGTTCAAAAAAGGAGGAGAAAGACCAGGCTTCTGTGACATAATTAAAACGATACTATAGGCAAATTTCTCTGCAATTTTAATACGACAGTAGTAAAAGGCCTAAGAAGCAGGCGTTCAGGAACATGACATTCTCAGCATAGTCCTTTCTCAAGGCCTTCAGAGTTTATTTTTATGTAAATGTGCAAACAAAACTAAGCACTGGAGTACCCATGGGAAAAAAGGCAAAGACTAAACTAAATCTGGAAAATTCAGAATGCATATAATAGAGAACTGATCACAAGTTTTAGTTGGCAGAGAGTACAACAGCAAAATAATAAAGCAATTGGATGTTAATTTTAAATTTGTACTGCTTATAGGAGGTGTGTTTTTCTCAATACCTCAGTGGCTAAATATAAATTGTACTTATTCAAATAAATGTCTTACATTTCAGGATGTGAGGATCCTGTTAATTGTCCTAGTCTCTCTAAATGTAGCATTATCAGCCAAGTTAAGTTAGAGGAAGATTGGTGCACTGCAAGATAATTTTAACACCACCCTGTAGCTAAATTTGTCTCTTACCCATGAGCCTAAATGGCAAGCTCCTTGAGGCAAATGGACAGCACGGCACGTTGACAGAGCAGAAAAAGTGGCCTTCCAAACAAGTGCTAACAGAAAGCAGTTGAAAGCACCTAAGGCGAAAATGCGATATACATTTATATATTATATGTCATTACCAAGGAAAAAAAACAAAACCACTTACAAATTTAAATTGATAACACAAGGTACTAAATTTAAGAAAATTCATCCACTTTTGGAAAGCAGCCTTTCAGAGCTAGTGAGCGGGGAGACAGGCATGCAATTACTGCTAAACAATAGTAAAAAGGAGCTATAGCTTTAGGACAGAATACAGAGACTGTATTTTGAATTCAAACTCAGCTACAGTTTGACGCTGGTCAATCTCAACAGGCTGACCACCGCTGCTGATCAATCAAGTTCCAGCAGAGGATTATAATAAAAATATATTTATCATGTACCACTTCCACAGACAAGGATTGCCAGCATTATACAAACTTAAATACATGAAATCTTTTCAATATTATCCAAGGAGCCATTTAGCCATCACTGCTATCTTGCTTCGTATTTTTCTCCTGTTTAAAAAGAAGTGTCATTAAAGGCTCTTGAAGCATAAATGAAATGTGCAATGCTGCAGCAAATCAACAGAAGAGCTAGGGATAGAACTCCTGGCTCCGAATCACTTCTCTCACTCGCTAGACAATGTCTCTGATTTCAGCAAGTTATATTGCATACTCCTAGCTAGTCCCGAGCTTTAAATGAACCCCCCAAACATTTGTAATCTCCTTGGGCAGTCAGGTTCCTCCAGGGCACGCTCCAAGGCGGCCGGACAAACGCACTCTAGGAACAGAAGCTTGACAGGGTGGATGCACGCTGCGGGAGTTAAAGGGAAAATTCAAAACCTCAAGAAGCCTGGAGAGCAGCTCAAATCACGGCAAGTGAATGCACACCAGTGTCATGCAGCCAGGCACTGCCCTCCCATCTCCCCCCACCCCCTGGAGATCCTGGCTAATATTTACAAAGATATCAAGCCAGACTTATCCAAGCCCAGCCCCTGTTCCCTAAACACACCATCTCAAACCTTCCCACTCACCTCTCTGCCTCTGAGAGCTCCCCATACCAACACCCCCAGTTTCCGAGGCACAAGAATCTTAGCGAGAGTCTGCAATTACTCTCAGTCACTACTAAATCATATGCTGTTCTAGCCACGAGCCAGCAACCCTTCACAAAGCTAAGCAGCCTGTAGCAGGCTGGTTAAGGGGGCATGTTCAAAAGACTCTGGGTTGCTCCTCAATAAAAACTCCACCTCTGCAAAGTCTTTAGTTATCACCAGTCCAGAGAAAGCATTTAAATGCTCTTAAATCAGACTTTCATCAGGGGTATTTAACACAACAGTTGTGGTAATTCCCCCTAAATTGCTTATTCATTGACAGAGACAAATTAAAGTCCATCCAGGTCTAGAAGTTGTTCTGATAACTCTGGTGACTTTGAAGTGCCCGAGGTTCGATGTTTTAATTGGGTGACCACTTATCATCAGAAGACTCACTTTCAAACACCTTGAATATGGAGCATTAAGTGGACATTACAAGGAAGCTGGACTAGCAGCCGTTCCTCTCCTCCCTACTCTACTACAGGGTGGAAGTTCAATGCCCGAGTACTGGTTACACACTACCATTACGAAATCTAAATGTCTGCTCTAATAAAGCCTTTTCTATAAGTGGAATTTAGATACCCACATAAGGTGGCAAAAACTGCAGGAGGCATACCTTGTCTTTACTTGAAACTAGATGAAACTCTCCCATGCTACAAATCGGTGTACACTACTGCAAGCTGGAATATCAAGGTAGACGCGGCTTGATTATATCTTCAAGCAATCTAAATTAACAAACTCTGTAGCTTATCCCATCTCATGCATTTGTGATAATCTTGTAGACCCAGCTTTCCTATTAGGCCCCACTGACACCTACCAAGGGCTGCTTACAATGAATCCTCAGCACAAAGTCTCTGCTCAGTTACACCACTCCGGCTTCTCTTTTCGTGTTAATAACATGAGAGAAAGCCCAGGACCAAACATTAGAGTTCTGGTGAGGTTTTTTTTGTTTGTTTCATTTTTGTTTGCTTGTTTCTTTTGTAAGAGTAAGCCAATTTACTTTAAGAACATGTAAAAGATTAATGGTGCATCAGTAATGTTTTCCTTTTCCACGTGCTTAACCCTGCTTATCTTTCTTTGGACAATAGCTTGCATTACCCACAGAAATCAAGACCCTGAAACTCAAGATAGACATTGTATTACTGTCACTTCGCCAGAAAAATCTATACTAGCATCAGAAAAGGGCTACTGTTCTCCGAGATGGGGGAAGATGAGAAAAGCAAGAGGAGGATTGATCAAAAAGCAAAAAGCATTCAAGCACAAAAACATTCTCTGAGAAAAATTAAGTACCCACAGCCTTGGTATCATATTGGGTTGGGAGGGATATTGTTGTGGTTGAAAACTAAAGAGTTTCCTCAAGTTTTAGAGCAAGAAAGAATGATTATTCCCTGAAATTCAAGGATTATTCTCCCTAAGAAGCTGTCAATTAGCATAACTTTGAACCCAGCAAAACTCTTTCCGACTACCAGCTGTAACTATGGCAACAAGATCCAGGAACATACAATAAATATGATACAGTGTCAATAACCCAGTCTTTCTCATGTAAATAGATAAAGCACAAGGAAGACAGAAGACCATTTCCAGTGCTTTAGATTCAATTTTTAGATCTCTTCAATGTTTGGAATGCTGGCACATTCCGATGACCAGCAAAATACAGAGTAAGAGAAAACTAAAGGGAAAGGAAACAACACATCTCATAGAAAAACTGTTTAGAATTTAAGAAAGAGTAAGACCACATTTGTGGGCTTTTTCCATTAAACCTGTGAAATTCTATAATCAGATATAATCTCTATCAAGTTCCGTAAATAGGTTTGAGATGGTTTCAGAACACCTACTCGGTTTAATGAATACGTGAGATCTTTCTGGTGGAATCTTTAAGTCAATCCTAAAAATAAAGTAAACAGAACAGAAAGCTTTCTAATTCTCTTTTTTGGCTACACATCCCAGTTACATCTGTAAAGGTATGGTATTTTCCCATCACCTAAAGCCCCCCTTCTCTGAAAACTAAAATAAAGCAAAAGGACCCCATGTCCTCTGACTAGAAATATAATGCACATAAAAGAGCACAAGGCACGTAAAGTGTTGTCAAAAAATTAAGCCCTAGACCAGAAAACACAGAATGGCATGTGGGAGCGAACACAGGGATAGGCAAAAAGCTAGAGACTAATGAGGAAGCTGGAGTGAAACGAATAGGGAAAAGACTCTTAGAGGAAAGTAAAAATGGAACACAGATATTCGGGAAGAGAAGGGACCGGTGATGGAATGACAAATCCTAGACAAGATGCAGAAATGACACCAGGGAAATGAAGGTTCATTACAAACAGGAGAGTTCCGAGCGGAAAAAGCCATGAAGTCACTGCCTCCTAAAAGGCTCCCAGCCCAAATGCCCTTTCTGCCTCCCCATCTCTCTCTCTAGTCATGCCTGGCTATGAATAGTTCCTATCCTGCTATAAATAGCTCGAAGCCACAGTACTAAATCGCAGCAAGAGCCTGAGACACATGCTGACCTAGGGTAACTGAATGAAGGCAATGAAGATGATTCCATCTCTATACAGATGGATCTTCAGGAGGACAGGCAGTCACTGTCACCCTCTTGCTGACTGCAGAGATTTGCTAAAGCATCCCTGCATCCGCTAGAAGGGACCATTAGAGCTGTGTATTGCCTCCAGCTAATCACTACACTATTTTTCCCTTAGGTCAAATATTCCTTTAGGGTAGGGATTGCCTCATGCAAGTCAAAGCATGCAGAATATAGTGTCTTAATATTAATCACCTATTCATGATGCCTATTTTCAGAGACATTATAAAAGATTTTTTAAAAATTAAAAACTTTACAGTGTTACATGAAAACAGTCTAAGATTAGATCTAAGCAAAGCCTCATTTGTTGAAATATGTAGTTCAATATTTTTACCTTTCTTGCTACTCAGTGACCTATTTTCTTACCATGGCAATAACCTGAAAGCACATTTGTACTTACATTCTGCTCATGTATGCCTGCTCTGCAGCAGCTACATCCTAGACCACGACCTCACCAGAGCTCAGCCTATGTGGTTTTGGCCTCACACCGTACTTGAACAGACATGAAGTAAGTTGCCTTGAGAATTCAGGTGCCATTCTCCCCACGCAGTCAAGAGCATTCATCCAGCCCAGACTGTGTATTCTCCATACATGCTAGTCAACAAAAATCCCGCTGCACAAACAAAAAAACCCACCCAAAACACCGACAGACAACAAAACCAAAACACACCACCACCCCCTGCAATGTCTAAGCTCAAGTATCCTGCTTAGAACTATAGAGAGAAAAGTTAACTGGAGATAATATACTATTTCATTTTATGTCCTAACTCAGGCTGTGTGAATAATTGATTTCTCAGTTTGGCAGATCAAACTGCATTTGAAATAGCTCCTTCTCTCACTCAAACCCTCTCAAAATTTCATTTTGACATGACACATTCCATTTCGGTCGTGTAACAAAAGCTGTGAAATGAAGGCCAGATTCACAAAATGGAGAGGAGAAAGGAGTTCCCTTTTCTCGAAGAGCTCAGCATGCCTCCACCTTCCCTCGTCGCAGTGACCCCATGAGGTAGCTGAGCCAACGCATCAGCTGCCGACTGGGGAAAGGAGCCATCGTGGCTGTGGCTCCCCGCCTGTGCTCTCATGGTGACACAAGTAGCAGGGAAGGACGTGGTAGAGACCCTCTTGGCAGCACTACCTATTAGGGTAGCTTAGATCTGCCGCAGACTGACCTCCGCATGATCAAGCCCTGGATTCAAAGTGAACCTTCCCCAGTGAAGGCACCAAAGGAGACTTACCTTAGAGCAAGAGCTTCTGAACTCAAGCATCCTGACACTCAAATCTAGTCTTCAGTTAATTCAAACAGAAGGTTTGAAGCAAGCTGAGACATTTTAATTACCTTGGAACAACAGCAACAGAAGAAACAGAGTGCCTGGGCCAGGAAAGCCTGCAGTACGCGCCTGCCTGAGATGGAAGAGGTATGACTTACAGTCGCAGCGCTGAATCAGGTTTCCTGCGTCCCAGGCAGTACTCTAACCAGCATGCTTTTGGAGGAAAGGGAAAGGATGTCTCATTTTCTCTGGTTTGTAAATCTAAACTCAGTATTTTCCTTAGCTGAAACTATTCAACTTTTTCTGCAAATAGCTTCAGAACATATGAAATTTTGTTTTTAAAGAAATCTTCCTATTTGCCAAAAACATTCCCTGAATTGTCGTGTAGTAGTAACACCCTGCACGTTGAGCATCGCTCCTGCCCAGCATTTCACTTGTGGATGAAGTGTCCGCGACTATAGGAACGGGAGAGCTACGAACTGAGATCTCGGGTTTTCAGGACATGCTGTGCTTTCCAGTAATTCTCCTATGGAGGGAACCAGGATAAAACTGGAACACCAGAACAGTAATTGGAAACGTCCTGCTTTGCACAGATGCCCAGGCAGGTGACAGCGCTCAGAGCTGCCCAGGCAGCTGGCAAACACCAAGTCTAGACGAACACCCAAGAGTTCTTTGTTTAAACTTGTTCAAGGGACTTTTGAATGTCCCGACAACTTCTTAAATCTATTTTTGTTGTTAAATGAGTAAAAATATTAAAAGGAGGAGAGAGAAAGCATATTTCAGGAAAGGATTGCTGAATACCTTATGACTAGGATACCCGCTGGGCTCTGTAAAAATACCTAAATCCTCATATACTCCATACTCCTGAATTGACTTGTTAAAAAACCCCAAAATTGTGCTCCTAACTTCCTGAGGTAATAACTTTATTACTCAAATAATATCTCCAGATATAAGACCAAGTGATTCATCCAAGGTCACAAAGAGTCTATGTCTCTTGACATCAGATTATACTTTAACTGTCACAGTTAGCACATCTAAATTCAAAGGTGAACCCTGCCAGCAGAAACTCCGGACTAGGAGCTGAGCGTTACCAAGAGACGAGATGCAGGCTGGAGCTCGCTGATGGTCTCTGGCTCTAGGAGTCAGAAGCGTTTGACACATCCTCCTCTTAAGGTGCCTCGAGTCCCACATCCCAGCCCAGCCACATTTCATTCACAGTCTGCCTGCCATGAGATCTAATCTCTGTACTACATTACATGCCCATTAAACACAATTAAGTTATGAAGAATTTGCAATTAATACTGATCCTTTTTTCCAGTACAGCATATGGAAACAAACAGGCTGTTTCTGATGGCAGTAACAACTGTGAAGTTAAAACTATAAACTGTTCCACACTTGAATAAAAACCTGAAACATGACGCTCAGGTTGATTATCTACACCCTCACAGCAGTGGTCGGGACAGCAAAAAATTCAGTTTTCCTTTATAAATTGCTACTTCTGCTTAATTTTTAAAGAATCCTTCAACAGTCTACTACGTAGCTTATGAACAGTTAATGCAAGTACTATCAGGTTTTGCCAAATTAGATATTGAATATATTAATAATTTACTGTAACTTTTAGTACCATGGTTAAAAATAGCTCTCCCGTGAGCTTGTAGTCCATATTGGATGCTGTGGTAATTATCCTCAGAATCTAAATCATTACAATAAAAACAAAATAACCAGACTGAGCAGAAGCAAAGCCAAATTTTAATCTTCGTGAGTAACATTTCTCACTTTCATGCAAATCCCTGTGCACGTACTGAAGGCCATTGAAACAGAGCTAGTTAATTAGAGATGCTAGTAAAATTAAGAAAAGTATCCATGCAAAAAGTGAGGAAAAAGAGCCATCTCTAAGCCTCTCTTTCCACATGAAGGATTTTAAATCACCTCCCTTGCTTTCGTTATAATCCTTCCTGGTTTTTTTTGTTTTTGGTTTTTTTTTTTTTGTTTTTGGTTTTTTTTTTCTATTTCCCCCTCTCTACACTGCCTCCACCTACATACAATCACTATGGAAAATAAGCTCATTATAGTGCAGCATGGGTAAGCGACTGCAGTCAGAAATGAACCAACTGATCCAGCAGCTGCCACTGGCATCACTGGAGAAGTGTGAAGGCATCCCCTGTAGACAGGAACCTACGCTGAGAGGGGATCCAGATCTGTCTTGATGAGTTTATGCTACCAGAACAAATGTTGGTTTTTCCCCCATCTTCCAGGTCATCCTGCCAGGATTCCCTGCTACAACATGTTAATCTCAATTACTATGGTTAATATTGTACTAGATTCTTTTATTTCTACATTAAAGCTAGTTACATGGCAAGTGTGGTTGAGGACTTCGTAATCATAGAGTCAAACTCATCAACAGCTACACAGCTGTCTGCTCCCCAGGAAGCGTTAGCACATTTACCCTATATTTTAAGCTATTTTAGTTTTGTCTATACAGACATAACTGACAAGCAGCCTCTTTGCATTTCTTCATATTTAATTTGGTCAGAATCCGGACATGACTCAGCTGAAGTCAGTAGGAGGACACAATTAATATGATTTTGTCTCACGTTTGTCATATGAGATTTATGTTGCCATAACAGAGATTTATGCATTAATAAAACTGCTATTATTAAACTTTCTACAGTATATCAGTAATAAGGATTACACAAATCATCTCATATGGGGGAAAAGCAAAAACCACTATACAAACACTTCTAGATGGTAAGCATTTTAATGAAGTTTGTAGTTCTTTCAAATAAACAATGCCTATATCTTTTATTGTGTTTCCACACAGCATTCTGTGTAAATTGAGAAAAATCTGGACCTTCACTTCTTAAGACATGATCAATACATTCAGTTTGTTTTGTAACAACTATCTGGAAAGAGGGAAAAAATATTAACCTACGAGTGACACTGAAAATTAACGTGAATGATTTCTATCTATTAAAAATAAAAAATTACATTTAAATAAAAATACATAAGAATTAAAATCAAAGATATATTTAAAATGCGCTAACAGATTTTCTGTATTTATACTTATGTCCCAAAGAACTCCAAAGAGATTCACAAATTACGTTTTCAGTACATCTTTGCAGATCTCCTCCCATTTAAAAATAAATGCTATTTCAGACCTTGGCAAAGTCAAATGATACAAATACAAGGGCAGGTGTCAGACCCTTAAAAAACAAAAAGACAAGAAAAGCCTCTAAGGTCAGTTTAATAGGCACCTTCAGTGCTCTTAAAAATCTCCCCTGTATATCTCACAATAAACTCAGGTAATTCATTGGACTTGCGTCCAACAAAATCCAGCCCAAAAGTTATTATAAAAGCTCACATTTGACCAGAATTTGTCTGAGGCATATTCTATTCCATCATCGTCATTATATGGAAGGTGCACTTGTTTGTCTGTCTTCCTCAGCTGGCTGTTGTAGCAGAAAACCATCCGTCCTGCCCCGTAACTAACTTTAACTTAGCAGACTGTACAAACAAAAGAGAAACAACACTTTAGTAAGAAAACAGATGGTGATATCTTTCTTTCATAAATTTGTTGCAGAGATAGAGAAAAAAAATTCAAATGATTGCCTTGAGCATCCTCTGATCCTAAGTTTAGACAGCGAGTTCTGAGACAGGTTAACCACTGAGATCAAAGCACATTTTGCGATCTCGTGTACCTGCTGTCTAGGATCAGCAAAAAGACGACGGCAATCCAGAAAGCGACAAGTGTAAGGGAAAGGGACATCATAGCTGAAGTTCCTTCCATTCCACTAGAATGGTCACCCAGCCTTCAGAAATTGTTGGGCCTCTGGAAGATAGTTCAAACCTAGATTCCCAAAGGGATTAAGGGAAATGGGAGGGGAGCCAGCAAACTGAAGGCAAGTTTTACGTACCAAACATTCTCTTCGCTAATTCACAAGGCATGAAATTGCCTCATACGTTATTTGGCTTTGGACCAAAGCAAGTCTAATTTGCCAATTCCAGAGAAAAGCAAATCAATGTATACAAAAGTGACACGTGTAATGCATATGTCTCAGAGACTTCAGGATTAAAATATGTAACTGCTTTCTTAGGAAAACACATTAAACACCATGTTACTGACCCTTTTATTCTCAGGAAGGTATATAATTTGCTTCCATCCCACAGCCCTGTATAAGACATCATGTACTTCATGTTTCAAGTCACATGCACGATCGTGCACGTCCTCTGATTTCCATAAAAATCCCGTATACAGAAAGCACAAAGTAACAGACACTAAAGGAATAAAGTATCTTCATTGCATCGTTTGGGCCGATCACAGTGCAGCACCGCCACTACAGAACGTCAATTCAACTAATGGATAAACACCACCAGTGTTGCAACTGACCTTCTTTCCTGTGCGTGCTAAGCTTCTCAGCACGAGTACTCTACTTTTCGGGATTGATTCGACCATATCAGGGAGGACATAACATCAGGGAAAGCACTGAAGAGAAAATATGCTCCTTGGTGAGCCAGCTGTGATACGCTGAAACAAGCAATGCCATCTCTGTAGCATTTCCAAAAGATGCTGTTACTGACTATTCTAAGCACGGTCCTATTCCATGTTAAAACAGTCTCCTGCTCTGAAAAGTGTCTAAAAATTGCATGGGATTTCATATTTATTGCTTCAAATCGCAAAGCAAATTCTGCTTATTTTGCAAACCCAAAGATTGGTTCTTACAGCTACTTAAATTCCACCCAGAGTTATGGCAAAGCCATTTCTGATTCATGTACAACATAATAAATTTTTCATATATATATTATCTATATCCATAAAATAACCATATAAAATAAATATCTAGCGAAAATGTGCTTCCTTAAAAGAAATGTCATTGACAGTTTAGAAGACAAGTATCAGGTTATTACTATCGGAAAAAATTCTGACAGATTTTCAAAGATAGAAATTTTGTAATAGAACAAACAGCTCCTTAACTTAAAGGCAAGATCTCGAATGATTCACAAAACAACCATCGTGCTCCTCTTGCATTTTGCTTTGTGCGCAGGCTGCGCTTGCAAGTATTTGCAGAACAGACATTCATGTTATTCTGAGCATAAGGTATGATCAATGCAAACAACCTTTAATATCCCCCTCAAATTACATTTGCTCTAGCATAAAAATCAAAACACTCCCTGTATGGCAAAGCACCTTAGTTCAACCAGTGAGGACAGATGCACCGAACAAGCCTGTAACGCTTCGGCTCCACACGTAGGCAAATTTAGCAGGCTAAGATACGTGCTGTATTGCTGGATAGCTGCAAGGACAAAGGCTGGCCTGAGAAAAGCCTTTTTTTACAGCATAGCTAGCTTTCCCAGCACGCCAGGCCGCGTGCAAAGCGATCCCAGAGAGCAGGAGTGTCCGAGTGGCCTGCGAGCAGCATGCTGTCTACTGAAGGACTGCTGTGGATCCAGGGCTCTTCACTCACCTGTTCCTAACCTACGGGCTCATCGGATGATTACGGCAAGCTTGGGTAGCAATAGGCCGTTCCCCAAAAAATACACTACTGTGAAACGTGCTAGTGAAAAGAAGGAGGAGTCTACTTCCAACCCACTTCCTTCACACTCTGAAGAGGCCTTCGGCAACATTGGTGGCCAAAAGCAAATACGTACTGTTAGTCTGCAACACACAAATTAGACCAAAAGCAATACTGCAGGCACAGTCACACATGTCCTTTGTACAGAATCACAACCAAATAGTTTCTACTTCTTTATTTAATACTGCTTGCCTTTGATTTTTTTGTTGTTGTTTTTAATCAAATTACAGCATTACAAGGTTACAATATCAAGGGTATGTCAAGGCACAGGGGCTTGCAAAAGTGAATCTCTTGTGATTTCTGCATGAAAAAGAAGGGCTGCAGTTTCCCCAAACACAGAAGTCCTTTACACTACCTATTTAAGAAAATAACCCACAAGGTACCAGAAGAAAAATAAAGGCCACTGCTATTGTAAAACTAATCAGGATATATTCTCTCATTTGCTACCCGTTAAAGGAATTCTTCTCTTTGCAATGATTATCTTGAGTGCCTCTAATTTCCTTTTCAACGTTTTTTGGCAGAAATCCTTACAGATGCAAGACACAGAGAACACATAAAAGACAGAAAAACATGCATTTCAAAGTACAACCACATATCTTTAAACAATCTATCTGCCAATTTTAAATTAAATACATGAAGACCTTACAATAAATTTATGAAAGGAAGAGAAAACAAGTGGAAATCAGATTTCATTCATTGGTCCAAAACAGTTCTATTCTAGCCTTGTTTCAATTTGTTTTGCTCTAGGGTGTTTGAGGATATAAAATGCACCTGCACGAACAAATCCTGTGAAAATACTACAAAGAGCAATTGCAACCTAGTGGCCTTAACTTGACTCATCTCTTTGGAATTAAGTCACATTAACAGCATTCTGCTGAGGAATATCTGCATGACCAACAGAATTAAATGGCAGTTCAATGAGTTACCAGCCTCTAACAGTCTTTTGAGCAGGAACAACCAACTGAACAGATTCATTAACTTCTAGCTAGGCCCTAGATCAAGATTATGATTTTGGATTGCTCGATCACATTCTCTCCAGAATATTTGGGGGTGGGACACCAAAAAAACCCTCCTTTTACATGTTGCTTAAAAATCTACAGAATAAATTACTGAGATTTAGGAGGATTAGGGCTGTGACACTGGAAGTAGCTGGTGACAGTGGTGCAACTGCAGCTGGGAGAAAAAGACTAAAAATATTCAACTAGTAGTGAACTGAAAATATACAACTCCAGCTAGTGGCTGGAGTTGTATCCACCAAAAAGACGAGTGACAACATGGCTTGATAAATTCTCAGATTATTGGGTTCTTTAGCTCCTGGGTTCTGTTTCATTCTCCTTCAACAGCCAGCCCTTCCCAGCAGTTTTTCTTCTTGACCTCACAATCCACTGAATAAACCACAGTTTCAGTCTTGCACCCTGTCACCCATTCATCACTCTGCCAAGTCCCTTTGCTGGCTCTGTTTCCCAATTTATGCATGATAAAATTCTGTAAGAGTTTAACAGCGCAGCAATTTATAAATATTTTTATTACACAAGACAGGCTTGATGCTCAAACAGGAGGTCAGAGGTACTGGCACTAACTTCTCAAATTTTTCCATTCTGCTGTTCCTCCCAATTGCTCACAACTAGCTATCCTCAAAGAAGAATGTTCATGTTGATTTGTAATTATCTTTTCTCTCTGATAAGCCCACTTCTTTAATAGTGGGCAATATCTCCTTTTCATATGTGAAATATTAGAAAAATGAAGAGACTGGGCACCTATCCCCACACCGAGTCATGAATCAGCCATAGTCCTACTACTTACTAAGTCCAAGGCACAGATTCCCACGGCAACATATGAATCCTTTATTATTGTAACATTTTGCTCAGATAGATATTCTGGAGATGGGAAAACCACTGTAAACAGCAATGCAAACATGCTTCAGTGGTAGACTGAACTGAAGCAGGGCCACTGAACCAGCAGGTGAAGCAAAGGATCAGGGTATGGACTGCACATCTGCAAACCACTGCTCTGTACTAGCAGATGACAGCCTTCTTGTAGCCAGCTATTACAGCTTCTTGTCAAAGTCAATTTAAGCCTACCACTTCCTGCACACCTGAGAGGCATAAAGAAAAAGCTTTTATAAAGAGTTATGGGGCTGTCATTCAGGAGAACAGCAAATGCTGCAGTATTTTGAAGCCGTCGGGTCCAGCAGAGGTGAAGTCTACGTATTTGTACGGGAAGAGAGGCTGCACAGCCTCAAGGCCCTGCAGGGTAGGGTCCACAAGCCAGTAATTCCCTTCCCCTCTATTAGCGTTATGCATTAAAATAGCTGAACAGTGGTGGAAACAAAGAGTCCACAGGGGGAGAGAAGTTGTATGCTAAAAAGACCTTCTCAAGGAGAGACGTTAACAATCCAGAACAGTAACAACCTCTTCCTCTCCTGGCTTGGTTCGTTCTCTGGCTTACCAGTTCCTTGTGTAGGTGTTGCTATTCTAGACACAAGTTCTCCCCACACCACAACCACCCGTCACTATGCTTTATAAAGTTAATCCAAAACTGAGGTTCTGTAGTGAAATTATCATCTAAGTAAATTGTAGGGAAAGCTGATGAAGAAATGTAAGAACTCAAAACACTTGCTACTCAATTACCACTCTCAGTGCTAACTCAAAGTATTACAGAAAATTATTGCTGAGCACTCTGAGACCAGTTTGTTAAGACACCCACTGATATGAATACTTGACCCTGCACTTAAGTATTTAAATCTTTTTAAGGTTCATAGCCCACCCGTTCCCCCTTGAGGTATAATCTGACACACAGCCAAGAGGAAAGGCTGTTCAGAGCTCTAACAGCACAGAAACCCATTTGCAATTGCTCTTTTCATTTGTCCTCTACAAATCAGTCAAGGACCCAAGCTCTTCAAGAAATACTGCTAAATTGGACTCTGGTATTACTACAATTGCTCAGTAGCAAGGCTGCAGATGGAGTTAATTCCCAAGGACTAAGAAACTTCAGAGCACCCCAGTAAAAAGACTGATAAAGGAGAGGAAAATGTGAAGATAGTCTCAAAGTGGTTTGTGCTCAGCATGTGCTGAGCCTGGCTCCTCCCTGGGCTAGCTAGTGGGGGGAGCTGCTAGTGCTCCACAAATATCTCAGGCCCCATCCTCTGCTGCACCGCCTTGGATTTGCACGTTCTTCTCTTCAGTGTGTGCAGCAAGGGTGTCACCTGCAGAGCAAAGCAGAGAGCACCAGAGGTGGCTCACCAGCAAAGGTGTGTTCTCAACACTGCAGGTCACATGGGGACGGAGCAAGAGAGGGGCTACTGTGAGCAAGTTCTCCCAAAACTCAATTTCTCTTCAACAGAGACGAGGAAGAGAAAGGCGGCAGGGACAAGGTCAAGCATCATCAGGTTCCATTAAAGTTCTCATCAATGTTCTTATTTAAGAGTCATTAGTCAATTGTTTTGAAAAGAAGAGCTATTTCTGCTATTAGTTTTGGCGGAAATCAGGGCGATTCTACCTGTCAGAGGAACAACATCCAGAAAGCACCTCCAAATCAGAGAGGGACAAAACACAAACACTAATTACTTTTTTGGAGGAAGCTTGACACATTGAAATATATGAAGCATCATGGTTGTGACAGAGAAGGACTGGGCTTAGCAACTCTTTTCTAATCAATTCTAAATCGAGGCTATCTACTCATGCAGAGAGCAGATGTGCAACTCTTCCCCATCAAGAGGTCACACATTCAAAAAGGCACACAGAGTAATACTGTTATATAGTCCTACATCGCTCCAAAGCTTCGTTCCAGTTTCAGTGTGACTGGCAGTACACAGTGACCATGCTAATGCCTCTGTAGTTTACTGCACTTACCCAGCTTTCGAAAATTCCTCATAAGGTCTTCATCTACCAGGCGCACAGGTCTCTAAACATTCCAATTTAATCTGTGTGAATTTTAATCCTTTTAGGACATGTTAGAGATGCACGCATTTATTACTGGTCTGTTCTACTCACCAATATTGCATCCAGGAGAATAAATGTTTGTGACTACCCAGCAACACATTCTGTAAAGCAAAGCATCTCAAGCACTTCACAAGTATCAATTACGTCGCGTTATGTAGAGATAGTACTGTTCTCCTTTCGCAGATTTTTAATTTCTTAAAGAGGTGGAATAATTTAGGAGAATTTGTCTACAATAGGATTAACATGCAGATGCTGCAGTTGCTGTGCACAGAGATTCTGGAGACCTGGTAAGGGTAAGCCTCATAACCACGTACATGGTATTCGTTTATTATTTTGTAAACGTCTCTTTCCGTTTTAGAGAAAGTCTATACCTATGAGGCAACCTAATGAGAAACATGACACTAACTGATAAAAACCAAAGGAGATGGCGTCTGAAACGCAGGTTCCAGTAGGCAAGAAAAGGAAGGAATTCATTTCAGCTATTGCTTAAGTCCCGTGACTCGAGCAGAATGCAAAGTGCAGCAATTACATTCAAATACGATGAATGCCATAATTATGACTTCAGAGATAAGTGGAAATATTTTGAGAAGCAATAGTTCAGCTAAAGCCATATTTAAAATAAGGAGTGCTAGACGTTACCTACTATAAAACAGTCTTAAGGGATTAACAGTACTTGTATTTTTAATTGTTTATGTCTAACGGATGCTGTATTGGAATTAAAGAAATAAAAGCTCCTGTCTAACACGCTACCAATAATAACTGCTACTTTAAACACATGAAACTCTTTCTGAATCAAGGAGGAACTAGTGTCCAAGTGTTTTAAGGGACACTTCATTTCTCCCCAAAGACGTGTAAAGCTGAGACCTTCCATACTTGCGATGAATATCAATGACAAATGCCAGCTTTAAAAATAACAGAGAACAAGCCAGGTCATATAATTTCCTCTGGGGTTATTGGAAGAAGTAATTTAAACATTTATGCCCAAGTTTAAAAACAATCAGGAAACAAAAATTGCAGTTATTACAGATGAAGTTTGATGGGAAGACTGGTCGTCTATAAATGAAAGGCCTGCCTTATGTAATTTTCTTTTTTAAGATACAGAAGATGACAGCAGGAGAAGGATACTTTATCTTTACAAGTTACGGGGCAGAAAGTCACAAGAGGCCAATGTGATTTTCGGCTAATGTGCTATTTCTGAATGTGAGATTAACAACAGGTATTTCTGATTTAGTTTGCTTTGTTTTAAAATAACTTCACTGCACGCTAATACAGAACCTCACAGCAGCCATAACTCGAAGGCTGTTCATAAGTACTAGCAGAAAATTCCATGATGAATATCATCCTCCACTTCGAGCAGGGAGGACAGTATTTTTCAATAAACTTTACCAACTATTTCTAAAAAATACTGGCAGAGGTGGCAATTCTTCTGTTTAAGCCAAAGCAAAAACTAACCACGTACATCTTTCCGCCAACACGCAGCGTGTGATTTCAGTGATGCCCCGTAAGGAATACACGGAAATTTGTGACAAGGAACAAAGCTTAGAAAGATGGAGAAGATGGAATGAATGTCAAGACAGAAAACGGATACACAGATTTATTGTATGGCTCTGAGAAGATGAGAATAAACAGAAGTTTGAGAGAAACACTGAAAAAAGGACAGTCAGCAGTTGGACGAGAAAATCATATAAACATTATGTTGGATAGTCCAAGAGAAGAAATGTCAAGGACTTTACAAGAGATTAGGGAGAGAATGGTATGAAGTATAGGCACAACAAATTATGCTTTTGCAATTGAGAGGGCAGTTTGCATTACAGAAATAAAAACGAAGCACTCTCAGAAAGCAAAGAGCGCCTGCGTGTTACAAGGCAAGACAAAAGCACAATGTTACACAACTACAGTGACAAAAAAACCCAAACGTATAAGCCCACACAAGCCCCCAAGGATCCTAATTAAAGAGAACAGCGCTGACCCATAGTCCTATTTTCTCTCATATATGCAGCCAACAAACTGCAGAGAATTCCAGCAGCTAGAATTGACAGTGACATTTTAAGTCAATGAGAATCTATTTTACTCTTCCTCCCACAACACAAATGAATAGTAGTGCTAATGAAATTCCACTCCTATTATAAACTGACAAACACAATCCTGCATTTATGCCTTCCAGCAAAATTTGCCTTTTTACAAACTCAAGCTATTCTGAAAAACCCTGTAGTCACAATAGGACAAAACAAAATGCCACTGTCCCCTGCACTGCCCTTCTTCCAATTAGCTTAACCTCAGTGGACCAAGATAAAAATTTTTCTGCTGTATTTTACACCTACAGTTTTGGATGAATCGTATGGAAATCTACTATTTTAGCCACAGACTTTAATACAGCCCAGTTATTTATTTCACATTTGATCAAGTGTTTCTGACTGAGGATGGGCTGCTAATTCATTACATAACTTGCTTTAAAAAAAAAAAAACCCAACACAAAAATCCACACACACTGGTTTCCAGCGCTGTCTTCTCCAAAATGCCAAGGGATTACGTTATATCCATCAAACTGATTATATGCAAAGAATTGGTTGGATTTTGGACCAAGACACAAAGTGTAATCTGTGCATATTATTATTCAGAAAAATGAGAGAAAATATTCTTATTCCTTTCTTTTTGAATGAGTTTCCTCAAAAAGGCTAGATAACCTTTGCCTATTTAATTGGGGTATGTAGGAATCTTCGTATCTCTCCATCAGAAGTGTACAGAGAAATAATTCTGTGTTTCTTTCAGGCAAATAATATTTATAATATTTACTATAATATTTACCAAGCAGGAAACAGAAAAAGGAAAAATAAAGAGGTTACCGCGTTGTACTGTGAGCTGTGTGCTCTCACAAGCTAAGCAGGGCGTGATCCAACGTCACACACCAAATGCACCAGATGACGCAGCAGGTGATGCCCAGTGCCCTCCTCTCCTCTAGCCTGTTATACAGCAAAGGAGGAAGGCAAGAGCCTTCTTATTAAGCTGAGCTGTAAGGTGGTCGATTACCCATTAGTGATTGCAAACAACTCCACGGCACATGTGTGTCTGCTTGACGAATTCCGTTGTGAGTGAAGACTCCACCCCACCCCCCCAGTCTCTAGTTTGTACCTAACTCTTTCCTTCCATCCCTGAGAAATTATGCACCCCGCTGAGCAGAGTCAGTAAAGTGCTCAGCCTGAAAGCTGCCTAACATGACACATCTACTAGCAAGCTCCCCCAAATTTGAGAATTCACATTGGTATCTGCTGGGATTAAAGACAATAAATAAATGCAGCATGTCAGCATCAAAATCCAATGTTTTCTGTATTTAGCTTCTTTCAACATAGCTTTAATACAAACTGAATGGCATAAGTATTACATGTGTCACCAGTCTTTATAAAACAGCTTTTCTAGCCATTGTGTAAGCCCAGACCTGTACTGTTCCATCCCTTGCTTCCACCACCATCCAGACGCACACTTCAAAGAATAGTCTTCCAAATTCCTTTCTAGAGTCTACCTTCATCTGAACATCACGTATCAATGCCCCAAAGATGCCTTCTCCTGCTCTTGACTTAGTGTCTTCCGCAGGGACCAACTGAGCTTCTAGTAGTTAAGAAGTGGATCCCAGGTATCTCACCTAGTGCCTTGTCAAGCTGATAATCCCACAACTCTCTCTTGGACCTGGAAACCTGACTTTCCATTGTACCACAATAAATAATAGCCAAAAGCAGCGTGGCCAGCAGGTCAAAAGGAGGTGACTCTCCTGCTCTACTCCGCTTTGATGAGACCCCCCTGCAGTGCTGCATCCAGCTCTGGGGCCCCCAAAGTAAGGGCATGGACCTGTTGGAGCGTGTCCAGAGGAGACCGTGAAAACAATCCGAGGGCTGGAGCACCTCTCCTATGAGGACAGCTGAGAGAGTTGGGGTTGTTCAGTCTGGAGAAGAGAAGGCTCTGGGGAGATATTATAGCAGCCTTCCAGCACCTGAAAGGGGCCTAAAGAATGCTGGCGAGGGACTTTTTACAGGGTATGTAGTGATAGGACCGGGGTGATGGCTTTAAACCGAAAGAAGGTAGATTTAGATTAGATATATGGAAGAAATTCTTCACTCTGAGGGTGGTGGGGTGCTGGCACAGGCTGCCCAGAGCAGCTGTGGATGCCCCATCCCTGGAAGCGCTCAGGGCCAGGTTGGACGCGGCTTTGAGCTTCAGTGATTGGGAAGAGACATCAGCCAGCCAAAGACAGGAATAAGTCAATGGATGAGTTGTATATACATTTCCACCTGCTGGCAGAAAGTGTTTACACAGCAGTAGTATGCTTTTACAGTGGTTTAAGCCTGGAATAAATCCAATAAATCAGTGGAGTTTTTCTTGGTTATAAAATGAACACAAAGCAGCATTTATCGTACAATGCCACTGGCTCTAAGATTATTACAGAAAGTCTGCTTTTGATAAGGCTGTATACCTGCAGATCTGGGGCCCTAGTATTAGTCTAACTGATGGTTTGGGGTTTTTTTATGAACAACTGAGGCTACCAAGACACATGGCAGTTTCCCAAAACTGTGAGTAACAAACTTAAATTACTAAACACAGAAACGTGTTATGATGGTGTTAATCAGGTCCAACACTCAGCAAAATAAGTATTTCTCAGTTGATGTTTCTTTGAAGGTAAAAGGTGTTGTAAGACAGGACTCAAAGGAATGAGCTGGTATTCACCACATACCACCGAACCGCTGTAACATAAAACCAACTGTTCTCGTTTCTTCGGACCCGATTGTAGCAAAGCACGATAAAGTCAATACTACAGCTGGAAGGGGCCCTTTCCAAAGCACTACAGCTACGTCAAAAAAGCCACCACTGCCTATAAACAGAGAGTATGAATTAATCTCTGTTCTCCCTTACATCAATGAGTATTTCCAAGCACAGACACCACACCCCCAACCTCACCTGGGGATTCTTCCACACTGCGCACTCCAGGCTTTCATCTGATTCCACTTTTAACACTTCAGATTCATCATCAGTGCGTTTATCAAGTGTATTCCCTGTGAGTTCAACATTCAAGTCCCGAACAGCAGTGTGAGCTAAACATTTATGGAACAGGAGAAACTGAGTCATCTCCACTGCAGGACTGTTCAAGAGGCATGAAGAGACTAGTTTACCAGTTAGCAAACACTAACATTCTACACTCCTTTCACAAAACCTTAGTCAAAATGTTGAAGTCTCTGCTTTCTTTGCCTTCTGACCTTGATGACATGTGCGACAAGGCTGTTTTCGAACATATTTCCAAACTCAGCTCCATTAAAAAAAAACAACTTCTTGAAGGATATACTATTGCATTAACACATGCTGGAAAGCATCTAGCCTTTGTGCGGCCCCCTGTGTCTATAAATACCCAGAGAGTGACATGCAACTACCAAACCAAATCCAAACTTCCTCCAAGAACGCTGAAAATGTTATCTTTGTCACCAAATAAAGTGTTACTTCTTTGTGCCAAAATAACATCCCATACATGTATATAGTAAAACCTGAGAAAATACCAGCAGATATTTTCACAAATGCTTAGTGCCAAGAGAAGAAATTCTCAAAATGAGAAGTGCTACGATCCATTACAGCATTCTGAATTCAACCTCCTGTCACGCAGCTCACTGAGGTAACTATCAGTTCTCATTCTCTACAGCTCTCTTCAGGAGAAGCAACACTTCAGGAAAGCAAGAGGATTACTGTACAATAGGGTTCAGTTTATTTAGAGGAAGGAACATGCTGAAGATAGTGCCAATGGAAGAATATGCTAATGAACATTTTAATGAGGTAAATCTGCCCTCATATCCCCAATCAAAAATGCCCGAGGTCCACTTTTGCAATGGTAGGTAGCAGTTGCAAGAAACAAAAGTCACCCTTTCTACTGATGTGGGCGATGCTAAAGCTGCAACAATTACTGGAATTCTAGTCAGGAAGGAGAGGAGGAACAAGTGATGCTTTGAGCTTCCGAGACACACCAGGGCATGCTTCCCTTCTGTTTCTGAAGGCGCTGTTTCAGGGAAACAGTCCCTGCCAGGACTCTCCTGGGACAATGCACCTCTGCAGTTGTTCAAGTGTAACCCTCCAGATGGGGAGAAAATTCAGCTTTAAATCTATATGGCAATGGTGACTGTTTTATTAGAGTTTAATGCTCTTGACATTGCTACGTAGGTATTGCAAGAGCCTATTTCAAAATTTAATGAAGTTATCAGGTTTTTAATGGGAAGACCCTTTAAGTTGTACAAGGAAAAAATAGTCTAGCAAAATTCTTATTGGCAATTTTTGAGAAGTCTCTGCTGCAAAGTTGGCAAGTCAGACTTGCTCCACGAACATCCCTGTCGAAGACAACAGCACTGATTTATAAACCAGATATAGCTTTAAGGAAAAACAGAAAGCAATGTTTAATCAGTGCTTACCATAAAGCTTTTTCTAAAGCATAATTTGAAGTTTACAATGGCAGCATAATACTGGAATTACAAGAAATCAAGAAAGTAGCTAAAGCCAAATAAAATTGCCTGTCCTCTTTTATAAAGTACACTTTTTAACACCTGAAGAAAGAAACAATCAAAAACAGTCACCATGGCAGGGTGCAGTAGCTGAAATGGCTGCATTTCAATCGCATCTGGATCAGTTCTCCAATTTAAAGTTAATTGAAGAGGATATGTTTCTGAGGGGAGCATGCTAAGGAGCAGGTATTGTAAGGTATTCCAAGATAATGCTTTACATTTCTTGTTTAATTCTTTTCATCATCTACGTTTCCTTTATCTGCTTGGAAGGGGCTTTAACGGATCTAAATAAAAGGAGAAAATTTGTCTAACATTTATGCCTTGCCAATTCTTTTAGATGTTGCTGTAAGAAATGTAAATCAAGAGATTGGGTCTTAAAGTTTTATTCACTGTAGTTTTAATAGACCATGCCAATATTACTCCAGTATCGCCAGAGATGTCTCCAAGAACACTGAATGAATACTAAGAAGGCCAACCGTGACTCTTGCTATGGAAGTACATGTTAAATCCTAAACTTTTAATCTCCCAATTGAATCCACATGGGGCAATTCAGTACAGCTCCAGGGAACACGACAGCAAAGATACCACAGAGGAGTTACACTGTGAGAGTTTCCATTCTGGTTATTCCTACAGTTTGTCTTGAGGATCAACAGTTACATGTTTGTTTTCAATACTAACGTGTGCAAGGATGTACGACTCTGATAGGCGTACATCAGCCTGTTTCCACATGCACGTACTGTCTATGGATTATCAGTATTTTGGGTTGGTTTGTGCTGGTTTTTTTGTTTGGTTGTTGTTTTGTTTTTTAACAGAAAAGCGTACCAATTTTGAATACTAATGCATTTTAGAAGAAGCAAGTTTCCTCTGAGCCATAAAGTAGAAAGCAAGAAGGCACATAATGAAGTATTGTGCAGACTTCAGCTACGTGAAGATCCACTTAAGGCCAACCTTATCCAGGCAATTCAATGAAATTCTGCTTCAGACAGATAAGCACATCTGCAAGACATTTTGCTAATAAGCAGGTCGTATGTGCCACGTCATGAAAACGATTAACTACACCCTATTAAATCAGTATTCCAGTGGTTCTGATGCTCTCCAAAGTGAATTACCTGATCAAACCACCAAATATTATGTGCAGTAATACAACCTATGTTCTGTTAGTGAGTCAGTACCCGCATGGTGAGATGGAGGAAACAAAACAGGCACAGCCTGCTGCTTGTTGCGCATTACTGCAGAGCACCAGGCTTGCTCTTGCTGCTGTCACCATTGTTAGGAGGAGACCTAGGTGTGTAGGGCAGCAACTTCAGACATCACAGAGGCTTGCAACGCAGGCCTCATCCAGGCTAACAGAAGGAGCTCGACTCCTCAGCTGCCTGGACCACAGGATCATCAATGAACCATGCCAGGTCATAAGCAGCACCAAGGCAAATTCCCCACACTTTCAAACAAGTAACCTGTTTTAACTAGGAATTATAAAGTGATTCCGAATGAGGCCATCAGAAATACAAAGAAATTAAATCCATGCATATTGTACATAAGAATCCAACATTCCTTTTTTAATCCATTCAACACCACCAAAGGCATTAGAATTGTGTGGATAACAACGAAGACAAAATTAGGACCATCAGCAATTCTGGAAGGCTTGTATCATCATTAACTAAGGATAATCACGCAGAGGTAAATTCTCAGACATACAACACGGAGTAAGTTGTCAGGCTACCATAAACTAATGTCACGCAGAGACAATTCTAAAGTTCAAATTCAAGACAAACTTGGTGTCAGATAAACCAGATGGAAATTAATTTCTAAGAGCGATGTATGAAAAATCACTAATTAATGTCTATATACATATAATATACACTACATGAAGGGGAAATTCCTTTCTACAATTACTTAGCTCAGACTTGTTTATGCTACAAATGTTTATAAACCAAAATGCGATTATCTTTGGGTCATTTGAGTATTTGGGTCATATCTGGCGCTTTCCGGGTGTGACAAAGAATCTGGCATGCCCGAGACAATTTTACAATAAGCCTAACTACAGACAATTTTTTAAAAAATAGCTTACTTGCAAGAAATATCAAGTGCATTAAGTAGGAGTTTGATTAATCTATAGCAATCCATCAATTAAACAACATTAATTCATCATTCTTGATTGTTCCAGAAAAGATGGTAGAAACCCAAAATAAGCAGACACTAATCTGTGAGCAATGAATTGGGGAAAAATATTAACTACAAGGAAAAGAATTTTTATAACAGATAAAAACCACACATTCTGGATGGCTCAGGTCTGAAACCTGGCCTGGAATATGCTCCAAATTAAGTCAGCTCCACTTCACACATTACAATCAAAACTGACCATTTAAATCAGTTCTGGAAATATCTATTTAGCATTCGTTTCTGAAAAGGCAGTTATTTTTAATGTTTCATAAATCATTTCTGGGCAACCACCAGCTAGAAGCTTTTATGCCAAATTCACTTGTAATAGCATCTTCCTAGAGGGTGAAAATAAATTCTTGATGAAAGTTATTGCTTGGCAAATACAGGATCTCACTTTTTCGAAATGGTCATCTTAGGAAAAAAAAGTTGTTCATTTTTTCTTAAATGACATCCATGAAAATGCCACTAATGATACTCTATTAAGCTTTTATTAAGAATTGAGAACTAATAAACAGTTTTGAAAACTTAACAGCTATTCACAAAATTGCATGCTTTCTCTCTAATCTGGATTCCTTGCTTAGGTGACCTGTAATATCCGTGACTGTAGATTTTAAGCCATGTCTACTATTACTCCAATAAGTATTCATCCTGTAATTCTCCTTCTTGCCTCTTGAGAAAGCACTCTGTTCAGATCTACTCCTGCATACAGTGTGATAAAACACACTGGATGATGTAAGCAAAATAATTTAGATAAATAATTTCTATGGTGCAATGATTTTCAGAGCTGTAGGTATTAGAAAAAAAATCTATGCTGACATAACAGAAATGGTTAAAACTTCTTTCTCCTTCTTCGGAAATACCTTTCTTCATAATCAAGTAGTACAATAGCCCATTTCACGTAACCCTAGCTATAGCAGAATATTTATAAGCGTTTTCTGAAAGGAGAGGAGAAGTCTTCACATTCAGGCGGTGCAACGTTACTCCCACTGAAAGCCACAGCAATTCTACTGCTGACCTCAGTGGGAGTAAGAGCTCTTCCAAACGGCTCCAGCTTTTCAGATTTTCCACCAAGATGTCTATTGCAAAAAAATGCAATTCTATTTTATCATTAAAAGCCACAAACCAATAACCAATCAAAATAAACCTAAAATGAGGTTTTATAACTGAGCAGTCTCAGCCAATGAGTTGTACTTGTAAAGGAACTCACCAGCATTCTTCAGGGCTGACAAGCAATAAATTGAAAGCACCACCACTCTGAAAATGTATGGCACTCCTGATTAAGGGTGACATACTCTTTAAAATGAGTACAGAGCATACCTCACTTCTGAAGCAAGCAAATCAGTTTTACTCATGAGCTTTGTAAAAAATATCTTTGGTAATGATAGCACAATTACTGCTGTTTCTTCAGCGTAGAAGGAGCAGGAACATTTCAAAGTTGTGTGTTACTTCACTTCACAAATATGCTGTGGAATAATAGGCCGCTCATATATCCACAAACAGCACCTCATTTGATTGCCTCCTAACTTTTTCCTAATTTTCAAAAAGTGTGGTAAGAGATAACTCCTTCTAGTTTCTGTAATTTTATTGCCTTTCACCCCTACAATTATTTTCCCTTGCTCTAAATACTAGAAATTTCACCTCAGGATAACTGTTACAGTGAAAACTCTCCTAAGAGATCTCCTCTCTTCTATATTGTTTAGGATATTAAGAAGCGGTAACTTTCAGTTTTGCTTGTACTATGTAAACTGTATTCCCATCTTTCACCCAAAATTCTACTTTCTCTGAAACAAAGTTAGAAAGAGACTATTAAAAGAAATTAAATTAGAAAACTAAGGCTTTTAGAAGTTTGAATTATTCTATCAATTTTATTCATTTAGCAAGTACAGCTGTCTTCTGGTTTTAGTAATTTAAAAGACCAACTTCTTTAAATTATGTTCCTTTATCCCAACGTAGATGGCTTTTCGTTGTGTGAGGGAACTTCTGCCTGGCTAGTTATCTCAGGAACGACTTCCCAGGTCATCGGAAGTCATACAGATCAATAAATTGCTTGGTCTTTGACTACGCCGACCATACTGCTCTGCCAAGGGCCCTTCACTTGAAACCGGTGAGTTAGTAGAGGGGCCGAATGCCGCAGAAAGCCATGCATCCCATCACACACGTAGATAGCCACTGAATTTACACCTGTGTTACATTCATGTGCCGCAGTCTCCTGCACAGAGAGCTCAGACAACAACCTCAGACGGTGTCTGATGATACCACTGACCACAAAACAGAGTGGCTGAGAGCAGGCAGTTAGAAGGTGGGAGGCCAGTTCACCTCTCATCTAAAAGCAGGACAGCAGCAGAACACATCATTTTGAAAAGGTAAATTTAAACTTTTGGAAGCTTTATTATTAGTTACATTACACACAGTTAATTATTCCACATTTTGATTACACAGATATTTGGTTTTATATGGTGGTTTGCTATTCCAATCAGACTAATTCGAACTCTTGCGTATTTTAGCCATACTCAGTTCAATAGTCCTACTGTTTGAGAAAAGGGCCACTAAAAACTATTACTGTAAAATGAATTTAGTCTTTTATCATTTCATTGTTGGCTAAAGAATGGCAATTGTGACACTGTCTGGAACACCAAATAGCAAGAAGGATTAAATTAGTAACAACTTTGCCTTCTAGGTTTCATAGACACGAACATGTGTAGTTAATAAGAGAACTAAAAATATATGTAAGGAAATTTTGACAAGTCTTACCACCCTTTCAGGCGAGTTGTTAGGCCCCTTTCCTTGGTCATAAAGCACAAACCAAAGTTATGGATATCCCTGAAAAACATAAGAGACAGATTAAACTCTAAACAGAAACTGTAACTGATGTGACTCAAGGACTCGTTGGGTTGAGGACAGGCACAACACTATATTCAGCTTCACACCCAAACACTTGCCAACACCGTGCTGCCATCCCTAGTTCAAAACAGCTAAGTCAAGGCTTTCATCAGCCTCTAGAGTTCCTAATTCCTGAAACCAAACTCCATGGTAGAAATTTCCAATCTGGTTTGAATGCTCTGGTACGCAGACAAGCTTCTCCTGAAATCTCTGGATCACAACATCCAAAAATCATTTAAGTGTACAGTAACAAGATGCAAAACAGTCAAGGTGTTTCTCCTTATTATCTTTTTACTTAAATCTATTCTTTCTATATCATATGCTGGATTTCAATGACCTACACTTCCAACATACAAGAATACTTTCCATGGAAAACACACATACTTGAAGTTACAAGGAAACTGGAGAATTTTTCAAGTGAAGTTAGCAATAACACAAAGCGTTAACTCCCAGGGAACACAAACACTGGCTTGGGCTACACTTTGCCAAGTCTCTATCAAGCGCTATTTGTGTTTATTTTAACTCCAAAAATCATAATTTTCCAACTGTTTTACCTGCCTTTGTTGCCAAGCTAGAAACACATCTGATTCCATACATACACTGCAAGTTGGGAGTCGCACCTTCAGCTAACGCAGAGCACTGGGAGCGCTAGCAGCACTGGAGTTAGAAGAGGATAAATTTTACTCTGACCTTAAAATATAAAGACTTTAGATCCCCGATTCTTCTACAGAATTTCTAAAGGTAAAAAAGGAAGCAAGATACTTGAATGGTAGTACCATAGAATTCTTGATTATCACTACACATTGGGCAAGACGCAGAGGAATACATACACAGCCAAGTGTAGCTGTACCACTGCCATGCCAAAGCACCGCTGGCTGGACTGGATTTGTAGGGCAGCCACACTGACACATAGGGCATCCCCTAATGGCAGGGATGTAAGTGATCGGTATCACAAATAACTGGGGTTTGTTTTGGGGCTTGTTTTGGGTTTTTTGGTTTGATTTTTTTGTTTGTTTTTACAGTCCTGAAGAGTGCTCGCACACAAGGCCCAACCTGAACCTACCAACACAGCAAAAAATGACTAAGACTCAGACCCACAACAGACGTATGTGCACTCAACAGGAAGAAAATAGCTCTTGATATCAGAAAAAGATTCTTTTCTTTTTTAAGAGAGATCTAAAAAATACCAACAAAGCTATCTGCAGACTGCTTTTATGAAGGAAGACTTTGGTTCCCCTCCTCTCCCAATTCTTGTAAGCCAGTCAGCATTTGGCTGCCTTACAAAAACCATATAATTTTCTACAGTAAATTTTATGTTTCATTTCATAATTTACAAGATATAAGGCAACACTATGTCTTAATACAGTAATTCCACTGACTCTAGAATGATGCTTGAGGAAAGTTTACCTAATTAGTAAACAGGATGCTTTATTTATCTTCAACTCTGATAAATAAATGCTTTTAAGTACTGCAGAACAAAGGAGAAACCTCATCACAAACATGACACATACCAGCAAGTAGAGCACGTACGCGGAAATTCAGTTTGTCACAAAATAAAATTTCATTAAAAGGGTCACGCTGTTCCAGAAGCAGCACTCAGGGAGATGGTAGAATCATAAGAAATATGTTGAATCAGTACAAATCCAACCTCAGGCAAGAATTTTCCTCAAAAGTTTTGGTTTTGTTGGTAATTCAGACTTCGCCTGCTGAGCAATTCAATCCAGAGGTCAGAAGCAAAATCCTGCCGTTGCTTGCCCTATTAATTTTTTTTTCCAAAAAATAAAATGAACACACAATTTCCCCTAACCAAAAAGAAATGAAAACAGTGAAATCAATCAGAAATAATATTTAACAGACATCAGAGGGGTAATAATCCAGATTTTAAAATGCCACTAGTAGCTTGATTAAGTTCTAAAACATTGCAACAAACCCTAAACTGACCCTTCTAAAATTGTTTTTTTAAACAAGTACAGCAATTCTGCATGAGCCATTTTAAAAGCTTCCACTCTTAAAAAAGTGGAAAATCATGGCCTATTTAAAATAAATAAATCACCATTAAGAATCTCACTGATGACGAAAAACAAAAGCTGAATGTCACATTGAGCAGCTTTAATTCATGTTTCCAATATAAATCATGTCACTTGAGCTACAAATCTGGGTACTCTGCTACCTATACGTGCCTGTAGCACCTAGGAAGATTTCAGGAAAAAAATCAGAATTATCTATAACATACATTTCTGTATGTTATAACTCTCTCTCTTTGTTAGGCAGCATAGCTCAAGAGGCATGTTGCACATTCTGGTAATTTTCACTTGATTAAAAACTAATCACTATTCAGCATCTGAAGATGCTCATGGGAAGAGAAATTCAAGCATATAAATGCACTGTACAAAGATCACATTAGTGCAATCCTTGGCGAGAACAACCACCTGCTGTTAAAACAGATCTCTAACTTTTTGCGATAACATACTCTTAAAATTGCAGAGGGTGTGGATGTAATGTGATTTTGGATATCCTCGTACAGTACAGCTGAGCCAAACACTAGGTAAGTCAAGCAGCAAAGCAAGAGAACAAGATTTCCAGTCTTCACTTACAACTTTGTTTAAAAAGTTTGGTCTGCCAAACTCCGGGTCTCAGTAGGTCTGAATTTCTCAGGAGCCAAGCCAACATCGACACTACACAAACAGTGCAAGTGGAGTTGTATTTTGAACTTGCCAAGCAAGCATCATGGCTTAACATACACCACTAAGGACAGAAGAAATGATGGAAAAAGAGCACTTAATCTAGTGGTCTATCATGAGCTTGAACAAACTTCTTTCTGCCAGAGCAGTTGCTAAGAACTAATGAGTACATACTCTGAATAACTGCAGTGACTATCTTAATAAGTCTCTTATAAATATTCAAAAGACCCACCATATTAGCAGTTCCAAACATAGTAAAGGGTGAAGGTCTCTTAAAGAGCAGCCCTAAGCATAATGCAGCCAATTCTGACCAGAACCTTATGTTGAACCAACGCTGGCTGACAAGGGCATGACCTTCTACTGATGCTGAAAATGATGATTTGGTTCAAAAATTGTTTTGTTTTGCTGTCACAGATTGAACAGCTCAGGCTTTGTCCCCATGAGATGAGTAAAACATGCTTATTAGGTAACCTAGTTCCACAGAGACACGATTTTAAACAAAGGCTAAGCACCTTTATTTTGCTATTACAAGTATGTTGTCAATGTACTTTAAGGCAGACCAGTTGTGGAGGTGAAAACCAAGCCCAGATCCCCGGTCCCATGACTGGGCCACAGTATCACATTCTCAACAGGAGGACAACACTGACCAAAGTTACGGGTAACATTAAATATGTCAACAAAAAAGCTGTGACCACTGAGCAGGAATACAGCTCAATATGCCATTGCAGAAATTCAGAGGCTCTTCAAAAATATCCATAAACAAAAGGAAATCATTTTTGCTTTGTTTATCTAGCTTAACAGGCAAGACAATTATGAATTATTTTAGCAACTTCTTTCAGCTTGTCCTAAATATTTACTGCCCATTGTTTTCATCTTCCTAGTTACAGACACACCAATGTCAGACAATATCTGTTACAATCAACTTGGATTTCCTATTCCTACCATCTGTCTTAAGTCTAACCAATAAAGCAATACTGAACAAGACAAGGGGATGAGAGGAAGAAGGGAATCAGAATACCACAGAGATAAGCAGGTAGTTATTTCTACTCTGAACGCAGCAACAAGAACTCCAGAGGCCATAATGTTCTGGCTGAGCTAACTATGGCTTCCTGCTGCTGTTACTAACCTGGCATTGTAGAAAAGTAATTGCAAATATTACTCAAAGTACAAAATAGAAAAATAGAAACAAGCAAGATAATGGAAGAAATCTGTATCTACTGGCAAAGCCAAAACTCATTAGAAAATTATATTCCATATGCTTTGAAGCCAGCTGTATGAAGTGACAGTGGAAGCCTTTAAATTTAAATAAACTTTTATGAATTCTTCATTTCACTAAAAGGCAGAAGTTTGACCTTAGTTGTATCCATTTAAATGAACACTTAAGTTGGTTAAAAACCGAACAAACTGGAGTTTCATAAATGCAGCTGCTAACAGTGCCCTTAGACCGCAGCCACATCCAGCTCTGTCCATCCAGCTTTTCCTTGGCACCCCTTGCCCGTGCTGGGAGACCCATCAGTATGGGTTATGCTCCCTAGTGAGAAACCTAAAAGGAGATTATTTTGCATCCCTGAAACTCCTTTCTGAACCCCCTGCCCTTTGCATCATCAGGATCCTTACAACTTTACTTCTGCATGTAGAAGGCAGAAAAATTTGAAGGATATTCAATTATTAACCATTTTATTTTCACAGAATGACAGAACGGTTGAGGTTGGAAAGGATTGCTGGAGACCATCTAGTATAACTCCGCTGCTCAAAGCGGGGCCAATTATGGGCAAGTTGCTCAGGATCTTTTCCAGTCAGGTTTTGAAAGTCTCCAGGAATGTAATCTGCCTAACCTCTATGGGCAATTTGCTCCACTGTTCAGTTCACCCTTACAGTATATTTTTTCTCAGTTTTTGATCAAAATAAGACTTCTTCACTTTGTACCTACTAGCATATTAGGCTGTGCTGCCTGCTGTAGTATTCCTGATCAGTGGGAGCTGCTTAAATCAATGAGCTCTGAAAATGACAATGAGATGTATAACCATGAAATTTATTGAACATGCCTGCATGCATTAGTAATGACACAGTATGGCCTCTGGGTCCAATAATGCAGAGAGCTAGATTCCTTCATCTTCCAACGACTGCTCTAAATTCCCTAGTCACACAAGGACATACGAAAGAGGCGTACATTTTTTACTCCAGGATATTACACCTCCTTTAAACCAGTTGGGTTTTGTCCTGTTATTGTACACCCCCGGTAAGTTTCTCTCAATTTCATAGCGTCAAATATACTTTAAATAATTAGTTTCTCACAAGAATCTGCTGTTAACCTTCCTTGCCTCCAAAAATACACACAAGCAGTTAATCTGAGGTGGAACTGGGAGAAACTGGTATAAACTCAATACTATTGAGATTCCTATCAGAAATCAGTCACTTGATCTCATGTGAAATGACAAGAATGCACAGCATATTTTTTTGGTTCTGTATTACAAAAGTCTCAAGTGACATTTGCTGTAAGAAAGACAATGCTAACAGGCAGTGAAATGTCAAAGGTTTCTCAAGGAGAAGTCAATTGTGTTCGTGATTCTCCTCTTAAAACACAGAAATAATTCAGGTGTATTCAGTCCAACGACACCTGTGTGAAGAAGAGAGAAGTGAATATCAGGTAGTTAATCACTAAAACTGTGTAACTGTTATATTTGTGCATAATTCCTTTCTCATTTTATATTCTCTGGCAGAAAATGCCTTGAGAGATTTCTTTTCCCCATTAGAATTCTCCAACTTGCTGTAAATATTTTATATCTGTACAGCTACTAAAGTCACTAAATTATCAATCTTGTACTCTAAAATAAGCCAGCCTATTTCAGGGTCTTCCACCCCCCTCCTCCTTCATTACAGCTATTTTCATTCTGGACTCTCCACACACTGCATGCACCTGTAATCTGTATCTACATTGTATTAGTAGGATCCTCCTAATAAGATTTAATTTCTTCAAGTGAGAAAAAAGTGACATGCTAAGCCTGCCAGTTCTGTGAAGAATGTCCTAGAAGGTCAAACGGTGTGTATATAAGGGCTTTGCGATCGGTTTGACACAAGTAAAATACGGTTGGTCAACATTTCAGATGCCTTCAGTAATGAAAAGCAAAGTAACTGGTATTGATTCCATTCACATCAATCTCAAAATGGTAAACAAGATAATTATAGTCTCTGTATAGCAGTCTCATGGGTACATGCAGATGTACTTGATAGATCTACAGACAGTAGAAAGCTCATTTAAATCAGACACTATGTGAAATTCTCGTTTTCTCAATTGAGAAATGAGAGTATGCAGACAGTAAAGCTTCCGAGATCTCTACATCACTTATCTTTTGAATTTAACCAAAGCCAGAAACTCTCCGAAGATCAGGACTCTTCCTATAGATCACTTCTCCAAAGTTTGTCTACTTCCAAAAAAATAGCTGTGTGCTTTAACAGATATGCTTGTATTACTGTTTCTGAAGCTTTTACAATACCAAAACATGTTGGTTTACTGCTTAAAAAACCCAAACAAATACATTTTTTAAAAACACTCTTTCCTTTGTGAGACCAGCTGCTTCCCCCTACACATCAACCTCTTTTCACAGGAAATAATTGTGTTTATTCTGTAATTCTTATTAGTCTTTCCCTTCTTTTGTGGTGCCATGACAAACTAGAGCCTAGCCCACAGCCTCCTTTTCCCAACGGCGTTACCCCAACAGACACATTTGCGTTTGGCACCTGTAAGTACTTTCATCACAGGGACCAGTAACCAGTTTGTTCAGTAGAGTAAAACCCAGCACTTTTGAAATGCAGCAGTACTTATTCATTATCACACAGGTAGCAATCCTGTAGCACAGAAGATAAAACCAATAAAAAACCCTACACAGTTTTATTTATGCTTAAAAGGTCTATTGCCAATTGTTGCAGTTCTCAGTCCAACTAATGCCCATCTCCTGATGGAGGAAACAATCACAGTCTCCCTGTTCCCTCGCTAGCACGCCAGCCTTCTCTAACACTCCCTGTGTAGTCTCTTAGTTCACATAAATCCCTCCTCCTTTTCTAGATGTAGGGTCCTGAAATAGTTAGTGTTACCAGAATCCTCTCTCAAACTGACGACAGTGAGAGAGAAATGTCACAGTACTGAGAAAAGGAGCAGATAAAGCTTAGCTATTTCATTTGAGTGTTAGTTGGGATATTACCTATTTATCTAAACTATTGTTTAATCTCTAGTGCCTGGTTCTTTATACAAGCCCTTTCATCAAGTCTGATGGAAAAAGCAACAAAACACCCTATATTAGATTAGATCCGAGAACAAAATAAGTTTCTTTTATAAGATGCATAGATTTGCAGTAAGCTTAGGAACTGTAGACCTAGCCTGGATTTCTTCAGGAGAGAAGTTAAAAAAAGTATTAGTCAACTACATAAGACCAGGGAGAGCTGTATGTGGGGAAGGACCACGTAATACTGAGATTTAACAGTGAACTACTTTCAGCAGGAGGCAGGAATTGCTAATACCAGATACCAGTGTATGTGACAACCCCAGCACCGCAGCTGGAATTCAGTGTGATATTCCAGGTGTCCATATTGGAGAAAGATTGATTCAGCATAAATATGAACTACTGAAACTACCTGGGAATGGACTAGCCATTTCATGAGCAGAGACTAAGCGTTTGGATTATTTAGCCCAGCAAAACAAAGGCTGAAAGGAGGTAGAACTGTCCTCACTAAATATACTAAATATGTAATTCTTGGAGAGAAAAAAAGAGAAAGAGAGGAGCCTCCAAAGCACAAAACCAAGCCACTACCAACAGGCTAAAAAAAAAAAATCCAAATAAATAAGATTAAGTATGGAGAAATTTTTCACCATCAGAATGTTAAGGTTTTGGGAAGCTGACATTATGTCGAAGACTCTTAAAAGGCAGAAGAACAGGAGAGCTGTCCAGACTCAAAGGAAAGCCCACAGAGCTAAACTTCAGTGGAACTTCCAGTGTGAAATCATTTGCTTACTCCACAGCCCGGGTTTCTGCAATGACAAGGGAAGGATGTAACATGCTGGCAGCTTGGAGGATATTCTTTTAGTCGTAAACTACTATATTACTTTATTCTCCTAAAAATATCAAAGCCAGACACTTAGCTGTAGGTATGCAGATGAAAGTTATGGTATCTGTACAAATTCATATTTGAAAGAAAAGGAAATAGTGTTTTCCTTAAGTATAAGACAGGGAAGGAAGTGCTAAACTCAGACTACTGTCCCAGACCTGCAAGGTTCGGAGGAGCAGCTGACACGGGAAACATGACATATGCTCTGGTGAGTATTATATTACCAAAATGAGTATTATACCGCTCATCGTAATCCGATGTCCCAGAAGCACTGCCCTTAAACACTTACATCTTGAAATGGGGTACTTGGAAGTAAAAACAGAAAAGAGGCAAGTGAAACAACTTAATCTAAAATTAGCAGAAGGGGAAGTGGAAGGAAATTCAAGGTCTTCTCCTTGAATTACTACACAACGCTGCAGTTTGAAGCAAAGATTTTGTATGCTATATGGAGAAATCTTGCAAAAGATGGACCAGATGATCTTACAGGTCTTTATGATCTAACTTGCTTTGACTTGTTTTCTAGTTCCAAAGCTTTTCCTCTCAGCGTTCTACTTTAAGACTCAGTGCAACATAAGCTTTTGCATCTTATTTTGACACTTGCTGAACAATGCAGTCAGTTCAACAACTAAAGATTACTCTCTACAAATTTATGTTAAACAACTTGTTTCCTGACAAAACACAGACGGAAAGAAATTAATTTAATGAAAGCCTGTGTCTAGTCTTGTTCTGGCCTCAAGTGGATGGGAGTTTGGAATACTTCTCTTCCCCAATTAAAAAAAGTGAGGAGGAAAAAAAGACAATTCACACCAGTTACTTTCCAAAACTAACAATTACAGGGTCTCCCTACTGAAACACACCTCCTCCATGTAGCAAGTATGAAATTAAACAGTTACTCTTGTTTTCTGAAATTGAAGTTCGTTATTTATTTAGGAAAAACATGCAGATTATACTATGAATTACACTGCATCCATCAAGCCTGCCAGCTACAGCATCAACTTTAATACATATTTGGATAATGTTGAAGAAATGAAAATGCAAATATCGTTTAAGAAAACCAGACAAACTGTAAATCCAGTATTTTCTAAAGGTAATGTTTTATAGGAAGCTTGCCGCATTTAAACAAGAGGCATTGTAGTCCTTCACATATTGATACATAAAATGAGGCAAAAAGTTACAGAATCTATAGCTTTGGTTTCCACAAAAATGAGGCATCTTCGTATCACACCCCCCCCCCAACTTCGTTATATCTTTCATAAATTTCAGAACATGTAATTTGTGAAATGTTCAAGTTCTTCCTATTCCTTTGTGGCAGAGAACACTCACTTATTTCTATATTCAGATAGAGAATGTGAAGCAAATTTCTCATTTAGGACATAGAAAGATTAAATCCAAAAGAAAGGGAGACAATACAAGGTCAAAGTAATATGGGAAAGGATCTTGTAGGACAGGGTTTAAGATACTCTCAGTTCTGCTGGCCAATATTAAGGTTACCAACATCACTACCCTCCTACAGAGAGGGAAATGAGAAGAATTTGCTAAATATAGATAGAACTGTTTGGAAGGATGCCTATCCTTATTTGTGCATTCATCTGCTTAATTGTGGGCAATATAGTGCACTAGACAGCCTGAGGCAAGTGTGGATGCTCAATATTCTCTGGATTATACAATCTCAACTGGAGATTGGATTTGATTACACAGTTTACAATGGTATAAGTGGAAAGTTTGTATTTTGAAACTCTTCACGGTTGTACCTACCTCTGAACTTTTTTTTATTCAGGTTTGGGAATGTACTAAATGCCTGTGTGCCACCTGAAACAGGCATGGTGAAAAAGGAATTCTTGTGTTTACTGTATGAACTCAAGTCTTCCAAATCCCACAATTCTCAGTAACTAATGAGATCTCACAAATGTATACAAATATACATTTATATTTGCACATCCAAAATCCCCTAAAGTTAAAAAAAGTTTTATCTTGAAAGCTCCTCTTAGGTTGGCAGTCTGAGGAAATAGACATTCTTCTCAAATTGATCTTCAAGTGCATTTTTTAAAAAATTGCAATTATTTAATTCTTTAAACATACTTCTCAATACATCTTACCAAATTAATCCATCTTTATTTGAAAACGAAGCCGAAACAACCGCATAGACCTAAAAGAAACAAGTCAAGGGAAGTTTATACTTGTGATCCAAACCTTCAGAAGGATCCCTAGACCTAATTCCCTTGGTTTCAGTAACAACACGTTAAATTCCATTGTATTTCATTTCCAAGAACTGCATGCCTAAATCCCTTTAAAAATCTGGGCCTAAATTCCTAAGGGATCACTGAAGTCTCAGCCAAGGCATCAACTTATTTATAAATATCACACAGAGGTTCTCACATATTCCTTTTTTTCAGGATTCAACCACCACTAATCTTTCTTCAAAGGACATCTGAGCAAGCCAGGCTGCAAACCTCATCAGACCTTTGCTACTTGTTAGCAGAAGGTCCAACAGCTCAAGAAATTCCTCTTCCGTCCTCTCAGTAAGGCTTAGGAAAAGTACAATGATAACTGTTCAGAAAAAAAAATAAATTCCAAATTTCACCTTGGGAAGAGAGTAAGGTGCATTCAAACAGTAGGGAAGGAAAAACCCCTTGGAAAACAGAATCCTGTATTATCTCCTGATCATCTAAATGCAAATATTTGCCTAGCATAGTGAAGAGATTAACCTTTATACAGTTAATAATATTTAGAGTTTATGTTAATTTTCCATTTAAAAACCACTGCTTACAATAGAAAGCAAGGATTTTGTTCTCAGGCTGCATGTCCCTAGACAACTTACATTAGATCTTCCTGGAGAGCTCAACGAATACAAGCTTCAGTTCTGTTTAACATCAGCTCTTCAGTCCTTTAAAAACTAAAGTTCCTGAAATTCAGAGCTACCATACTGCTTCTCTGCTTCAAACAGTGAGAAGTGTCTTGTGGTGTCATGAATGACATGAGGTGGTTCCTTCCTTGAACAGATAGATGAGCATTGGTTGAGACTCAGAAACCTCACTGCCAATGCAGTAAGTAGTCTGCAAGAGCTGAAGAATGTTTATCACCTGCAGGAACACGCCATCACCGAGCATTAGTGAAAGAGAGAACGAAGCCAATATTCTTCCAAGAAAATGCCCTCATTTTGTATAGGGCAAAATATCGGCACAAGACACATTCTCAAGAACTAGTGGGTTACTCACGAATAGCATCCTACAAAAAGTGTCTGGGGAACACTGTTCTGTCTGGATTCTTATCTGTCATACTTTGGGAGTTTTATCTCAGCGTTAAGCAACAAAACAACATGGCATATACCATTATATGAAAAAGAACATAATATCCTACTTGAATTTGATTAGATTTAGTTCAAGCTAGGTATGGAAGGGTTTCACTTAACAGTCCTGATGCTGAGCTTCTTAGTACTGAGTCTTGAACATCTGAAGCACAAACCAGTCCTTTTGTACTGTAATTGTTCCCACAGCAGATAATGTTTGGTTTAACACCGCTAAACAGAAGACAGGCAACAAATATGATCCAAAAGTTAACCAAGAGTTAGGATTTAATTTAATAACCTGAAGAACAGTAAATTTGAAATATGCATGTCTTCTCTGGCCTACACTGAGATTACTCCTGTTGACAAATTGCAGGTATATTTGGATACAGAGACGGTAACACCATCAGGAAGAGAAGACCGTATATCTGGGAAGCTAGTGCGTGCAGTACTTGCAAATCTGAGTTTTCTGTTTGACATTCAAATCAAGAATTAATAAAGTTTACATTAATCTGTAGGAACAGCTGAATTTGAAGCTTCATAGAGGCTTCACACACCAAGATTGTTTGTGATGTATTTTTCAAGTTTTCTTATCACGCTTAAAGATCACCGAGAGATTTTATTCTATTCAGTATAAATAGAGAGTAATTTTCCACTGGACTCAAGGCTAATCATCTGATCAACAAAACAGAGAGGTAGCAACTAAGGAAATAAACATGTATCTCCAGGAAGCTAGGTATTACTTTCAAGGAACACTGATACTCCCAAATTCCTGGTCATAATCTGTACTTTCTGTTCAATTCTACTGACTTTAGGCTTGGAAATGAAAAAGAGGGTAATATCAATCTTTTAGAACATGTTCCTCTAATAGAGAGAGAGACATAAAGATGTATTGGGATTACGTTCCAGTTTAAGGACAGAAGTGGAACAAAGGCTACTGTTACCAATGAAGAAATTCTACCGAGGTTTCAAACGTATGGATTATACCATTCAATAAACTTCCATCACTACATCACATTAAAAGAGCGTCTTACCCTCCACCTCTAAAATACTGCCTCAGGAGAGGGAACACGGTCCTTTACTTCCATTATCTTTCAGCCTGCAGTAAGGAAGTGCCTTGGTCCTGAACCAGAACCCACAGGAATTTAGCAAGTGCTATTTCTGCTTGTAGTAAAATCTTCAATTTGCAATTTACATCTTGATATGTCATCATTTCTTGGTATTTAACTTAGTAACAGCTTCTCTAAAGAAGTGGCTTTATTACATAAATTATGGAAGTAGCAGTCTGGGTGTAGTGGAGACAGCATAAATTCCTGAATCAATACCAAATATGTCCCCAGTAGTAGTTGTTATTCTATGCAGGTGTGTTATTGATTACAGTCGTAATGATCCCACTTTAGCTGCCGTCAATAACTCACTATTTGTATTGTCACACTGAATTAAAGAAGAACCAGTCTAAAAATGTGTGAAGTTATACCAGCATGGCATGACCCAGCCTGTGGCACAAAGAAGCAGAACACTGCCAGTTTAAGTTAGGATTCATGTTTGAGGCTTCACTTGACATTACATTGATAAAATAAAGGCAAGTGTGATATTTATTCAGGCAGAAGAGATTATGCCTTAAACATACTGGAAAACTCTTTAAATTTATAGCTACTGCATACAATAAAACTATGCTTTAATACCCTGGGACCATTATCGGCACGCACTTACTGATATGCAAAACTGAAGTGAAGTTTTATGGATGGTTATTGTCATTTTACTGATCAACATGACTGAAGCTTCCTTGCACCATATTAAGAACTGTAGATGAAATGTTAGATTATTTCCCTTTTTAAAATGGAGTTCATTTCTAAATCAAAACTTGACAGCAATGTACAACAGCAGAATAGTAACCACAAGCTAAAGGTTTGTGAAGTATTGAAAAGTACAGATAACGTTATCACAATTGTATGAAACCCTTCATCAACATTAGCATATATAAGCATTTTTCTTTTAAATACTTCAGAGCAGACACAGCAAAACAAGAACACTTATTGTCCCAGGCCTATCAAAACGGAGAAGCAGATGCAGGCATGAGACACAAAAGACTTCCTACCTCCAGCAATCTGATCTTTACACCATTTTAACCCATTGTAAAGGATTAACAAAATATTAGGATTATATCTCAAAGGAAACAGAAGAATACTGTCAAAAATGTTTACACTGATAATTAGTGTTCTGTACACATTCTAGAGAAGCACTGCAACATTTAATAAAACTTGCATTTCCTTATGGAAAAAAAAAAAAAAAAGAAAGAAAACCCACACCGTTTTAAAGGAACACTTTTTATGAGGCATTTTAATTGCATTTACTATGCATCTCCTGTTGATACCAGAGGCATTCTCCTTGACAAGCCCCAGTATAACACCATAAGTCATGCTCATGCCCACCTTTCTCTCCACAGGCAGTCTTGTCTAAGGCTTCCTTCTCTTTCCCGGGAACAGCAAAACAGAAACACAAACTCTTGCAGTACCAAGTTTATGGATTCTACCAGACTGTGAGTGATGTTACGTCAATACGCGTCACAAGAAACTCAACAAACCATCAACAGAATTCTTTCAAAGTTCTGACAACTGCACAAAATGACCAAAATTATTTTGTTTCCTTCAACCTTGTACAATTAACGTCAGAGGCGATGTGTATGAACAGTTGTCTAAAGAAAATTCAACCCATCAATGAGCGGTTATAATATCCACCACATGAAAGTTCCACAAAGTTTTGATGTATACATAGCAAGAATAATATCCATGCTGTCTCACTTTCAGCACCTGACATACACGTTTAATTTAGGAAGCTAATCTCCACATACTATCCATATTCGCTACTCAGCGGAGAGAGAAGCTCCTTTAAAGTGCCACCTGATTCAGACTCAGACTAAAACAACTTCTGGAGAAGCCTGTCTATCTCTATCCACTGTTTTTATTTGCAGCATGGAGTGGCTGCCCTTTCTAACTCAGGCATCTAATTGACACGCCTGAAGTTATTGTAACTGCCCCAACTTAAACGTCGCATCTCAGATCCTCCTTCCCCAAGGTAGTCCGCACTTTATGAACCACACTTGAAGTCACTCTGCATTCACTTTCCTCTGGGGAATCTCTGCAACCTTTGTACTCCGCAAACTGTCAAAAAGATTATTATTTTTCCCTTTAAAACCTGCAAAAATAAGTCTACCCAATAGCACTACATACATTCAGTATTCATCAAGCTGTGAAACCAGCAGACATGGACACTGTTGATTAGTTAAACGTGGCAATACAGTTCCTTAGCCATAGGGACAATTCAGAAAAAGTCTGCGCAATCGCTTCCATCACTGTTCTGAATAGCACTTACTTAAAATTTTGTCACCACATAACCCAAATTAAATAGAGAATGTTTACTGTAATGAGAAGGTCCCATGGAGGAATTGTGCTGATATTCCTCTACCTTATGGGTAGAAATTACACAGCCAGAGCAGCTGAAGACCAGGCAATTAAGTTACTGGAAACAGTAGCTCTAGTTCCTCTAACTTTACATTGCAGCATATGTAGATCAATTAAGAAAATACTTTCTTACTGCAACAAGTTAATGTAGCATTTTTCTGTACAAAACCCCCACGATATTCCTCTTATGGTAGCAGAAATATGAGGGGGGAAAAACTAAACTTAGAAAGCAAAAAAAGGCATGTGTGATACAAAGCCCAGATCCTGTAAAGATTTTTTTTTTTTCTGGCCAGTACTCCAAATTAAGCTACTGCTCAACACCTCAAAGTCAGTCAATACCACTGCACCTGTCAGAATTCTTACAGGGATTACTTCATTAGGTAATTCATAATATATCCAACTAAGAATGCAGGTCTTGATGTCAATCCCCTGGCAAGCCCACTCTCAAGGATGACTGTGCAAAGGAAGAGCCGATGCCTAGTTCTACACGCTCAAATTATTAAATTCTGAAAGAAATAAGGAAAAGAAGAAATAATTTGAGTTTGCCATAACTACACAATGTCAGGACTGGCCCCAAACTGATTTACTCATTTCTTCCCTCTCGCTTGCAATGTTTAAGTTATAACTCTTCAGTAATGTATTTCAGAAGACAGTAAATGCTTCACAACTCTTAAATAAACCATAAGCAGCTAAACAGTAACTGTTCTGGAGGACAAAGGCCTGTTGGCAAGGCACTAGACTTCAAGCTTCCAACAGCTTATGACAGCAATAATAAGGCAAACAAAATAAATAATAAAACTGAAATTCTGAAAGATACCTTGACAGTGTCCTTTTAATCTTCAGCCAACTTGAGATGTCATGTAAGCACTGAAGCAGCAAAGAGATGATACTGCTTAGATAGCAAAATATCTCAATTTCTCCCTGACCTACAAATCACAAGCTAATAGATTAGTGGTGCACTGGCACGTAACCGCACAGTAGCTCATGGAAACCCTGTTGCCGCTTCTGAATCAAAACACATATGCCCTGAGATGCAGGAAAACCATAATTATAAACAACATCAACTGAGGCATGCAGAGAAGGTTTTGACATTGCAGTCAAGGACCTTATGGAGCAAAGATCCTAAGCTGTCCAAGAAAGCCATCATATCTGTAGAGAGAAAGCAAACTGCACATAGTTCAGAAACAGACAGGTCTTCCCATGGCAACATAAACCGGAGAGTGAAGCAGAGAAGCACAACCCGGCCCGTGTGTTCTTAATGGATCTTAGTATACTGTAATACTGCCACCAGCATTATCACCATTAGACAAGTGTTGGATGAAAATCACCTTCTTGGGCTACTCGGCCTGGAACCTGTGAGCTAAATAATAATATTTTACTCCTTCTAAATATACTCTACATTCAAAAATCACTCAACTTGCCTCATGATAATTAATATCAGCTGATTACAGAGGATTACGACTTGCTCTTACTTGGAACCAGTGACATTTCTATCAATTTTTTTCTAGACTGGACAAGAAAACTTTAACTACATACCAAAACATGAGGGCATAAATACGTTATCAACTTTCACAAAATTTGGTAATCAGTTAAAAAAAAAGTCAATAAAGCCTGTCATTTCAGGGGTATAATGGTGCCTTACTCTTAAGATTCATTATTTCCAGAAAGAGGCCATTTTTTCAATAGTGGTATGCTCTCAGTAATGACAACTATTGTAAGAAAATCTATTCAGTCGTGTTCTTTGTAGGAATGAATAGTGACTACATATGAGCTTCATTAACTAAATTGAAGTGTTCTCTACAAGAGATTAAGATATTGAAAAATGTCACCCAGATATATATATTCCGACTTGGTCTCTTGCACTGTTTTTCTACCCCCAAGATTAACTCAGGTTCCAAGAAAGGCATGTATTTTGGTGGGTCAGAATGTCAAACTATCCTGAAACACAGCGTCAATCAATGAGCCTCATCAGGGCTCTAAAATATTTTGTTTGATGTAGCGTGTATAAATTAATGATGAATAATAGATGCCATCCACTTACTATGAAATGATTAGCCATTTACACACCACGCACCAAAAATGCTACTTCTTGAAAACGTGACTGCTAGAGGGTCGACTGCCAGCCTTTCAAAAGATTGGATATTACTAAATTGAGCTGCCTGTTCCTACAACATTACAGAAAAGCAGACACATAAAAAGAATTAGATTCACTAGAAATAGTTATTTGCCTTAAATACTACTTAAAATGAATGCAACCTAAGCTAATGCAGAAGGCCTAGAGCTCTAGAACCTCAGCATACAAAATGAGAAGCAGCTTTACAGCTTGTTTTGGATCACCTCTGAAATGCAAGGGAAGGAATGAAAGGGACAAACAAGCAAATAAAACTTGCACCACAGCTTTTTGGGTCTGGCTTTGTTTTACACAAGTTAGCTGGGGGAAATAAGAAACACTTCATTACATATGATGGTCGCTACCTTTTTCAGATGTCAAGATAGGTGGCTCACCTAGGGAGTCAGCTAGGCGGCTCACCTTCTTGCTTCAGCACACATGTAGACCACATCCTACCTGGAATTTAAGAGAATAATTCAAGATCTCCTTGTTCTCATTTTAATGCTTAAACCCATGATACTGCTAATGGCCTTTTCTGCATAAAATATGTTTGCCAAGTTACACATGTACTCTCAATGTTTTGCATTATGGAAAGAACACTTTTCTAAAAAGATGTGGATTTTAATCTCAATGCTGATTTCCAGGCGACTCACATTTAGTCTGAATAAGGTAACTGCATGCAACACACCTGATAAATCCTTTCCCTGTCCACATTGGTGTAACCCTAGAGTTGGCCTTTTTCCTCCTTCTCCTGCGGAGACAGCAATAAAGTAAAAAAAATTGACCTAACCTTTCAGCTTTGAAGATTACTATGACAGCTATTAGGAATAGAATGCACTCACACTGGACAAGATGCTGTCATACTCTGGTTAAACTGTAAAGACATGAGCTAAATGTAATCTCACACTTAGCTGCCACAGCATTTGTTTACAATGTTCACGTCAATGATTTATACGCACACAATGAAATATTAACAGCAACAAATGATAAACCTGGTAGCACAAGAATTCTAACAGGTTTTCCTCACAGCGTATCAATTCCGACACTTGCCAAGATCCACCGAAAGCACTGCAGAAATAACGCGTTGCATTACATAAAATCAAATACAGAAGCTTAGTTTTATGTAACTGTAACATGCATGCAGATGGTCTTCAGGATAAGATATCTGCTCTAAACGGCAGTTTGTACAAAATTTTAAGTATAAGCAAAAGGCAGGAATTTTGCCATTTCTAGTGCAGCGTCCTAACTCAGTACAATGGGAATCTCTCTCTATTTGTAACTCCTACCAGTTCTTCCAGCACTAAAGAATTGCTGAGACTGAAATCCATTGCAGAGATTTTGAATGAATAGATGAAAATCAAAGAAGGGAACTATTTTTCATCTATTCTAAATAGCAGATATAATCTACGGTTATATTAATTGAAATTCACTGATTTATGTTGACAGCGACAGTGGCACAAAAATAAAATCAGCAATGTCAACTTTGTAAAGATCACCAGTGTCAAATACATTCTATGCATCTCGGAACAATACACGAGGATAAACTATGCAGTGAAACTATGCAGTCAAACTGTATTGTTCTTCTAAACCTTGCCCTCCTAATACATTCCTTTAGCCAAGCAATGGGAGATAAACCCATTTGCCTAATGGAGCATATAATTTAAATATTTCAGACAAGCATTTACAGAGATGTTGCTTAAAATAAATTTAACGGCCATCCATCCAAATATTTTGCATGACGAACATCACGGCATAGTTCACAACTCATTTTTTTCTGTAGAAGCTCCGAACTATTGAGCCCTTTCAGCTACTTTATAGCCACCATCACATCCTGTATTACTTCATCATAACAAATATTTCCCCCCCAGCAGATTTAATATGAAGCTGCAATTTTTTTCTTTTGCAGTACCCTTGCAACACTTCTAAAGCCACAACAATTTCCATCTTACTACTGCACCACGCAGCTCTGCACAATTTTGTAAACAAAATATGTTTAAATTTATGGAAGCTTAAAGGGCTCATGTACCTAACACAGACTGCAGCACTTCATCCACAGGAAGATACAATCAGCCAATGTCAATATTCTGTCATTTAGAATCATGATTTTTACCATAAAGCATTCCCATTAACAGAAAACAGCAGGTTTGTTTCCCACACACACAAACTTGTATCTAGTTTTTAAGGTATTAGTATAAAAAAACAGGTGTTCACTCGATCTAAAAAAACCTGCTTAGGGTTTTTGGTTTTTTTAGCATGCTAAGAATCACATTTTGCATTGTGACCTACCTAAGGCACTGTAAAAAGCAAAGTACACGTTATAAGAATTTCCCCTTGCACATACACAAACAAGTGCCTACATGGGGTGGGGGGGGAGAAAGGGAGAAAGACTGCCTTTACTGTTTGCATACTAGACCTGAACATTTTAAAGAGTTGATCAAGTTTTGCAAACGTTAGATTTTAATCATGTACAGGAATGCTGCAGGGAAAACGAAAAGAAAAAAAACTAACTTTGGCTTTTAAGTCTAATGGATTTCACGCTTGTGAAGAAATAGGTTAGTTTTGTTTGATTTTTGCTACAAAGAGACTCATCTCCTACGCACGCCACAAATAACCTGAGCAATGACTTCCCTCCATGACAAGAGCTGCCCATCATATCGCAGGATTAATACAGCGTCGGTTTGTTTAGGGGCTGCTCGTGTGTGCGCCCTGCGTATGTAATTTTAGCCATTCGCATACATCAACTCGTTGCGTATCTCTCAATAAACTGACGAACGCCGTTAAACCGTAAACGGCAATCTTTAGCGAACAAAGAAGCCGAGTCTGCAACCGTGATGCAAAATCATCCCGAACGCGCTACACCCTGCCAGCACCCCTCGCAGAAAAGAGCCCGGCAACCTCATTCATTCCCCGCAACCCGACGATCCGCTCACCATCTCGTCCGCCTGCTCCGGTTTCTCCGTCCGCCGCCTGTGTGCCTGGCTGCTGCTGGCTTCCAGGGGGCGGGGGCACCGGGAAAAAAAGAGGAAAAAAAAGAGGAAAAACCCCCGAACTCGTCACTAAACGGCTGGGCAGCCGGCGGGCAGCACACCAGCGCCCGCCCCGCCGCCCCCCTCTCCCGCCCGGGCTCCCGGTGCTGCCGCCCCCCGCCCCCGCCAGCCCGCCCCCCCCGGGGGGGCACCCGGCCCCCCCCGCCCCCCGAGCCCGCGCAGCGCGGCGCACCGGGCCGATCCTCCCCTCCCACCTCCACATTCCTATTTACAAAGGGTGTCCAAGACCATCTTTATCCAACGCCGGGGGGGTGGGGGGTCGGGGGGGGGGGGGAGGGGGAAGCGATCATTAACCCTTTTCTCGCATTTACCTTTTCTACTCAGACTTTGGGCTGCGGTTTTGCAGCGCGGGGGGACGCGCCCTGCCCCGCACACGGACCCGCCGCCAGCAGGCCTCCGGCTCCCCGCGCCCGCCGGCCCCCAAGGCCGCTCCGGGGAAACAAAAAAACAAACCACAACCCCAAAGGACCAACGCTGAAAAATTTGTGCCCTTCCAAAAACTACATTTACAAAAAAAAAAAAAAACCCCCAAACCAACGAAGGCCCGCGAAGCCGCCCCCGCGGCCGGGCGCCCCTCAGAGGAGGCCCGGCGGGAGAGGGGAGGCCATTCCCCGGGCAGCCCGCGCTGCTACCGTCTTCCCAACTCTTTTTTTTTTTAAGGGGGGCGTTATCGTTCCTCAACATTCACACCTGGGGGGGGGGGGGAAGTACTAGCGGAAGGAAGGAGGCACCTTCCTCCTCCTCCGCCGCCCCTCCTCAGCGGCCGGCGGGCCGGGGGGGGCAGCCGACCCCCTCTCCAGCCGCCGACCCCCGCCTCGCGCTGCCCGTCTGCGGCCACCACACAAACCGGCGCGCCGCTCCCGCGCCGCGAATTTTCCTATTGGGTAATTCCTCTTCGCTCTCGCCCAGCAACCAAAGTCTCATTGGTGTATTTTCGTCCGGTTCCTCTCACTGGTCGGTCGCTTCGCGTGACATTGGCCGGCGGGACTGTCCGTCCGAGCGGGACGGCCCGCCCCCTCGGAGGGCGGCGGGAGAGCAGGGAGCGGCGGGCAGCGCACCGCACCGGGCCGCAGCGGCCGTGTGCCGCCGGAGGGAACAGCGGGGAGCAGCGTGCCGCCTCGGTGGGTGTGTACGGAAAGCTCACCGCCCGGCCTGCAGCAGAGAACCTCTGCAGAGAGTCCGAGATTCTCCGTCCTTGGGGAGACTAAGCGGCGCTTTGGCAGCCGCCGGCGGGGGGGATGCGGGGCCCGGCCGGTGTCCGCAGTGCGGGCCGTGACAGACCCGGCCGGTGCGGTGCAGCCAGGTGACGCGGGCAGGCCGTCCCTGTGCGTGTGTCCAACTTGACCTTTTCACCCTTTGCAGCGTCTGCGCGCAGCGGCCGAGTCACCCCTTGGCCTTCTCGTCGATAAGCTGAACAGCTTCCCAAACCCCCCATTTTATGCCTCGCCATCTACCCCCTTCGTTGCTTCTCTGTTCCTCCTTTGAAGTATTTCTCGTGGTTTCCCCCTCCTCCCTAGCCGTGGATGCCAGACATGGCACGGTGTTGTGGTGCTACGCGTGCCATGGACAAAGGCCGTATCACTCCCCTCTCCCCCCTTTATAGTCTGTATATTTTACATTAAAGGATTACATTAGTCCGGTATTACCCTGAGAGGTCATGTTGAAACATTTATATATAGCAACAGCTAAATTCTTTTCTGAAGTACTTCTTGCCAAGCTGGTCCCCATCCCTGCATTCTTCCTTTCCAGATGTGTTTGCTCGCGTTTTCTGGCATTAAAAGTGTGCTTTATGGGCTGGGATGACTTAATTGGGCACATCAGATGATTCCGTAACTAATCAGTCACGTGAATTATCCACTCATGTACAGATTTTACTAGGAAAGATGTTACATCATCTAGAGACATTGAACAGGACCAGGGTACGAACTGATCTCTAAAAACTGCCTGGGTCACCAACATCTTCTCTTTAGCAAATACTTTATGAGAGCTCTCAGGGAAAAGATACTTAATCCATTTAAGGTGCGCTTTAACATTCCATACAGCATGCATTCCGGCACCTGGAACAAAGTTTTGAAACAAATGCCAGGACTATTTCTCTTTTTGTTTTTGAGACTGACTTGGGACAATTCTACAAGCTTTTCCCTAAGCTGCTGCTTGTTTTTTAGCGTTCTCCAGTCGAGGTTCTGCGCGGATAGCCAGTACCGCTCTCTTCACTAAAGATGCTGAAAGTGGGTACGGAATCATTGCCTACTTGGGATCAACCTCCTCGAGTTCAACAAGCAACGGGAGCTCCGCACAGACCCCCTAGGACAGGGTCCAAAAGGGACAGCAATAGCTGAGCTGGTTTAGGCAGAACACCAGAAGTAGATACCAGAAATAGAAGGCAGAGTCTGAACAGCCACCAAACCCTGTGTTCACAAATCCTTGCAGCGTGCTGGTTTTGTGAAGCCTCCTAAAAAGCGTTTTTAAATGAGGCCGAAGTTAATTCTAACTTCCTATATGTGTTAAAAATAATGAAAAAAAATTGGTAAAAACTAACACCATGAAGTTTTAAGCCTAGGGACAGCTGTCATTTTCGTCTTCCTACAGAGGTAACTCCTACTGAAGGTATGCAGACCTTCCATCTGAAGATTTTAATAGGTATCAAGCATAGAAGCTAAATAATCGTTGGTCACAGTGATGAGTCTGTACTTTGAGAAACAGAATGACAGCAAAGAACAATAAATTACATTTAGTGTGCTGGCATTTCACCAAGTTTAATGTAATGGAGATGAAGAGATTTGTATAATTTCTCCCCTTATTCATCAGATAACGGTTTTAAATAATAACCCTGTACCTGAAAACATAAATATATTTTAGCTTTATATGTATCGAGGCTGATATATGCAGGTAATAACTATAATCTATTACCATGTTTCAAAAGCAATGGCACAAATAATGATGATAATGTACTCACCCCGCAATTTTCATCAGTAGATCTCAGAAGACCGTGCAAAGGTCAATGCTATCATCCCACTGTGGACGACGGAGAAGGAAAGATACTGAGATGAACTTGCTCAGTGTCATCTGACAGACCAGTGGTAAAGCTGACGATTGACTTCAGGTCTTCCACATCCAGGGCGAAAGGTTTTGCCTTGCAAGCCATGTTACACACTCATACACCCCTGGGAGTTCTTTTCATTAGTGTTCCCTACCTTGTGTGTTCTGTGTTTATCAGCATTAGAACCCAGAAGAGCAGTCGAGGCTTTTTGGGTCTTCCCTTAGAAGCGTCACCATAAAACATTTCTAATTTACAGGCTCCACGGAAACCCTCTATTGCCACCTCTGAAAAAAAGACAGAAATAAAGTCTGAGGTCTTGTTTGAAGAACCCACAAGTTAGTATTTCAGTACTAACTTGTACTGAAAGGACAAGTTTCAAAGGACAAAAAGGTGGCACAGATCCAATCCCAGCCTCTATCTGCAGATCTAAGTAAAAACTACTGAATGTTTAATTAGCAGTTCTGATCATGCTGCGCTTAATAACAGAAAGCAAATCTGACTTTGTTATCTGTGTTTTCCTCAGTCCTCAGGAAAGCTGCCCTGCCCTGAATTCCCACCATTGCAGGCTCAGGGCTCAATGACCTTGGGGCCTGCCGAAGGTAGTCATGCCAGAACGCGTCCCACAGTGACCCTACTCTAGAAATGGGTAAGTAGCTACATCCAAAATGGCGAAGATTGTCCACAACCCAGTCCTGGGTGTATCGGTCCTCAGAGGTATGAGCCCTTTGAAGCTCAGATAAGACCTTTGATGTTATTATTTCATACCCTGAAACAAAATATACTGGAAACAGAGGCGGCCAAGCGGCAGCCCACATACTGTACACTACCAGAGACGACTTCAGTCCACTGTGGCGGAGGTGGATAGAGGGCTGTGTGGAAGGTGAAGTGCCAGTAGCACCCAGTACTGCCTCCCCTTGAATTGCCCAAGGCCCAGGTCCTCCTCACAGTGGCAGCGGGCCTTGGGCTGGCAGGGGAGCAGGAGGCCTTGGGTCCCTTCCCGGCTCTCCTTAGGGGACCCCTCCCAAGGGGACCACTCAAGGGCTCCCCTCGGGGCGACGCCCACCGGGCACCTGTGTACGAGCCAGCCAATGACAGCTTGAGGAGGAGAGGCGGGGCATCTGTCCCCCAATCGCCCGCGGGGGGGGCGGGGCAGGGCGCCCGGAGCCAATAGGGGAGGGCCTTGTTTTGAACTGGCTGCGCTCCCGGAAGGCGGCCGATGGGGATGCGCTGGTGGCGGCGGCGGGTGTTGGGTGAGTGTCGTCTGCTCGGGTTGTGTTTCGTGGGGCCTTTCCTGCCCCTCACCGTGGGAGCCGCGTCCCTCAGGGGGCTGGTGGGGTCGTAGGGCCCCTTTTCCCGCGGAGCGCTGGCGGAGCCGCCTCGGGCCGGCGCCCCGCCTGGTTCGCGCTTGGGTGGGTGTGGGGGGGCAGGCTCGGAAGCAGCCCTGAGCCGCCTCACCCGCCACGCGTGGGAAGCCGCGGGTGCGGGGCTGCCTGGCGCGGGGGGGAGGGTCCCGCGGCCTCCCTCGACGGGCGCGGGCCGCTTCCCGAGGGGAGCGCGGGAAGCCCCTCGTCCCGCCCCTGCGCGGCAGCAGCCGCCCCTGGAGCGGGGTGAGGCGTTGGGCCGGCGCTTGTTTTCTTTGGCTACGTGGTGGCGACTGACTGTCGCGCCGGTGGGGGCCTGCTGCTACTGGGGTGGCTTGGAGGAGTTCGGTGAAGTGACCCTTTTAAGGTACGGTGAGCCTTTTGTGTCCAGAAATGCTCGCTGAAAACTCTTGGTGTTTCAGTTTGTAAGCATTGAAGACACTGGTGGGGGGGGTTGAGAGGTTTCCTATGAGGCCAAGAGGGCACGGGCTCCCCTGAGGCACACCTCATTAGCAGCTCGCTCTCTGCCGTGTGTTGTGCTGGTTATAAAACTCAAAATATGTAGCAGAAACTTGACTTTCTTTCAGTTAAATTCAATAACAATTTGTTATAGTTGAGTTGTTTTCAGGTTTCCCATACTACTTACCATCAGTTTGACTTGCTTGATCCTGGCTATACAGAGACTCGAGTACCTCAGCTCTAAGTGAAGCCAATTTGCTATCCATTTTCATTATAAATACATAGTTAATATTTAAATAAAGTCGCTAAAGGGTGGGCTGGTGTTTGTAACTGTTTTGGTGTGTTTGGCAATGCTTGGGTGCAATTATACATCCCTCTTGTAACTACTTAAGCTTGTTCCGGACTCAGTAATAAGATGTCTACCATCCCAGCAGCTACATTCTTCAAAGTGGAGACACCCAGCTGTATAACATACCTGCAGGAAAGCGGGCACGCCTAGACACTGGTGTTGCTCTTGCGAGAGCAATTCCAAGTGAACCTGCTGATTGCTGACAGTCAGCAGCTAAATACTCACATGGGCATGCTTTTTTAAAGAGCATGGTAAAATTACAGTTAAATAAGTTTGTTAACAGCAGAACTAACAAAATCCTGTTGTCCTTGCCTTATGCCTCCTGGAAGGATTATTTGAACTCAAAGCAATAAGCTTTGGTTGAAGTTCTTGTGTTGCAATGTTCATTTTGTATTTGCTGTCTTGAAAGAAATGAATGTGTTTTTTATTTAAGTAAGCATATTTGCAGGACTTCTTTCATCTCCTTAACTTCTGTGTGTTTGTGGTTTTTCTTGGTCCCTTCTTCCCCCCCAAGTCCATAGTGTGTCTGTCACCCCATACCCTCCCTAAGTTTTGTTCAGGCTAGGCAGTAAGCTCAGAGTTACTGTAGATGAGGTAGGAAGGGTGGGAATGAAAACACACAAAGTGGTGATTGCAGCTCTTCCATCACAGGAAGTTAAGCTTAAGAGCATAAACCAGACGTACTGGGTCAGGTTGCAGGGCTACATAGACGGGTATTCTTTCTCTGGGAGGGTCTGGAGGAACATCTCTAGGGAAGAACATAAGAACAGAGCATGTATATAAGATTTTTCTAGCAAGCATTTTCTCCAACTACTTGTAATGTAGACTGTCTATGAAAAAGAGATGGAAAATGGATTTTCTTGCCCCCAAAAAAGGATTCTTAGCTGCTTCCTCACTGAAGAAAGCCAAAGTATTGAGAAAGCTAAAAACAACAGTCTGCCTAAAAGGAGGAAGTCTAGCACAAGACTCTGGATCTGTAAAACTGTGGCAGAGGAGGACAATTGCTAGCACTCTTAAGAAACGCGGGGAAAGGCTGTCTTATTCCACCTCTTGCAAATGTTTTTAAAACATGGTGTGCTGAAAGTTGATGTTTACTGGCCTTTATTTCTCCTGGGAGCTGTACAGTGGACTTAATCTAGCAAGATGCCAGACAGAGAAACTTGGGAGCTGAAAATAAAGTTAGCTTATAAAACTTGGGAATGGCATGCACCTTGCATGTGACTTCCTGTGTTTTCCTAAGTGTTCTACTTTGCATTGCTGTCTCTTGCAACGAAGGCTGACCCTTCACCTTGGTAGGGTTACAAACCCTCGGTTAGCTACAAATAGTCTTTATATAGAGCAACCTGAAAGGCATCAGATTATGGATCCATGTATTGCCTCTCATCTTTGCCTTTAATGATTAATATCATTACACAGGAGCATGTGCTGCACAAGGGAAGTGCAATAGCAAATCAGTAAAATGCTCTTAAAAATGCAGCTGTGAGACACTTTTCTGTGGGGGGAAAAGAAAAGCAGATTACTTCTAAAAACTAATCAAGCATCTCTTATTTTCCATGATTCTAAAGTTCTAAAGTATAAAAGAAGATCTCATTCCACTACTGAAAGAAAAGGCATCCAATTTTATTCTTTTATGGCCATTTGAGGAGCGTAGTGCTCAGCTTCCTTTGGACAAATTCAAGGGAAGCAGTAAAATAGTTCTAGACTCTGCTGACCACGAGTTATTGTTGTGGTACATAAAACTCTCAGAATCGAGTGACTAATGATCTTTTGCTGTCTCTTAAACTGCACCTAAACAGCAGCTTTGGATCTGTTGAGAAGCAATTGAGATCGCTGCGGTAACTGACAGGTGTTATTTATGATGCTTCATTTGCAAAAACAAAATACATAACAAATGGCTCCATTTTTCAAAGGCTGCTGCTGGGAGTCCTTAAGGGTAAAATGGTTTTCTGCCAAATTGTGAACTGATTGCTTCTAATCAACCAAATGATGGTGGAACCCTATGAAAAGAACATACACAATCTATCATGTTTTGGTCTCTTGATAGTCCCTCTAAATGCTACCTTATGCTGGCGTGTATCCACTCAGGCTTTTAACAGGTCATTAAAACGAGCAAAACAACACTCTGTACTGTCTAACAGAGTACAGTAGTGCAGAATAAGAATGTTACTTTAATGTCATTTCCAAATCAGCAGTGCCATTTGGAGCAGAATGCTTAATTACAGGATGTTTGTAATTCTTGTCAAGCTGGTTTGTGTGTATTAGGCATAAGCTAGACAGCAAACTAGAAACATATTATAGAAATAGGAGATCATTGCCATCATTTCATCCTGGATAACTGTTGTTTTATTGACTAGGAATAATCAGACCAGATTTTATAAAAGCTCATTATCCAGAGAACGTCTTCGCTGTCTCCACCTTATAGTAAGGTTTCCTCCCCCCCATTCTGCAGACCTTGGCACGTTGCACAGTATGCATATTGCAGCTTGTATTGTCTTCAGAAAAGAGAGCCAGAAGGCATGTGTTGTGACACAACTTAGCCTTTTTTCAGTTGAACTTTGTTTTTAACGAAGCCACCTCCTGTCTCTCTAAGGATAGTTCGGAAGACATATTTTCTGCTGAAGTGGAGCTAGAAAGTCAGTTTCTGATCAAGCTTTGGACTTGCTGTAAGATCAAGTTGCAAGTGTGGAAGCCAGTGCTGACCTGATCTTTTTCATCTTCTCCACCCCTTGATCTGTGGGAGCCTGTAGCTGAATGACGAGAAGGCTGAGTTGAGCACATCGGCTTTGTAACGGCAGCTCTGCGCGATATGCTTGTCTCACCCCCAGAGCTGCAGCACCCTCTCTTATGTGAATATGAGCTTGAAAGAATGACACCTGTATGAATTTTTTATTAAATGTTTATGTGCCTGCCATGTCTGACAGCCATTCTTCAGTATTTTTCCTCTTAAAGTTTGTTAATTGTCTTGAATTTCAGAATATCCAAATTTGAGTCTGACTTAAAATTCTTAAGTAAAAACATGTTGTAAGGCTTACTGGCTAATCCAGCCAGGGTATAAAGCACAACAGGTGTTGCGAATGCAATGTCAGCTTTGATCGAAGAAGGTACCAAAATACATTGGTTGCCTCCTTTGCCAGTTAAGTATCACTGCTATTTTAAGGGGCAGCTCTGTTTTAGCTGGCTTACACACTTCTGCCTGAATAATAAAAAAAGTTGGACTGTGTATATAGGACCTATAAGCTCTTATGCTTGTTTCAAGGCCGGCAGGTGGAGCCCAAGATAAATAATACTGTTTTGATATTTGGAGTTACTAAAAAGCACAAATGTAACTTAAGGAACTGTAATAACATCAAGCAGAGTTGATGGGCTGACAAAATGATACTGCTGTCGAATCAGTAGTACCAAATAATAGTGAAAAGGGATTCTAGAAAGGCATCAAAGTGTTGAAAATATTAGTCCCTCTAGAGAACTGTGGCAAGCGTTCCAAACTTATTCTGCTGCTGTTTTCTGACTGGCATTTTTTGCGTAAGCTTTATGTCAGCCAGTACATTTGCACAAACAGTTGGACTGCGTTGATTATTTGAAGGGAATTCAATAAATCAGCTAATGGAGCCTGAAACCTGTTTATTAAAATAGTAGTCTTATGAGTGATTAATTGTCAACAGTTTTTTATTGAGTAATCCATTTAATTATCTGGCAGGACACCTAATGGATACTGGGATCCATATATCCATAGTCATCAAGAGTAGTCAATGGCAGTTCCCCATTAAAATTGTATTTTATGTCCCTGCTTTCACCAAGTGCACTTCTTTGCACTTTGTCACAAAAAAAAAAAAAACCAACCGTAAACCGAACCCAAGTTTTAAGGATTACCTACCATATTCGTGCCAATGCTGTAAATGGGTGCCTCCCAACTGTAGGTTGGAAGGAGATCTCTTCTGACCTAGGAGTGTTGTTTCTGAAGTAGCCTGCTGTGGCTTAATATTGGTAAGTGTCAACCTTGATGTTCACACTGAGGAAAGATGAAAAGAGTGAAGCTATCCTCTTTGCCTATGTGAAGTAGGGACCAGTGAATGGCTTGCCCATGAACCACTCTGTTAATGCCTTTTATGGACACAGGTTCGTTTCTGATCAGCAGCCAGTAATATGTATCCTTGAAGTAGAAGCTGTAGCCCTTTACCTGCCGAAGGGCATGCAAAATTGTAATTACAGTGGAACTGCTTGTTTAGCTGAACTGTCACTGTCTTATTTTTATAGCAAGTTGCTCAACAAACAGGCAAGAAATCACTTCAACTAGATTTGTTTTTTTAATATAGTTTTTTGGTATGTTTCTTAAAGAAAGCTCTTTGAGATTGTGTCTCTTATTTTAACAAATATAATCTGTCCAATTTTTATTTTGTGGGCTTCTAAGGAGGACACTGCAACATGAATTCTCAGAGCCACGTTTAAGATCAGTCTTGTGCTGCTGCTTCTTTTGCTATTTAAGACTCTTTTGGCATCATCAATGTGTCACAGGAGTCGCTGTGTAATGGTTGGCTCTGGTGGCTTTCGCATTCAGAGACAAGTTTACTTCCCCTGTAGGCTGCAGATTGGGGAGGAAAGGAAAGATAAGATAAAGCAAAGATTTGAACTGTAAAATTGACATCTGCATAATTGAAATCACTGGCATGCGGTGAACTTGCTTTTTTGGTAGAAATACAACTAGCAGAGGCAGATTCAATAAGGTGTGTTAGAGTTTGCATCTTAAATGTGATTAATATGAAAGAGTGCCTCTTTAAAATGCTATCACCAGGACAAACAGAAGGGTCATTGCTTTTCCTTTTTGGTGCAGCAACTTATTTGCATCTTTACAGTGTGGCTTATAAACATGGCCTGCAACTCGAGGAGGTGGGGGAGCAGTTGTCTGCAGGACTTGGAACAGGAAGGACAACGTCTTGCCCAGCGTTGAGCCTGGTGCGGCACAGTTGTTGTTCGTTGACATTCCTCCTGCTCCCAATTTTGTGTTCAGTCAAGCTGTTGTCAAGGGCAGAGTGCCGTTTCCATTTGCTTGTGGAGCTGTCTGAGGAGATTGCTTGAGGAACAGATCAGCGACAATCAGTCAGCTAAAATAAACCTTCGTTCTTAGTTTGGCATTTATTGCAATGTTCGAACTGTAATGCTGGGAGCCAGGGTTGAAAGGTCTCCTTTCTCCTAATTTGAGTGTCTCATTGGTAATGACTTCAGCAAAAAGGTTCAGTTTAGGGGGGGGGAACAACTCCTGTTTGGTTTCTGTGTAGCCTGTGCACAAAGTTACGTAAACAATAACCACTGTGAGATTTGCACTGTTAGGGAAAGAAGGGTAACTCTTATTTACCCCAGCCTTCCTGGAGGCTTATGTTATATAGGGTTGTGTGTCCTTGAGAGGATTATTAGGGATCCCAGTCTTCTAATGGGGAAAATGTGCCAGACTTGATGATACCCCAAGTTCCTGCAGTTAGCCAATGTGTAGTTCACCTGCTAGGCTGGTTGGGTTGCTGAGGGTGTGGTAGGGACCTGTTTGGAGGGGGCTGTAGAACGAGTAGAAGTGAATAATCTTCATGACTTTGTTCTGGCTGCACAATAAGCATGCTAAAGAGCCCGAGTTGTGAGGAAACGCATCTTCCATTTTCTCCTAGGGACAGAAAAATAAATGTCCAATGAGAAAGCGAGTATCTAGAGGCAGAGTATGTTTGGAGGCAAGAGAAGGGCATAAAGCAAGGCAGGAAGATTCTGGACCGAGACAAGACAGTGTTAAAAGAAAAGTAGCTGGTGCAGAATAAAGAATGATGAAATGTTCCAGAGGAGATAACTTGAATAGGAAGCTCTGCAGTTTAAATACCTTCTGGTAGAAGAAATGGTAGCCCGAATAAAGAAACTGAGGGAGGGTATGGTGTGTAGGTACTGCCTAGCTATCTGGACAGCATCACAAATTTAAAGTAAAAAAATAAGTATAAAAGGTTTCAGAAGTACCTAGAGTTGTGTTATGTTTTAATTATGTTATCTGGAAATGGCACTGTGCTCTAGTTCATAAGCTGTGTGTTGCTCTAGGAAATCTGCTCTGTGATTTGAACCGTGACTGTAATTTTGGTTTGCTTCCATCTCTTTTTAAGAGTTGGAGTGGAAGGTGTGAAGATGTCAGTGTTATTGATGCTTAGCAACATACAGCAGCTGGGATACAAGATCCTGAGTTTTAGGAAAAGCTAACAAGATCTGTATGTAGAAGATCTAAGTCTTCCAGAACTGGTAGTTTGGTTGTTCAAGCCCAGGATAATTGCAGTCCATTGAAAATTCCGCGATAGGAGTCCGAGAAGGGTGAGAACACCTTCTTAAGACTGATGAGATTTTCTAAACAAAGCTGGATAGGGATCTTTTTTAGTAGCTGGCTAGTAAATCAGTAATCCAAAATTCAAGTCTGCATCTTCAATTTATGATTACTATCTAAAGCAGTTACTTTGGCATTGACTTGTTAGAGGCAAAGAAAGCCTACAATGTGATTTACTTCTGTTTTCTCTGATGCCTTACTGTGTAACCTGTTAAACAGACAATAGTTTGGAGAGTTGAGCTATGGCTGCTCTTAACTGGTAGAGTATGAAGTCATCTTGGGAGGGAAATTCCTTTTGTTACAGAACAGAATTTAGAATACTTTGAGATAGAGGTATATATACACACACACACACTCTTGTACTAATTTTCATCTTCCCTTCGCAAGCGTGTCAGCAGCGTTGCACCTCTTTTTGAGTTATTTCATTTCCCTCAGCAGAAGAGTCTCTGCAAAATACGAGATTGCAAGGCTGAACTTGCTGTCGCTGTCATGGCACAGCAAGCTAGTTGTGGTGCTGAACTGTGACTTGAGCCAGCAGCTACTGGCAAGCTGCTAATTGATGAAATCTGTATAAATGCTGCACTGCTAGCACCACTTCTGGTAATACGAAATGTAGTCAAGAGTATCCATTTTCTGATATCTGTTAAGGTAAATGATGTGGAAATTAAAGAGCAGGAGAGACACTTTTTACGTAACTGGAAGTATGGTTAAAAATCCTACTTCTGTCACTGGGTTGCTCAGGTGGTCTTAGAGTTGTGGGGTTGAATCCTGCCTGTCCCCTTCCCCTCTTCACCTACTTTAATCTTACGCATGGAAGAAACTCTCAGAGGCAGTAAAACATGGCTGTGTGTGGTTGGTTGTGTGCGATAATGGTTTTAGCAGCCACAAGAAGTAAGGATCAGGCTGCAGTTTTATTATCAGAAAAATTTTAATTGGGGCAACACAAAATATTTGAAAGCTGTTACGTGGCTGTGAAATGAAAGCACATTCGTCATGCCATCTGGGCATGACCAGAATTTTAAACATAGCACAAGTGCTGGAAACTTCAGCAAAATGTATGCTCTGGCCCAGCGTATTTTTGTTGGTACGTTATGTTTTTCCTAATGATAAACAATACTTCCCCTGCACTTTAATAGCTTGGTGTAAAGTATGCTTTATCTACAGGTTTGAGAGAGTCTTTGATTAGGCTTTTTCCAGCTTCTGCAACAGTTTGAGTCTTATTTTCTCCTTTATTCTAACAGAAGCATTTTGCCTTAAGATATGGGGGGAGTAGTGGTACTTTATTGGTAAAGAGCAGAAAATGACTTCATAGTCTCTTTCGTGTACCGCTAGCATTCTAGACTTTGTCAGTATTTATCTGATGCTTGTATCTTTCCTAAAAATATGAATTAACCAAGCATAACTTTGAAACAACCACTGTAGCAATTTTGGTAGTAAAGCATTCATTGAAACAAATCTATTTTGGAAGTCCTGTTTTATTTGTTTATTGAGTGTGGTTAGTGAGAACATTGCAATCTGTAAGCTTCAGCATAGAAGCAAGGTTATCTCTTTATAATTTGCAGTATAATAGATAATCTTTATTTACTTTATAGGCTCTTACAGGATGACCTTGCACTGAGCCTTTGTGGAAGAAGCAAGATTTAAACGTCAATTCTTCGATGTGCATCCTTCTATTCAAATTTGACCCCCGACCAGTTTCAAAAAATGCATACAGGTAAAGATGGTTCCAGTTAAAGCAGACTTGTTTCTGTAGGTTTTTTGTGCAATTTCTTTTTGTAGTCAATGTTTGAATTAGAAACTCGAGTTCATATTAGGTGTTCAGTTGTGCTTTTGTAATGTTTACCGTCTTGACTTTCCCCTTTGGAGGAGTTACTGTAACCTTTTGAGAACCTTTTGTTTTTAGACTATTTCAGAAGACTTGGGCTCTGTAATCATGGACTTTTTGCTGTTGGTCTATCACCTGGTGTAGGGTAAATACTTTAAATATTATAATCCAGAGTTTGAAAGTCCTGCCTTCTACTTTACCACTTAAGCTAAGGGGAATCATGTTTGTAGCAATGAGGGTCAGGAAAATATGTAGTTTCTTCCAGCAGAGTAGTAGAACTGTTTGAAACCAACAATTTGAATTTGGCCGGGAAAGTAATGGGCAGGCAGCAGAGCGGAAGTATTGCGGTTATTTACCACTCTGAGTATTTATTTCTCCTCTGTTAGTGTGTGCTGGTCCAGTGCTGTAAGCCAAGAGAGTAAAATGCTATGAATCCCAAAGGCACTAATACTGAAACTTAACCACGTAGGCAGCTTCTGGTTAACTTTGCCTTGCTGCCTTGTCCTGTTTCCTCCCAAGGAGGGTACCTTCTTGTTCACCGTATAGTTCACCGCTCCGTTCCCTGTTACAGCATGGCTGCCGCTGCTTGCTCTTCTGCTGCGTTTCTGACGGAACTGGCTACCTTGTGAATAGGCGCGATTACTTCTTAAAATGCAGATAGATGAGGTTAAGGTTATTCATGCCTATCAGCTTGCTGTTGGGACACAGTGTACGTAAAAGATCCTCAGTTGCTGTTTCAGAAAATGCTGGAAATCAAATCTCACTGCTTTCAAGCTGATTATACTCCTGTATCAGTGTAAAGCAAGTAGCGCTGTGAACTGGAGAATAAGGAGCTTCTAGTATGTGTCCTAGTCTTCCCCCTCCCCGAAATCTGCTTGCAATTAAAATATTAGGTAATAAACCAATGATAATGTTAAAATTTTATGTAATTAAAATTAACATTTTAGGTAATAAACTCATACACATGACTATTAGATCTTCAGCCAAAAGTTTAAGACAAAACAAGCCTCCATGCTTCTATGTAAGTTTTACTGGAAGTGTTGATGTCCTACGGTGAGCTTCCCAAACACTGAACTTCCTACAATAACTTCCTCTCTTTACCGCCCTTAGTGTTAAAAGTTCATATCCGACATCAGTATCTTTGAGTACACTCAGTATGTAATGGAAAGAGCACTTCAGGCTAGAAAGATGACTGTGGAGTTCTATTGCTTTCTGTATTTATACATACTGTATAGATTCCATATTACTTGGGGGTACAAGTATTGGTGTTCACCCACAGACTGTCAGTCAGCATGCTCAGTAAATCACTGTGCCTTGCATTGACTTGTTTTTCTGCCATTTTGTACTGAGAAGCAGATTCTCTCTATATGTTTCTATAGAAAAATAGGAAATGGGAACCGAAACTTCACTTGCCTAGAGGGTGCATTCCCTTCTGCATCTGGAATCTGCCTAAAGAGGGGTTTTGTTTATGATGTGACTAGTGTTGAATTAATATATCTATACTGGGTCTGCATGGCAAGGTTTTGGTAGCAGGGGCACTACAGGGTGGCTTCTGTGAGAAGCTGCTGGAAGCTTCCCCTATGTGCAATAGATCCAATGCCAGCCGGCTCCAAGATGGACCCACCACTGGCCAAGGGTGAGCCCATCAGCGATGATGGGTGGTAGAACCTCTGGGATAGCATGTTTAAGAAGGGGAACAAAACCCATGCAACTGCAGTTGGAGAGAGGAGCGAGAATAGGAGAGAGGAACAGCCCTGTAGACACCAAGGTTGGTGAAGAAGGAGGACGAGGTGATCCAGGTGCTCGAGCAGAGATTCCCCTGCAGCCCGTGGTGAAGACCATGGTGAGGCAGGCTGTCCCCCTGCAGCCCCTGGAGGGGAGGTTAACAGTGGAGCAGATGTCCACCTGCAGCCCAGGGATGACCCCACACCAGAGCAGGTGGATGCCCAAAGGAGGCTGTGACCCCATGGGAAGCCCGTGCCAGAGCAGGCTCCTGCCAGGACCTCTGGACCCATGGAGAGAGGGGCCCGTGCTGGAGCAGGTTTGCTGGCAGGGCTTGTGACCCTGCGGGGGACCCACGCTGGAGCAGCCTGTTCCTGAGGGGCCGCACCCCGGGGAAGGGACACACACTGGGGCAGCCTGTTCCTGAGGGGCCGCACCCCAGGGAAGGGACACACACTGGAGCAGTTTGTGAAGAACTGCAGCCTGTGGGAAGAACCCATGTTGGAGGAGTTCATGGAGGACTGTCTCCTGTGGGAGGGACCCCAGGCTGGAGCAGGGGAAGGGTGTGAGGAGTCCTCCACCGAGGAGGAAGGAGCGGCAGAGGCAATGTGTGATGGACTGACCCCAACCCCTGTTCCCCGTCCCTCTGCGCCGCTGGTGGGGAGGAGGAAGAGAACATTGGGAGTGAAGCTGAGCCTGGGAAGAAGGGAGGGGTGGGGGGAAGGTGTTTAAGACTTGGTTTTTATTTTCTTATTACCTTACTCTGATTTGACTGGTAATAAATTAAACTAATTTCCCCAAGTCAAGTCTGTTTTGCCCATGATGGTAACTGGTGAGTGATCTCTCCCTGTCTTTACCTCAACCCGTGAGCCTTTTGTTGTATTTTTTTTCTCTCCCCTGTCCAGCCGAGGAGGGGAGTGATGGAGTGGCTTTGGTGGGCACCTGGTGTCCAGCCAGGGTCAACCCACCACAATATCCATTTATTTGGTCTGACTTTCTTTGTGTTTCTAGTTAGCAAAAGACAGATTCATCAATTTGATGCCCCTTGAAAAAATAGTTTGGATGTAAACTGTAGTTGTTTGCCAAGTGAACTTTCTGTCATGATGGATGTTTAAAAGTAAAACTTAGAGCAGTTTGCTTGCAACAAAAAATTGCATCAAGATTGAAATTACTGATTTATAGCAGAAAACAACTTGCTGTTGCTGTCAAAACAGGGAAACACTTTTGGGATCTTTTGGCCTAAACTCAGGAATATTTAATTATATTTAACTTTCTCAGTACCTTTTAAGTGATGTCTTGCTCTATACCTCTGAGATAAATTACTCTGAGCCATCTGTTTCGATGATAAGTGCCAGGCCATAGTGTTCTTGGTGTCTGATTTTAGCATCAGATGCATAATTTAGTCCCCTTTTTTCCTGAGCACACCATAAATAAATCTTTTTGCTTGTCTTTATTTGGAAGAATGTTGAAGTTTTTTCTTCTTAAATTGTTGCTAAGGTCTTTTCACCTTTGCCTCAGCTTTCTGAAGGACATAGATCTGAGTATCAGTTGGGAATGGTACCCTCCTAATTCTCTGAACAGTGTTATGGCCGTTAGACCAAGTTAGACCTCCACTAGTCTCATGCTAAGCGTAACTTTTCCTGAGTACTCACGTGTTATGCTGTGCTATAGCTCTGTTTATTTCATGGTGAGGTCTTGAAACAATTTTCCCAACCGAAAGGGGATTCCTGTACCTGCAGGCATACTAATGTGGCTGGCCACATTAAGACAGGCACCTACTATTACTTTCGTTGCTATCCTCAACTTTGCATCTCTAACTAAAAGAAAGGTCTAAAATGGGCATTAAAAGTTGATAAGACAAACTGCAGGTCATTGGCTGTTTTCTTGCGGCCAATAAACTTTCTCAGACTGAAACATGCCCTCCCGTAACACTTTAGAGAATTTTCCATCCAGGTAGACTTTGGTTTCTAGAGGAGGACGTTGGCCAGTTCTCCTCATGAGCACCTAATGAAGCAAAAAGCTTACATTCACCTTTGATATACTAATGAATCTCTGCCTTCCTGTTCCCTTGCAACTTGCTCTTCTACCCTCTTTCCTCTGTGTTCTCTGTACAGGCCTATTTGTAGCAGAGTTTAGTGCATGGTAAGAAACGCTTTCCTGTAGTCTGCTCTTATTGTCAGAGGTAACGTGCTGCCTTTACATCTTTCTGAACTATACTCCGTGTGACTTTACAAATAAATACATGTTTCAAGCTTTAAAGCTGTAATCAGAGAGTCCTTTTTTATGGAACTGAATTACGTCGCAGGAAATTGCTGTAATGGAATGATTTCTCATGTTTTCATCTCAGTCTCAACATTAAAATAAATCTTAATGCATAAATCCTAATACAGTTGAATTATTTCCGCCATAAAAATAGCTGAATAGGCTTTTTGCAATTTATTAGAAGATGAGGGTCACTTAATATTGCTCCCTTTGGTATGATTATGTTTCATAAAAGACAAAATGAAGATGTTTTGATTATAGTGATCCTGTGTACTAGCCTTGCGCTAAATTTAGGAGTCTGGGTATTAAACTTGAGTTGGGGAATATTCAATCACACCAGAAAGTCTTTGCTTATTTTCAGTATTTAGATCCTATAAACAAACAGTGGTTTTGTGTCAAGAATTACTGAAAGCAAAATATAATTGGAGCTTCAGGAAGTGAGAAATGCACTTCAGCCAAACCATTTTTTAACAGTGGAGATTTTTATTTAAATAAAAATCTGTAAGAAGAGGATGCGTGCTGTAAATGGAGGATATTCAAGCAAGATGACAGAAATCTGTTAAACCAGCTGAAAGCCTATAGATCAAAGACTGGAATCAGCTGGAAGAAGAGAAATAATGCAAGTCTGAAAGGAACGATATTATGATTATTTGGCATTGGAAGGATTAAAAATACACATACGCTGTGCTTTCCAGCAGATGCTATCTTTGTTGGGCAAAATACTAAGCATCTTCCTTACAGAAAGGAGGCCATTGAAGTGTTAGCCATTTTTATTTTCTCTATAGCTAATTATAATTCTTTATCTGTAGCATTTCTAATGCACAACTGGCACCTCGTGATCATCTCATAAGACATTTAACATTGTGTTAATGAAGGGACGAATTTCCAGGAAGGATTCAGAAACCTGCAGAAAATGTCAGTACATTTGAATGCTGAGAAAAATAATGAGATTTCATTGGAATTGATTATTGTGTTGTGGCTTAAAAATTGGAATGAAAATTGTATGGTCTGGCTTCAGTTTACAGTAGCAGACATGGCTTCTGCTGTGTAAATGTAATTGATGTAGAGCTGGTAGGAGGAACTCGCAGTGCGGGAGATACTGAGGTTATAGGAAACTGGTTAAGAAAACCTGCAGGTTTCTGAAAGATGGCATTTCATTAAAATTAAGTATTAACCAACAGAGTTGGAAAGAGTGGGGAAGACTCAGTCTCGAAGCTGAAATAAAGGCAAGTCATGTTACGGGCAATAATGAGCAGGACTTTGGAAGCTCTGGCCGCTGGATCACGGCAGGGTGCGGTGGAGTTGTGCGCAAGCGTGTCTGCGGGCACCTGGTGCCCTGAGCCTCCGGCATATCGCTTGCCGAGGGCTACAGTTGTCTTCTGCTCTTTACTTGGATCTGCCAAATCCACTACCCGCTCTTCAGGTGGGTGTGTTCTACCCATGAAAAACATTGTCTTTAAATTCCAACATAATGATTGAAATAAGACTGATGGAAGAGCAGCATCAAATGAAAGCTCATCTCCAGGTTTGAATATAGCAGTGTCTGAATGCTGATTCTCAGCATAGAAACCCAGTAACGCTTCTAACTCTAGCTTTTATTTATAGATACCCTGCATCTATTTGATGTTGCAATAAGTCATTAAATTTAGTTTCAGATGCTGTCTTCCATTGCTTTTGGATAACAGAAAATGTTAACTTTCTCGCTTTCAAGAAGTGGATGTGCACAGTCAGGCTGGAAGGGGCCCAGAGAAGGGCCACCAAGATGGTCACAGGACTGGGAAGCTGCCATACGAGGATGGGCTCCGAGAGCTGGGTTTGTTCAGCCTTGAGAAAAGGAGGCTCAGAGGGGATCTCGTCTCCACGTACCAGTACTTAAGGGGCAGCTACAAAGACGATGGAGACTCCCTTTTTACACGGAGTCCCATGGAGAGGACAAGGGGGATGGACACAAGTTGCTCTTGGGGAGATTCCGATTGGGCACCAGAGGGAAATTTTTCACACTGAGGACAGTCACCACTGGAATAATCTCCCCAGGGAAGGGGTTGGCTCGGCCATGTTGGACACCTTCAGGAGCCATCTGGACAGGGTGCTGGGCCGTCTTGTCTAGGCTGTGCTCTTCCCAGAAAGGTTGGACTAGATGACCCCTGAGGTCGCTTCCAACCTGGGATTAGCCTAGACTTCTCTTTCTCATGCTCTGGTGCCAGCACCGCTGACAGACGACTGCGGCATGCATTCCGTGAGGTATTCGTGTGCCCGGTAAGGTTGTACAGCAAACAAGTTGCTTTGTTTAATAACTTCTGCTGGATGCAATGGACAGAGAAACAGTTTTTTGCTTTTCAAAGTCCAAAAACTGAGACTGTTCTAAATTCCTCTGAAGGCCTCTGGCTGCACTGACTCTTTCAGCCTCACCTACTTTATGTTCACAGCCTGACTGGCTTGAACTGGTGTTATGGTTGAATTTGACTGGTCTGCACTGCGACCAAGCCTGGAACTTCTGAGGAAAAACTGTCTTATCTTGCATGTCCGCTGCTTCTTAAATATCGTGTTGAACTTGGTCTTTCATGTTCAGTGCCATTATCGAAGTACAGAGCAGAGGGAACCAGGCAGAGCTAGCAGTTTTCTGTCACTGCTGTTTCCAAATAATGTATGGTGTTATTTAATATCTGTTTGTTTTCTTAAAATTATCACATTTTAGATGGCATGTGAAGAGCTGCAGTATGCTTTTTGTCAGGACAGCACTTGGTTTTGTGGGGTACTGTGTTTATTTCTAAATATAAATAATGGGTTTCATCCAGCAGCAGTTTTCAATTGCATATTATTCTTCATAACTTCTTCCTCCCTCCTGATTGTGTATCCTTCAGGGCTGCTTGTAGCTTCTCTGCTGTAAGGGCTGACTCTCATTAAGGATTCAACTGTTTTGTCCTACTGTTCTGGTAGAACTCAGATTATGCAAGCAACTACACATGCGAAAAAACCCACAAAACAACAAAAAACAGAGAGCAAAAGCCCCACCACTTTACCTCTTGACTGTTACAAAAACACATGCCTTTTCCCTTTACTTCTCTGCCTCCTTGAGCATGCTGGTGTTTCTTCAAAGGAATTTCAGTGGGGCTGGACCTTTGAGGCTATCACAGATTTCTCTCTCTTCCAGTTACAGACAAAAGCTTCTGACTTGTATCTTTGAACCACATAAGTAGAGGCTTAGGTGTCAAATTTAGATTTTAAAAAGTACTGTAACTACATGATCCTAAGTAATGATCCAGTAAGAACATAGTCTCATGCTTCAGATTTTTGGATGTTACTTATAAATCTGTGGTTTACCTTTAAATTTTCTTTAATTAAGCCGTAACCTCGCATGCTGAGGAATCTTAAGATTGCTTAAGCCATCTTAATTCAATCTGTTGTGCTGTACTATTCATTGACAATAATAGCTGCCTCATTCACACAGCAAGGTAGACTTGCTGAACGTCTCAAGACAGAGGCTGCTGTCAGGTGTCATTTGACCGTTATACTGAGTGATAAAGGTGAGATGGGAAAACAAAGGACAGTTTCATGCTTAAAATGAGCTAATGCTGTGGCAAAGATTGGAATCTCTTCCTGCCTGTACCGTGAAGTTCCTGTTGGAAATTAATCGTATCTTTTCCCTCTTGTCTTCTACAGGCTTATTCTAGCAGCTAATAGAGATGAGTTTTACCACAGACCATCCAAATCGGCGGATTTTTGGGACAGCAGCAATGAGATCCTTAGCGGTATGTATGTCTTGCTGTTTCGAGTGGTGTTCATACGGCGTGTAAGGGAATTGTGGCCTGGATTTTTTTTTTTGTTGTTGGGGTGGTGGTTTTGCATTTCTAATAAGAAATATGCTGCTTCTCTGTGCTTCTGGGGGAAGCATGTTGTAAGCTTGAAAGATGAATTGTGCTATTTTATTTGTGGTTTAATATCTTGTGTTTTTTTCCCAGTTTGATGTTCTTACACTGATTTCAGACCAAGCAGTGCAGTGGAAATATATCAGATTAACTTGTCCATCACAAACTATTAATTTAGCTTTGTCAGATATGCTGAAATACTTCTTAGAATAGGTGGAATTAGTTATTCCACAGACTCAGTGTTTGTAAAAGTGACTTAAAATCATTAAACCAAGCCTCAAGAAGGTGAAAACTTTCTCATTTCTTATCAGCTAATAATTTATAGGCTACAGAATAATTTTAGTTATTGATCCATCGGTTTATTAGCTTTCATGTCTACATTTTACTAAACTGCCTGTACAGTCACTCAGCTGTCTGGTTCTCTTTTGTAGGGAATCTATCTGTAGTCATTTTTAAGTAAAATCAATAGCTCTGCCTTCTCTCAAACAGAAATGAAGCTCTGGAAGACAAAGCATTGTTTAAATGCAAGATTTTGACTTCACAAATACTCTTTGTTGATGCCGTGTGTTATTGTCATTGGCAGGGAGGCCTGTGAGGATAAATGACTCCCACTGCACTGCAGCTCCCTTGCTTCTGAAGTTCTGGCTGACGCGTGTTTTGTGCCAGCCATTCTGGATGCTGCTTCCTCTGCTATGTAGCAGTTTAAAACAAACAAACAAACAATTATCCTGAAAACTGAAGGGCCCTGAATTTTTGTCTTTATACCCTTGTCAGCTCTGTCAGTACTTGGCATAAGAAACCAGTATATCCTTCATCCAGGGGGGCGTGTGCGTGGACATCCCGTGAGCGTATGCCTTTGACTTAATAATGTTGTTCCAAATGAAAGCAGCACACTGAACCAAAATAAATCAAATCTATTCTTGTGTGGCTTAAAAATGAAAAAATATTCCGCACTTGCAGCAATTTTGGAAAACGGGAATTGCTGTACATTAATCACTGGGCACGCGTCAACGCCGCTGTATGTTTTTCTTCTGTGTGCCTTTCAGCTAAGGTAGAGAACAGTAGCAGAAGTATTGTGTAAAGATGGGGTACGGCTAAACTTGATATTGAAGGTTTGGATACTGAAGAAAGGGGTTTCTGAATAAGGATCCAAAACCTGTTCTTTTGATCTTCTAATGAAAGTTACCTTATGACGCGATTCAGAATTAGAAGTTTCTAACAGTATACTTGTTATACTGAACTTGTTTTTCGTTTTTCCATTAAATGCTTGCTGGTTAATATGAGCTCATTACAAATAGGTCGTGGTTTTTTTGTTTGGTTCGTTTTTGTTGGGTTTTTTAAACTTGTACTCTCTTTCAAGAGGTTTGGTTGTGGGCTTCATTTTTGTGGGTCCCCCTCCTCAATGTAAATTACTGTCACCAGAGTTCAAGATTTTTATCAGTTACATAGCTTACGCTGAATTTTTCTGGTTACTTGTAAATCTAAACTTGCAAATAACGTTAATCTTCATAGATTTGCCTTTGAGCTAACAAGCATTCTGAGACTACTTGACATTTTATATGTATTTTAGCACACAGGCAAAGCTTATAATTTTGCTTTTACATTGAATTTTCTCATCATCTCTCATCTGTTACTGCTGTAGCTTGGAAGATATTTGATAGTGCAGAATTGGAGGGTGGGTAACTTAAGTGGCTTACCTCACTTGTCCAGAAAGACAGTCTTGTACCTACTGCATTTTATCCAGCATTTGGATAAATGCATCAGCATTTGCATTAAGAAATTCTGATTTAAGCTTGCAATTTTGTAAAAATTAATGTAATCGCCTAACTCTTACTTACTCTATTAGGTCTGGATATGGAGGAAGGAAAAGAAGGTGGGACATGGCTGGGAATCAGTAAGAAAGGCAAGATGGCAGCCCTGACAAACTATATGCAGCCAAAGATTGATAAAAATGCAAAAGGAAGAGGTATGAAGGAATAGAAGTAGAAAAAGTGGACAAACAAGCCCTGGTGTCACTGTTTTACTGGGATGATTATTTTATTAATTTTTTTATAACCACTTTATGGACAAATAAAATGGTTTGTGCTATAAACAGAATTTGTGAACTGACAGAGTATCTGTGTGGGGAACTTGACTTGGATAACGATATTCTAATCAAGCAGGCAGAAGTAGAACAAGATGTAGTGCCTAGAGCCTGCAGTTACATTCGGATAAGAAATGCAGCACCAACTGTCTTCTCTTGACAGTAATTCTAATTAACAGCCAGAACAACTAGACAAGCACTGAGCTAGATTTAGATTACAGTGGACTTTTTAAAGTGTGTATGTTCTTGTTCAAACCTTAGGGAAATAGTGCAACTTGGATTATGGTGGAGGTTAATCTAAAGGATTATTGTAGTCCCTTCTCCCCTACCCACTGATAAATCAGAGGAGCAGAAATAATAGGGGAAAAACACTCTTTCAGAAAAGGGTATCTGTGGGGTTTGGGGGGTTTTAAAGTGAAAATAGGTCTGTGTGTAACCTTCATGTCATACTGCAATGGCAAAACATGTTGTACAGAGAAGCAAATGAACTATGTGATTTGTAATTGATTTTAGGGTCATACGTCAGGGAAGTGAAGCAAGACAAAGAGTTTGGCAAGGTGGGAGGAGAGGAAAGGCACATCCAGTATATAATAGTAAATATGAGTTCTGTAGAAATTTTGATGAAGAGCTTTTTCTTTTTTTTTTTCCACTGTTATACCCTGTTCGTAAGAGGAGTCTTGTGTCTTACTGTTCGTTTTACCAAGCCTGTCAGAATAGTGAGTTCACACATACAAGCTGCTCTATGTACTTCTCTTTCTTAGGTGCTCTTGTAACAAACTTCCTGACTGCAGATCTGGACAGCTACTCTTACTTGAAGAAAGTTTCAGTAGAAGGACATCTTTACAATGGATTTAATTTATTAGCAGCTGACTTGAAGTAAGTCTACAAAACATCACAGTTCAAATGTCAAAGAGAAAGATGACAGCAGTGATGTACGTGTACTTCTTAGCACAGAAGTGTAACTGTACAGAAGCCTGTCACAAGCTAAAGGTAGAGCTCTTCTCTTTTGCTAATTGGCATGTAAGGTCCTAATGTTACTCTAGTCATAATTTCCTTTGTTACTTTTTCATCTTTCAAACACTGGAGGGCTGTCTTATGTTCTAATCATTGCTTCCCACAAAACTTCTTGTGCCTCTTTCCCTAATAGGCCATAGTCAGTCTTTACCCTGAAGGCTACGTGGCTCGTGTTTTGGAGAAAACAAAACCTTGGCTCCGTAATTTCTCAGAAATGATTTTTTTTTTCCTCTGAGAGGTGGCATGCTGTGGCAGAATTAAAACAACTGAAAGCTTTCAGGCTGTTATGCCTGTCACAGTGAATGTATCATTAATCTTTGCTGAATGTAGAAAAAAAAATCAGCGTGTAACAAAGACTGTAGCTGCTTCAAGTTTCTGCGGCTGAGGGAAGGACCTTGGGTATTTGATTATAGACGATGTGGTTGGCGCAGCCCTTTCCACTGCACACACGTGTGTGCACACAAGTATGCACGGTGGTCTGCCTGTGTGCTGTGCCTGATTCAGAAGAACAGAAATCCAGGGTTAGGTCGTCTCCAGGCTACGTGTCAGCGCTCAGATGCGTACGTCATGGCTGTAAGCAGGTGTAAACAGCCAAGAGCACACTACTGCTTTGGCACGCCTTCTGCAGAAGCATTAATCTTACTAGGCCCTGCGCCATCAGGTTGTCATCTTCTGCTCAGCTTTTCTGCATGCTTCTGGGAAACCATATATATCTAAAGCAGAAGGTGCGTTTACTGTTCTCAGTGAAAACAATTTCTAGTGCCCTATCACTAATCGGCCTTCTTTGTTTTTCACTTTCTGTAGTAGACCCCCTTCAGCTCGTGGTTCAGCCATATCAGTCATTTCTTCCCTGCTCTCCCAGTTTCCTGCAAGTGTTTTGTCTTTTTTCTTTTAAGAAAGGCCTTTATTGCAAATCCTGCCAGGCTATTAGTTTTCATTTTTAAATTTGCTGTGATATGGTAGGAAAGTGAAATTCAACTCATAGAGGTGACTGAAGTCTAAAAGGATGAACACAAAAGGCAGACACGTGCTACCTGTGAAGATCCTAGGAATGTATTTCTGCTTTGGTGTGCCTGCTTAGAAATAAGCATATAGGTTATGTCTCTAGAAGCTTAATCCAGAAGCAGGTTAGGCAATTAACAGGGTTTGCTGCTTTTCTGTTATTTTTACTCTCTACTTTACCAAGTTTGTTATCCCACCAGAGACTTCCCAAAATTTTTCTGTTGCTTAAATTCATTTTTACCATAGTCAGAGGATGTGGCTTCTTGTGCTCTCTGCTGCGTGTTGCTGCCTGGCTAGCTTACGTAACGTAGAAGGCTATCTGTAACTGAAAGTGTAACAGAAGAAATAGTCTTATTATGTTTTCAAGCAAATATGATGTTCAAGGTGTGACCTGGCAAGCAGTAAGTATGTTTGAGTTTCTCTTTGCTAATTTAGGTAACTAGAACAGTCATAATGGCTGTTAGTATAATGGTATTAAAGTAGGTTCGACTGACCTTATTTGTTAAGGCAATCATTCTAATGTTGGTTCTGCTTCTTTATTCCTCCATGCTAGGCTGACAGGGAATTGTACGTGCAATTGAAGTCTTCCTGTGGTGACGCAGGTCGCAATTCCTTGCTGAGTATTGCTCTGAAAGCTGTATGTGTTTATTAACTTCTCCATTTTGATGTGTCCTTAGCCGTGGATGCTCTGATGAAATGAAATTCTTGGCAAGCTAATGATGCAGAGCAATTTCTAGAAGATATGTAAACTTGTCATTTTAGGAAATTAGAAGTACTCCCAAGAGAAATGCAGTATATAAATGGAAGCTACTTTTCTTTGTAGATAGAAAATGCTACTGCAGCTGATGCTATTTTGTTAGGCCACGTTACTGTTCAAAGAAAAGATTGAAGATGGTTCTTCACATGTTCTTCTGTAACAAATAGTGATTGGCTCTGTTAAAGTGGTGTGAGACGGAGAGGAAACTCAAATTGAAAGTGCAAATGAAGCACCGTTGGGGAGGGGTGTATCTGAGCACAGGATATTGCTGACTGTAAGCAGCACATTTACAGAGATGTACAATGCTTGAGTCTTCAGGCATGCATTTCAGGAAAATAAATTTTTATCTCTTCTCTGTATTATTATGATGACAGTACGCTAGATGATACAGGTGCAATGATGTGAGGAGGAGAGCTGGAAACCACCATACGGGTTGTAAAATCATTGTTTATTTCCACAGCTTTGTGTGACTCTTATTTTAAACATGCCTGGGTTTTGACACTTTTAGTTTAATCTGTTTGCTCTGTGGCATCTCCTGATGTCAATTTAAACTCTGTTCATTTTTTTGGTAAGAATATTGTGTTGGAAAAAATACTTAGTAGTACTCTTCTCTGATCCCTTCAGTTTATCATCTTTCTGTACCTGCTGAGTACGAGTGTCATGAATACTTAACCAATTATGCTAAATGTGGTTTTATGTTGAATGTATGGCATATGGCAAACAGTGTGTCTCTGGAGTGTTGTGTTGCTGCAAAATTAGCTTCAAAGAAGGCAGTGTTGTTACTCCTCCAGTTCTGACTATCAGTCGGTCTGATTAGAGAGGAACAAGGTTATTGGAAGCTGGACTGGTCTCTAAGACAACGTCTCCTCAAGATTCAGAGCAGTTTTCCTTCTTTCTCCCTTTGTGGTGATATGAAGTGAGCTGCTTTTGCTGATATTGGGACAGCATTTCTGCTGATATAGATATACAAATGCAAAATATTAAGTATATGTTTAAAAGTGTTTTTATATATGTTATATAAAATATGAGTGCATATATTTTTTCTTTTTTTCATATATTTTCTTTTTTAATATGGAAGTCTACAGTTGGTTAGCTATGTAGCAACATCATTGAGGTAAAAAAAAAAACTGAAGCAGGGTTGTTTGGGAGAAGAGTTAACTGAACTGCTGGTAGCGCAGGGCCTTGTAAGATTAAAACACCTAAATGGCGTGACCAGGTTTTAGAAACCCGGGCTGTCTCGGTTGGTATGGGTATCAAGGCAAGGCTGTGTGAGAGGGATTTGATTGCTCTCCGAGATGAGCCCTGGGAGCCTTTCCAGTGAAAAGTGAGACAGGGTCAGACTGCTGGTGTGGAAAGAATGTAGATGGCGAGTTGTCATGACTGCTCTGTAAGCTCACTTACATTTCTTCTCATGCATTGTCTGTCAATCCCACCTTCTGCAGACTACATCTGTCTCACTCCTTGTGGCTTCCTCATGAAAATGAGGTGTCCCAGTACTTCTCTAGCACATTTTGTGCTACCATCTTTGAAATATTTCTGCATAGATCTTCAGTCCTTTGCAAGTGTAATGAGATGGACAGTCCAATCTCAAGAGAAGGAAAAAAAGCTTCTGAAAAACCTTTTTGATTTTCTCTCTTCTGGCCGGTGTCAGCTTCTGCCTGGCTCAAAAAATGAGGGCAACACCAAAGAAATGTTTAGACACTGACAGTAAAACTAGAGTAGGGCTTTAAAGCAGACTTTGCGTGCTGTGAGTATCCTGCAATGTTCTTTTCACCCCTTCATTTGGTGGTAGGTGGTATATGTACAAAAATGTTTGGGCTTTATAGTTGGTGGTTTGTTGTGCGGTGGGGTTTTGAGTTTGTTTTTTGTTTGTTTGGGGTGTTTTTAGCTTTAGAACAGAGTTTTCTGATTAGCTTATAAACATTTAAGAAAAAAAAAGTTTATCTGTGAACCATAGTAGTCAGCTGAAACTACTCTTCAGTGTTTCGAGCTGCCAGTTTCATCTCTTGTGCGAAAATACATGCACACATCACTCATGAAACAATCCAATGTCCTTGTTTGTAAAATATTTACCCTGTTAGAAGATTAGAGCTCAGTGCCCAGGGGAGCGATCGCTTGGTGACAACCACAGCTTGTGGAGCGTTACAGCCTTATTCCTTTTTTCCTGTTCACTCTGTTTATATTTTTGTTGAACATGACTTGGAGCCGCCTTGAAGTTGAAGCAGGGTAGAGGTGCAGAAGGACATTGAGTATATTGCATGAGCATTAAGAAGTAATTCTAGCAAACTCTGCATAGCTTTCATGTTGCTATGCAGCATCCATTACTACTGAGATTTATGCTGCCTAGACTATTTCCTAGATTATTTATTATATATTGCTTACATTTTTTGACAGAATGATGTATCGAAGAGCATAATTTTTATGTAGTTTTACTTCTCTTTCTGCTGCCAGCTATGGCTGGGATTTTAAAAAAGTCTACTGGGTCCTATTGTTATCACTTCAGTTATGCCTTTTTTACTTCTCCAGTGAAATTGGTGTCTATACTTGTAAAGCTGGGAAGGAAGAGAATCTGAGTCCAGGCCAGGATTTTGAGGCTATTGCTGTGATCAAGCTTACAATGATTTTTTTTCCTCTTGGCTTCTGCCTTTATGTTCAGTACTGAGTATCTGTAAACAGTAGGAAGGGAATAGGCAGAGCCAATGATAAAAGAAAGAGTAGCTGACAGGCGCACCGAACTAGACTTCGGAAGTATCCCCGTTTCAGAAGTCTCTTGGAAGGCTTCAGTCGTCTTTTGACAGAAGGCAGCAGCAGCAGTGTTGCACTGCAGGTGAGTGTAATAAAAACACCCATCTGGGGGAACGTGGAATGTAGAAACAATAAGGTACAGATGTCCTGGATTGGTGACCCTGCAGTTTGTTTGTATTCCCCATCTTTTTGTTAAACTCCAGGGGGTCTTGTTACTGAACTTCTCAATCACGAGAATCTCAGAACAGATGCTAGATGATGATATTCTCTCACATAAAAAGCCATTGCTGAAGGAAGTCAGTAGTGCCTCCTTACTCAGCGCGTGGTCTCGTGACAGGACTTGTCTTACAGCTGTGTTCAAGGGTTTGCTTGGGCCATTTGTCTACCTTTCCATCTAAAACTGTCTTTTGAGACCTCAGGTGATAACAATTGCTCTGATCTTTTCTCTTCATAGACCTCCTACAGCAGATACAGGTTTGACAATTTGAAAAGAGTATTTAATGCACCAATAAAATAGTTTGTGTAATCACTGGTGTCTTAACTGAAAAGATCCTATAATGACCTTAATGATTTTGCTGTGTTTGCTTAATACATAAAATGTTTGTTGTATATTTATAATTGCTAGTGTCATTTTACTTTTTTAATGACCCAACTGTTAATGTCAAAATAGGCCATTAGCAGCCAACTTTTTTTCTTGTTTTTTAACTTTGGCTTGTTTGTTCTCCCTGTGCTTAGTCACTGTCTGTATGGTATTCATTCCAACTGGATTTTATTTATTGATTATATTTTTAAAAGTACTACTTCTTGCTTTTGAGATAGAGTATAAATAGTTCCTTCCATGAAACACACAAATTCAGCAACTTCAGGTGACCTCAAATACTTTACTCACACATGGCTTTTTCTGTGCCCCTGTTCATGGAAGATGCGGTGTGCCAGTGCACTCTCAGGAGCGTATGACTTCTTGTACCCCAGCATGTGACTGGGACCAAGAAGTCAGACTGGTCTATTAATGACGGCTCAGCTCAACGCTCTCCCTTTTTAGCTGCCAAGGGATTCTTTCTAGTATTAGTACTAACTGTGTGCCAACTCTAAATGTTCCGATCAGAACCAGGCTGGTAGGAAGGTGCCTAACCCAGTTGGGACAGTCGTGCATCATGCATGTTAGCATCACTTCATGCTAACCATTACCTGGCCATAAAGATAATATAAAGAATGCTGGGGAGGAGAGGAAAGCCCTGATGTTGCTAAAATGCCCAGCTGGTCCTACCCAAACATTAATAAACAAGGACTTGAGAAAGTTAAGTATAACTTCCAGTCAGTTTTTGGCCTGGGTTTAGACTTTGTTTATGTAAGGCTTTGAAAGGGCCATAACATGCTTTGAGCAAGATGATTAACATCATCCTGTTTTCAGAGGTTTCAGTTTTGCGAGAACTGAACTCGTACACCCAGATCTCCTCACAGGAGGTCCGTTGATCCTTTGAACGCCATTCAGTCTTCACTCCTGTAAGGTCCCAGGCGTCTTGAATATATAGCATTGTGTTTGCAGCCAAACGAAGTATGGCTCAACTTCTCTGGCTATCTCAAGTTTTTCCTGTCTCTCTGAAGACCTGGCAGAATCCCATTAGGGGAAGAACGTATGTGAGTCTTCTACTTGAAATTTTAGAAAACTTGTAATAGTGTCCATCTAGCTGAAAAGCCAAATATCTTGGTAATTTAAATGAAGGAGCTAGTAATAGGAAAAAGAGTCAGACTCTCCTCATTGTATATGGCATGACTATAAACATAGTTTCAGGAAATACACCTTTTGCTCATTTTTCCTCACAACTATTCTGCAGACATGTATACTGGAAAAAATTTGCTGAACCAGTACAATAGGTGAATATTTCACTAGAGGTTTTTCCCACTCTAGCAATAATTTATTTCTAATACTTAAGCTTATTCAACAAAGAAAACGTGTCCATTGAAAACAGCTCTTGTCTTGATTGCTGTGTTTACTTGCTCAGGAAAAAACTTCTCCCTCCTGCCATGTGTAACTTTTAATTTGGAACTTGTTTGTACCTGATGGAGTCTCAAAAAATAGAAGGGAAGTTCAGGTTGTTGCTAATAAGTTTTTTTTTCTTCCATGTGTACTTTTCAGCAGCCCTTTCTCATATTCATTGTAAAAGCTATTTTTTCCTCTGCCTTAGCGTGTTAAAAAATAGTAATTTAAAAACCCCTTTTGTGTCTGAGAAAATGCAACTCTTGAGATTCCATAAATGGGTCAAGTACACAAGTTAATCTGTGCTAGTGGAACAGAAATTTGCAACTCAAGAAATTAAGGAAGGAAAGTTCTAGTCATATCTTGTGTCACTACTTTGTTTCTGCTGCTTTTGTATTCTAGGTATTCCCGATGCAAATACTTCAAATGGGGTAAAGAAGGAAATGGCCTTTTCGCTAACATACTCTTTTAAAATTGATGGATAAGAATATTTTTACGGAGTCACAGCTAATTCACTCACATGAGAAGCCCAGCAGAGACTAGCAAAAATCTTTGGTGCATTAGAATTAGGGCCGGAACCAGAAAGGAGTGATCGACATCCAGTGCCCTGCTGGAACTAAAGCCGTGCTCGTTGTCACGGTTCTGATGCGGGCACTTGGCTGTGGAGAGTTGGGGAGGTCCCTAAGGAGTCTTGAGATCAGCATAAGGTAAATTTGAACAAGGATCTTCATGTTGAAAAGTAAAACAAAGATAAGGAAAATGTCTAAGCCACTAGAGGAAAGTTCAGAAAATGCCACTTTAACAGTAGATAAATTGTATGTTGAATAACTGAGCTGTGTATAAGATTTAACAATAAAATCAACAATCCACAAAAACCACCCATTATAATTGCTGTCTCCTAAATTTGCTGAAAAACTTGGAGATCTTTCTGTAAGTCATCAGAGAAGTCTTACGGGTTTGGGAGGAGGAAGAGAAGTGCACAGAGGAGGAAAGGCAGTTTTATTTTTTCTTTATGTAGCTCTTTGTTTCTTTTTATATTCCTCCTCTTGCCTCTTCTGACTTGTATAATTAATAAGTTAATACTTCCCTCTTCATTTGGCTGTCTTGGAAATGATGCTATAGAATGTCTTTCAGAATGGCTTTTTAAGAATAATATAAACAGCTAAATCAAGACTGTTTTGCTTGTTATTAAGGTTTGAGTAGCGGATGCTAACTTATGCAGAGCAATTTAACTTTCCGTACATCATTAATGAGATTGTGTTTTGTATACTCTGATTTGCATCAAGGCACAGATATGTCTCTTTATCTTGAGAAAAAATGAGGAGCTGGAAATGGCTTCTCTACTGTATTTATGGTTTATGCTCCTCAATCCAGATTCAGTCTTCACTGCAGGTTTTCTGTGTGTTTGGGCTTTGTGTTTGTTCTGTTTTTGAGTAGGTTTGTTAGTTTGTTCAGGGTTTTTTTCAATTCAAAAAGTCTGTCTGCTGTCTAAGGAGCTAGAGCTTGGGGGACAAATTAAAAGCTGAACTAGTCAAAATGTATTTGTTGGTAACTGGAATAATACCAGGTAAATCACTGGAGTGAAATACAGACTTACATGATCTCATGGCTGTGTTCTGGCAAATCAAAAAAACAAACAAAAACCAAAACCCAGGCAAACCCCACCAACTGGTAGCAATCTGAGGAATCAGTTTCGTGTCAGCTGATGGGATTGAGGGATGTTGAGAGTGAGGCATCTAATAGCGATCCGTTCCCCACAAGACACAAAGGCATACTGATGACTTGCTTGGGTTTTCTCTTACCGGTTGATTTGGTGTTTGTGTTGTCACGATTAGTACAACTCCTTAAAAATCTATGCTGTTTGGATACGCTGATCTGCTAAGTGAGAGTTACTTGAAATGTTGGAAGATGCCTTTGAACATTATGAGATCCCTCCTGCTAAACCGCGCATGAGAGCGAGCGCTGAAGCCAGTGCCTACCGGTAGAGAGCTTACAAACAGTAACTCCAATTATCTGAAAACAGCCTGAAAATGCGTATCTGTCACTTAAAGGACCCGGCTATGCTCTATGACATTGCCTTAAGGGGGCCTAAAAATTTACTTCTGCCGGGTGAAATGGCCCACAGCAGTCTGCCTCTTTAGAGTGATTCAAAAGAGGTGATGGGAAAATGTTACTTGCTGTGATGGACTGTCCTTTTGTTTTAATGTGCCCCCTTCACCCAGGTAACTAAGTCTGCACTTATTCAAAACCATACAGATTTTTGTCATTAAGCCTGGCTACTTTCCATGCAGGAGTTCTGGGGTTTTACTGAATTTTATTACAGTTACATTGAAAAATTATAATGATGCTATTTGACAGTGGCACAGCTGAGAGAGTATTTTGAAAGAAGGAGAGTAATAGAACTCATCACTTAATCTCTGGGCTGTGGTATCAGAGTAGTAACAGTGGGAGAAACATCTTGCTGTGCCTGAAGATTGCATGAAATTAGAGCGTAATCAAATATAGAAGCTGGTGGCTTTTCAAGGAGAAATTCTTATTTATATTTTTCAGTACCACCAAAGGAGATGTAATTTGCTACTATGGAAACAAAGGAGAGCCAGAACCCGTTTTCCTAAGTCCTGGTAGGTTTTCTTCAGAAAGGTCTAAATATTACTCTTTGTTGTTTTAAAGGAGTCAGAATCAGCTGTATTTCTCCAGCAATTTAGCTGTTTAAGCATTGTCTTCGCTAACTTTTTTGTTGGATTCTTTTAAAAAAAGTCCTTAAATTCAAGTATTCACTAATAAACTTCAGTAAAGAATCAATAGTTTGTTAAAAGCTTCTATCTGTGTCAGTGTACCCACCTGCACTGCAGTTAGTGGGATGCTCATTAGATAACTATGACTGAAGGGGAGGAGTCTGTCTTGAGGAATGGGGTTTTCAAAGGTTTGTGGACTGGACCCAAAATCTCCTTACCCAGCAGTGGCAAGGGCACAGTGTGACTGTGCCCCCTAGGGATGGAGTTGGCTTTAAAAAAAAAAGCAACCCCAAAAAACACTGCTTTTACCTGTTGTATCAGGGGGATTGATTTAAAATATTTAAAACATAGGCAGCTGCAAAGAGCAGTACTCCAGAATTCGTCACCAAAAAGCCAGTCTAAAGGGAAGAGGACACATAGCAGGCTCTGAGCGGTGTAGCTGGTTGATAACACTTAATGACAGTGGCTCTTATTTTGCCCGCTTAGGTTAATGGTCAAAATGTTGCTGCCAGTAGGCAAATTGTTACTGCAGCAATTACAGTGTAAATTCTTGGAAACAGCTGTTAGATTTTTTACAGCTGCAAGCACAAAACCGGTTTTAATTTTTTTAATATTTCTATTAAAAATTTGGCTGCTTGTAATGAAAAACTGAATCACAAATTTTGGGTATCTGCAGACTGTAGCAAAGGTAGTTCTGGTCCCCACATTTCAACAACAAATTCCTTTTCTATGTACGTGGCTGCCTTTAGGGAGAGCCAAGTTTTGGTAATCTTTTGCTTATTCTTTTGGATTGTGGTGAGAAGTATTTGGTACCTCTAAAGAGAACACTCCTACTTGTCATCAAATGTTGCTTTGCTGTGTTTTCAAGAGTAAAATCAGAGGCACAAATAAGTTATGGCTAATACAACTCAACTGGAAAAGACGGGACTGCAAAAATGATACAGTTCTTTTGTACCTTTTTCATAATTCAGCAAACCAGAGGTTAAAACTGCTGCAAATATGGATTAGAGTAAAACCATGAAACAAAGTACTGTACATTAGTACAGAGGAGTGTTTAAGCACAGCCTAGTGTAAGATGCCTGCCTGTTTAGGAATGTGTTTTATAGCATACCTACTGGTGAAGACTAGCTCAGGAATCACTTAGATTTCACAAATTTTAATACAATTTGTAATGACAACTGCAAATGACTAAATATCCTTTCCAATTAAATTTATTTTTTCCCCTGCCCCCCTTCCTGAACATTTATTTTAAAATACGTAGGTACTCTGCAACTGGCAGTGGGCCACAGGGACTGGTCTGTGAAGACTTGATATGCCCTTTAAATATTGCAGATACTCCATAACCTCCTTATTACGGATTTCATTAATTTCATGACGCGTAAAGCTTGAAGGATTAAAGTTGCTTTACAGAAATAAACTCAGCACAAAATAACTCGTAATCATGATACTTAGGTTATGTAATGCCCTAATGTTTCTATTACTGTTGTGTTCTGGAGGAAAGAAAAACATTTTGGTATTTCACACCACAGTGTACAATGTGTTAATAACAGTGCTCAAAATCTCAAATTCAGCTAATTTTGGTAAACTTAAAGCTATGATGCTCTGAAGTGGGTGTTTTGGGCGGGGTGGGCAGGTGGTTGTGTGTTGGTTTTGTGGGTGTTTTTCCCCCTAATAAAACAGGCAAAAGCAGTGGTCCAGAGGAGTTGTTGAGAAATGGTGAGGTGGTTTTATTGTCAGTTACACACCTAGGAGACTCTTACTGTCTGAAGGGGTGTTGTGCTTACTTTATCACATGATATACAACTTTCATAGTTTATTCACCTCCCTTATTTTTGAAGCAAAATGGATGCTGGCAATAGGATGAATAAGCAAATTGTCGTAAGAGATTCGTGATGAGTTTGCTGATATATTTGTTTCTGTCCCTCAGACCATGTGGGATAAGATGATAATGAAGTTATTTTTCGCATAGTACATAAATTCATTTTCTTTGCTCCAGAGCTTAATAAGTTGTTTGGGGTTTTTTATGTGTAGGAATATATGGATTGAGTAATTCTTTGTTGGATACACCATGGAAGAAACTTCAATATGGGAAGCAGCTTTTCACAGAAGTGGTCAAGAGAAGTCAAGACCTTACCAAAGAAGACTTGGTGAAGGAGCTTCTTACAGTGATGAATAATGAAGAGCCGTAAGAACATGATAGCTGGTTTCTTCAAAATGCGATATGACCAGTTTAAAATTGCATGTAGAAACAATTTTGACAGAAAAACTTTTGCCTTATATTAACTAAAGCTGGGTAACAAAGGGCAAAAGTAGTGTTCCTCCTCTCCAGAGACTGACCTTCAACAATACTGATTTTTAAGCAGCAGACATTTTTAAGCACAGACATTATTACCACAGTCTTAGTGCTCGTAGACTGTACTCTGATTTCTGTGTCCTTTTCTTTTAAAGATGGCGCTTCTCTTAGTAAGGGCGATGAGTGCCAGACAAGGGATATGGAAGTTGCTGTAAGCTTTGTGGAGGCTCACTGTAGGGCAAGGTTGGGTTTCTTACTGCACGCAGAGTAGGCACTTATTTACACGCACAGGTTTGTGTCAGTAGCTGCTAGCTATTCTGTATTGCTACCCAGCGTAGATACAGAGGGTTGAAAAGCTATTTTTGCAGTAGAGCCAGATGCCTTCCTCAAAAGTGTAATTCTTTTAGGCTAAATGGGGGAAGGAGATAAGGGAGTACTTGCAGTTCAGCTGCAGGCCTCTGGCCAAGGAAGTTCCCAAAAGATGAGTTTGAGTATCTAAGTAGGGTTCTGGCACTCCCTGCTGGCTGCACAGTGTACCTGAGCCCGTAGGCTAGAAGTTTAGAAGTAAAGGAAATTGAAACCATTTAAATGTCCAGACACAGAGAAGGATAAGGGAGCTGCTGTGGTCTAAATTTGTATTATTGCTCACTGTCCAGTAACGCTCATGTTTAGCCTGACTTTTACCTGTCTAGGGGGTGATGTTGCGTTGAAGCAAAGCTATTTCTGGTATATAGGTCCAGTTTCCTAATGTTACCAGGCACTCTTAATGCCAACGTTCATGTTTATGGCATTTTTCAATGGTTCAAAATAAATGTTTACATAAGAACTCGGACATCTGAGCAATGAGTAGTAATTGGGAAGTCTGCTAAGCCCTCTTAATTACTTTTTTATCTGACATCAAGTGATTTCTCAAAAAATTGTTATACTTTACCTTTTACTAGTAAAAAGACAAAGGTATAAGATACAATGCAGTCTAAATGATCTTCCCTTAATGTTCAGTAACTCAGTATGATCTCACCTGAAATCTTCTGACTATAAAATGGTAATATTTACTTACAAAAAGCAATATTTAAAACCAAGACTGTAATCCTTCCAAAGCACCCTTCAAGATGAAACTATCTTTCTATAATGAATATGAACACATGGGTATGCACTAGCTTTGAACCTCCTTAAAATATCTTACTGCATATTACTTTATGATCTCTTTGTGCGTGTTACAGGAGGTAAGTGGGTACGACGGTTGGTGGTGGAGTATGAGAGAGAAGCTGACAGCTCCGACGGGCTGAAGTGCCTGCTATGTGCCTTCTCTGTTAACCTCGTGGCACGCTCCAGCCGTGTGCCCACTGCAGGATTGAGAAGAGCTTAGTTGCTCTATTCTCCCTGAAACATCCACAGGTCCTCTTCTCTGCCACAACAACAAAGAAAATTATCCCAGTTATGCTGTAAATGACCTTTACATCTAACAAGTTGCATTGTCTCCTCTACAGATCAAAATGAGCTCTGAAAATGGGGTTGAATTGATCAGTCTGTTCTGCCCTCTTCCCCAGCATTCACTGTACAGCTGATAGGCAGCTGAATTATTGTTGTTCTACAGGTGCAACTGGGTCTGTGCTAGGAGGCAGAAATGGGATTGTTTCTTGAAGATGGAAGAAGCTTAAAAATGAAACAGAAAAACCTGCTATATTAATAGTTAAATTGGACTTCAGTAAATAACATTGGAATCTTTAATTACTGAAATAGGAAGCTGTATTTGATGGCTAGCATTTGCGACTATGTTCTGGTACATGAACGGAAAGCCAGGGATGTAGTAACCTTTGTGACCCTAGCATCCCTTCTGTGTGATGCTGGTACTTGTTTAGTTACAGTAAATGAAGCTTGACATGCTTTATAATAAAATTATGTTTCTGAATACCTTTCAATCTTTGATAGGAATACATGTCAAAACATTTGAGCACAAGCTTACCTTGTTCTCTGCTGCATCTTCACAAATTTTAAGGATTGTCCTAGATCTTGTCCAGGTATTCCAAACAAGATCGAAGGAAGCAGAGAGGTCTTTGACACAAAACCTCCTGGAGTCTAACTGGAGAAATGCTGATTTGTGTGATGTGCCTCAAATTACTCAATCATTAATGTTTTAGTTGAAACTGACAACCAGAAAGACAAAGCAAAAGATGTGTCAAAATATGAAAAAAATTCTTAAAGTGAGACAGAAGTTCAAGACCTTGAAAGAATCTCTATGGGAAAGAGCTTACAAGCTGTTTTATCCTCATGCTTTAGTTTTGAACAAAATTAACACTTCTTTGTACTTTTTGAAAAGTGATTGCTGTTTATCAACCACTCAGTCAATGCAGCATGGTTCAGGAGGGATGAATGTGTTAATATTCGAGAATTAATATATTTTTATACTTTACTACTTTTTTTTCAGTCAATTACCAGACCCTGCGATTGAAGACCAAGGGAAGGATTATATACGCCCTATATTGAACAAGTATGCAGCTGTATGTGTTCGCTGCCCGGGCTATGGAACAAGGTAAAACATCCCTAGTCAGAAGTAGACGTGTACTGGATCAAAGCATATCTCAAATCAAAACTGGGCTGCCATAATTTTTAACTCTATAGTGACTGCTTTAAATTTGTTCAGATATTAATCAAGTATAATTCAGTAAAGCATTTCCTTGCTCAGTTTTCTGGTGGTTTAGATTCGCTACTGATGAGCATTTTGAGCACACGTTATAGTTTGTCTTTGGTGGGGAGTGTGCCATATCTTGTCTTCGACAAAACGGAGCTAATGCAGTTCTCCTGGTTCCCCATTGAAGCAGCACATCTGACCACCTCTAATTCTGATCTTGTCAAAACATGAAAAGCTTTGAAATCATGTTTTTAGCAGAAAAACACAATTATCTTCTATATGTGAGGAACTGCAGAACACATTTCTCTTCCAAAAGCAAGAATAGTTTCATCTGCATAGCTGACTAAGGTTTCTTTAAGCCTGTCATTGTAATATGTAGCTGCCATTTGTGTACGTTAAACACCTATTACTCTTGTTCAAAAGAACAGGTATTTCCACTTCTCCCCTAACTGATGCACTCATCGCCCTAACTGATGCTGCTGTTTTTACTGAGACGCTCTCAACTTCTGCTCACCCTGTTCTATCAAAAGTGCCAGAAGAACAGAATAATGCAGTGCATCTTGTGTTTAATCCTCGATGGGACAAAATTTTAGGTGAACCGGGTTGCTGCTGGTGGGGAACTCCTACTCTAAAAGACTGCAACTCTTTTGTCAGATTGGCCTCTGGCCTAGGCAGCCACAGCGTTTCCACTGTAGAGATGTAAACTGGTAAAGCAGGGAGCACTCACTTCTGTGAGGAATTTAAGTTGGTACTCTGAGAAAGCAAGCACTGCAAAAACCGAGTATCTCTATAAAATGTATTCAAAGAATGTTTTAAATATGGGATAATGAAGAATTAAAATGGTGAAGAAGCATCTTCCTCCCTTTGCTTCATAGGCTGTAGTTCAGCTGTTTCAAAGGAAACAGGGATAACTCAGTAGAAATACTGACCTCTTACCAGTGTGGATTAATGCTATATTTCAAGTCTTTCTTGCTGCTATAATTGTATGCTCACACTCATCTTTCCCTTAGCCACATGGCTTAGGGAATAGATTGTTAATTAGGCCTCACGATATTCTTCTGAGGAAATTAAGCACATTTTTATATGGGTGAACGACTGTGAAATGACTTGGGGAAGGCCACCATATCAGGATAGTGGGTAACTCCTCCTTCTGTCAGTCATCTCCCTCTGGCAGGGTACTGCAGTGTCCATGGCAAGATGACAGCTTGCACGTGACAGACTGGCATGGATGCATGAATGGAATCGGCTTTTCATGAAAACAAACTTCTTCTCTGGAAGGTTCCTAGAGAGAGAAAAGTTTTCCTGTGATCATGTATCAGTGTCCTATGATAATAATTAATGATGTTTAAATCTTAATGGACAATTGATTTGAAAGGAAAGAATGAGAAAGTACTAGTGATACAAATAACCCATCAGGGTGCGGGTAGGCTGTGAAGAAGAGAAAATCTGGTTTTATGCCATTTCTGAATGGAACACTTTGCACTAAAAACAGTTTAACCTTTTACCATATACTTGTAAGTGAGCAGCATTGTCAGCTGCTGAGCGCGGCAGGGAATTGGAGCAGCAGAGTGACGGAAGAAGGGACTGAAAATGCCCCTGTGAACTTCCCAGGACAATTTCTGCCCTGCTAGTGTGGTGATGATGTGATCAAGAAAAATGAGCTAGAACCTTTGGGGATGAGGGATGGGACCCCGCAGATTTGCATAACAGAGACAAGGCTTAACCTTCTACCCTTATGTTGTTTCAGGACTAACACGGTCATCCTCATTGATTCAGAAGGACGGGTTACTTTCACAGAGCGCAACATGATCAATGCAAATGTCAACCAGTGGAAAACAAGCACCTATGAATTTCAACTGCACACTTAACAACTTTCCATTTGAATGGTTTGTAATAAAAGCAATGAGACAACAAGCCATTAAGCTCCAGTAAATCTTTTGTGCCAGCCTCAACAAGCTAAAAATAGCAAGGAAAGCAAAAGCTTAAATAAACTGGTAGCATACCCTATCAGGCTCACAAATCCTTTGGATAAAACCAAAAGAAGAAACTGTTTTTACATTAGCGACTTATAATGAGAAATAAATTTTTAAATATCACCCTGTCTCCAGGGCAAGGCCATCTTTGCCCAAGACAAAGTCATTGCTCTTTTGTGGGTGTGGGGTTTTTTGGGGTGGTTTTTTTTTTTTTGAAAGAAAAAGATGTTTTAAGTAGACTCTTAAACGTGTTTTCAGTTCAGAGGAGGGGAAACATTTGCTGCTTTTACTGTTCTGCATGAAGGTTTTACCACACTTTGCCTTCCCTTCAACATATGCTTTTAAGATTGTATAGCTGATGCCAACATGCATTAAATGAATGTCGTATTAACTGCTTTAGTAACACTTCAGCTTTCCAGCAGTGCCGTGGTGCAGTGCTCTGCCTGGGGAGGGCAGAGCAGGGGCAATCCTCTACAGTTGTTTTCCTACAGATTGTACAGCAATATATCTTATTTCTAAACTTGATTTGAAAGTAGATAGGAAATTAAGTTCGGTCTATGTTCAGCTTTACTCAGTAGAAACTGAAAAAACTCGTGGGAGCAGACTTGCTCATCTTTGACCGGAATAAAGTTGTGTTGTGACAACTAGTTTCCTGATAGTCTAATTAGCAATACTGGTTTTCTTTCTTCCCCAGCAGGTGGTAAGGAATAAGTATCTGTTTGCAAACAGAAGCTGAATATGAAGCTTACATGTATCGGATGTTTTATACACGTGCAGTTTCGGCTTCACTTCTTTACTGAGATAATATGTCAAAACCTGGAGTGACTGCTCATAGGTTTTCAGTAAAAATAGCTATTTGTTTTAAGGTTACAATATTGCAGCCTTTATATTGCTGAAAAAGTTGGGTATTAAGATGCACTTCGTACGCTCTAACATCTGTGAGTTAAAAAGCTATTTAAATGCATGCTTCTTTCAATTATTCAGTGCCAGTGTAGGTGCTAGAAGATTCTAGCCTAATACCAAGACATTGTAAAACCCTCAGTTATTTTGCTGCTACTGGTGTTGTTTTGACTTATTTTGAATGCTGAATATTAAGTTAGAAATGGATCACTGCTATTTTTTCTATGTATGTGCTCAATGTATTTTTTACAAGCCTGATTAATAATTATTATAAAATGGCAAGATTTTTTTATACTACTCAAGATGCACAACTGTTCTTCTGTACCCAAGCTTGGGTGTTGGAGCATTCTCGCTAGCGTGTGTGTGTTTGTGTCTGCCCCTAAGGGATGAAGCGGTAAATTGGACTCAGGGTTGAGGCCAAGTGCTGTGAAAGGCCATTCCAGGACATGCTAAAGCAGCATTTAGTCAGATGTCTCTTGTATTTGCATAGTTGAATAGCTGCTGGATACCAGGGCTGCTTGCATGACTGTCATGGGTTGTTGGGTCAGTACTGAGTGGCTTTTTGACCACCTTGGTGGTGAGACGATCGATACGCGGGTGTCAGGTTGTATGTGGTTTCGAACCCAGAGCCTGCCTTTCTGAGCTGTAGGAGATGCATAGCCCTCTTTTATTTTTTGATGGCTGTTTAAACCGTATATTTGGACACAAATGTTATTGTTATTTTTAGATGCAAAGAAATAGCCATAGCTGTCTTAAATGTGAATTTGACATGTGCGTATTCAAAAACAAAACTCGGCTTCAATGGCTTGCTCTTCCTGAGAGTTTGTGTATTGAATGTTTTTGTACCTTAAGAATAAAATTGCCAGAGTATATTTGAACTAGACGTTATCTCTGAAGGCGTTTCCTAAAAGGCAAGCAAAATGCTTGCATGCCATTTCTTGCTAAAAGCATTTATAAACCATAGTTCTTATAGTAGTTCTGTAATAATGAAAACTTACTTACTTTTTATGTATAGGCAAAAGAAAAGCAAGTCAGAGCTTAGATGTAAAAACAGATTATAATGTATTTTGCTTTGCTTGAATCAAAATTCTAAATCTAGGGTTTGCTTTTTTGACAATTAAAATAAACAGTAAAGAACCAAAACCACTAATGTTGGGTTTTTTTTATTATGTCAGAATAGTTAATAAAGTGAGGTTTTTTAGCTCCTTTTGAAGGAGCCTTCAGTGGAAACAGGATCAGGACTGCAGTGCAGATATCAGCAAATGGTGCTGCATCTCCATAGCAGTGATCAGGTATTCATGAAATGCATAATTTACTGTGTGCTAATTATATTTGTAATGAGCCCACTGGAAAAAGTAAACTGTAGTTAAATTTAGCTAAGTTTTATTTTTTATAAAAGTACTTTTAGACATGAAAGCGGGTTTTAAATATCAGTTGTAAAGGAAAAAAGCGCATATAGCGAACTATTGTATGGCATTTTACTAAGGTTGCTTATATATAACATCCTTTCCAAGTCATAGATTTTCAAGAGACTTGTTTCCTGCCTCTTTTCCTATCACAATGATAGTGGAAGATATTTTAAAATATATGTAAAAACTTAATTATATTTTTTGCTTAAAATTGTTTCATTATTGTTTACATGTGTTCAAAGCTAGAATCAGAATAAAGTCAATCTGGTGACCCGTCTTTGTCAACATTGATAGATTGTGCATTTTTGCACATATTTTTATGTTAATTTGTCTAACTTCGTGTGACAAGACGAAGTAAAATCTTTCATGAGGTATTAGAAATGGAGGGGCTTTAAGTCATTTCTGGTACTTAATTCCTTTCGAAGCGCTGCATTTTTCTGTGGGTTTTGTTGTGTGTGGTGGGTTTTTAAATTCTGTGCTGTTACACGATTATACTTGTCTTATTCGGGTAAGAAATCGGAAGGTATTTCTTTAAAGCTCATAATCCAGATTTGGGGCATTTTGCTTTATTTTTCAGGTTAGTAAACAGACTGTATTGCTGGAATATTCCCAGACCAAGTGTCACAGTAATCAATTCTCTGAAATACCCACCAACTTGTGAGAACCAGTACGTGCCCACCACCTCCATCCCAAAAGCAAATGTCCTCTTGTTACTAGCCTGGCTGGATTCCACTCCCAGCACAGCAAGATCAGGTAGAAAACACTAAGGTTCTCAAATACTGAATGTCTGAAACAGTGTCTTGAGCGTCTCCCTTCCTGCCATGACCTCGGGGTGCTTGGAAGCTGCTTTCTGCCTTGCTGACTGGAGTTGATCCTTCAAATCTTAATACCAGAATGTGCCAGGCAAGCCTTAAAAGAACAACAGGCACATTCTTGCTTATGAAATGGTGGAGCCATCTCAGAGCTAGCTTTTGCTTTACAAGCGGTGACCTTTTCAAGCAGTCACTTTTCTGAAGACAAGCAACTGGTATTGCCATTGTTAAGGTGGCAAACTAAACCTACAGGATTTCCTAAAATCTGCAGACAGAAAAGCTTTAATTCCCAGCCTCTGAAGTTGTCACTGCTGATTCTTGTCTATGCAACAAGATAAATTTGATGTGGATTACTGGTCTTGAAATTGTGTGGCTGCATCAGATGTTTGTGCCAAGAGAAGTTACTAATTACCAGGGACGTTGAAAATTAGAGTAGTGAAAAGTACTTTGAGGGGCTCAGGTTCCCCCCAGAAAATGGAAATAATCACAGCAGAGATGCAGCACAGATGATGTGAAGAGCAAAGCCAATGCTTCCTTAGTGAAAAGCCGGAGCCTCGCAAAATGCTACTAAAGGGCGAGAATCCAGGTTCACTGTGGAAAAACCCTGGATCTTGGGCAGACCTGCGACTGTCTTGATACACTAAGTCGAGACTATCTTAATGTTCTGCCATACCTGGGCATTGCGGGGGAGATGCAATTGTCTCATCTCCCTGTTATCAGTAGCTTTAATTAAATACACTCTTACCAGACCAGGGAACAAATTAGGCCTTTGGAGTTCCTCAATAGGCTCAATGCTTAACTGATGTTTATTGTTACTAATGAAATACACTGGACTAAGTATTAAAACAGAATATTGAGAAGACTTGGAATACTGTTTTCATATTGTCATAAGGAAATAGTAATTCAAAAAAGAATCAATGAAATACTAAGCAGTAATAAGGCACTAATTAAAGCATCTTACATCTCAAATTCAGCTTGAAGAGCTTAAAGCACATTTATAGCTTAGCAAGCATCCCTATTTAGGTGGACTATTAGCTACTAGGAATTAGTCCTATATCATTCAGATTCATGTAATAGAGCATTGCTGATGTTCTTCATCTGATTCATTTTCTGCAGAGAAGTCTTGTTGAGAGCTACTGAGGGTTTAGGAAATGGTCTTGACTTGGTGAAAATAGAACCTGTATTGTAATCACCTGGAAAGGCAATAGAACAAACTGAGAATTGCATAACCCATCAGTATGACTCATGCTGTGAGACGTAAGTTAAGGTGAACAGAGTGAAGGAAATGTTGAATACATAAAACGAATATATAAAGTAACTGTCTGGAACATTCTGTATTGAGAACTTAGAAATGGAATGAAAAAGCAGTATCAGATTGAAGTACGCAAATTTACCATATCTTTTGAAACAGAAGACATGAGGGCTGAACTTAGGATCATAGATGAGGGAGAAAAATGATAATGTAAACTTTTATATTAAGCAGGGTAGGCAAATTACGATCTATAAGTCATATGCAACACAAATGAGAAAAGCGATTTCTCTGCTGATTCACATTAAATTTTTGTGTCTTTGTACTAGAAGGATAAACAGAGAAAAACAAATACAAACCAGAAAACAACCAGAAGTTGGGGAAGTGGAGGAGAAGGCCATACTAAATTTAGCAGAGAATAAATACAATGAAGAAAATCTGTTACGTTGAAAGATGTTCTGAAGATTATCTGCAAAAGCTTGAATGAAAAGGAGAGGCTCTTTCACAGGTAGACAAAGATGGACGGTGTAGCTTTAAGATGTCCAGGCTACGTTAAGAATTTTTACTAGTGCTCCATTAAGACCTATATTCCAAACATTGGAATAAAAGAGTTGTGTGGCCTGATTAAGCTACTGTTTTCTATATAGAGCTATAAATATGTTAAAGATTTAGAAATTATATATAAAAATATATATTTACATATCTAAAAATATATTTAAAAGTAATTTGGTGGAGAATTCAGATTCATCATCAGAATGGGATATCTGTTCCAATATAACTTGAATTCAGCCATGCCAAAAAGGTCACCCTACATAGAGGGTTTTGTAACATATTGCTAGAGCGTGTATGTCTTTAGAAGTGGTTATGACGCAAAGGTAGGATAACCAGCAAGGAGGACAGCGAAGTTGGAGAACACTTGACAGTGACTTCAGTGGAGGCGCTAGGTTTAACAGGTGAGTGAAACAAAACATCTATGTTCTGAATATCTTTGCTAAAATGGCACCTTTTTCAGCATGCCTTTCATTTCCATCTCATTCTGTGATTTATCTATCTTTCTCTGTGTCTTTACTAAATATCAGCTTGAATGATCACATTTCTTATTAAAACTGTAGTATTTGCATTATTAAACATTTGTCCAACAGACAAAACCTTGATTTCCCACCCACCCCCCAAAACAAAAATGCACGTGAAGCCCTGATTGCTCTCCTGAAGAGTTTGAGCTGGAAACAGCATTCAGTGATGATGTTCTATTGATCAAAAAAAACCCACCTAAAACCCCCCACCAAACCCCCACCTAGAACAACCACCCTGCACACAGATTATAAAGCTTCCACTGAAGCTACGGTTGTTACACAGGTGTGGGATTTGAACATCTCTAAACTATTTTGAATAGCATGGAAATAGTTATTATGACAATAATTTATGCAGAATACATTTTTATCTATGAAAATTAATACAGACTGTAATGATGCTACTCTACTGTGTATGCTTGGTCCCTGCAATTATGATTCTGTAATAATAATTTCAGAAGGAACTTAAATGCTGGCCTTTGCGTGAGCACTCAGAAGCATATTTAGTCCTTATTTAACCTGGTCTGAATTAATGTGACTTGGAACATTCTTGATAACCATTCTATGCTTAAATATTCTCAGTAAAATGTTCTGGAACTGAGCTGGTTTTATGAAACCTTATTTTATGAGCTTGCCTCTGTGGAACAACGGTGTCTTCAGTGCAGCAGGGTGCTTTACAGGCTTGCCTCCGGTGACGGGGCAAGTGTTTGCCATGGCTATCTCATCTGACATGCTGGCCTCTCCAGGCACAGAGCCAGCCTCGGCTGGTGCCGCACCAGGTTGTGTAAACACATTGCTTCTGTTCGGTGGAGGAAACCACATCACTTTTCAGACGTTAATTAAGATAGATTAAATAATAATGTGGAGAATATGTGGAGACAGTAGTGTCTCCTTGTGGTACAACATTATAATTGGCATTCAGTAATCGAGGCTTCTGCCTATCGCTAAAAAAATGTGCTCTTCCAAGAAAAAGGTGAATGAGAAACCTGGTTTTTTGTTGTTCCTCTCCCTGTAGGAGCTCTGCTGTGAATAGCTATTGCAAATAACCACAGAGCCAAGGTCTCAGTCAAATGCATTTATCTCATGTTAGTCATGTCTCCCTCGAATGGCTGGCATTTAGAAAGGAATTAATTGTCCTTTCGGTTCTAAATGGGTCTACATTAGTACCTTAGTTTGATGAGTAGTGCCCTTACCCGATGTTTCGGACAGTCCCTGCTTTGGCAACCTCAGATGGCAGGGACTAGACTGTTTTCAGATGGAACAGAGCTGTGAGATGTGCTTCAGGAACACGCTCAGTGGACTCCAACGGGTTATAGGTTTAGCCTGAAGCAACGCTGTCTGAAATGCACATAGCATGGAGATTAAGTACTTGGCACCAATTGTTGTGCTGCATAAATCTGCTTATTTTGGTCTGCTTTACTTATAGATGTAGCATGTGATAGATGTGTGGTGTATCAGTAGCCTTGCAATATGGCAGTTGCAAATTTTCCTATTTCCTGTAGCAGTATATCGTGCCAGTCAGGTCTGAGTATTGTCTTGGTATGATATGTGTGTGTTTAGCCTGGCAAAGCAAACCCAGAATGGCAGTTACATAAAGAACAGCCGTACCAGCACAATTGTTCTTTCAGAAGCATAACTTATTTTGCCTCTGGGGAAAACAAAGGTACTGACATTTATGGTTTTGCTCATATAAGTGCAACTACACCTGGATTTTTGGCAGCCAAAGATTATGCTCCTGATTCATGTCTCCGTGTCACCAACAGTGTGTGTGTATGTGTGTATATAGATACACATACACAGTAGACCAAGCTAAGGAATTGCGGCAACAGTTTCTTAGCTGTAGTTCACAGCAGTCCTGTGGAACGATGAAATACGTGGTGTTGTCATGGGTTTGAATTTAAAATGTTGTGATGTACAATGACTCACAAGCAGAGTTGTCAATTGGCAGAAGTCACTGGCTGGGGATGTTCAGGAGAAGCCCGCACATCTGAAGTAGCAGTTGTCACTGGAGTACTGCTGTGGCTCTTGCAAAGCAGCCAAGGTTGACTTGCACGGTTCTTTTAACAACAGAACAGTAGCAGGCGGTAGAGAGGTGTGATGTGAAAGCGGCTGCAAGGCTGGCTCGGGGTTTTCTTTTTTTCTTAAGTTTATCTTTACAAATAGCAAATAAATATCTCTTCTGGAAGAGTGCTGTGAACTACCTGGATGGAAGGGCCTTTGCAAAGCAAAGCATGAAGACTGGTATTCTGTGCCACATGGGCGTTATTTAATTTTTTCTCTAATGCTCCCATAGATAAATTGAGTGTATTTAAGAATGCAGGATTTTCAGCCCTAGGAACAAGTGTGTTCTATGTATCAAGAAGAAGCAAGGGCAGCCTCGGTCACTGTACAACAGCACCAACCCAGCTGCAGTTGGCAACTGCAGAACATGTCACTTAGGAGTGACACGTGTAGTCATGTTTCTAATGTGAAGGTCACTTAGTTACTTAAAAATCTGCATCTTTTTTATCCAAATTTGGAATATCTTTTAAAAAAAATTAAAACAAACTGGTCAGAGGCAGATTATTGAATGCGGAGCAAGTGCTGTCCTGCTGCGGGTTAGAACTCACAGACCAGTATGCATATTCCAGGACAGATGAGCAGGAAAGAGCCTTGCCACTGCACGTGTCCCACAGTTAAACTGCAGCTGTAACCACCTTGTAAATCTTCCACCACCATGGTAGTGGGTTTGATTGTTGGAGTGACTTGGCAAGATCACGCAAAGTACGTAGCAGGCAGGAATTCAGATCTCCAGTGTTGTGCCCAGGTGTGTTTCCCACAAGAACATTCCGTATATAAAATGTTGGAATATAATGATAGAGTAATTTAGGTGGGAAGAAAACCTGGAACAGCAAATGACTTGTGGGCTTTAACAGGGAGGAGCTGTTACTTGACCTCTTAGTTGTCATATCCCACTTTAAGTAATACTGGCTTTAGAAAAATGCCTGCTTCATCGGACGAAATGCTAACAGCAATCTGGAACCTGAGAGGAGTAACCAATTGGCCGAAGTTTCGCCAACAGAAAAATCAGGAGTTTGAGGTGCTTCTGTAGACAGGAGTGTAGTTCACCTGCATGGATGCTAAGGTGCAAGACGAGTAATTCCCTAGCATCAAAGAACGTGTCTCCTTTGATTATCTTGCGTAGCAATCAGCCACCTCTTTTGACAGTAGAGGACTGATCCGAGCTTGCTCCTGGGGTCCCTTTGACATCGTTCCATGGCTGTCAGGCGATGGCTGACAGGGGGTAGGTTGAAGACAGCAGTTTTCAGCAAAAAGTGAGACAAAAATATACAATGCAGGCAGATACCCGTTTGCTTTTCTTTCTCACCCCCTTAATTCTGCCGTAGTCAATGTGCAGTGGCAGTGCCCGTTTTGCCATATGACACCTGCTGTCTTCATTTAAAGCTTTAATGGATTTATTGTTCTCTGGCAGATGAGACCGTGTATCTCAGCTTTGAGAAAATCCCAGCCCTACTGATGCCACCTTCTTTGTGTGTAATGTGGGTATCTACATGAGGAATCTGAATTCTCTTTAACATAATCGATGGGGAGGCTTAATTGCCTCTCTGAATGCTTAAGAATCTGATTCTTATTTTAAATTTAAATTAGATGCCTGAAATTGGATGTCATGAACCTTCTGAGGGTTTTTAGTAAAGTCTGCGTTATGTTTCCTTAGGGGGCTGGACACTTGATTCGGCACAGACTGTATTCAGACCAGGTCCGAACTAGAGACAAGTCATCTTTGTTAGTTTAGATGCCTCCACATGACAAATTGTTCTCAGATTCATCTTTGGGGCATGAGAGAAACCTCACTGAACTCAATGGAAAGAATCCTGTGGGATAATGATGTAATATGAATTGTGTCCTTAATACAGCTATATTTAGTAAACCTTAAACAATCTGCACTGCTCCTTACTCCTACAAAAATAATTTTCCCATTAATTTATTTGGGTTTTTTATTATATTTTAATTGAGTTTTGCTTGATTTTTCCCATGGTTGAAGGTTTTCTCAGACTCCCAATTTACAGAGCTCTTTTTGGAGCGCTGCTGGGAAGTGCAGAAGGCTTGGTTGCATCTGCTGTGGTGCAGGATGATCCAGGACCCGGCAAACAGCCTGCACAGAAGCATTTCCCTGCTGAAGTTCAGAGGTTGGGCTGTGCAGAGCTGCAGGGATCTGTCTAGTCTGGAACCAGCGTGCCTCCCCCTCGCTGTCCAAGCTGGCTGAAATGTGAACATGGTGTACAAACCATCCCCTGAATAGCATTTAGATTAAAAATTTGCCTGTTTTAATAACATTACTAAGGAAGTCTTCCCTTCCCTCCCGCCCCCCGCCCCCCCATATAGTTCCAGATCGTTGAGTGCAAACCGGCATGCTGTAGGCTGCAGCTAGAGTGACTCAGCTTCATTAATCTGGTCATTATAATTTCCATCAGGTCAATCATACATATTGTAAAGTACACGCAAATATCTTCCATACCTGAAATCTATTTTATGCCTTGATGATTAGTGTTTAAAATGTCTTTAGAAAGATTTTTTTTATATTTCACATCTTCAGAAAGTAAAACACCTTCTTTGCAAAACAACTTATTTTCCTGAAATAAAAGTATCGCGGGCTAAGCAAAATTTGTCTTCCAGTAGATTTCACTGTCGGAACAGCACGGTATGTGCAGCTGCAGTTACTGATACTGTAACTAAGAACATGAAAAAGACACTGGCTCCACCTAATTTCCATCCCGATGAATGCAGCCTGCGAACTTGCTTAAGAAGCTCCTAGTTGTTTTCCTTACAGGCTTGCTTTCTGTATTTTGTGTTGACAGCAATTGCTTCTGTCCAGCCTTCCTCTGCCTTGTTGATGAGAGTCTCCTTGTCACAAGGAACTGATTTTTTGCTGATGATAAAGATGTCTCATGATACTACTGTAAATCCCAAAGGCACTATGCAGGTGGACCTGTACACTTTTGCTTTGGGTGCTGGATGGGAGATGAGGCCTTTATGCACATTTGGCCAGTCTTCTGTCAGACGTCCGGGTGATCAACATTTTGAGGTGAATTTGCAGCATGTCAGACATAGCAGACCACATTTAATTTTCCTTCTGGGTTACAAATTTAGCTGTTATTTGAATACTGTTTTGATGAAACCATTTTTTGCTCCTGGATTGTTTTTCTTTTGCTAACGAAAAACTAGAAGTGTATGTCCCCGTAGTGTCAGTGTCTCAGAACCAACTGTTTTATTGTTGCTTCAAGTCACAGTATTATGATTCTCTGAAAACAGATGCACAACAGAAAAACTGACATCCTGGTTATTTTTTTTCACTTTCAAAGCACTACAGGCATTTTAATTCTTCCAGCTCTACACAAAAATCTGTGTTTCTCCCTCTTCTGATCCTAACTGAAATGTTTTTTACATATATATAAAAAACCCTATTTTCTGCAGTGTGCAGTACTCAGGGCGATACTTCAGTTACACAGTCACATAAATTGGATGCAAATGAGTCATGAAACTTGCATTTTCATACATCCTTTGAAAGGGACAATCTCTCACAATGTCGGCAATTTATGAGGTGAGGTGACGTGACACAGCTAGTTTACAGCAACTGCCAACATCAACTCAAATTCTGTACTTAAGTTTCTTTTCCTCAGCTTTGAAGGTTGAAGCATGATATAAATGGCTGTTTTGCAAACCATGGATATTAAATATGCATTCTGAAGTGGTTTGTTTTAAAATTAATAAAAGCAGTCATAATTTTAAATCCACTCTAAAATAATGGCTTGAGTGCAGAAGGCTGTTATGAGGAATTAAAAATTAGAAACTGCTTTCAGGTATTGAGGGCAGCTTGCCAAGATTGGAACCAGTTTCAGTAACCTTATGATTATGTGTTGATACAGTGCCATGACATCATGTCCATATAAATCACCACCCTATCATTAGATGTGTTCGTCCAGCCAGACACAAAGATGAGAGACCTAACAGAGGTCTTCAAAATGTTATTTTAAAATATTATAAAATGTGACTGTTGTCTTTGAGGTGCCCAAATACTGTTATGAAAGAGATGAGAGGAGTGAAATACCAGAGTCTCGTGTCCTGAAATTGCATATGGAAGCAGACAAAAAAAAAAAGAAAATATCAGTTAAATGCTATTATACACCACTAACATATAAAATTTTGTGTCTGATGTTGATTTCAAGCCTGTATGATAGCGGAGGACAAAAAGAGGAAACCTTATAATTTAACTGTATCGGTAAAAGGTGCTGTAGTTGTGTCTTGAGGAAAAACAAATTGTGAAGTATCAGGGTAAATTAGAACAACAAATGTTCATTAACTCCTTTGGAAGTAATTTTACTTAAGTTGTGGAAGATGTTTTCTATCATTATTTAGACCCAGTTCCTAAACACTCCACTCAGCTTTGGGGCTTATTCCGTGAACTGCTTGGTACACACGGCATAAAAAGGATAAACCGAACTAGGTCCATATTTCAAGTTAATCAGTTCTGAAGGGGTAATGCTGTAGTTGTACTGCTTAGAGAAATAGTGTTTGCAGGAAAAAGTGGCACCTTTTCTTCAGCTAGCTCGTTGTACGGGGGGGGAAAGCTGTGTGCTTTTTCTTATCAGGTCTGGTAGAAGGCGTTAACTCCCTCTAAGCTTTATTTACTCTAATTTAAAATAAGAGCAGCTGCAAGGCAAGGACAAAAAGCCTTCAGCCTCAGCTGGACCCGCAGATTAACCGCTCTCGGGCCGTTAAACCGGACTGAGGGAGGCGCGACTTGTCGCTGCCGCCCCGCACCTCGCCTCAGCCGCGCCGCCCGCCCCTCTCCCCTTGGCTGCCGCCTCTTGACGACGCCCGTCGGCACCGCAACTCACTTCCAAGCATTCCTACATCGGCTGGGCTGCCCTGGGACGACAGCACGAGGGCAGCGAGGCTGTGAGGGCCCCGGGGTCGGTCGGTCCGTCCGTCCGACCCCCCGCACCCGCCAGACAAAGGATCTGCCCGCCCTCTACCGGAGCGATCCCCGTCACGGCCAGCCGCGCCCTCCCGCCGCCTCGGTCCCGCCCCCGCCTCCCTCTCATTGGCCTGGTGCTGTGAGGGCGCGTCCCTATTGGCAGAACGAGTTAACATGTCAGGGAGTCCACCAATAGTTACCGCGATTTCAAATGTGAGACAGCGGAGGCTGGGAAGGCAATTGGCTTGGCGAGGGGGGAGTCCCGCCTGCGGAGACTGGAGCGGCTCGGAGCAGGCGTTTAAAGATGGCGGCAGCGGTACGGAGTGGGGGATGGTTTCCGTGAGGCGGCCGAGCTCGCCCTGTCCCCCCCGCCCCAGGCCCGCCCCCACACCCACTCGCGGAGGTGCGGCAGGGACACCGGGGATGGCTCAGGTGGGTGCTGGCGCCGCGGGGCGACGGGGAGGGCGTGCGTGAGTGGGCCTCTGTGGCCCAATCGCCGCCGCGCGGGCAGTAACCCCTCAGTCCCCACAGGCCGCGGCGCCCGCCCGGCCCGCTCCTCCTCACCGCGCCCGGCTCCTCCTCACCGCCGGCCCGGGCGGGCTCCTCGCGGGCGGCGAACCCCCCGGAGCCTTTTCCCGAGTGGCGGAGGCGAACGCACCGGCCTCACGTCGCTCGAGCGGGCATGGGGCTGCCGTGCCCGGCGGGCCTTGCCGCGCGGCGCTTCCCCCGCCCCCGGAGCGCCCTTTCCTCAGAGCTGGTGTTTTGACTTGTTTAGCGTGTTTGGGGTTTTTTTTGGGGGGTGGGGGGTGAGAAGGGTGTTTTCTGCCCGCCACCACCCCAGTCGCTCCCGCCGTGGGGTCGCATTTAGGGCGGTAGAGGGCAAACGGCCGTGCCTCCCTGCCCTCCCGCTCGCCTCCGTGGCCGTGGGGCGATGGGCAGCATCACCCCCGGGACGAGTTCCTGCGCCGCGCCTCGCGGTACCACTGTGTGCCTTCAGGTAGCGGCGGGTGGGCGGGAGGGTCTCCGCCGGCCACGCCCGTTTGTACCGGGGGGAGAACGCGTCTCTCCTCCCCTGCGAAGCTTGGAGGGAAAGGCAGCCCTTCGCCAGCACGTGTGCGGGCGCCCGTCCGGGTTTTTTGGGGTCTGCTACGCTGGGGTGGCGAAGAGAAGGTGGTGTGTCTGTCCCCAACTCGGGGTTCTTCTTCGCCCGTTCCTTCTATTAATAGTGACATACAGTTACATCTCGTCCAGCCTCCAAAAGGCTTTTTTTCTCCGAACTTTCTTCACCTTTTTTGGCCTGGAAAAATAAAAATCTCTCTCTGGCACCTCTTTTCCTTAGGCTTCAGGTTTATCCATGAAGCCAGTTTGCCCGCCGGGAGGGTGGACCCCGACACCCAGGCATCACCCCCTCACAGGCTGGGTTGAGTTGCAGACATTGGGGTTAGAGCTTTACTTTTTCCTTTTTAAGTGTACCTTTTCTTCCTTCTCTTGAGGTAACTAAAATTAATGGTTCATATTTTTAGTCCTGGATGAGGTGTTAGGTCACTAGTTATTTTGTACAGCTCCTTTTGATTATCAGGATTATTCTGCTTTTTTAGAGAATGAGGGGGGTTTTTTTCCCCTATGATTGTTCTTTTTCTTTATAAGTAAGAAGCTATTTGTGGTGAGAAAAGTAAGAATATTTTTTTTCTTCTTCCTAGGCTCTAATTTGCAGATTTTTTTTAAAAATGGTTTTCTGTTTTACACAATTAATTGAAACCATCTAAACCCTGCCAGAAAACTGGACAAGCTCTAAATGCAGCAATTACTTTGTCATTTCTGAGGGTGCCTTTCCAAAACGATGTGCTCTGCCTGTTTGAAATGGGATGAAGTCTTATGAACTAGAGTAGTTGTTCAGCCTTGTCTGTATTTGCCGCTGATGATGTTATGGTTGGGCCCTGACTGCCTTTTCGTAGGCTGCCTTGGTGACTTGTACAAAGTGGTTGTTTCCTTCGGAATCTTTTTGTTCTAAAGCTGATAATGGGGAGAGAAACGAGTTCCTGTACTTAGTAGTTTGCTTGCAGAGTATTTTTCTTTTGAGACTTCCGGTTCTGGTTTAAACAAAATAAATGCAGTCTCCTTGTTTTGGGAAGTGTTTCAGTAGTTGATCTTAACATATTTTTAGGACTGTATGTATCAAAAAGATACAACAAGTATAGTTATAATAAAAAGAAGGTAAATGATTTTAAGCAAGTAATTACTTTGATAAGGATTAAAGCTGAGTGGATCTTTAAGCATGATCAATGCCTCATAAATTCTGCTCTGCAGAGCTGCCATTTGGAGCGGGAGGATGAGGAAGGTTTTGTATTTGGATAGCAAATGAGGAGAGTTTGAGCTGCTTGTCCTTTTGGGGTCCGCTGAATGTGAAGTAAGCAGTTTCTGGCAAGGAATCCAGTTGCTTTTTAAAAGTGATTTTGGAAGAGGCAGCCTGCGGTATGCTGTTCTTTGTCACTGACTGCAGCTACAGGTATTCATGAAGAAAATCTGTTCTTTATTGAACTCACTTTTGAGACTGCCAACATGCAATACAGTGAAGGGAGTTCATCTTTGTGTTTGGGAAGTGCTGGTTACAAATTTTAAGATTCTGTTCTTCTCCTCCCTTGAAAAGAGTTCTGCTTTTCTCTGTGTACTTTTCCCCCCTCCAATCTATCTGTTCTGATTACAGGAATAGGCAGTGGTACTTACTAAATAAAGAAACAGTTTGATTTTTTTTTTCCTGCCCTTAAAGAACATGTATAAGACAACGAAGCCAAGACATCGCCTGTGTTGGGACCCAGGCAGTTTGCTACATTACATGTATATGTCCACCATGTATCTGTTTCTTTGAGTTTACTCTGTGGCACAAAACTTTTTCAAAATAAGAGCAAGCAAATAAAAATGTGAAACTTCCATGCACTGGTGACCTGCAGAACATGAGCTGTGCATTTGTATTTCCAGCATTCATCCAGAGTTCCTTCAGCGTTTTGTACTGGCTGTTGTGGCTGTCAGTGGTATTCCATGTCTTATTAAGGAGTCCTTATGGAAGCTGTTGATGGTACTTGGTGGATCCCTGGAGAATAAAATCTGTTCTTTCAGGGCAAGTTAATTAAGGATGACAACAGGCAGACTACCTGCTGTTGTATTCTAACATATCATAAGGTGGTACGCTAAGCCTGTTTTTATACGTGGTTGTTGGGTTCCCTTGGTCTAAGGGCTCTTTGGCCATTTTTAACCTACAGGTTCATCCCATGTGTCTTTCTTTTAAAATACCTGATATCTAAGGGAAAATCCTTACTGGTTTTGTGGTGGGGGGTGTTTTTTTCAGCTCTTGATATAAAGGGCATATTATAACATCAGTAGGCAAGAAAGTAGATGGGAATTGGACCTGACCTGTGTTACTCTACTTCTGCCTGGCTTTTTGTAAATTATAGTAAGGTATTGTAGCCCGCTGTAACTGTAGAGTTGCCAGGCTTTGTTATCTCACCCTAGGGATGTGGCAGGTTTATGGCTAGAAATGCAAAAGCTAGTTTAAACTCATCGTGGTCTAGTACTGTTTCTGGCCACAGTATGTGTACTGATTATTGACAATCCCTGGCAGTGATTTGGTACGCTATTCATTATTTCAAGGCTAACAAGAATTTAATTGTTAATAGTGCTTGAATATAATAACAAGACATCTTTTCTATAGAGAGCAGAGGTGTGGTATCGGTGAACTGCCAAAGCTAGGCAGGTAAAGATTAATTTCTTATGTTTTGACATTGGTGTCGTTAAAACACTCTTTAGCGTAGGAGCCGGACGTGTATCGGGGATGTGGAAACTACATTGACGATCCATTTCTTATGACTTGTCAGGAATAGTCTTTCTAGTTGGACCAGGTAGCTGCTTGATCACATGGGAAGGTAGAGCTCTTTCAAGTTCTAGAATACCAATTCAGTATTCACTTCTGTGTCAATTATTTGTTTGCTCTTTTAAAGAGGCTTCTAAAGGCTCTGTGGTGGAAAAATCAAATTCCTTAGTCATTTAGTTTCCAAGAGTTACTGAGCTTGTATTGTGACTCTTGATTCTGTTGTTCAGAATTAACAACAAAGACACTAATGATTTATTGTGAAGAACGTAATAATTTGTCATTCACTTTTTCCTTTTTTTAATCTGAAGGTGAGGAAGGGGAAAGGTTATTAGACAAATGTATTTCTAGAGTTGTTATGTATAACATTAGGTGATTTAGAACCTGTTGAAAGAAGAAAGAATTGGTCACTGCTCGGGTGATTGTATGATCATCTTGTAGGATAGAGTGGATTTAAATATATAGAACTGCTTGTCTTACTAGTGAATGGGCTGTTTTTCATTCTGGAAGGTTTGTATTGGAGAAGATGGGATTATTTTAGAGGTTTTATCAAAATGGAGTATTTTTCCTTAGTAGTTCTACAATGCATGTCAAGCTCAGTGTATGGAATGTGCCAGTTTTGAGTATAATAAACAAACAAACCCAAAACAAAACAACCCCACCACAAAGTATGAACTATTCTGCTGCCCCAGCAAACCTTTCTTCATTGCCAAATCACTAAAATAAGAGTTTGCTCTGTTGTATATTTTGCTTTCTTCCAGCTTCCAGGTAGGTAGCTTCTGTATGCTGTTGAATTTTAATTTATCCCATTATAACTCCAGATTCCCAGCTTCCTGTCTTTCCCCAGTTGGCGTTTGGATATTGCTGTTGGTTTGCTCTGTCTGGGCTGACGTAGAGATACATTAGAGAATTACATTGGCTTCTCTAAGTCCCTCATGACAACCCAGACGTTCTGCCCTGTTGCCTTCAAATGTTACACAGCAGTGCTAAGGACTCGGAGCTTATCTGTCTAGAACACTTGGGTAGGCTTTCTCTCCTACCTGGTAATACTTTGAACAGAGAAGATTCAGCCAGCTGGCTGTCTTAGGCAGAGTAACACTGCTTTATTTCTAGCTGGTAGGGAGATTTAAGTCCAGTTTGGGGTGGCATGGAGGGACTTGGAGAAACCAAAATAGCAGGTAAGAAATTATGCTTCCTTTCCCCAGGTGCTTATAATCCTGCACAGATGGCAAAAGTATAATTGAAGGAGCCATCATAGACATGGCAGAAAGAACCCACTTAATGTAAAAACAAACCAACCAACCCGAAATACATGCACACCTCTGGCCTGCTGTAAAATGTCATAGGGCAATATTGAATATTTTTGCCAGGTTAAATTACCTAAAACACTGGCTTCTAAATGCCTTCCAGAATTATTTTAAGCTTTAAAGCTCTGTATCTAGACCTGGACTCCTCAGATGTAACAGCTATGTAGTCCTGTAATAGTACAGAATATAAGATCAAATATCTAGTATCTGATTATCTGAAGAGTTGTTTTGTGTGAGTTTTCAGTAAATTATAAGATATCCTGTTAAAGCTTCCAGTGAGATTTCAAAAACATCACCTTTCAAAAAGCTACGTGTCTTTGAAGACCGTAGTTGTTCAAATTTTGATGGTTTTGCAGACTGTCTGTAACTGTAAGCTAATTATCCCTTCTGCGGTGTGGGTAAGTATGGCTTGAATACCAGCATACTTTCAATAATGGGAGAATCCCCCCCCAAATGCCCAGTTTTTAGTCTGGTCCCTACAAAAGCTGTGCTTAATGCCCTGCCTGCTAACCAAGCAGAGATAGTCGAGAAATTATCTGGGGAGCTACGTGTTAGCAAATCCTTGTGCTGGTGTACAGATCAGGCAGTAAAAACAATCTCATTTCAGTCTCATTCAAAGGGGTATTAAGAGACCCTGCTTTTGTCACCGTAAAAATGTCACTTTTCTACTTGAAATTTGTGCTGGAAGGAGTGCCATTTATTCTTGGGATGCTCCTTCCATATTTTCTTCTGTGACAAAGTTTTTTGTTTGTTTTTTTTTTTTTTTCTTCTTGTAGGTTGAAAGAAGAAAGGGAGACCTGCTTGTCCAATGAAGATGCAGTCTTAGTCTTCAGCTACTTAAGCTGAATGCATTGTGATTTCCAATAATTGAGACAGTGATTCTGAAAGCTGTCTACATTAATGAAAAGAACAATGTAGTCAGCTTAACTGAATCATCAGTGTTGCATATTGAATAGAACATGATAAACCAATCTTGATGGACTTATGCATGTTAGGAATATAGATATAAACATTTATTAAAGCATTGTTTTTTTAAAAACAGTAGTTTTAAAAATGGAGAGATATGAAAATGTACCACCCCTCCCTAAAGAACCTGCAAGAGAAATGAATGTGGAGAATCATACTTGTCCCCCACCTCTGCCGCCTAACGAACAGCCTCCACCACCTCCCCTGCAAACGTCCAGTGACGCAGAGGTAATGGACGTTGGCTCTGGTGGTGATGGACAGTCAGATACCCCTGCTGGGGACACGCACAGTATCTGCAGAACACAGCTTCTCACAAAGGGATCTGCCTGCTACAAAAGTCGTCTTATAATAGACCCTAACAATAGTGACCAAAGCCCAAGAACTGCTCGTCATGCACCTTCAGTTCGAAAGTTCACCCCAGATCTTAAGTTACTTAAAGATGTAAAGATTAGTGTTAGCTTTACAGAAAGCTGCAAAAGCAAAGATAGGAAAGTTCTGTACACTGGAGTTGAGCAGGATTATAAGGCAGATACAGATTTTGGTATTAATAATGTCAATGGGGATTTGCATGTTTGTCCTTTCGGTGGTAGTAATGGTAAAGCTGTAGGAATAGGGGGTGAAAATGATGACAAGAAGGATGATGAAAATGATATTGATCAGGAAAAGAGAGTGGAATATGCAGTTCTGGATGAGCTGGAAGATTTTACCGACAATTTGATGGAAATAGATGAAGAAGGAGGAGGGTTCACATCTAAAGCAATCGTTCAAAGAGATAAAGTGGATGAAGAAACCTTGAATTACTCATATGAGGTAAGTAAATCCACAGGCTTTTGGTGGGTAAGAGGTTTCCAGGTGGCTAGAAAAAAGTATGGAAAGACGCTCGCTGAAACAGCATCTTCTACAAATATGCAGTACTTGAGCCAAAAATGCAGAATTTTCAGGGACAGAACTTTGGCTGAAAACTTTTGAAATTATATTGGTCAAACTCCTTAGCTGTGCGGCAGCTTCTCTAGTCTAGTTTAAGAATAACATTTAAAAGGCTTCTTACACAATTGCAGCCCATTTTATGATGAAAAATACCAGTTCTCACTCATGAAAACTTACTTTCTTATTTTTCAGTCTTTTTACTGGGATCACTGGAAATTTCTAGTTTCTCTCTGTATGGAAGTACATAGAGAAAATGTATGCTTTTTCTTTGCGAGGGGAAAGGGAGGGTAGTAGGCCCAGAAGCATGGTGTCTGATGAAGTCTCTTTCAGGATGACTTTGATAATGACGTGGATGCTCTGCTGGAAGAGGGTCTTCGAGCACCAAAAACAAGGAGACTAGAAAATGAGAAATATGGTGGTGAAAGTGATCACCAGTCTGATGGAGAAACAAGTGTGCAGCCAATGATGACCAAAATAAAAACTGTACTTAAAAGTAAGTTAATGTTCATAAAATATCTTTTGTGTGTGGCTTATGTCTGTAGAACAAAAGTATATCAGGACGCACAGTTTAGGATAGCACTTCTGAAATAGTTAATATGTTACAGAATTGTGTTGTTTGAAGCCTATAGGATATGACTTTTCATGTTCCTGAACGGTGAAGTTGATTTTTTGGGGAGTGCTTTTGTTCTTAATCTGTTGTATGTAAAGAGAATGTGTTTTAGCATCTGGACTTGTGAGAAATCACAAAGAATGTTACCTCAGTGGTGGGGAGGTGAACGAGGATGATCTGTTCTTTTGTCTCCAATACTGTGAAACTCCTGAAGACTGTTCGTGGTCATTGAGAACTTCTTCCTCCTTTAGTTCCATAACTTATGTTGTTGAAGTTGCTCTGTGTGAAGTCGTTATGCATGCGATACTAGGTAAAAAAAATCATTAGGGAAATCAGTGGCTTACATTTACCAGGTTTCATCATGTTACAAGCTACTAATAAAGAAGAGCTGAGAAGGTGAACCAGTCCAGAAGAATGTCACTGAAAATAGTCAAAATTTGAATTAAAATTTGAACCTGAACCTGCTCTAGAGGAGTATTTTACAGCTTCACTGTATTCTGAAATAAGAAATCAAACAGTTTTTCCATTCAAAATTTTATACTAACATAGGATTGCTGAGTCTGGTCTCTTGACTTCTCATGCAGAGAGGAGTGAGACCGTTATGTGGTTTCTGGAATGGAAGGGAGTGAGGCCATGTAATATTAACTTGAGTGTGAGCACAAACATTTTACTGCAATATTGTTTCTTTTGCTGTGTCATTCCTCATACTGGCTTATGGTACTTGGAATTTCAGTCTTGTTTTCTGGAAGAAGTAGTATTCTTGATGGCTAAGATATTTAAGTATAAAGGCTTGTATACTTGATCCTGGTTTGTATTGAAAATAGAATAGGAAGGCCTTAGTTTACAGCCGAACTCACTGCTGGCTTTTTGGGTCTGTGGGTCTAGGAGTGTCTCAATGCAAATATGCATATATATCCCTCAGTGTCAAGTGCAAAAAATTCTAATAGAAATTTTTAATAGAAAACTCGATTGTTGCAAAAGCAAGTATGATTTTTCCATTAAATATAGTGGTGCTTGTGGTAAGTACTTAAAGAAGACTAAAGAGAAGATTCACTGGTGAAATGAACAAATCAGTCTGTATAAAAATTAGCGCTACTATTGCTTTTCAGTTGAAAACATAACGGTATCTGATTTTGCAGGATTTAATGTGGGTTAGAAGCCTTTTTACTAAAGCAAAACCAAATCTTTCTACAAAACTTCTTTTAGTCTTGTTTCAGTGTCATTTTATCCTTTGAGAGAGAAAAAGCAATTAAAATAAAAACCTTTATTCTTTTTCTGTTCTTCTAAGTAGTCTGTCCAAGTTTAAAGTGATTCTTTGCTTTAAAGGTCGTGGCCGCCCTCCTACAGAACCTCTGCCAGATGGATGGATCATGACATTCCATAACTCGGGCATTCCTGTATATCTGCACAGAGAATCTAGAGTTGTTACCTGGTCTAGGCCGTACTTCTTGGGAACAGGAAGCATAAGGGTGAGAGCTGTCACTTACTTAAATACATGCTGAGATTTAAAATTAGGCATGTGACTGCAAACGGTTCAATATTTCTCTACTTTAGCAGGTTTATTTCCAGTGTTAGAATTAAGGTACTTGAAAAACAAATTCCTCTGTTTCTGAAAATACGATATGATTTTTCTTACGGTGTTTTGTTTTTCCATTTTTGCAATGAGTTTGGGCAGATAAAGTGAAGGAGATGCTCTTGTTCGGTGCCTCTTTTGTTCTAGCATATGGCTACAAAATGTTGGGTTTATTCCACTGTGAAATATATTTAGATCGTTTATTTGTAGCTATAAACTAGCCTAAGCTGTGGCTTAAGGTCCACATTTACAGAAGTAAGCATGTGACATTCATGACCCCAAGGATCTGCAGAAATTGGATTTAATGTCATGGGCTTAAACCCCAGGAGAGCTCAATGGATTTTTGTGGAAGCACGTAGTATTTGCATGTAATTGCACAGAATATAATTGGGATCTAAAACAGCAAACACGCTTTGAAGGTTAGTATCAGTGTTAACACAGTGCCAAGGTACCACAGCAGAGGACGTACACACATCTTGCATAGAATAAGATTGCTGACCAAAGAAATGCTTGAGCCTAGACTAACTAAAAGTAACTTCCATCTTCATTACATCTTTTTTTTTTTTGAGTTTTGCTTTTGGTGACCTTAAGGTACTGAAACCTTCTGTATTATTTTATATTTGCAGAAACATGATCCTCCCCTTAGTAGCATTCCCTGCTTGCATTACAAAAAAATGAAGGAAAATGAGGAAAGGGAACAAAACAATGACATAACCCCAAATGGGGAAGTATCACCTGTAAAGCACCTAGATAAATCTTCAGAACTGGACTGCCAAACAGAAGAACCAGATTCCACTGCTGCTGATTCTGGGCCTTTAGATGATAAAGACCCCTCAGGGGGAGATGCAGCACAAGGAGCCTTAGGACAAGTTAAGGCTAAAGTTGAAGTATGTAAAGATGAATCCGTAGGTACGTATGGAAAGCGGAGTCTTTTCTCGGCTGGAGTTGGGGTAATGGCATTTGAGGCACACGTGCTTTATTGGTGTAGGCTTGGCAACTGAATAACCTCTTGCCTGAGATGAGGTGGTCAGTTGTATTTCTGCATGGTTCTTTGTATTCAGAGATCTGGAGAAATAGATCTAGTATTAGAAATTGATTTTAACAGGAAGAGAAACACACAGTGGAGATTTTTGCTGAAGACTTCAGAGTCAACACGCAAAGGTTTTACACACAAATATGCCAAAATTTTGTAAGTTTGGTCCTGTAGACTTTCTCTCAGTTTAAGAGTCAATTAAGTCAATGTCTACATACAAATTGCTGTTGCCACGTGCATTTGTGTGACTTCTTTGAACAGGCTTTTCTATGCAGTCTCTGTATTGGCTGAATTATATCTATTTTCAGTATGATCTCCTAAGCTAAATGGTGCAGTTAAACTAGATTTGCTGATTCACACAAGTCTAGCAGCATAAGTTATGCAAATATAATTACACTCATGCCTATGCATTGTATTTATGCAAGTCTGATAGCTCTTGTACAAAAAGCTGCCTGAAGGAGGTCATGGCAAAATCGCTGCCAGACTTAGAGGAACTCGGAAAGTTTGTGTGCCGCTTACTGCAGCTACATACCTGAGAGTATGGTCCATGTAGATTACTGCTGCTCAGAATACTGATACAGGTTGTAGGCTACCATGTGTCTTTGTAGTGTTCACACAGAAAACTTGTCATTACGCGTGTCCTGTTCAGTCTGAAAGCCATGCCAAAAGATATTAAGAAAAAAAAATCGGTATTTAGCAGCAAAACTAAAACCAGTAAGCACTTATTTTCTACGTGAAGTTCACCTGTCTATCTCTCTCTTTAAATAGGATCTATTCTGTATTACTGAAAAAAATACTGAGTGATCAAGTATAAGCGTGACTAGCATTTGGAATTCCTTGTGGAAGGAAACAATGCCAGCAGCTTGCTTTTGTTTGTTTACATCTTGGGATGCCACTCTTTATTTTTGCTGATTGTATCTGCAGAAATATCCTATAAAGGAGAAGCATCTGTACTTCAAGGGGGGCGGCCTTTTAGTACTCTGTATGTGAACATGAGTGTGTTACGTTCTGTTTAGAGGCCAACAGATATCCGTGGAGCTCACAGAGCATCGTTATATAGCGTTTCATGGTACACTGGTTAATAAACAGGCAGCAATAGTCGATTTTGGCTTCAGGGAACCGAGGCTAACAGTGTAACTACTGTTCCTGACTGTCTGCCTTGCTTCAGGTAATGAGATGGTGAATAGGTGATGAAGTAGAACGATTACTTGTGTTTTGTTAGAAATCGTGTTGGGTGTTACGCTGGTTAGGGCGTAGTAAAAATAATCTTCAAGTGACAGAATAAAATGTTCTTTCTTTGCTTTGTTTTCCAGTTTGCGCAAATGCTTTGCATATGACCCCGTAACAGGAGAACTTGTAACTAGCTCTGTTAGTATAAAATAGCATCTTAACCCTGAGCATGTGAACTAAAGCCACTGCTTTTCCTCCTAGTCTGAAAAATAATTATAACGTTTAAAACACTGGAAATAGTGACCCTTAATGCTTGCTTAGTGGTAAAGTAGAGAGGGTAACTTGCTTGTGTTTCTTAGATCTGGAAGATTTTAGACACTATCTTGAAAAGCGTTTTGACTTTGAACAAGTTACCGTAAAAAAATTCAGAACCTGGGCTGAGAGACGGCAATTCAATCGTGAAATGAAGCGGAAGCAGGCAGAATCCGAGCGGCCTATTTTGCCTGCCAATCAGAAGCTCATTACCTTGTCTGTGCAAGATGCACCTACAAAGAAAGGTTAGTGTGTCTGCTGCGGTTCAACTATTCTGTATCAAAGACTGATTACAGTTCTAAGCTTGACCAAAAAGAAGTCCTGTAATAAGTCCTCTTTCTTCTTGTTCTGGAATTCTGTGTTCTTGGATCCATCGCATTACATAGTAAAGGAAAAATACTGTTAAAATATACTTCCTGTTGAAAAGAATAATTCCTAAATGAAAGGATTTTCATTTAAGCTTGCAGTCCCAGCAACCGGTTCCTGCCTTTGGCTACTGGTTTCTGTTTGATAACTGAAAACCCTCCTGCCTAGTTAGTCACTCAGTGCTGCTGCCTTCTCAGTTCTAATTGGTCCCAAACTAGCAACTGGTTACAAATGCCAGATTGATCTGGATTCAAACCTACAAATAAAAATATAATTTTAGTAATTTTAAAGCAGTCTGATGGAAACAGTTAAGAAAGAACAGTGTGTGCAGCTGTGGCCTGTGGTGTGAGGAGTGGAACGCGTGTCTGGTGAGAAGCTGGGCGAATTAGCTGTTGCCTGTCTTGGCTGTGCAGCCATAGCAGTAGGTTTAACTGCAGTCTGACGTTTAAGATATCCATAGACCTGTGGTTTGGGTTTTGTTCTTGTTTTATACGTTGTCATGTTTCTGGGTTTCTTCTCTTTAGCAGGATTATTTATTATAATTATTATTATATTAGCAGAATTACTAAGCTATGAGTTGCATATGGACCATTCCCTGCGAGGTGCAGCTGAATTTTTAGTTAATACACTTTACCTTAAATTCTAGGTTTAAAGCCACATTGAAACCATGTAAATTAAGGACTTGACTTGCACTCTTTCTAAATCTTAACTTTCTCTCCCACGCTGCCATAGTGCCTGCTGAGGCAGGGGTTGTGCTCTTGCCTCACAATACTGTTGCAGGGGATAAAAGACAAGGACTTTCCAATAAAAAGAGCATGTTCAGGGCAAAGGGACAGTGACCTCATCTGTGGCTTGCTGAACAGGATTTCACGGGGAAAAAAGCCAGAGGGATTCTGGCGTGTGGATTTGACATTTGTGTGTCTGTTGTTAGAAGGGAGATTCGCTACGTGTTTAGGAAGAAATTAGGATTTCTAACTGACATTAGTTGCCAAAAATGCTGTGTGTAGAGGTCTGGAGACCATGCGACTGCAAACATTGAACACAGAATATTTTACTTAGCTTATTTTATTCAGTGCACTTCCAGTTGTTGATAGAAATTTCTCAGATTTACTTCTCAATACTTTTTCAGAGAAAATGGACTTTGAGGTCACAAATACCCATGTCTGATTCAGCAGCATTGCATTTAATTTGTGCAGGCACTTACCCCTTGTAGCTTCTAATTTATTTACTTATTTATTTGTAGTAGAAATTGTCTTTGAAAGCCTGGAACTACTTGGCTGTCTTCCCCTCCCTCTCTCTTCTTTTGTAGAATTTGTCATTAATCCCAATGGGAAGTCTGAAGTTTGCATACTGCATGAATATATGCAACGAGTCCTGAAGGTTCGCCCTGTTTACAATTTCTTTGAATGTGGTAAGTCTGTTAAGTCTTTTTTATCGACCATGTGCTTTTTGAAGGGCTTATCTCATGCTTGGATATCTAAAAAAAAAATCAAACGATGGACAGTTTTCCTAGGGGATGTCTTGAATGTCTGTTGTGAGTCAAATTCCAAATTCTAGCTAAGAAACGTTTATGGTGTATTAAACATGGCTTTTGAGGGTAAGAGCAGTTTTTATATTTAAAATAAAAGTATGGGAAACTAACCCTAAAGTGAAAATGGATTTGAGTAACTCGCATCTAAAAGGACACATCAGTGAAATATGGGCAGTTGCAGTTTTGCTGATTGAACAATTAATATTTGCTTAATTTTCTTGTCACTGATGTCCAGAAAATCCAGTTGTAAGGCATGCATTGTTTTAGTGAATCATCAGAATGCAGAGGGGGGAGTTAAATACTAAACCCAAAGAGTTTCTGAAGAGAAATATGTACACCTTCAATTATAAAGCTGTTAAGATTTTGAAATATTTCTGCAGAGACACATGTACCTGCTCTAAGGCTGCAATAATTTGAGAAATTTTTGTGGGTTTGGTCTGTTCTGCTTTTCTTCCAATTAATCAGAAATACAGTAGTTTTTTTAGGTATGTAGAGTTTTAAAATAATTTAACTGTTCAGGTTATTGTATGTTTTTCTTATGTCATGGAGGTTCATATTTAAATCTGTTCATCCGAAGATAATTGTGTATGTATCAATTGACGTTAAAAATTGAAATGGAACCAGAGATGGCTGCGTAGCCTCTTTGTCTTGTGTGACTATTCTCCAAAGTCACTGATAAATTTTAATTAATAGGAGCGGAGAAATTACTAGTTAGGTGCAGACTGCAAAAAGCTCATGTGCGGTTGCTAGGAATTGATTTGGTGTAAATGTTGGCTGGGTTCGCTCATAGTATTAGAAGAATAGAAATAGAAGCATCATTCTGCTGGACTAGAAGTAACTTAGTCACTGAGAGCCTGTTGTTCCATGATTAGCGTGCGATTTATGAGACGTGCCAGATGGATACCTGTTTGTGTTGTTAAATGGCTTTTAATTCTATTCTGTGTAAGTGGTGAGAAAGGTGGTTTGGTAGCTCCTGACTTGGGCTGTGCTGAGACTGCATGAGTGACGCTAGTGCTCAGCAAACAAGAACTGGGGGATAATTTTATTTGAGATCAGTATTGTGGGGGCACGCACTTGATGCTTGACCAAGAAGCTAAAAATGCTGCGTGTATGGCAAATATACCTGGAATCAAAATAACGTTGGATTTTTTTTTCCCCCCATAAATTCCAGCCAGGTTGCCCTGTCTAGCTGTGTTTGAGATTGCTTTACAAAGGGTGTAGCGTGTGTTCCTGGCATTTTTGCTTTTGCTGGTGTTTTTATGGGGTACCTTATCTAAAAGGAAGAAGTTATGCTGTTTCCAGCAGCAAGCTTGAAAGCATTAAGTCCTGCAGTCGGTGTCCAAGGAATTTACAAGTCAGGCATCTTAGTTTAGTGTAGAATCCGTAATTACTCAGAATTATGTTATTCCTATGTGTGCATTACATAACGTCACTGAATTTTTAATATCAGAACATGTAGCTCTGTTTTTTACACTGTGTTAGTGATGCAGAAGCTTTGGAGTTAACACCTGAATTCCGGCAGATTACAGATGATCTCTTACAATGTAGAAGTTGTTCAGTTGGAAGAATGCAGGACGTGGTGGTGAGTCTCTGTTAATGGAAGACTCCCGTGGTGTTTCATACGCTGGAGCAAGCAGTCTTCAGTCTTGTTGATGAGTAAACAATTTCCCTCCCTCTTGAAGCTGAAATGAAGAAGAAAAATCTTCATCGTGGTGGTATTTCATGTTCATGATGAGTATTTTACATCAGGAGTTCTGAAAAGCTTTCTTTGTCTTTCTTCCTCAATTACCAGAGAACCCAAGTGAACCTTTTGGAGCCTCAGTGATTATTGATGGAGTGACTTACGGGGCAGGAACTGCCAGCAGCAAAAAACTTGCCAAGAATAAAGCTGGTAACATTTTCTCTTTTTTCATAAAAAGTGCTGAATTGTTTTATCTGTCGTCTTTTCTGCTTTGAAGGTGACATATTTGCAATAGTAAATAGGAAACATTATAGTCAAAGAAGACACACTCGTGTCTTTTTGGTAAAAGTGATGAATACTGTTGCAGAGACTTTTCTGACAATGTTCAGCAACATCCTGGGATAGAAAACTGTGAAGAACCTTCAGATGACAACATATGCGTAAAGGACTGACCTACACTGAGTAGCTGTGAGGGCGTCTGCTTCACATGATCAGACCAATAAGAACGTGGTGGGGGGTTTATATTTATGCTGTAGGAACACCTGGTGTTTGGGTTTAGCAAGCTGTAAATCTTTGCCTTTCTTTAAAAAAAAAACAACCACCCTCAGGCTTTTGGTTGTTTTGGTTCTCTTTCTGGTAACAAAACAATTGCCCTGAACTATGTGATTATTGATCTCCAAGTACTCATCTTTGTTAAATAGTTCTAATTGTGTAAGTCTGTAATAAAGATGTAATTAAGATCTAGATGAGAACGTATTTGACACATTAGAACTTCTTACTGGTCTCCAGATTTCAATGTCTTTAGCACAAGAATCAAGAAGAAATAGCTTCTCAAAATGTAAAGATTTATAATGAGCCTGCAGTACTTTCTGCCCTTGTGAAATATGTCAGCGTAGCTAAATCACCAAAAGCCAGCCCAGAATTGTTTGTGTATGGAAAAAAGGTATTTTGCTGTGAAAATTTCTGCAAAAGGCAGACTCAGAATTTGCCTAATGCTGGGGTTCCGAGGGCCCCAGTGACACAGTGCTAGGGTTCGCCTGTAAGAGCTGACGGCTGGTAACAACTCTCTAATTTTAGGTCCTAAGGGCTCTACATCACCTCTGAAATGAGACTTGGTTGTATTTTTTTTTCCTTTCATAGGCATTTGCAAAAAGCAGTTTCTTCTTAGTTGTTGTGAGGCTTTGATTATCAGGTTGAACAAGTAGACCTTCCCACCCCCCCTTAAAAAGTACAAGTGAATATACTTATAAAAGATGCATATCTTACCTGTAAAGTAGTCATCTAACACCTTCTAGGGGAGGTGTGAGTCCTGCTTAAAGAGTGCTTCATTCTGCTGTTCTTCTTTACAACCGTTGTTTAAAATAAATGTAATCAAGATGTTTGTTTTCCGCAGCTCGAGCTACACTGGAAATCCTTATTCCTGACTTTGTTAAACAGACCTCTGAGGAGAAGCCCAAAGACAGTGAAGAACTTGAGGTACTGAACTCTTGCTTGCTGGCTCTTATCATTGGAGTCTATTTTTAAAACCATTACACCTTCAATGTCAGAAATATTAATGAAAATTCATAACACTGTTTTCTCAGAGGGAAGTGTGAAGTTCTTCATTTAGAGCAAGATCTATGGCAATGAAAATACTCTCTTTTTCTTTTTTTTCCTGTTGGAACTGATCAGAAAGTGCCGCGATGCAGGGCGCTAGTCCCCTGTTGAAACATCAGGTCACTTACTGAAGACCTGAAATGCTCAAAGACACTGGGCTGCCTGGGCTGCCCGGGCCTCCAGAGTCCTCTGGTCGGTGCCTTGGAAAGCTCAGAGCCAGCTGCTCTCTGGTTCTGTGTGAGCGTCTTAGAAGACCAAGTAAGAACTAGAAGTGCCCAGGCTTCTGGGACATTTTCACTTGGCAACTGAAGCTACTTACTGCCACAGCAGGCAGCTAAAATTCCAGCCTTCAGGCAGTGACATGTGAGAAAAATGACAGGAAAACTTGCTTTAAGTGGAGAGCGGGTACTCTCCACGTATTTTCAGGTATTGGAAATAAACAGCCGGTTCATCAGTCCTGTGTTCGCTTCCGATTCGGGATGTGACAGACCATCAGCGGCGGGTAAAGGGAAGGCCGGTGATCAGCCGGAAGGGAACACTTTCATGTGAAAAGGTGTAGTACACAGAATGAGTTGTTTGTACACTCGCTTTAACTTACCACTGTATCGTACGCCCTACGCTATCGAAATGGTCGTGAAGAAAATGCAGAGAATTTTTTCCATTGTTTTAAAATAAACCACAAAAAGTTCCAATAGCTGTTACGCTTTCTTTTATGAAACCACAGCATTTTGGTAAGTAGAATTTAATAATTAGTTAAAGCAAAATAACCTTTTCCTGATAAGAAAGGATGATAAAGAATTTATAAGACTTATCATTTTTATGTCCCTCTTGTATAATGTAAAATTGGAGTTGAAGGAATTATTTACATTTCTGTCTGCAAATACATGATGAGGTGTGGCAGCCTTAGTGATGTTGGTAAACGCCTCAATTATGGATTTAAAATTACTTTTAAAAGTATTAAGTGCAGAGTAACACAATTTGTGGACGTTTGCAAAGCAGGAACAAGGGTTAGGAAGAGTATTAAGGTCTTACTTGTGCAAAAGCTCCATAACCCTTTTCAATTCCTTTGTAGTATTTTAACCATATCAGTATTGAGGACTCACGGGTATATGAACTCACCAGTAAAGCTGGACTCTTGTCTCCATATCAGATTCTCCATGAGTGCCTTAAAAGGTGAGGCTGCGGAAGAAGGAGCTGTGCGGGCCAGGGCGGGCCGTTCGCTCTGCTGCTGGTGCCCGTCAGAACCGCGGGCATGTGGGGGCTGGCTGAGCTTGCCGCGCTGCTGTGGCGGGGGAGGCGGGCCGCGGGCTCAGCTGGTTAATGCCGTGTCTTCCTGTGATCCGTGGTTGCAGTTCATGCCTCCTGTCTCCTGAGATTGGGGTTTAGTTGTGGGGCGTATAAATACATTTGGCTCTCCTTTACACAGGCCTGCCTTCCCGTTCGAGTCAAGTTACTGATCTGAAAAAGGTTTCTTTAATTAACGTCTTAAAATTTATTATTAATGCGTCTAATTCGGTTGTAATGACTGTCAAAGATAACCGCAACCGCTTCAGCTGTTTGTAGTTTTACTTGGTATGTGATACTGGCTTTGTTTGTGCCTAAGAAACCATGGAATGGGTGATACATCCATAAAGTTTGAAGTGATTCCTGGTAAAAACCAGAAGAGCGAATACGTCATGACCTGCGGCAAGCACACGGTGCGCGGCTGGTGTAAGTACCGTCCTTAGCGTGACCCCCGAGAATGTCTTCCCTTCCCCTGGTCTCGTTCTGTCCGTTCCGTAGGTGCTCGTTGAGCCGACTGGCTCATTACGTGCTCGTTCTGCCCCTCTCTGCTCTCGCCATCTTGAACAACGCCAGTAAATGTTGGTGTTCGCCTCATTGCGTACTGTGCCAGTCCTGACGCGTGTTCGTGATTATTTTTACAGGCAAAAACAAGAGAGTGGGGAAGCAATTAGCTTCTCAGAAAATCCTGCAGCTACTGCATCCGCACGTGAAAAATTGGGGCTCTCTCCTGCGAATGTATGGTAGAGAGAGCAGCAAGATGGTTAAACAGGTGAACACGGTTTTGTTTGATTGTGGCCGACCTGGTGATTGTCTTTTTGCTTTTGCCTTTTTCTGGGGGTTTTAATTCAGTTCCAACAAAGCTTTAACGGCACCTGTTTCGGCACGGCAGTGGCGTTCCCCGTCAGGGTACAGGCAGCGTGCATGTGATGAGCAATTCGCGATTCTTCTGAACTGATTCTCGTACCTTGCTGTTGCCAGAACGCAAGACAATAATAATTCTGCTAATCTCCCCTCTTCTGGGCCAAAATTGTATAAGCTATTTAATATTTAACCAACTCATGTAAATACACGTTACTGCTGAAGGAAGTGCAACTATCACAGATTAAACTTACGCACCACGGATTTTAAATTTCCCCCCCCCCCATCAAAAAGGCTCACCTGTTGTTGTGCGTGGTTCTGTTGAACAGGAAACCTCCGACAAGAGCGTGATAGAGCTTCAGCAGTATGCCAAAAAGAACAAGCCAAATCTGCACATCCTGAACAAGTTACAGGAAGAAATGAAAAAACTGGCCCAAGAGCGAGTGAGTAGCTGCGCTTGTGCGTTCAGGAGCAGGCAGGGCGCCGTGAGCATTTCAGCACACCTGGTACTTTCGGGGGTGGGGGGTGGTGCTACTTCTGGAGGGGTTTTCATCCTCTCTTGTAAACGGGTGTATAACTTAATTTTACCTACTTTGGTAAATGGATTTTTACCACTAGAACACACAAGTCTTTCATGCAGACTGACACATAAATTCGGCTGAAATGGTTCAAAGCTTCAAAGCGGTGTTTTATCATCCTGTTCTCTTTGTGACTGTGTGTGGGGGTTGTTTCATGCTCTTTTAGGAGGAAACACGAAAGAAGCCCAAGATGACCATAGTGGAATCGGCTCAACCTGGTAGCGAGCCTCTGTGTACCGTCGATGTGTAACGAGAGCGTGTCCGAGCGGGGAGCAATAACACAAACGGAGGAACGAGATTTTCAACAACTATTTTAAAATTGTTTGCTGCAGAATGCAAGATAACTTTTAAAATCCAAGCTGCTTCAGTTATGCATTGTTCTTTTTGCATCATCAGGGCAATATTACTTTTTTCCTACTTTCTTTTCGGTATGTTTGGTTTTTTTTTTAATACCTCCGAGATACGTACGTTTAAAGGATTGATCATAAAGATCTGCCTGGGCAAAGGCACAGAGGGCGGGCATGTTCACACAGGATAAACCCAGTCAAGCACTTTTTCCTGGAAAGCCATCCATGTGCTTTGAAATGGATGTGTTTCAAGGATGAAATTCAGAATATCTATGTACAGGTTGAAGCTGATATTATATATATATACACACACTCTCATATATATGTATATGTAAAAGAAGTATATGTACGTCCTCTTGTATGAACATGCCTCAAACTATTTTTGTGAAAAGTTTTGTTGCATTTCAGCACATAACAATATGCACTGAGAAGCCACTGTGGTGACACGTACACGGCAGTGATGAGCAATGTTCCTAACGCCATAGGATGAGGCCAGTAACGCTGCTCCTTCTGTTCTCTTTGGTTTTTGTCTCCTGCCAGGCCTGGTTACCCGAGATCGCAGCATGCGGGCCTTCGTATTACTTGAAAAGAACAAGTAGAGCTGTAGTGTTAAGAGCAACAGGCCGGATATCCAGAATTATCGGGGTTTATTTGAATTGAAAGGAGCCAATGTTAGTTTACAGATCAGTTGAAAGGGGAAAATATGGCCCTATTCGTTTGATTAAAATGAAGACGGTAATTTGACGGGCTGTTTTCAAAGCTCGGACCCAAAACGCAGCTGATGGTGGTCGACAGTCTGAAAATATTTTGCCAATGGGGTGTTTAAAGATCTTCCACTCCCTTCTCCCAGCAATAAAACAATTCCTCGCTGGTTTGGAGTCAGAATACATCTGACTTGATCAATTGCGTCTTAATTAACTTCCACCATAAAAGCAAAGAATTGGAAAAAAAAAAACAACAACACAACCCTGAGAAATCTGAAATAACTGCAGCAGTTTTGGGTTTTGTAGGAAGTTTTTTGTTTCTACTTTTTTAATTACATTTTTAGTTTTTAAAGAAAAAGCGTAACTTCTGCGATGAAAACTAGAATGTAGATTTCGAATATGAAATAATGAGTAGAATGAGACTGTCACAGGTTATACTGATAAACGAGAAGATCACCAATATGCAACTCTTCTAGAACACAAGCGTAGCAAACAGGCAGTACTCGCTGTGTCATCTGAGGCTTTATTAAATTAAGCACAGAGGAAGCAGCGCTGGCTGTAGCGAGCGGAAGCACTGCTTCGTGGGTTTTAGTCCTCACCAGCCGATGGCAGCGAGTGCTCTTGTGCAGCCGGTGCTTCTCTGGTTTGTTCCCAAAGATGAGAGTGCAAGCCAAGGCATGGCGGGGCTTGGGTGGGCAGCCGTGCTGCCCTGCACCGCGCCGCTGGGCGTTACAGCCCTGCTCCGGAGGAGGGAGGGCGTCGGCGCTGCAGCTCCCGGCGCGGGCCCGGCCAGCCCGGGGGGGCTTCGGGACATTCGCTTCATTTTCTTCCCCGGGCTCTTGGTTGGGTTATTTTTCACATCGCTCGGGGCGTGCTGCAGGATGATGAGTTTTGTGCCTACTGGATTTTAACAACCTTGGCATTGGTATCATATGACCTGCTTTGAATAGCACCTGTTATTTTGGAAATATGCAGATTTTAATTGATGTCTCAAACTAACGGTCTCTAACACGTTGCATCTGATGTTTGAGGTTAAACCGGAGCAGCCTCGGAGTCTCACCTGTGTCTGGGTTCAAGTGATGTGCTCAGAGGTCTCTGCAAACAGGAATTCGCCCATTTTTTTAAATAATTATATTTAGCTTTTCAGTTCCAGAGTTGTAATCCTGTTATGATGGGATACGGGTAGTTGGAAGACTATACAGAAACTATCATTTAAAGAAGTGGCCTATCTAAAAAAGAAAAACAAGAAACGCTGCCTCTGCTTTTTTTTGTATAGCTTTAATAAATCTCCATCTTCTGAAGGGTATCCAGTACTGGTGCGGCAGTGACGAGCAGTGGTAACTGTTTGTCTCTCTCTTTCATTGGTTTTCTGTTCCATTTTCCTAACGACAGGGCTTCTACCTTCTATGCCTAAATGTATGACTCTCTTCGGTAGGTTTTACTTCAGCTTTGTGTTTTCAGAAAAAATCTGTACTCGGATGGCACCGTAAGAGACAAATCACCCGTGTAGATGGCTTTATTTTTCTGGAATCAGAATGTCGATGCATTTGCAGGTCACCTGCAGAACATCCACAGATGCCTCGCTTACCAATTTGTTCCCGTTATTTTTGAGAGGATTGCTGTATTACCTCAGTCTGCCACGATCAGAATCCCAAGGTGACCATTGCCCTTAACCGAAACACCCAGAGATTTCATTGTGAACCAAAGCCTAGAACGTATATTATGCATTCTAAACAAAAACAAACAAAAAGATGGTATTCGACCTTGCTGCAGCCTTTAACTGGAGAGATGTCCAGGAAATAGCGCAATAACTGCTGGAACAAACAACTGAACTGCTGTTTCTGTCATTGTGAAGTATTCTTGTGTTTTAATGTTTACTATTGTTTGGAGTGTAACAGTCTTGCATTTGCACATAAGCACGAGCTGCTGTGATAGAGGATAGATCATTGCATTAACCTCGGCTTCTGCATGAACACTTACAGTGTGACTCGAGATGTATCCTGAACTTGTCGTGTAACTCGTGTGTGTTTTCTAGGTAATCGGCTGTAAAGGTTTAGATCTTGGTCGTACGAATGCCTGAAACAACTGCTGCTTTTGTCACTGGTGTGTGTTATTTATCCCTTCCGTATCCAGAGGAGGATGGGCATTTTTACAGGGATGGGGTGTATTTTTAAGAGCTGTTCCATCCTTTGGGAATTAGACAGTTTGTGCTTTGCATATTACGTGCTTCTCGACAAAAGTGTGGTATCTCGGCTTTCAGGATTAAATTAGTGTGCGTTCAAATCTTCATGGTACTGACGGAAAACTTACTGTGACTTCCAGTGAATAGTCAGATACTACCTATTACACACCAGTCATCCAGCTTTTTCTTATGTATTTATTAAACGGAACTGATGAAGTGGTTGGGTACTCCGGGGTCTGGAAAGACTATTATGCATAAACTTAACTGTCGTGTGTAAACTTCCACTTTCCTGCGATGCTGTTAGGCTTGATGCAGAAATATTTGTAACATCCAAGTATTTAAAAGCATCGTGATCATCTTATTAATTCTGTAGGCTGTACTTTGGTTCTGGAGTAAAACTCAGGCAGCAAGAGCCCCCGCCCCTCCCGCGGAAGGGCTGCGAAGCACGAGAAGCCACGCTGTTGTTCACCAAATAAAGCAGTCGGTTACACTATTCCGATGCGGAGCTGAGTGAGGAAAGCGAAGAAGCGAAGCAGGGCTCGCTCGTACTGCCCGCGGGGAGGTGGTGCTTGCGGGATGGATCGTGCTGGGTGCAGCTGCTTGATGCCAGTGCTAAATTGGTACAACTATAAAGCCTCGTTCTCACTGAGCCTCTGCTTGCTTCTTTTCTGCACAATCATATAATCCTATGTGTTTGGTCTTTGAGTACTACATGTGTATTTTTCAGACGATTAGTTTTGAGCAATAAAGTTTGATATTATAAAATGCTCCAGTGTGGTCGGTGTTACGATGCCTTAAGCACATTCGGAAAAGGGAACTTTGATTCCTTGCTTCCTGTCGGTATTTTTAAATAATCAGTCAAGGCTCGCTCGTTACGGAAGTGCTTCTTTCATCGCTTTTTGGTAAGGAACATTTACGTGGTCCTGCTTTGTTTGGAATGAAAAGGAATTAAAACTTTTTCTTGAATTGGAATTTGTATTTTTACTTAAATGTCCCCACTGCTGGAAACGATGCAGCCCGAAGCTGCTGCCTTTGGTGCCTCTCGTCACCCACCCACTCGCCCGAGGGGACAGGGGCAGCAGCAAGCGCCTGTGCTCTAGTAGCAGGTGGTTTGTTCCACCGGGAGCAAATGTACATGAGAACTTGAGATTTTAAGCAGTTGTTCCTTCTACCAGTCAGCACTACTGTCCGCTCCGTAGCTGGATCACAGGCTTAAATCCATGCGAGGTGCTGAGCACCTGTAGGGGAGTACGGATCCTGCCCGGGGCATGGCTCGTGCAGGGCTTGGGGTCTCGACTGGGTTTGTCTTTGCACGGCTGAAGGCGCTGGGCCTCAGGTGTTCACTACTGTGCCGTGGGTGCCCACAGCACATGCTTCCCGCCTTAAGGGTTTGCGTGAAGTACAGGGGCTCCCAGTAAAGCCGCTGGGAAGGGACCCGCAGCACCATCCCTTTGAGCCTAGGGCTGAGGCACAGCAGAAACGCTGTCCAGAAGTACTTCAGAGAGAGCCTTGAATGCGGGGTAAGCCAAGGTAACGTTCCTGCTGCCTCCTCCATTCTTCAGTCACGGCTGAACTGGACGTCGCCCATCCATACATGTATTTGCCCTGAGGCTGACGTTAGCCTTTCTAAAACAGCTATGGGATCAAAAAGCCTCAGCTGGGGCTACGGAACTTCTAGAGACCGCTGTGGCATGGGCGGTACTTGGCTGAAGGTGACCACAGAGCAGGCGCGCCAGCGGTCTGAGGGGAAAATGAGCCTCGTTACCAAAAATGAAAAATTTCTTACTTGTTCCAGCTGAGAGGGATGGCCCCGACTGGTGTCTGCATAGTTCATTTCTGGCTGTGAGTTCCCTCTGGCGAGGGTTTGGCTGGAGCGACGGCATCTCGGCTTTACTGGTACGATGTAGATGATCCGAGTGAGCCCTTGTGGAATTGCCAGTGATGCTACAGCCTCGGAATAAACCTGATTTCAGCTGTCGACAGTGTAGCATTTCTGTTAGGAAGTGATGAACTCCCAGTTTGGTGAAGATTTAGCAAGCAAGAGACTTGCTGAAGGTTTAAGATCGCTGAATCTTTACTAGCTCGCCCGAACGACGGGGCACTGCTGTGCCCAGCTGGCAGAGCTGACAGAAGTCAGCACGGACAGCAACAGCTCCACGACAGACGACCTGCGTTGGGAATGGGATCCAGCCTTCCATCGCTCCGCAGGGCCCCCCTTGCTGCGCGCTCCGGATGAGCTGCTTTCAAACCCACCAGGTGCGGCGTGGTGTGCTCGCAGCGGGAGGGATGGCACTGCCTTACACACCAGCCCAGGAGGCAACAGTTGTAGCTGAACATCGTTGTGGAACGCTTTGTTTAAAGCCATGTTTGAACTGTTTGAAGAGTGAGACTGCCACACGTATTGCTTTGCTTACCTAAACTTCCCGAGGGCAGGAGGAGGAAAGCAGGATTTAGCCTAATGGTACATAATGAAATTTAACTCAAATTAGTGTGACAGAGTAACTGGGAAGCCTTGCACCTCCTCTTGTGCAGATATTTATTACCTGGATGTTACAGAAACAACGTTACCGAAGCAGTTAACAAGGACAGTAGTTTCTGGAGCGCATCTCCTGGCATTAAGGTGATTCCTGGGGTGCGGCTGCCTCGCTCCCATCGATGGTCGATGGGGCAGCGCCATCCCCATGTTCCGCCGTGGTGACTCGAGCAGCATCAGGCGCCGCTTCAGCCGAACTCCCGTTTGCGTAGTCAACCCTCTCAAAGAATATCAGTAACTCACAGTGCCTGGTCTGAGGGAAGAGATCCACAGCCATCGCTTTAACAGGGCGGAAAGCAGCTCCTTTGACTCTGTTAGAAGGTGCCCGGCAGAGGCTAAACGGGAGATGGAAAGAAAGAGAGGGAGAGCCGCGTTAACTCTTCACAGTACCATTCGTCACCGCTACTCTTCTAAGAAAGGTTTTTCGTCTCCGCGCCTCAATTCCACAATAGGGTTATTCACTACCCCTAGTCTTTCCATTATCACTTGCCTGTTGGGTAACACAGGTCTGAGCCGGCTGCTGCGCAGCCGTCAGCTCTCTCTGGCGACAGGCAAACCTCAGCGCACGTGGCTTGAAAATAAAAATCCCACGCCTGTGTTCCCTGCCCCCAAGAAACAGGTGTTTTTTTCTGTACCACATTGCCTTAGTCACCTTAACGCAAGAAATACTCACTCCACAAAGTTATTCATTGCAGCTCTGGGATTGCAGGACACGTAGATAAGCTTCTTCAGATGTTCAGCTCTTCTAATGGCAAGAATTACCTTGGAATCTAGACAATCAAAACCAAGACAGCTGCTTGCCAGTTCTGTGTGTGCCGGCACGAACAGAACTGCTGCAATACCCAGCAGCTTCAAGCTATACCTGAAGCCTCCCGCTTAATTCATTCCACCCGTGTTCTCTTAGGCTCACCACAAAACACCAACTTAGGAGAACACTTTAAAAAAAAAAAAAGGTAAACTCACGCAGCCCTGCTCGTGGCGGATCTACGATAGTAATCAGGTTCTGAGGAGCTAATATGTTGATTAGGGAGGGAACAACATCTTCGGCCTTCCCACAATGAAACTCAACATTATTCAGTTCTATTAAAAAAAAGGAAAAGATGTCAGCAGAGCGCTTATCTTGCCAAAGCATCTTTCAGTGCGCTCAAATTGGCTATGAAGTTCTGATGCCTTAGAAACTACAAGTTGTTTAGTCTACCCTGGAATCAGTGTAATTTCAACAATCGCTGGTACTTCAAATCACTTAAACGACAGTAACTTAAGCATCTTCCATTATCTGAACTACAGCAAAACCCCACCAAAAATAACTACTCTCTGCTTTATTTATGAGGTTGCTGTGGCTTCATCTCACTTTTACACTAAAATGTTTTCTTTTTGGAGGAAAAAAAGCAGCTAGCTGTTAGCCAACAGGAAAGTTGATCTCACAGATTAATGCAGTATTTGTTTTCAAGACAGATTAAATGTTTAAAATGGACAAGATCGCTCCCAACACCATGTAGTTCCAAGCTGCTTTAGGTAACGTAGAGAGAAACAAGCTAGCAGCCACTGCGCTGCCTAACAAAGGTCTTGGCGCTTCAGCTTAACTGACCGTTAATCTGGGCGTTCACTTTGGCGTCCTGCACAGCTTCTTGGCAGAGTTCAATCCCAATCACTTTCTTTACTTCCTATAGAATCAAGGGGAAAAGATCCGTCTGTGCTATGTGAACATAGTTTAGCTGTCACCCGCAGCATCAGCAGTTGCTGGCTAGGTGGGAACCTGGCGGTACCTGCAGGGCATTACCGCCTCACAGCCACAGAAAGGGCTGAGAAGGGACCTGCGCAAATAAAGAGGGGCTCTGTGGACCGCAGTGGTGGGGCGGAGACCCTGTGTCCCACCCGTGCGTGCCAGACCCCAGTTATGCTGGCGGCTGTCTCTTTTTGGGGGCCAGACTTCCTTACGTGGTCTAGCAAACTCAGCTCTAAAAATGATACAAGGAAACGTTGGTTATCCATTAGTTAAGAGGATGGATTGTAGTGAATTTTGGTTGTCCTACGGAACTGCTGCCTCTTTTGACTGAGTTAGTTTCAAAATAATTCAGGCTGCTCGACGCAAGGGTGAGGTTTCATTATTTGATAAAACAGCTGCAGCCAGTTTAATTAGAAATTAATTGAAAAAAATGAAGACATAATGCGTTTCGTTTCAAGTACATCAAGTATTTTCATTCATTGTAAGCACTACTAAAGGCCTGCATCCGTTAAGAGTAGATGATATCAAGGAAGAGACATTACTCACCTTCGCCAGCGAAATCCCAATAGTTCCCGTGCCGCAGCAGATGTCAAGCACGGTGCTCTCTTGGCTCAGCTGCGCCCACTCCCTGATGGCGGTGTACAGCACTTCTGCAGCTTGGGTGTTCACCTGTGAAACGACGAGCCAAGTCAGTCTCCTCCCCCGTAAACAGTACATGTGTTTTAATGAGTCTCAGGAAGGCATGGTTTCTTCTGGTTTCCAAGATACGAGTCAACTTCACATGCAAGTTGGAATCACGTAGAGCTGACCTAGGCCAGCACGCACTAGAGATCACTGTTCCACTGCGGAAGCCCCACTCGGTTCTCTCTGAGAAGCAATGCTTTGTTACCCATGGCCTAGTGAAAACATGACTTGTCCTACAGTACCTAGGAGGTAAGTTTGGAAGCCAGAGGAGACGACAAACAAAATAAGAAAGCGCTAGCAACAAAGTAAAGTCCGGCCTTCACAAATACTTCCCCTCCTTGAAGTGGAAGTAGTAAAGACTATCAATCAGGAGAATATAGCCATGACAATACGCTCGGCAAGCTTTATTTTAACCTTGCTTGCAATCCTGCTTTGAAGTAAATGCTGTCATTACACATTACGGTTAAGAAAGTAGCGTGTAACAAGCTTTCTAAACCAGTGCTTTGGAGCAAGTGCGTACTTTGTCTAAAAGAGCAAGCAAAGCACACTATGTGACTATGTGGCGGGAAAAAAATGAGCCTATAATCTATGGCAAATAATAGAAAATTTAGCTTCAACATATTTACGATGCCAAGCGATAATATGTTTCTTCCTATTTCAGTACTTTCCATTTCACAGACACAGGCCACCTGCTGTGGCTTTAAAGCGTTGGAAGGGAAGAAATAAATTCCAGAAAAACAAAGAAAAATTAGTACTACAAAGGCTCCTGAAGGACGTGCCGTATGTTGTGTGTACACAAAGGCTGCCGTTCAACAGGAGGGGACTGATACTGAACTAGTGAAAAGAAAAAGAATTTGTCTTCAACACACCCCCATCAAGTTTATGCTCATTCACTGTTTTTATGGCCGAATACAATACTCTGAGGTATTTAATCACACCAAATGTATAAAAGATTCAGTCTCTAGGTATGTAGTATCTTGTTACACAGCCTTAGCCAAGCTTAAGGACGTTAATGCAAATCCAGTTAAATTCGCAACTTGGTATCATCCTTACTTGAAAAAACGCATGAGGAGAAATTCTAAATTTTAGGCCAAGAAGTTCTTCGTATATGTACTTATCGCCAGCCACGTGCTCCAAAGGCAAGTCCTCTAGACTGGGAGATTTCCTGGGGCAAGGCATGGGGAGACAAAACAGAGGGGGAAAAAAAGAAAGAAGATAGATATGTTGGTTACAATTTTTACCAAAGCTGCTGTCATCATGAAAACCTCAGCAGTAATTTACAGTGGGCCAACATTCATCACCTCCTTTCAGAGACTATCTTCTTGGCCATTTTTTGTTACTGTGTACAGTCGTCCCACCGACGTAACCAGTACGACCTACGCTGTCTCTAGATTATGTTAGTGTGAGCCTTGTGCTCTGTGCAAGAGGATGGGGAGATTTAAAAAAAATCACATAACATAGGGAAGAAAGGAGGTAGAAGTTACTTGTTGATAATAATAAATATCCACCTACTACAGTCCCTTGTGAAAAAGGTAAATAACTGTTCAGTAAATCAGTAGCGCTGCTGCTGCTTTTATGAAATAGACAAAATAACGGTGTGGATGTGCTACCTACTTTTCTCTTGCAAAGACCAAAACCCCAGCCGCCACCAAAGCGCCCAAGAGCGAAGTCAGCTCCCTCACCTTTGTCCTTCCTCCACAAAATACAGCGAAGTAACGCCACTGCTCCTTCCCGCCCCTTCTGTGAAGTGTTCTGCCAGAGAGGCTTTCAGGTCAGCTAGCTCTTCTTTACTTAATTTCTAAAGGTTTCATTTGATAGAAGGGAGAATAATCATCTTAGTGACTTCAAGATATGATTCAGTGTATGCCTTCTGTAAGTGTATTCATTACTTGTTCATTTGCAAGTATTGGACTAGTCTAAAAAGAAGCGATGCAAGGTAAACTGCATCAAGGAATTATTCTAGTTCTCTTTTGCATGCACTAGTTGTAAAATCAAATTGATGTTGTTTCAAAGCTGTGTGTCTGAGCTGCACGTTACGTATCAATTTAAATACCTGAGGGTTAAAATAAACGATTGCCATAATGTGTCCACTCCTGCTGGTACGGACTGTGAGCTGCTTCCAGTGACCTTCGTAGGTTTCTGGGCTGTAAACCGAGTAAGGAGTCGACCTGCAATTTTTAGAAGCTCAGTTACTTAAACAAGAACTATGGTTTTTTGCACAACATTCAATAGTTTATTGAAACAAAAGCAATTCATCATGCAAAGGGATGAAAAATGTGAAGTACAAACAGAAGCTACATTGATTTGTCAAGATGACTTGCACATCTTAATTAAGAAAAAAGAGAGGCTGACGAAGAGATCCTATCTCCTGGTGCAAAATAATCTGTCCCTACTCCTCGCAATCTTCTTACCCATTTTAACCCATGTGAAATTATAGACAGGATACAGACATCTTCTCAGCACGTTCACAGAATGACACAACTTTTTATAATGCCTTCACTGACTTCTGTGTTTCAGATCAAGGTCAAACTTTCCACCTTCATGATTCTTCTGAGGTTTCCATTTTTGAGGATTTAATTCCTTTTTAAAGAAACCGTTCCTTTTTCTAAAAAGTACTGTTGCTTGAATCTACAACTTCTGTTTCGTTCCTTGGTGTGGTAGGATGGTTCTTCTCTTTGTCCAAGAAAGCAATTGACCTTTGGTATTCAAATTCTTCTTCTAAAAAGCCTTTTTCTGGGTATTTCTTTACAGTTAGTGGAAGAAGTTCTCCAATAACAGACCCCTTTCCTGAACACTTACACGTGTCACCGCTCGCAGGAAAGCCGTGTTTGGCGGGTATCTGGCCCTCCGGCTCAGAGCAGCTGAGCAAGAGCAAGGGGGAAACACCCAGTGGTCGGGCACAGGATGTCAACGTCAAAGAACCGCCGAAGAACGAGACTGGTATACCTTAGGTCTTAAAGCTCAGAACAAACACTAAGCTTTTCACAATATTTAATTTTATAAATGTTTTTTAGTAAGACATCAAAACCTTTACGGATAACTCATTTTACTTATGCTCACCTTATGTAGTCTTGGAAAGCTTTTACTACTTTTTTGGCAATAGCAGGAATGTGAATAGTATCAAATGGCTCCACTACAGCACATGTACCACCCTTATATTTGCCAAGACGACAACCCACAGTTTTGTCTTCTTGATTTACACCAATCCCAATCAAGAACTCACATTTGTTGCGATATTCAGTCTAGATTTAAAATAAAGTTATGTAAGATATTTACATAGCACTTATTTGCACATGCCAAGTTTCTCCTGAAACAACCCTCACATGGTTAAATGTACTTGCAAATGGACAGGGGACACTTAGCCCATATGGAAGATATTCATAAATTCTCATGTATGAGAACTAGTGGCAATAATGAAAAAGAATTAGTAAGTCATATTATTTCAAGAGCAAAATATTGCCTCTGTTGAAGAACGTTTGTCTTAGCCTACAAGGCAAGCGTGTAGGGGCAGCATATTCATTTTAAAGCTAGAACATCCAGTTAATTGTAACTGTTCTTCCGCTTCCTGTAAATATTTCCACACAGTATTTACATGAAAGGCAACAATGTCTAAAACTCATCATTCATTACAAGCAGAAGTCAAACGCTCAGCTTGCCCACTGTCTCTTAAGACTAAATAACTAATTTAACCCCAAGCTCCTGAACCCCATTCCATACGTTACCCAGGAGTACATTACCTGTAACGGTGATGCTTTCACTCCCTCTACTGGGCAACACAATTTATTGTACTTCTGCTTCTGCAGGAACAACCATGGTAATAAAGCTCTGTTGGTATTTCCTATTTCCCTGACCAAATCAGAAACAAAAATTGTAAAGTGCACATTTAAGAAAAATTAGGTTAACAGTTGTACAAGACTTTTTTTTTTTTTTAACAGGGCATAAAAAATTATCAGATGAAGAATATTTGTTCCAGAAGAATTTTTTAACTGGCAAACCCCCTCCAAGTTTAAAGAGCTGTAACCTGAAAAAACAAGAGCTAAACACAGTTATAAAGGTATGTGCGCGATGTAGCAACATACCCATGCATGGAAAGAATGCCAATTTTATCTACATAAGAGAGTAAGGCAAGAGACAGAAGCGATACTTTAATCTACAAAGAGCAGGCATAAGATTTGAGGGGATTTTTAAAGCTAAAATCCTAATAGCAATTTACCATCTCTCCAGGCTGACACCTCTGACACTGTTGGAGCATGCCAACTTTTTTGAACTTTCAGGGCACAAACATCCTGCTCAGGCCTATGGAACGACACACCTTAAAACCATGCCCTTTCATTTAGCCGTCTTGCAAGGCTGGCTGAGAACAGCGTGGCAAGTTTTGTCAGCCAGAACAGTTTTTAAGTCCTACCATCGCAGATTATCTTTTATTTACTTTGTCGGGGGATTTGGGTTTTGACCTACCTCTAACTTACTTTTACAGAGAGCGATTTGAGCAAATTTAGCTACATCCCAACCTGAGGTCAAGTCTTGTAAACATTACAGTAGCTTTACAAAGAGGAATTACTTTGTCAGCTTCTGCAGCACTTGTTCACATTCCTGCTTCTTTTTGGCCAGCTGCTCTTCGTAGGGCACGTTCCACAGCGGGGTCACGACATCCGCTATTTGCTTGCTGAGAGGCTCCTCTCCGCTGGTTTTGGAGGGAGCCGGCCGCTTCACCTCTCCCTGCTCCGTCTCCTCTTCTTTTTTCCTTTTCTTTGCAATCGGGTCAGCTTTCGGCTTGGCAAGCCTGACGCTCAGGTGCCGGCTCTTCCACAGCACCCCGTGGAGGACTCTCATGGCCTTGTCCCTCTCCTCCTCGCTCTTGAAGGTTACGAATGCGAACGTCTGCTTCCCAAAAAGTTTTATCTTATGAGGGCTGAGCCCGTATTTGGCAAGGAACTTTTTCACATCGTTAAAACCGATGTATTTGGGAAGGTTTTGTATTTCTACTTTATAGATCTCGGAGGTGAAGAGGTCTCCCTTCGTGTACCCGTACACGTCGGCGCTGGCTGCAGGGCTCCCCGCGGGGTCGCCCCCGCCTCCGCCGGCCCCGCTCTCCGCTTCGCCCCCCGCTGCGGCCGCGGGGCGCTGTGGGCTGCAGCGATCGCCGCCCCACTCCATGCTGCCGCCGACCCCGCGCGCTCCCCGCACACCTCGCGCTTCCTCAGGCCGCTGGGCGGGGCTGTGGCGTCACCCACGGGCCGTTGAGAAAAGATGTGTGAGGAAACACGATGTTTGGTTTTTTTCTAAAAACGTCTGCCCCTCACCGTTACCGCTCCTTGCGCGCGGGGTCGGCCGCGTCACTTAAAAATAAAAACAGTGACTTAACGATCGCCCCCCTCACGCAGGCGGCCGCCATCTTGGGTCGGGACGCAGGGTGGCCGCCATGCCGCGGGGGCTGATGGGAAGCGCAGCGGAAAGGGGGGAATTAAAAATTATAATAATAATTTTAAAAAAGCTCCTACGGGGGAAGCGCGCGCCCGGGGAGGCGATCGGGACCGGGACCGGGACCGGGTGCGGGGCTGCGGCGGCCAGCGCTGTCCCAGCGGCAGGTCCTCGCCAGAGGTGGCGGGAACGCTGGGCTGAGGGAAGGGGGGCGTTTCCCATCGTGCCTTGCGGCGGCGCGGGCTGTGGGAATGAGGTAAAGGCGGGCGGGGCGGGGGCGCGCGGCAGGAAGCGGGCGGCGGCGAGCGGAGCGGAGCAAGCCCGGCCCTATGGCGGACACCAAGGTGCGGGGAGCGCGGCGGGACGGAGTGGGGCGGCGGGCGGTCTGCGGGACCGAGGGGCTCGGGCGGGCGGGGAGCCGGGGCCAAGCGAGGCCGGAGGCCGGGAGGGACGGGCCCGGGGCCTGGCCGGAGGGCAGCAGGCGGCAGCGCCGCCTCCATCCTCTCCTCTCGTCCCCTCCCCGCGCGGTGCGGTGGGGCCGGGGGCGGCCGGGGCTGGGGCCGGGGCCGGGGCCGCCCGGCAGTTTGAGGCGACTGGGGCACGCGTGTGCCCCGCGGCCCGTCCCTTGGAGCCGGGCGCGGGGGGGCGAGGCGCTCCGCCCCGGCCTGCGCCCTCCCTGCCCGGGCCGGAGGCGGCCGGAGTCCCCCGCGGGCACCGCAGTCTCGCCCGCGACCCGGTTGATCCCTCTGCCCGTTCCCTTCCTTCCTTCCTCCTCCTTCCCCCCGCCCGGCCGAGCGCCTCGTGCCGCGGCCGGCGGGAGGAGCGGCCCCACGTGCTCCGTGTCGCGGCCGGGCGGGACCTTGTCGTGATAGCGGGACGCGCTCTCCGGCGTGGCGGCCCGGCGCGGGGCGTGCTGCCGGAGGAGCCGAGGGGTAAAACTTCGACCGATGTTTCTTTTTCCTGTTTCTTGAAAACAGATGTGATTTAACGGCTTTCTCCCTCTTTTTTTCTGACGTACTGGAACACTGGGGACGTAAAAACTAGCGATAGCCGGTGCGATGTTGTTAACGTAACCAGAATTTATTTTGCAACATTCTTGCCTAATTCCCCCTTGACCTTTTTTCTTGGGTTTTTTGTTACTATTTAGTAAAAATAGACTGCTCCATCCCCGTTGCTTTACGCCCACGTGGTGCGTACCTGCTCGGTAAAGGATATCCTAAACAGAGCCTGCAGGAGCGGACTCTTTCACCTGTGAAGTAAAAATAAGACTTAAGCGTCTTCCGTGTACAGGCGGTTTTTCCTTTCTCTGTTATCCAAACAACAACCCACCCCCACCCAAATCGCTTCCCTTGACCCGAGATAGCTGCTTGTGGCCTCATGAAACTTCCAGATGAATCTCCCTTCCAGGCTTCCCTACTGAATACTTGTTAGCAGTGTATATATATATGAAGTGTTAGAGATATTTACCACTTACTAGTCACATACTAAAAACAGTTCTTAAGCTTAATGAATGCTATGGCAAATTCCTAAGAAACGAAACGGGAAGTGATATTTTGGCCTTTTGCCCATAACCTAAAGTCCTCCAAAGAGTCTTAAAGTAAAAAACCTAAAATTATTTACTGAGTGTTGCATCTGTGCTTCAAAACTACCTTTGTTTGTGGGTAATCCTCATACGTAAGACTAGAAGAGTGAACTTCGCGATGTAATGTGTCCCTTAGGCTGGGGTGGGGGGTGCCTTTGGTGTGGTTTTCCTCTTTTTTTTCCCCATTAATGATGGGTCATTAGCCACTAAAAAATAGTAGGGCTTTAGTAGCATAAAACGTATAGGAAAAACAGTTGAAGAAGGTATTTTTTCCATAACCAAGAGCTTTTGCTCCAAGGCCGAGCCTCTGCACAATTAATAGGAGTGGTAGGACTAAAACATGGCAAAAGCACCTTTATTTTTATTTTATTTTCCTTAGTATAACAGTGCATTGACTTTAAAGCTATTTGTTTGCACCTATAAAAAAAATTATTGTCACAGGGTATTTCAGTTGCTAAGATCTAATTGCAGAATAGTCATCAATGTTTTCATGTTAAACACAGATATGAGTACTTAAGATTTTTAAGTAGACAGCAAGTTATGTGTGTTTTACTCCCCCCCCAGGAAACACATGAGGAGCATGATACTTCCACTGAAAATGCAGATGATTCTAACCATGATCCTCAGTTCGAGCCCATAGTTTCCCTTCCTGAGCAAGAAATAAAAACTCTGGAAGAGGATGAGGAAGAACTGTTTAAGATGTAAGTAGAATATTTCTGTATGATATCTAAATGTTTATTAGGTTTAAACTTGAACATATTTATAAAAAGCTAGATAACTTGTTAGGAATCCTGTGCGTGAAGTGGTAAGCTAAGTTGGTTGGTATTTATTGTGAGTTGGAGGATGGGTGATAATAATGCCCCAAGAAACTCTGAAGTCTGGAACAACAGAAGGGAGCTAATATTACAAATCTGGCTTAGTATTGTTTAGCCTAAAAAAAAAAAAACCAACCACTAACTTGGCTAATAGTTAGAGGTTTGAAATTGTGTGATCACCATCTCAAATGAGCATCTTGGGCGGAGGGGAAATGAGACGAATATATTGTTGCTGCTGTGCATCCCCAGTTGTAAAGGGTGACATAGGATAGACTGAAACAATAAAAGCAATAGATACAGTACAATATAGGGGCACTTGTGGCAGTACCTTTCTGTTGTCTTAAACATAGTTTTATCCTTAGATTGGGCTTATTGTCAGATCAGGAGAGCTTGCTTAAGATATATGACCTGGCTGAAAAACATGTAGGCAAAAGGCTTGAGAAGTGTTTTGAATTTGATCCGTGATGTGTTTGCTTTAAATAGGATTTAAAAAATACTGCTTTTACTTAATTGTGGAAGGGTGGTGTTCATCTGGAAGACAGAGTTGAATTCTAATACCGATTCTGGTAAAAACTAAAGCGATGGGGTTTCCGACAAGTAGCATGGTGAGATCTGACTGTTGGGCCTCTCTGCGCTGTGATGTGCAGAATCAGATGGAAAGAAGGATTTCCGTTTAATTTAAAAAGGAGGGGGGAAATAATAGCTTACGTTCCAGTGCTCTGTAGGCTCATTTTTATGTCTGCAAAGGGGTGAAGGAGGAAAGGAGTCCTTTTCTGAATTCTGGTTGTTCCGATAGCTAAGCGTAGGGGAATGACCTATGGAAAGGCAGCTGGACTTGGAAGGAAGGAATTGCAGTGGAACGTAGTTTGTCTGAATCAGCATCTGTTAAGAGTAGCTTGCTCCAACATCTGATGCCTTCTCTTGAAGGACCTGGCTTACTACAAGTCCCTGTCCCTTGCTCTTTTATAGAAAAGTAGATTTTCATGTATATCCTATAGTGTGAGCAAGTGCTTCCTTTCCTATGGCAGTGACCTAAACTCCGCACTAGCAGAGCTCAGACTGTTTCTTGGGTCAGTTTTGACTAATGTCCCAAACTACTCCTGTTTCCTGGCATCTTGGAAAGTGAAACAGTGATGCTCTGAAGCAGGTATGTTGCACTGCAGTGCAGCGCTAAGCTTCCTTTAGTCCTGATTTAAGAACAGCAACAACTGGGTTTCTGGAGTTAAAAGGAAATGAGTGACTCCAGAGGGTGAGGCACTTTGTTAGCAGTTGATGAAAACTGGCCTTGGAATTGTGTAAGAGTCTCTACTTGGCCTCAAGCTGCTCAATTTATTGAATTAATAAATACCGCTGGTTAGATGTAGCAGTTTTATTTGTAATACATATAAAAACTCCAGCTATAGCAAAACCTGTTAATTAGCAACCATAGTTTAGAAGGTTGCCTACACCAAATGTTTATCGTCCCCCAAACTTGTTGAATTTTGGTATAGCTATTACATAATTCTGAGTAGATTATTAAATTTGAATTTGTTATATTGTTTCTAAATTTGTATGCTGAAGCAGTACAGAGAACCCTACAACAGGAATTGTTTTCTGGTGTATGGCTTTTTAAAAAAATAACTCTACTGTTCAGTCAAGTGGGCTGTTTCGGTGTTTCTACACGAGGCTAACTACTTAAATTCTCTCTTCTTCAAGGCGAGCGAAGCTATTCCGATTTGCATCTGAGAATGACCTTCCAGAATGGAAAGAGCGAGGAACTGGTGATGTAAAACTGCTGAAACACAAGGAGAAGGGAACAATTCGCCTCCTCATGAGAAGGGATAAAACTCTAAAAATCTGTGCAAACCATTACAGTATGTTATACATTGCTGTACTTCTTTTGTTTTTAAAAAATAAGCTTGTAGAATTCTACATTGTAGATTAAGAGCTCAGTGGCTTTTTAGTAGCAGGTAGAGAATTGCTGTATGTCTTTAAACAGGCATCACATTGATATTAGACTGTAAATATAGCTGTCTCTTGCTCTGCACACAAGGCTACAGGCATCAAAAACAATGAGTCCGTATTTTTATTAATGGAAAGAAGCCGTGGTTGGTTTTGGTGATTGCCTGCAAGGCTGAGCCTTAAAGTTGATTGGTTTCTTTTTTTCTTCAAACTGATAGTGTTTAAAGACACTTCACAATTTAGCTGGGATGGAAATGGCTCCCAGTGTGTGTGTGTGATTTTAATGATTAATAGAGCGTAGAAAACATAGGCCTTAGTACTGTTTAGTGTAAGAAATCGATGTATGCTGGCTTGTTTTCATAAAAGAATGAGAAATAAGCAATCATGTAGTAATTTACTACTTTGAGCTAAATGTTGGAATCAGTAGAAGCAATTGCTTAACCATCAGAAAACAGACACTGGGGCGCTAAACTAATCTCTGGCTGCCTTTCTCTGCCTGTGAAATAAACTGAAATGAACGTGGTATATTCAGCTCACTCATTCAAAAAGAATGTGTATTGAGAGCTGATGGAGCAGGAGAGGTTTGCTCCTTTGATCTTTGAATAAAAATAAACATGAAAGGGCAAGACAGACATGAAAGTCAAGGTAACTAGCAACAAGTAGACTAATTTGGTAGTACTTTGTTGCTTGCTTGGGTAGTACTCGGGTTTTTACTTGAAGAGTATGTAATATTTTGTGGAGATGAACTACATTTAGGTAACTTGAAATAACTTGTTTGAAGTAGCTTAATACAAATCTGAAGTCAGAAGCAATCCTGTCTGTTTTCTTTGGGTAGATCTCTTCAGCAAGCCAGACTACTCAGAGGACACAGATGCTCCTGTTTAGTAACTAGAATGGAAAATATGAAACCAGTGTAGCCACCAGCTAGTAAACATTTTGTCTAGGAAAATAAATGTCCATATGCAAAACAGAATTGATAAATTTAGTGTTCATCTCAAAAGGGTTTTTTTCTGGAAGAAGTGTTTAATTTCTTCATTGAATTTATGCTGACTCACAGGCAGACAAAAGGATGCTTCATTTTTGCAAAACATTAAACAAAGCAAAATGTAATTTGATGTCTAAATTTTAAAAATGCAAGAAACTGAGTAGACTCTACAGACTTCTCCCAAACTAAACAAAGGACCCAGGGGTCCGGGAGAAAAAAAAAACCTGCTTAAACTTTGTGTGTGTAATGTAAAAAGTCTGAGTAGTGTGAGAAAACATTCCAACTTCTTAAGTCAGTGAGGTGAAGTAATGACAGGGTCTTGGAGAGAAAGGGCTCAATTTACTGGGAGTGAACAAATGGACTGAAAATATGCTGTGCCCATCCTGCAGCACTGCAGAATTTGTAATACCTTGTAGCAGAGCTTTAAACTGATGGGAGGGAAATTAACCTGGTTTGATGACTAATTGTAGGCATAAAGCTTTTTTATAAATAACTTTTTGCTGTATTTTCAATCTGCAAAAGAAGAATGGATGCTGTTTGTCTGTCTGGATGCCTTCTCCTCCTAAACTGACTGTTCTTCCGAGCTGTGCTTAGTGACTGCATCTCTCTTAGTATCAGTCATCCGTTTTAAACAAGAGTTGAATTAAACTCTCAGTTCTGTAACAATAGGGAATTTAGCATTCTTGTGTACAGTAATGGTCTTACATCATCTTATTTGAGGATGTAAGGAAAAATATATGTGGGCACCAATTGTCTTCTATTTATCCAAAAGTAATTCTGTGTAAAGTGCTTTACATAACCATTGCAGTCAGTTGTCAATAAGATTTGTGGAGGCTGGTGTGGAAAACATTTACTATTGTGCTGTGTACATCTTTTAATGCTTTCTTTTCAGTCACACCCTTAATGGAGCTGAAGCCTAACGCTGGGAGCGACAGGGCATGGGTCTGGAACACACATGCTGACTTTGCAGATGAAAGCCCCAAGCCTGAACTTCTGGCAATCCGATTTTTAAACGCAGAAAGTGAGTGGACTGGCGCTGAACTTATGTTGATTGTATACTGTTATGTTACACTACGTTGCTAAAGGCTACTGTAAACCACTGTTGTAGATATGCTGTATCTTACCACTGCATGGTGTGTCAGCTAATTACTGCTTTAACTGAGAGAAAGTCAGTTAATCATTTAACTGTATGTGTTGACAAACAGTGTAATTATAGAGGTTTCTCCCTGAGGCACTTTTTTAAACTTAAGCCATTTCATGCAAGTGTAATGCCACTTAGAATAAAACTAAAAGCAGTAATGCTGTGCGGTAGATATTAATACACACAGATTGTTTTCATTTATCTCAGGTGCTCAATGGTAGTTAAGATCACATTTCTGCATTAGAAGCAAGGAAATACTGACCTGCGACTTCTGGTCCATCTGCATTTGCAGAACATCTGGTTTTATTTGGTTGTTGCCTTGTTTTGGTATCTTTGTTTTGATTAAATGGAATGCTCAGTGAAAAGTGCTAGTGAAACCCAACTATCATACTAGGTAGTGGGTTTTCTGGAGTGACTACCTTGGCTACCTGAGCAGAAGGTAGGTCTGTAATTACGTATGGATCAGCTTGTAGGGCTGGATGGCAGCATAGCTTTTCCAGCTGCTTAGGACTGAACCCAAGAAGTGGGTTTTTTCCTTGAAAAAAGAAGCAAAACAAAAGAGGAAAAATATTGTTGCGTTTCCTGCTTTACTGTTTGCCATACAAATTTAGCTTGTTAGCTACCTCTTCTCCTGACATGCTGGATGGCTCATAAAGTGGCTGCATATTTTAAAACTAGATGGATATGCCCAAGTCTGGGAAGAACTTAGTATATCTTGCTTGCTTCCTTTCCCTCAAGTCTCCAACATCATATTGTTTAGCCAAGTAGATCTTTCTGATCCACCTGCTCAGTGCTTCTTCCTTAATCAAATATGAAATGAAAGGCTTTTGGTAACTATTTGCTCATCTTTGAAAAGCCTTTCCCTCTTTCTGGTGGAGGTTGTTCATCTGGAGTGTTTTGTCTTGAGGGAGCAGTCCTCTTTGCCTGTTCCCCCTTTGCAGTACTGACTAAGCAGATGACAGGTGAACAGACATAATATGCCCTTCAAGTGTCTTTTCTTTTTGAGATGCTTGAAAAGGAATCAATACAAATACTTCCTGGACTAGTTTCATAGTGGCTTCTGAATTCCTGTGGGGCAACAGTGACCTCCTGTGGTCAGAGCAAGCTGGCATACCAGCTTACCTCCTCTATAGTTGTGTTGGAAGGTACCTTGCCTGATCCGCTTTTGTGTCATGTTGCTTGTTTTACTTGTGTCAAAACATTACTGCAACTTGATCCCCTGCTTGGAATGACCGTTAAATCAAGTGGTGGCTTAGACCAGAACATAATGGAGGCTACACTTCCTTAGCTGTTGGAGTGAGGAATAGCTTGAGTCCAGGCCTTTGGCTATTGAACCTGAATGCTGTACTAATGCAACAGGCTTTATCTTCCATTCTTGATGCTAAGAACCCTAAGTTATGGTAAGGACATGGAAGTCTTTTAGGGTATAATGTAGCTGACAGGATAGTAGTTCAAGCTAATCTTGAGTCTTTTGCACACAGATAGTCCTATCAGCAGTCTCTGACATGTTCCTGTAGGCTAGGGACAACGGGGAGTTACAGTAACTACCAAGCAGTTTCCTTTGGCGTTATTTTTTAAGTATTTTGCAAAATAAGCTGCTTTAATAGACTTGCTAAAGAAAATAAACTACTTCTGCACAAAAATGTGATTCAAGAATTTTGAATAGCATCTTGTATGATTTTAAATTGGATTACTTCATGAGTGCCTACAGGTTTTGTTTACACAGAACTTCTCAGGTATCTTTCCTCAAGGTTGGAAGTATTCGGTGTTGCAAGGAGATAAAACTAATGAAAAAAATATTCTGTCTTTACTGAAACAGATGCACAGAAATTCAAGGCAAAATTTGAAGAATGCAGGAATGAAGTAGACAAGAGAGCAAAGAAAGGTAAGGTTAAAAGTCTAAGTGTAGTACCATGCCACTTTTTCTAGCTGTTTGAGTGGTTATAGCCCCCTGGAGTATGGCTGTGTTTTAGCAGACTCACTCTGTACTGAACTGCAGTCTTCAGTTCAGGTGCTTTTTCTGTCTGCGAGAGTAATAGTTCCCAGGAATGACAATTGCCTTCTTCCTTGTAGAAGGCTGTTACAACTGCTGTTGGGACATTGCTTTTTTAGAAAGGCTGCTAAGGAAGCATTTCTGGTTTATAGTACACAAACAAACTGTGAGCACTGCGTCCTTCCAGTTCCCCTTCCCAAGCTTCAGAAATATATAATCATGCCAGTAGAATACTTAATTTTTATGGTTGTTAATGTGTATGAAGTTGTAGGTTTCTTCACAGGTCTTTCTAGTCGGTAGATTAAGGCACAGCCTTGAGGAGTTGCCTTTGTGACAAGATATCTCGACATGTAAAACAGTTCTATCTTTCTAAATTATAGATTACTAGTGGCTGCAGTGAGTGCTTTTCAGTATATTTAGATCAGAATTTTTCAGTCTTCAAAACTTCTTATTCTCCAGTTTCAAACTGGGGAACTTGATTTTTGTGGATTTTTTTTTTAAGATAGGCAAGAAGCTAGGGACTTGAGGCACTTGACTGGATGCTGCCTGGAGTCTGTTACTGGTAGTAGCGAAGCTGACCAAATGTTACATGTTTCTCAGTCACTTTGACTAGGCCCTCGTTTGGTGATTAAAACACCCAAGGGGTATTTCTTGAATTCTGACATCTGGGGTAATTACCAAAGGAAAAGGAGTGGAATGAATCACTGCAGCACTCAGTGGAGAATTCCCTTACTTTTGTTGTTCTATATACCAGCTGTCTCTCCCCACCTCCCTCACCCCCCACTTCTCCGCTCTTTCCCCTGTAACAGGAAAATCCATTACTGCCTGTATGTAACTTTTTTCCCAATCAATCTCTTAGCAGGCACAGACAAAAATGATAGTGCTGATAAAGTTGCTGAAAAACTAGAAGAGCTTTCTGTAAAGGAAGAGAGCAAAGAATCTGAGAAGAAAGAGACCAAGGAAAAAACTGAAGAAAAGCAATAAATCATCCTGGGCCTTGCAGTTTTTCCTTTACTTTTTTCTTTCTTTTTCTTTTTTTTCTTTTTTTTACAAGGGACTTTATAAGGAACTGAATTAAACGTTCAGGTTGTTTTTTCTAAGCTTTTGCCCTTTTGAAGATGTCTTCAGAAAATTCATTCCCCAGTCATGAAAATGTACTGTGCTAACTTTCTTTTCCATAGTGGAAACACTTATTTATAGTCATCCAAAAGAGTGAATAAAGCAAACTTGAAAACAGCATCAGAGGACAGAACTGAGTTTTCTCTATACTTTAAAGGCTTATGAATACATGTGTTTCATTGGGTGTTGAGATACATATCATCAAACCTGTGGATTAACTAGGGTAACAGACTTTACCAACAGGGAAGGCTAAGATTGCATACATATTTATTATATGGCTTCTAAAACGGATAGAACAGACCTTTCATGCTTGTTCTGCTGCGTGTTCCTGAGCAGGGAGTGTGCCTGTGACTCTTGAAATGCAGCAGACTTCTGGAATCGGGGGAGAGAGCATTCCTGGCACACTGGTAACGATGTTCCATCAGCCAGTGAAAATAAAGGTGGGGGAGAAAATGCATTATGTGAGACTTGAAGTATTTTGCTGTTAAAAAACCTCCCCCCCGCCCCCCAAACTTGTTAATGTTGCAAATGCTTGACTCTAGCACAAAGTCGTTGCTGTGGCCCCAGATCTTCCATGATGCGCTGCTTGCTGATAGAAGGCAGCAGCAGCCTGTTATACTAAGGGTGTATGCAAAGGAATCTTAACTCTTTGAGTACCTCACTGTGAGATTCCCCCTGTCAGCATATCATAAAAGCTGTACTCTAAAATTCATAAGCTTTTTTCCAGGGTTTTGGAGCTTGCATTGTTCTTGCCAATTGGAGGGGTTCTGAACTTTTGAGATGCATGGTGGGAGGCTGTCCCCCTTGGAGAGTGGCGGTCTGACATTCACATCAGAACAGTTAATGATGCTGTATGTGCTTGAGGGGTGCTCCCCTTCCCGGAATGGGCAAATTGATCTGATCTCTTCCCTGCAAGTCTTCTGTTTATCTGGTTTCAAGTTAGTACGAGAGAGTAGGAGAATAAGCTATAGTAAGCAATAAAATCAACACAATTTTTAAGTCTGATAGATTAATTTAATTGTTAACCACTCATAAAAGGGCAGTGTTAGGATAGCAATGGAATCCTGTAATACTGTTTCCAAAATAATTATGAAAACTGGACAAAACTTGCTAAACTTCTAAGACTGTGTGATTCTAACGCTGGACAGCAAGACCTTTTTGTCTTCGTAAAGAGGCTTTCCAAGTAGGTCAGGCTCTGCAGTCTACCTGAGGAAAATATATTTTTTAAAAAAAATCTTGTCTTTCTACTTAGCACTGCCTTTTGATGCTACGATGAACTAGTCTTAAATCTGGAACTGTAATTAAGGTACTCACTTCATTCAAAGTAATTTCTTCGGTGTTGTGCATGTTCCTCTTCAAGTACAGCCGATATCAAAGTCTGTTAATTAACAAAGATGGTTGAAAGGCAAAATAAAATGCTCTTTAGTGTTTCTGGTTTGGAAATAATGAGACAAAGCTATTCTGAAGTACTTAACATTTGAATGTAAAAGCCAAATCTTTAACCATAAGTCACTGTAAATTCTCTGATCTGATAATGTCAAACAGTGTGTCTAAATTGATAGAAATGACATATAAAAATTTCAAAATAAATTTAAATTTTCATTTAAAGGATTTGCTTTTTATTGAAAGAACTCTTACTGGGAATGCCTTTTTAGCCTGCAGGGGCAAAGTGATGAAGGCAGCTAAATGGGTGAGTTTGATTTCACTGTCAAACGTTGTACGGAAGAGGGGAGGAGACACTTGAATGACTGAATTTGTCTTGGTCTTAGATATTGACGACTCCTGCTTAATTTTATTACCCTCTCTTACTCCCCTTATTCATGCATGCTTAAATGATTTCAAGACATTTCCATTCCTGTTTAGGTTAACTGATCCATGTTTACAGTTCATGGATTACAACCATCCTTAACGCAAGTCTGCAATCTTAAAGAGCCAAGTTATGAGGGACCACTAAGTAGAAGAATTTCTCTGGATAGTAATTGGCTGAAGAATGTCTTAGTCTTCTAAACTAAAGGATGGTTAGTCAGTGTTCCAGTCACTTTAGAAGCCATAGGTGTGCTGTTCTACAAATGAAAAAGCAGTAAGTATTTTAAAAATTGATCTCCGTGAAATAAGGCGCTTTTTTTGTGTAAGTCATTCTAATAAACTTTCCTATATGTAGCATAGATGTACCAAGAGATGTCCTTGAAATGATTTTGTAGCTCACTGTATACTGAGTCTGTTAGAGTTTTAGCCGATGTAGTGTCATCTCGTCCCCCCTGCCCAGTTTCACCGTCTTTACTGTTAACGGGATTATTGAGATGACAGAACGTGACCTGTCTTGTCAGGCAATAGGGAGTCCTGAAATAATAACTTGGCTCAAAAGTTGTAATAGTCCTTTGACAAAAAGGTAGGCTTGTAGTGCAACAGTTCCTGAATTTGCAGGCAACTACTAAAATACATCAGCTGCCTCACGCTTGGTTCTGAAATGGCAATAACCTCAGTGTGATTTCGATGTCTGAACCTGTTTGAGGGTATTGTGTCGTTGTAAAAATGAATCACGCAGAAACTTTGCTAAGTCATTGTTCAGACACGGTACAGAAATTCACCGAATCTTTAATTTCTGCACTTTATAGGGGTGTGTTGAGACTTAATTTGTCTCTGGGATTCTAGTGACGCACTGGATTCTAGGCTATTTTAACACCTGCACTTGAAGAGTGGCTGCTTTCCCTCTTACTCCCTGTGAGGCAAGGTGACTCCTAGCATGTTTAAATGTAGACTAAAATAATGGGGAATATAGTTTCGTTAATGCAGCTGGCTAGAGAATAAAGTCTCTGAGCACTTCTAACCTCAGTAGCAGCATTACTGAGAATATGGCTGAATTTTACAGAAGGTACAAGTGAAGATTCTTAAGAGGTTTTAATCCATTTTTCGTAAAAATGGAAACTATGATAGGATTAGTAAAGCACTGTCAGGTGCTTAAAGTCTGCAATTTGTGCAAATTCTGTTTGCTTCAAGTGGAGAAAGATGCTATATATTGCCAGGCTTAATAACCCAGCCTTTATTGGTACTAATCGTTTTGTGCGCGTAAAGCTGGATGGATGAGTGTCTGAGAACACCTGAATAATGAATTTCCCTTAGAAATAGTTAAATTTTGATGACCATCAAAATCGTGTCTTCTCAACAGATAGTTTAGGTCTTAAGAAAACAGACTTAAGTTTTTTTATTATAAAAATGGATTAAAAATAGTTCTCTCTAAATCCTGTGTTAATTATTTTGAAGACTAATAGTTTGGTCATTTTTTTTTCCCTCCAGGAATAACCTTGTATTAGTGATACTGTCTCGTTCACAAATTGCAAACACCCCAATTTGCTGTATTTTAACGCTGTAAATGATCATTTTTTTGCTGTGTAATAAGGTAGCTTGTATCAAACGCAAGTTCTCTGTCATACCAACAACTCAGAAAATTAAAATTCTTCTCAATGCTATGCAGACATGAGAATGTTGTGAATCTCTATTCTTTCTGATGCAACATGCTCAAGAAATACTTGTATGTAAAGGGCAAAAATATGAGTCTGAATAGTTCTTTCAATTTTGTTACTAAATGTCTTGGAACTTGTTTAATTTACAAATTTGAAAGATTTAATTGAAAAATGAGGGATTAACTTGTACATATACCTTCACCCTGGACAGAACTGCGATAGGGCTGTGCGCCAGAGGAGGAGGAGGGGTGCAGTTTGCAGCTATACCATCCCTCTTCGCGCTGGCTGTGTAGATGTGGGGGACAGAATCTGTCAGGCCCAGAAAGTGGGTGCTTCATGGCTGACGGTGCTGCTTCGTCTCTCGATGCATTCCCTTGAATAACCTAATGCAAAAGTTTAATGTTACTAGGGAACTTTTCTCTAAAGAAAAGACTATCTGATTCAGGGTTCAGACAACTCGACACCGTGTTAATATTGAATTGCAATTATTTGTGTAGAAATGGAGATTGCGGGGGAGATAACGTTATAAACTGCCTTTTTTTTCCTGTCTCCGGTACAGATTGCCATCAGCTTTCAGTGCTGAGTATGTAAACAGTGGTGGTGTTACTCAAAACAAACCCAAACTCCCCCCAGTGAAGCCTCTGTAGCCGTCTCCGTTTATGCCCTTCTGCTCCCAGTACACCTGTCTGTTCTGACTGGTCCAGCTTGTTTCTAGCAAGCCGTATTCTCTCCAAGCTGTCTATGGCAAGCTAGTGGCTTAATTCTGATTAGCCAAACTAATTTCAAAGTGTTCTTAAATTGCTGAGGTCTCATCTATCTGTAAACTTGCACTAGTTTAGTGAAGTGAGGTGTGTATCATGGATTTTTTTTTTTAAATGTTTGCTTTTATGATGGTTTATTTAGGATCTAAAGGTCTTCCTAATTAGATTTAGCTAGAATTACTTTTTAAAATAGAAATAAGAGGAATCACCAGTCTTTCACTAACCGTAACTAAATCTTTGATAATGTATCATTTTCAGAGTCAGGAGATAACAAAACCTGCAACAGATCAGAATTACTTTGCCTGATGAAGAAAAGCTTGAAGTAATTGGCTGTGGAGTGGCTTGTACCTGTAAGTGATTTCTCAGACTGTAGTTCACGTGAAAACAAGGCGCTCTCAAGTACGCAGCTTGTGCAGTCATGTAATAAGGAAACAGTTCTTGGAGTTGTGGAAACTGACAAGCACAGGAGCAAAAAAACCCCTTATATTTAAGAGTTGAATAGTTACTAGTATCTATACGCACCAGATTTATGACTGCTGGTCTATTTTGCAATATGCAAATTTAAGCATGGGATATCTTTGTCCACTTCTATCACATTAGACATTAACCACTGACTTGAAGACCCGTTCATACCTGAAAGACTTGTGTAACTTGCTGCAGTGTCCTAGTGAAAATGCAACCTACGTTAGATCCTTAAATAAATTACATTTGTAGAACTACATTTTTTAAGTATTAATGGTGAAGCTAGGGGTTTTTTATGCTTTTAACCAATATAATGACAAATTTTTTAAGTACAAACCAGGTGCTAGTGCAGTTCTTGATGTTATGTGCAGCAAACTTTATTTTGTGGAAGGTATCTGACTGCTGCAGGTACTTTATGAACTTTATAGTCTTAAACTTTTTTCAGCCCCAAGCTGGAGAAGTTAATCTCATCGTTGTTGCTGTTGTTCATCAATCTTGACACCACAAATTTACATCAGCCGATTCATTGGACTGTAGGTATTAGCTGTTGTATCAAGATGTGCAATTTACTTATGAGTTAACAGAGAAGCTAACGGTGTCGCAAGTTGTTGCCTGTTGGTGTTGTGCTGCCTGTCCTCATTTCGAGTAGCTAAAAGTATATAGTTTTCTAATGCTGTTTTTCCATAAAAGCAGTTACGGCTATGTAAACATCAGCAAAGATGGACTCGACATTAAAATGACTGAATATTTTGCATTCTTTAGAGGACATTTCTCAAGACTAGGTATAATTAAAGTTATATTCCTTCATATAAGTAGTGCTTATCAGTTTTAATATCTTAATTTGTTTGCTGGTACATGAATCACTGTTGGCTTTCTGAATTTCAGCAGCATCATTTAGAGTGATATTCCATCCTAGCGGAGGAGAGTTACGCTTTATTAATGGTTTTAAACAGGATGGTTGGTGAATCTTCAACACTATTCAGAGGCCTGCATTGTTCTATTGTAAGTAGCTCCTGGGGTGGGCGGGGGAGGATGGTTTAGGAATCTGTCTGTAAATAAAGTAATCAAAATCGCATAAAAAATGCAACTTGACACGTCCCACCAGTGCAGTTTGGAAATCTGCGGTACATGAGTTCTGTTCTAAGAAAATGCTGTTCCCTAGAAAATATCTTTTGAAAGAATCTAGAGAATTATGTGGGATACCTGTTTAAGCTATGGAAAAGTCATTATTAGGCAATAATTTCTTGATATATCTAGTAACAAATAAACTTGAACAACTAAATGAAAATTGTCATATTAAAATCCCACTGGGTAAGTTAGTAGGCCTGGCTTGTACCCAGAACTGTCCAGCCTTGGACTTTCTGCCAGCACCACGCTGCGCACGATGGTCTGGATGCCCTCTGACCTGAGCACCGCCGGGCTGAGGGAAAAACAGCTTTTACTAAACACCTCATCGCTGATCCTTCAGGCTCCTGCCAGTGACCCTGCCCAGTTCGCAGGTCACTGGTACTACACGGACCGGCAAACGCATTTAGGGTATAAGCAAATCCAGTAAGGAAAGCAGAACTACTTATTCTGGTTTAATGACAACAGCTAATACGAGCTAGGAGCTGAATTGCCCTGTGACCAATAAAAGATTCCAGGGACTTTCAGTACTTCAAAGTGTGCAAAATAAAAGAATTTTCTTAACCATGTAGCTGAGATTTCCAGCTAACATTAGTGCTGTGATTTGATACGAAAATTGCATGGCAATCAAGATTTCTCGATGCTTGCTCTGCCATGAGTTTTCCTTTCATCTTAACCAGCTTTGAGAATGGTACCCTGGCATGTGGTTCCAACCCAGCTGCTGTGGCTGGCCCTTTCTCTTTTGAGGTAAAATCTCAGGGTAAAATCTCGCAAAAAGACATGCAATTGCTAGCCATACTCTGCCAGATTAGTTTTAGATTGTTCTTTGTAGCTGTATTAGTTCTTTGGGTAGTCATTAAATCTTTTCCTAACTCATGCTGCCATTGCTGTTTACCTCAGTGCTGCCAAAATCTTCTGGCATGCTGGTCAGGTAGTGTGGATCCAGAAACTACAGTCCTTGAAATAAAGGTGTTCCAGGAGAGTGACTCCAAGACATCCCTATTCTGCTTTAGTCAAGTCCTCCGACATCCTTGCTGTTTGAACGGTAAAGTCATCTCATGGCTTTAAATATACTTGCCTTTTAGTACTGAGATTGAATGTTACTCAGCAGTGCTTTATGCTGTCCTGAAAATAGACCATTTTCAAGAACCGGAACGATAGTGGGAAGGAAATGAGGTGAACTGTGGGAATTGTTGGACACCAAATTACAGAAATTTATTGCTTTCTGATGGGTAATCTACAAAGCGCAGTGGAAGAAAAAAATATCTCAAAACACGATCCTGCATAACCCTGTAGCCTTGTAACATGGAACGTCTCGGCCCTCTTTTGGAGATGCTGGTTCTGCATAGCTGCACTGTTGCACAGCAAAAGTGTCTCCATCCACAGGATGACTGTGCAGCGCAGACAAGGCTTGCACAGTGATCTTTAAGATCAGTTGAGGTTTGGAAATGCGCCTTTTCTGTTGCTACAACAGCGACAATTCTTTGTGCCCTGGTACCACGTACTCGCACCGTTATCTTTAGTGTCCCTCTCCGAGTGTTGCATGACTGGGAGATAAAAAGAAAAAAAAAAAAAAGCAAAGTTGCTTGCTGCTGAGTACCTCCCTTCAGAACAGGAGATCGGCCCTCTAAATGGGGCTGGGAGTGAGACTGGAGAAGCATTCCTGTGTTGGAGTGATAAAGGGAAAACCATTCCGAAGGGTGGAAGGGGCAGGAGTGCTGAATGAGGTGCAGAAAGCAGAGTAGGAATAGTCTCCTTAAGAATAACCCCTGTGCTCACATTAAGGAACATTACTGTCCCAGAAAGGCTTTGTCCTTAAAAAGAATGAAATTTAAGTAAATCACCAACTTCCAAATATGTATCTTAAAATGAACTTGTGCTTATTGCTCCCTAACTCCTGCCAGACGTTTGATGCTTCTGTTGCTCACCTAGAAAGGAAACCTGTGTGTCTGTGCTAAAAGTGCAGATCTGTCACTGGGGAGATACCTTCTTTGCTACTTTCCAAGCCCCCAGAAAGGCATTTGAGTAAGCCTCCTACTGTCCGTTACAGGATGCTAACCAAACTTGATAAATGGTCTGTAATGCTTCTTATGATAACATTTTCCAGTTTAAAATAAAAATGGCAGTGGAAAAATAATCAGGGTTCTGTTTGCAACAAAAATTCCTCACCAAGCATGCTGCTTGAGTGGGGAGGAGGAAGGGCTCGGACTGAGGAAAGTGATAAAGCCTCTGCCGATGCCATGCAAGTGGTGCTAAGCTGCCTCACGACCCGGGCGTTCTTAGGTGTGCTCCTGAAACAGATCTTCTGGCTTCGCTTTGTTGAAAAGGAACCCAGGTATGTAGTTTGAGACCACTCAGCAACATGCATCAGACCGTGGTAAGTGATAGTGATCGAGAGATTTGCTTCCAAAGCACACTTTTGATCCAGCTTAACATGCTAGCGTAGATGCGCCTGAAGGCTTTCAGATTAGTATGCGCAGTTTGGGTCTGTGTGAAGTTGTTGACCTTTTGATTAGTTACAAGGATTTTAAGACCAATTTATTTCAATGAGCTGGCATGACAAGGAGTAGTGAAGCATAGGAAACATTCAGTGTCCCCCAAGCATTCAAAAATAAGTAGACGTTGTCTCTCCCTTTCTTCAAAAAACACTAAGTCTGGAGTTCATTTGAAGTCACCCCCTGGCTTTAGTCCCTTTTGGATAAAACCTGACATTTCCAAAGTTGTTCTTAGAGGGCTAGAGATTTATTTTTTTTCTTTTGAGGGGGGGCAGCAGTTAGCAAAAGCTGAGGTTTCACATAACCATATGCCTTCAGGCTGGAACTTGCTGGATTTGCTTATTAAAGCTGATGCTCACAATTTTGTTGCAAATTGCAGAACGGAGGAGCCTTCCTTGCTATTTTTTTGTTGGGTTTTACTTGTTCTGTTCCTGATACCTCTTGGACTGTGGAGCTCATCTAGTCTCTTAAAATGGGGAATGATGTTTTTCAGGACAGAACTGGAGTATATGCCTTCCAGGGCAAGTTTATTTTTAAGAACAGCCAACAGAAGCTGCAAATGTGGCTTTTGTTGTCTTATGCAGTGGTTACCTTATCTGCATGTTGGCAGCTGCGAATAGGGGATTAGCTGAGGAAGAAAGGAGGGAGGCAGCAAGCTGCAGCTCCTGGTCTTGATTTCTCAGCTTCCAAGTGGCCTTGAACTCTTCCTCCCGCCTCAGGATTTCTTTCTTTCTGACTAATGAGAGCTTCTGGGTGGTGCCCCCTGACCGTGAACATAGGAGCCATTCACACAGTGCTCTTCGGAGAGCCGATTTGGTGAACTTTCTGATGTTACCTTAAATTACCTCTTACTTCTGCCTCCTGATGCTAGCGGCTAGATTTAAGAAGAACCGAGTGTAGCGTCATTTCAGCTATGTTTGCGCTCATTTATTCACCTTAGTTCAATCTGGCAGCGGTGCAGCAGTTCTCTTAGCACCGCGTGTCTGGGTTTAGCTGAACGAAGTCTAGGGATTTACTGGCCGAGCTAGCAAGGCGCAGCGTGCGCCCAGCTTGACTAGTTCTGAATCTACCGCAGGCCCTGACCCTGCAATAGGCCGAAAGGCCCCCCTCCTCCAGGCCGAGCTCAGCTAGCCCGCACCACTGAGGTACTCGCGACCACCCCCCGGAGCACGGCTGCGGAGCGAGCTGTTAAAATACCCCGAACACCCACCGCGAGCCTTGTAAAGCTTAATAAATAGCTTTTTTAATTATTATTTCCTTGTGAGAGGGAGCGCTGGGCCGCCCCCCCACCCCTCCGGCCGGGGAGGGAGGGTCGGCCCCCGCCTGGGCGCTGGCCCGGCCGGCCCCCCGCGCCCCCCCCCGGTCCCCCCGCGCCCCCCCCCGGTCCCCCCGCGCCCCCTCTCCCCGCAGCGCTACCTTAAGGGGCCGGTTGACATCAGCCGAGTGGGCCGGGCGGTGTGGGTGGGATTTCCTGTGCTGGAGGTCAGCTGCTCCCCGTCCCCCCCTCCCGCCGCCCGGGTCCCGCTCTGCCCGCGCCGCAGGCTCCCCGCATCCCTCCCGGCTCCCTCCTCTCGGCTCGGATTTACATAGTGATGTGTAAACTACAGGATGCCCAGCAGCACCGGAAAGAGGTTTAAACCTACTAAATACATCCCTGTCTCCACAGCAGCTGCCTTATTAGTGGGTTCGACTACTTTATTTTTTGTTTTCACGTAAGTACCGCTCGGGGGGGGGGGGGGGGGCCGGGCTGGGGCCGCCGGCCCGGGGGAGGGGGCGTCTGGGCTTGACAGCCCCTCCAGGCCCTGCCTGGCTGGTCCCGCTCCCCGCCCGCCGCCCGCTCTCCCTTCCCGGCTTTGGTTTGCAGAAGCTGATCGTCTCCCTACCATGAAACGTGCCCGACAGTCAGCTCCACCATTTCGCGGCAGATAAAACCCGCTCGGAGCCCCCGCAGCTGCCGGGTAACCACAGCCGGGCAGGGCTGGGCCCCCGGGGCAGCGATCGAGCCCCGGCCCCGCCGCCCCGGTGCCGGCAGGCGTGAGCGCAGCCCGGCCGCGCCTGGGCAGAGGCTCCGCCGCTGCGAGCCGGGGAGCTGGCCTTTCCCTCATCTCCCGCGCCGCGGTTTCTCCGGCGGAGCCTTCGCGAGTGGAAGGAATCCTGTTCTCGGCGTTACGGATTCTACATATTTTTATGTAACTGTCCCTAAAAGCCTGAGCATCTAATGAACAAATTTAGATTTGCTTGAAGGAGGGAGGGGGAAACTTTTTCCTTCCCCCCCCCCCCCCCCCCCCGTTTCCTTTCATTCCCTTCGCCCTTAAATGCAAAATTGAGCTCTGGCCGTCGGCTTGCAGGTCTCCTGTAGTTATATTAATATGTGAGCTGTGTAGTGCTTTAGCTTTCTGTTTCCTTTATATAAACCGGAGTTATGTAGATGGCAAAGCCTTCCTCCGCTGGGGTAGCGGCGGCTTCCCTGCAGAGGCGTTGCTGGTATTTCGAGGGAGATGCTACAAAACTGTGCTCTGAAATGAGCTGCGTTTTGGGAAGGTGAAAAGATCCCCGTTGGTTATTAATTGTTTCGCTTATTTTGAAACTCTGTCTTCCCTGTTTCGCCATTGCTAATTTTTAACAGAGCTCGGTGAAGCTGTTAGAAGCAGAAGGCTATATAACAGTGGGAGTATGTGTCTACATCTTTATCCTTCTTGGTTTGGCTGCAATATGATTCTCAGTGTTTTAAAATGCTAATTACTAGGATGGTGATCTTAATGTAGGATTTCAGAATAAAACACCAATGTCGTTTTGTCTAACAGCTTCCTAAATTGGGACGGATTTTGACACTGAGTTATGCTCTCAACTTAATGTGACTTGATTCCTCGTTGCTTGGTTTTAGTGTGTTTGATACGAGGTACTGGTAAATCCTTTCAGGATATTATACTGTTTCAGGACCTGGTACGAGCTCCAAGAAGTGGTACACGTAGAAGCCTGTCATTCGTCATTTGGGCATCTAACTATAGTTTGGCGCTCGCAGGCAAACACAAGACAGAAGTTGGCTTTTGTGATGAACTTGGTTGACACTGGTGTTGTGAATGTTTTTTTAAATGGTTTCATAGTCCCAAAAAGGGGTCTTAATGCCGGCATTTATTTTTCCTGCATCTTGAGAAAAGGATGTATGCTAAGGTTGTTGTGGAAGCTGTATGTTTGTTTTTTCATGACACTTCCAATGTCAAGCTACAAACTGCCTAGTGATGTAAGACTTTCCTGGTAAGACAGTTGTTGTTGAAACATCCTTTTGGCAGCAGGACACCAAGATGTTCGTTTTAGAGTCTGTTACTGTACAGAAGAAGCAATTGGCTTTACTCTGTTACCAAATCTCAAACTTCACTATGCTCCCTCTGTTATCAGTGAATAATTACATGCAAAATGAAGTATTTTTAGGGTCTCTCCATATTGTAACTTGGCCTGTGCATCTTCAAGCATTAGTAAATTTTTTGAGGACTGTCCCAGACATACGTTCTCTGCTGCTGCCAAGTTCTGTGTGTAATTAAAGTAACACATAATTGAGCAACTGTTGTCAGGCAGTATCTGAAGTCCTGTCCGTTCAAAAATACTCACATAAATCTGTGTGGAATTGCTGTTGGTTTTTATCCTGAGCAGTTTTAGTAAAATCTATCTTTGTCTTGGAATCAAAGTGAGCAGCATGCATGAGAGCAGCGTCTCTTGTGTGGTGGTGGCATTTCTTCCCCCCTTTCCTCACCATGTAAATTTTTTCCTCTTTTTCCACAGGCAGCGTTTTGTGTCCTGAAGATCTTTTTGTTGTGATACGTTATTCAAGGCTGAGACAGGCCTGAACTGTCAGGGGTGTTAATCTGCACAACACTTTTGATGTTAGGTAGATCACTGATGTGCAGCAGTTGAGGCAGTGGCCTAAAATTGCTTTAAGCAGTGTCAGTGATACAATCCGTGCTTCCTTGTCATAGTGCAAGAACTTTACCAGATGAAGATTTACACGTGTGGTTATTAATTCTGTATTTGTGTCATTAAGCTCGAAGGCTGCTGTGTCTGCTAATGAACTTACCTGTGCACAAATACACGAAACTGATAATGGGTGGGGCCCAGATATCAAATTTTGGGTGCAGATCCACTCAGTGGGATATCAGGGACTTCAGGAATTTCAGTGCTGTGGAACTGAATAATGGAGGTTAATAATGTGGAAAAATTGAATAATAACTTTTTAAAACCACTTACTGAACAGAAAAAATAATCCTTTTGGGGCACTGCAAAGATTTCTGAGTAACGTGTATGAAAAACAGGCTCTGACTCTGCTTTCTCCCTAGGCGTGTTTGTGGGCTCAAGCCACATGTTACGAGTCTCTTCTGCTAGATGAAAAGTTCTTTGAACTTGAAGGCCAGGGTTAGCTTTTTAGCAATGTAGTCCTTATTTTTTAGCTTTTATCCAGACGACTTTGCTAAACAACAGCATATAAAGAGTGTTTCAAACGCGCACTATCCGCTGTTAGTTCATGGTGGTTTTGATCAGTGGTGCTCTTATACTTCCATTTGGGAAAATTCCATGATAGATTCTGCTTTATTCCTTTTCCTCACTAACTATTTAGGATTCACTCTATGGCTGTTGTAGTCCTTCTGGTTTTATGAGGGGTAACTGAACTATTTAGCTATCGAGATTATTGCCTGGAAAGACAACTAAATATTGCAGTTGTATTATCTCAGGCTTTTAGCTCTCCGTGTGTGTTCCTTCCATAATAAATATAAATGTCTGAGTAGGTGGTCTAATTTGTCACAGTAGGAGAGTAAACAATCATTAACTCAAAGCATTACGAAGAAACGTATCAATAATGTTACATATAATGATTAGGTTAATTTACTTATATGAACAAATCAAATGGCATAATGAAGGAAGAACCAATTCTTCTTCATACTGCAAGAATCCAGAGTGGTTCGGTTGTAGCGGACCTGGACTTATTTCTACCAAAACCCTTTTTTCTTCATATTTCTCATAAGGCTTTTTGTTAGAGATAAGAGTTTACCCCATTTCAGCGAAGTCTGGGCTCTTATGCTTTGGACCACCAACTGCTATGCTGTAAACCTTAGTGTGTTCTTCGATTTCATACAAAGAACCTGAGTCTTGTGAACTTCCCATGTTACCTTTGGTTGTGTAACTTCTGTAGTAGTAGAGAATGCAGCTAATTGCCAGTAAGCTCAATGCTGTAAAGCATGACGCCTCTCGATGAACTCTTACTCTGGGGCTAATCGTTCTCTTCACCTGTTTAAACTGTGCTACTTACTGTAGTTTATAGCGCTGAGAACCTCCGAGTTAGTTTAGCAGCTTCAGTGCCTGTATCTATGGATTATACAGCAAGCTAGAGGCACAAGGCTTTAAGGAAAAACTGTGTCTCATTTTAGTAAGGAGGAAAAAAAGCTCTTCATTCTTTTGCTGAATATTGTAGACTAGAAATTTCTGATAAAAGCCTGATTTTCAGACACTCTTTTCTGTCGCATGCCATCACTTCAGCATCTTAGAGGTACAGCAGAAACATATAATTCATAACGAAGGTCCAGGTGTCGCTACTTCTTTGATACAATTTTATTAACGCTGCTGTATATTGTTCCTTTAAAAGGGATAATAAATTGGTAATTGTCTGGGGGAAGTGAAAGCACAAGCAAGGTAAAAACTCATTCAGTCAATACCGAAAATGAGACTTCAGCTTTGTTCTTAGAAGTCATAACGGGAGGTAATCATTAGGCGTGCGCCACAGTCACACTCAGTTGGCACTCTACCGCAGCCTGCGACGCTGGGGAATTGAATATCAGTAACCCTCAGGAACGACCGAGGAAGGAATAAATTGGTGTAGAAGAGCAGCTGAAGTTGAAGTCGCAGTAGGGATGGAAGGAAAATAGGGAAATAGCCTACACCCTTGCTATTCCGATGGTAAAAGGAGGAAGAATGCCTGGGAGACTGTGGTCAACAGGAGGGCTTGTGGATTTACTGTAGCAAGAAGGAAAGCTCAGGTTCATGCTTGAATGTTTAAACAAATTTTGGTATTCCCTCCCCATTTGTCCACTATGTTTCTGTATTTCATGAACTAGAAAGACTCAGCATTTCTGCAATGGCTTAAACATACAGGTTATCTGTGTATGAACTCACACACAATTATAGGATGATAAAGGCACTTCATAAATCATAAACACTTTCCCCCCACCCCCCTGATTATATGATCCTGCACAGGAATAGCCCTAAAATAAATATGTAATAGCTTTTTAAAGTTCAAAACTGTAGTAACCGTTCTGGGTGGCAGTTAATGGAGGTATAATTACATGTCTACCTAAAATTCTTGAACTCTCTATTAGATCTCATCCTCCCATGACTTCTCTATGTTCATAGATCACAAGAGGGGAAAGCATTTTTGCTTTTTTGACTTGGGTTTGTTTAGTCACTGGCAAAGGTCAAGTTAATAGAAGATAATCTTTGCTTCAGTGAATTCGATTTGTATCCAAAGATGTTTTTTGTACCTAAAGTATTTTAAGGACTTCAGTGTACTGTTTCCAGATGTTCAGATGTTCACTTCTGCCAGTTCAGTGTTCTGATTTTAGTTAGAATAAATTATAAAATGTGATTTAAAGAGTATATTACAGATGTTATGGAGCTTCATCTGTAACACAGGTAGATTTTATACCAGCCTAGAGGAAACTGAACTGGATGCTGATAAGTAGATGCACAAAAAAGAAAATAAAGATAATAGCTCAGATGATTGTTTAATCTTGAGGTGCTGCTGTACAGCATGAATTCTGCCTTGGAGTGTGATCTGACATCTCTCTCATGCTTTGGCTTCTGCCTAATGACTTGCTGAAGGCCGCTGGTGGATTTGGGTGTAGTGTGGGTGGTTGTTGCTTGTGGCTTATGATGCCAGAAGTTCAAGGCTTACTATGGTGTGTATGAAAACACGTGGAAACACTACCTCACTCCTCATCCACTTTGCCCTCGTGCTACCTGAATGGTTATACCAGATATCCATGTAATTTTGAAGCCCTTGCAACACAAAGCTCATCTTCTTGTCTATTCCTCGCCGTTCTAGGGATTCATTCGATATCGGTAGTGCTAACTGTGAAAAACAACAAATCCCCCTGCTTGAACTTTCTTTCCAAAGCCTACCTCACTACGTGGAGTATTAACCTATTTCTGGTCTGGGGGGGCGGGTTGTTGGTTTTGTGTCTCCCACAAAGACCCAAAGGAGCAGCTTCACCAGGGATATGTACATTCACCAACAGCCATGCAAATGACAGTATATAGAGGAAAAAGGTGTGCAAAAAAAGCATCTATCAGTTTAATTAGGTGAATTTCAAAGCTGACGTCACAAACAATGATTTCAAGTAGTGCAGTTTTGCCTCCTGAGGTATTTTAACATTTTCTATCTTAAATGCATCTTTAACGGCAGGTTTTCCTTGTCCACTCTACTTGTGATCCAGAAAAGGTAAGGCTTGCCAGGTTGACCTAAGTCATCTCAGTTGTCATGTCTGTCAGCTTCTGAAAAATATTTAGTCTTGTTATGACAAAGAAATGTCCTTTTAAACAGTGGCAATTTCATCTTGGTATATAATTTTTGTAAAGAGAATCTAGACAAACTTGTCATGCAAGATAGAAAGACAGGCGATCTCAACAGGAGAATCCATTTAACTGAAGTGTGAGAACCTGGAAGAGGGCTCAATTTTACTGCTTTTAACTAGTTGATTCTATCATCGTTGCTTCCAAGGGGACCAGCAAAGTTGGCATACAGGCTGCTTCTGAAAGCTATTAAAATTCATTCCTTTAGAAAAAAAAACAACCCATGTTTATTATCAACAGGAATATTTTTCCTTCCTGTAGTTTGGGAGGGGAAAAAGGAATAATCTTCGTTTGACCGTAGTAAATAGCTCGACGTCGTCAGCTGTGGGAGGCACGGCTATCTGCGTGCAGCCATCACAGTGGCAGTTCAATGCTCCCTGTAGGTCTAGTTTTAAAGGCAGGAGAGCTAATGCAATGGAAGTTACTCCTGCACATGGGCCACCCACAGCTGTAGTCGGTGTGTGATTTATGCCAGTAGCAACCTCTGTTCTATTTTCCCTAATGAGCAGAGATCAAGGATGTGGGTGTATGGAAATGGGGATGAGAGAGTGCCTCAATTAGGTCAGGATGGGCCTCTCAGTCTTTGTACATGAGTACACAAACAATTCTTCTATTTTTGTTAAAGGTCCTTTTCAAGATGCCAATTTAAATACTGTCCATGTTTGTCCAAGTATGCCACACGTGTATCCTTTTTATAAATAGAAGTGATCTCTACAAAATTGTTCAAGTGACATGGGAACTCAGCTGGTTTGTTAGTAATGTAAACTAAGGGATGCTACTGTTCAAAACACGAATAAAACTTAAATTGCAACACGGGTACATTTGGTGACCTTGGAGGTCTGATTTTTGAGGTTCATTACCTGGGACAGTTGCTAATTACACACTTACATTTTTGTATAAACAACTTATTCTGTTAGTAGGTGCTTCTTAGCTGAAATCAGCTGTAGGAGCCTGTGGCATGGGGATCTATGTGGGACCTGTGAAAGCTAACCTGGACCACATTTTCTGTTCTTACTGTACTTAGTGTATAAGCTACAAGGAAACTTTTGAAGGCCTACAAAGGGCCTGGAGTTTTGTTTAGCTTGCATTGGAAGATGTCTGGAATACAGTAATAAGGTCATACAAGCCAATTTAGAGCATGTAATAGATGCATACTGGAGTGGGCAGAGGTATCTTAAAAGCTAAATCAGTGCTACGCTTGTGTAACCAGTGCAAAAGTGGAACATTGATTTACTGTCCTTTGATTTGAGCCACTTTTCTCACTAATCCAAGAGTAATGTGCAATTTGGCTGCACTGATACAGAGCTACTAGTAGTTGATCATTTGTCAGTGGGAGCTGCTAATGAAATTGGAAGGAAGAGGCATGGGGGTTGAACCAGTAATGCTGCGGTGTTTAATGGAAATTCTGTATTATTCTTTTGCATAGATTGGAAAAACATAGTAGAGCCTAGATCTTGTTTTACAGTAGGAGAGGCAGTTTTGGGGATCCTTGCCTGGTGATTGCAATAATTAATTCAAACGAGTACACTACACCATAGTGCATACTACATAAATCTTCAGCCAGTAATCTGTATCCAGAAAGAGGATTTAATTAGTCACTGATTGTTCGTCTGCAACTACTAATGCAATTTAGCTAGACTTGCTTCAAAGCTGTCCGAAATGCCTAAAATTCTGAGCTTGAAACCTATTATGCAGACATTAGTGGGTAATTGACTCTTTGTTTTTCTTAGGATGGGTATTATGGAATAAACTGTTCAGTAACCCCTACTTAGATATTGCAGTGGTTACCATGGTTTTCTGTTTGCAAAAGTGTAAACGCAGAATTTGTGGACTTAAAATGTGAAATCCTTATGAAATATATCTGTTCTCTACTGCTGCGTGTTGAGATCATCCAGTAACAAAGGCCAGTGGAGCCAGGTGCAGGAAAAAGGACCTCTTGAATTTTAGATGTAAACACCAAAGCAGCTGTTTCCAGTGTACATGTGCACCATTTTGTGATGTACTTTAATGTTGTGTGAAGTCACATCATTAGGAAATGCTGCCCTTTGTGCAGGACAGCATGCTCTGTGGAGCAAGGCAGGCAATAGGAAGATGGGAATACATGAAATACAGATTTTTGTCAAGCCGCATATAAAATGATATCATTATTTTTTGATGAAGGGAGACGTTCACAGAGGCTGACTACTCAGTAATACCCATGGAAATAAGGTTTGTATATGCTGCTTTTGAAATGACTACTCCCCAGAAAACCCCTGTACGTGCTCAGACTAAACTAATTGCAGGGTATTCTTAAATGAACAAATTACTTTTTAAGTTGGAGCCTAACAAAGCAAACTTGAAACTGCTTAAATATATAAGGGCTTTCATAAATAAAGTCAGACAAAGCCTTACTCTCCCAGGATTCTTAAAACTAAATTGGCATTTACATTAGCACTCTTTCATGTCTTCAGGGAAATAATCCAATGTAATATCTATATCAACACAACTTAAGTACAGTGCTGGGACTAAGGAAAGCTTGGACATTTCTATAAACAAGCATAATTTTAATTTGAACTTGGGTCAATCACAGAAATGCTTCAAAATGGGAAGGTTCAGCTTAAAACTTTTCTGTGTACTCTGATCCCAGTCGGCTGGGAGAGGCAGGTATTTTCTTACGGAAAAACACTTCCTCTCCCCCCTTTCAGCCAGTTCGGTTTCAAAAGCTTTTTGGGAATATTTTCATTGTGTATAACCTGCCTTTCACTCTTTTCTCATGAGCAAGATCTCATTTTGCATGTTTAGCTCTCTCTGAAGATTAACGTTTGCCCTAGCAATAAGAGTCTCCAGATGTGTTAGGATCTAATAACGCTGAGCACCAGTGGTTAACCCTTGTCTGCTGTCAGCAGCATGCTGAACCACCTCCCGTGTTTTACCAAAACCCAGCATTTGCTTATGTAGTTTCTTGGCTCCAAACAGCAGGAGCCATTAGTTGTGCAGGTGGGCGCACTCTCCCTCCAAGGGGTTTGTAGCCAGCATTGGGCTCAGGAACCGCTGCCCAGAGACTTCTGCCTGGAAGCACACTGTTAATTTGGCTTCTCCAACATCCCAAGGCACAACGGTGGAACAGGGACTGTCCAAATCATCATCCTCATGTGGTCAAACCTGTGACTTTGACCAGTAACTCAAGGATTTGGGTTGTTTTGTTTGTTTATTTTTAAAATTATCTCATTTCTCCCTTGTATGGTATGTAACCCTTGCATCTATCTTTTCTCTTTTAAGATCTTGCTGCAACCCTTGCCTTCTCAGCTGGCTACATGGAAGTAAATTACTTTTCTAACAGGTCACTCCTTGAATGATGTTTGTGGTTCAAGTTGGCAATCTAGGTTCATTTTTAGGGATTGTATGGATGTTAGCTCTTTCTTTGTCCTTTACATCTATGGCTCATGAAGGTCTCTAGGATGGAGTTGGGGTTTGGCCTGGCAGGACTCATTTTCTTTGGGTGTTACATGGCATGTAGCCCTGATGTTGTCTTGGCTAAAAATTACTAGACCCAAAGGCGTGAACACTTTCCTGCGTATGTGCATTTCTGGTAATGAATCTTGACTCCTTTCTTAATTGCTATTAGGTGACAATGGGAATTCCCCATTCTCACAAATTTATTGGATGAGAAATGTTATTCTGGTCCCTACCTCCAAATCAATTCTGTTTCTTGCCTACCTTTGGTTGTAACTTCTGCATCTGGCCTTGAACCAGGTTAAGTGCTTAAAACTGTTTGAGAAGTGCGCAGGGGCTAGCGAAAACTGCTACAGGTAGAGCCATTAACAGTGGACAGAACATGCATGCCAACCCTGTTATAATATACTTATATATCAGTTATATAATGTAGTCATCATTTAGTATCCTAATTCACAGGGTCATTACTTCTCATCCTATTCTTTAACTCTATTTGCACTGTATGCTAATTACTCTGCAAAGAACCAAGTACAAGCTTGTGTAGTAATGCAGCTCTGAAGAGAGATTTCATACTACGTGCATTTTAAAATAACATTGCACAAAGCGACAGCCTCTGTAGTTTTTAACTCGATCAGTGCACAAGCAGGCTGGTTTTGCACATGTTGTGTTTTGTGTAAACGGCTAACGAGCCTCTGTGGCAAAACCAATAAAAGCATCAACAGGCACTGGAGGTTTTTTTCAAATGACCACGTTTTGATAATTCTGTAGGAAGTAGTATATAAAATGGCTGCTTCCTGATATGTGGTACAAGTCAAACAGAAGGCGATATGAAACCCCTGGATCTGGTGAGGTGACTTCTAATTCATGTACGGAGGTTGTAGCATCTGCTGCAGCAAAGGGGATTAATTTTTGCCACAGAAATTTCAAAGTGCAAAGACAATGCAAGAGTAAAATAACAGGATTTGCTGGGTGTGGACATTTAATCAATGTGATTTAAATTTTTTTTTTATATTGCAGAAGTAAACTTCTAGTCCATGTCTAGACACAGAACCGTATCAGAAAGTAAACTGCAAGGACCACCTCAGCTCCTCTTGGCAGAGCTCTGCTGAGAACGTACCCTCATCTTACATAATATATCCATTTTGAAAGTTAGATTTTGAAATAAAAGCCTGTCTATATAAGCAATGCTCTCAAGAAGCTGGGGGAGAGTGAAGGAGGACAGGCAGATGCAGTTTCGTCTGTAATAGTGAAAGGGTTGGTTCCCTGAAATCAGATGGTTCTGGTCGTGTCATCTTTGTGCATTTCCAGAAAATGGCACTTGACAGATGCAATAATGAGATACAAGGTCTTAGACGTGACAGTGAATTTGGCCCTGCTGCTGCTGCTAAACAATGCGTTCAACACGTTGGGAAGCATCTGCTTCCCTTCTCTAATGCTTGAGCTGAAGAAGACGAGATAGAACATAGCATAGTCATCTTTTGTTTCACGTTTGGGCCCTTGCTGGTAGGAAGCTTTGAGCGTGGCCATAAGCCTTCAGGGGACCCATCCTGACTTCTGCAGGATTATGTGTGCTTCCCATTTGGGAGTTGCCCAGGAGATGCCGTTAGTCAGAGGGCAAGGCCGTAAAAGACACTGACCTGGGAAAATGCTCAGGTGTTTATATGTATGTATATATATTTTAAAATTATTTTCTGGTTAGGACTATTATTAGGGCTGCCTCGTGCCTGGGCTCAGGTCTTAATCCTGCAAAAATCTTTCTATACTCTCTCTGACAAGTAGCTTAATCTTTCTTTTGCATTAAGTGCAAAATTTTATCTGTGACTGTTTCTTATACTGCTAATTAGCTGGGGCAAAACTGTGCCAATCCCTGTGTTGATGTCTCTGTCCCTTCTGGTCTAAAGCAGCAGAACTTGTGAATTAGGTCACCAGTGCTATCACCCCTGTTCCTCAAAGAGGGAAACTGAGGCAGAGAGGCACTGTACAATGGGAGTACTCGTGTTCAGGAGGCGTTGCACATAAGTGCCAACTCCAAGCTAATGCCCTGTCAGCCCGGGACTCAATGGAGATCATTCTTTCAGAGAGGGCGTCTGAAGATATGGTTTATTCTGCAGTTTCTACTCCATCCAAAGTCAGTTTGGGCCATCCTCAAACGTAAGGGAATGTCAAAACGTGATTCTGTTTTGTTTCCTTAACACTTAAATCTGCATGAATGTATGAATGTGGAGACATATGTACTAAAGCTTCATTGTCTGTCTTTAAAAGTTTAATGGTACCATTGTAGTCTTTAAACTTTCATTTGTATGTCATTCCACAATGCCTAATTAGTTTTGCCAAATAACTTTTCTTGCATTGTATTACAGAAGCTAGTAGTATAGAGCTAAACGTGGTATCTGTGGTTCGAGAATTGAAAAATTAATGATTCCTTCTCTATCCTGCTGTGTTTGATTTATAATTCATATCCGATAAAATAGAAATGCACTTCTGAGCCACTAACGTCTCTGCATTTACTATCTAGGTGGGTTTTTTCAGTTCTTCCTTTGGTGAATTTTAGGCCCTAGAGTGCTCCTGAAGAAGGTGGTTGCCAGACCCATGTTTTCTTCACCTGTCTTATCCTTCTGACTCTTTATCCTCTGTGGTATCTGGCCCCAGGACTTGCGCTGACCCCAAACAGCATGGCTGCTGTAGCAGACCACTGCCATGACCCTTGACTTTTAGCACAACCTGAATGCATGGTTTACCCTTTCAGAGGCACTTAACAGCAGAAGGACATGGAGAAGTACAGGGTTTTTTAAGTGTCATAAGCAACAACCTACAGCCACTACCCCTCTCAAGGAGTGACATGGGTCTGGACTAAGTGCTAACCCCTTTACACAACAGATCCCTCGCTCCCTGTGTAACTTCTGAGTGGTCTTTACACTCGCTCTGGGTCTTCCTGGGCTATCTGGCTACCTCTTGCCTCGCTCTTATGCTGGGTCCTTTTGCTGTTCGCAGTCTCTTTTGACCCAGGACCTCCAGATCAGTCTGTTCATGTGGATAAGGCCTTTTGCCCACTACACACAGAGGGTGATCCATTGCTGGTTTACCTCCTTCTGAAATGCCAGAGTAGAGAAAAGGGATTCCGGGTTATGAGGTGCCATTCAAAATCTAGCCCCTTCTGTTGAGCTGGGGTGGCTTTTATGAGTCAATGGCACAATTTTTCTGTATAGAAACTGTAAGTGCTCTCGGTGGGTCACTGGCTTTATTGTGACTCACATGCATTTGGTATCCTTTCCAAAGAGGCTGACCAACATTTCTATCTTCTTCCCACTAAGAAATTCTGTAATCTTAATCTGTGAATTTACTTGATCCAGAAAAGTACGGAGAGTTGGGTCTGGCCAACAGGGAAGGAGATGTCTATCAATTTGCCAGTGATGATGTCCCCTTCTGAACACAAGAGCCCTGTTTAGTGGAGCGATACATTGGATCCTGCTTTTTTGTGATGAATGTGCTTTATGCTCTTTTGTTTCTGTGTTCTTTCAAACTTCTGAAAGTTTACATCTTTCAGAGCAATGTTATTTATTTTTGTTGCCTCAATTTATTTGGAAATGAGGAAAAGCTATTTTGAGTGTAGTACCCACTTGGCATTAAAAAAGCATCTCTTCTTGCCAGTTTTCTTCCTGGTTCCCCTAAAAATACTTTTCTGTTGGGCTGCATCTGCCATTGTGTATGTTGTGATATGTCTCCAAAACAGCATACTATGCATGCATGATGGGTGGATGCCTGCATGTCTGATGAGGGATTGATTCCCTTGGGCATGCAAGTCCTGCCAACTCTTCAGTTAGAAAACTTAAGGTTTTAATATACATTCTGTTTTAGTCCCAGTTTGGCCTCTTCTTTTGGAATACGTTTCTTTGGAGTAAGGAATGGTGTACTGTGGTGTTGGGGTTTGTTTGTTTGTTTGTTTTAAATAAAAAAGAGTTCACGGTTATGTTGAGATAGTTAATTAAACAGTCTGCATCTACTTCAAACTTCTCACCCTTAGTCCCCTTCTTACTCTTTCTTACCATGCCTGCTTAAATAACTTGATGAAGCTATGTAGAATTACGCAGATGGGATGAAGCCCACCTAAAGCTAGAACCTGATTCTGATCTCCTGACATGCCAATTAAAATCTCGCTGTGAAGTGATTATTCCTAGCCATTCAAGTGTCTGCATGCTTGGTTTAAATCCCTTGAAGGACTGTTGGTCCTCCTGGCTGGTTGCATTACTTCAGCTGCCTCTGTCATCCTGCACGTCCTGGGCCTGCCTTATCCCTCTGAAAGAGGACTGTCTGCTCCCCAAGGACAAGATCCTGTTCCGTAACTTAGAATTGATGAGCTTTTCAAGAGAAAAAAAGAATAACATTCTTCAACTTCTTCCTGGAAATGACTGAATCATTGTGGTTAAAGCCTTAAAGTGGGACAAATATTTTCCTTGAAGGGGAGAGCTAGCAGGAAGACTGCAGTCTAACAGTCAGTTTGGCAAAGTGATTTAGGATGGAAAATATCATGCAACATTTCTATATACCTGTGCACTTTCAGTGCCATCAACAGGTATCAGAACACGCACACATCAGCTTTTCCAGTGGCTGCTAGTCTTTAGGTGCTTCTTTTCACTCCTCAGTTTTCAAGCTGGACTTTCTAATTTTCAAGAAGTACTGAGCCTACCCTCTGAAAGTCAGTCCTCTTAAATCAGCCTCTACCATAGGGGCAGTCTTGAAAAGGTCTTGTTTGCGATTTGTTTTCCTGAGTTCAGAAAACAGTGATTCAAACTAAAGTATCTCTCTTAGAGGACACTTCAGACAATTTACCAGTCTGTTCTCATTTAAATAGTAGGTGACAGGGTGGAAAGACAGGAGAGTATAAGATGCCACTATTGTGCATTAATCTTGCAATAGGCATGGATTTCTTTCTTTTTTTCCACCATCTTAATGTTCAGACAAAGGAATTGTATCTAAGGAAGAAGTGCAGTGGTATGACATGTTCTGATTTCCCATGGCAGTAACACAGAAGGGAGTTTATTTTTTTCTCCAAGACTATAAAAACACTTGACTATCACTTCCCTGACTTTACCTGTGATCTTTTGAAGCTGTTGGAGGGCAGGTACATCAAGGGAGGCTCAGACTAACTCAGTGCTCATTTGTACTCTGTGCTGTAGTAGACTTGCCTGGATCCATGTTCAGAAAGTAGAAACCTGTCAAAAGTCAATAGATCTACACTGAATTTAGAAATTATTATTATTGGTATGCTACATGTAAATTAGCTTTCTTTTTGTGCTTATTTAACTGTATCTTGGAAATAACCTCCTAAAAATATAATTAGTGAATGAACACAGGATGGCTGCTGTACGAGGCACGCTTAAAATGCAGTCATGTATTTGAAATCCAAAATTCTTTAATTGAAACTGAAGAAAATGGAGAGAAAAACAAACAAACAAACAAAACACCACACCAAAAAAACCCAAACCAAAACAGAATCCCTAAGGGGAAAGTACTGCATGTTCAGGTCTCTTGTCATAGCCTATTTTATTTATAAATATAAAAATGGTTAAAACTATTTCCATTGTAGAGCTACAGCTAGTCCAGTGTTCTTTGTCATTCTCCCACAATGTGACAATAATCAAAAAAGCATGCTTCCGTGTGGGTACTACAAGGTTTCAGGTGCATTATATTATAAATATATATCTGGAAATAAACTGCCAATCTCCATTTTCGAATGATCCTTAAAGGAAGATTCAGGCACAGTAAAACAGACTTGTTTAGTGACAGTTTGGCATCACTTCCCTTGCCATGTATGATCACCCTATCAAGAACTGCATCCTGCTGCGATGACAGTTTGCTGGAAACTCTCCACGGATTCATTGGAAGTTGGCTGAGCCCCAGCTCCACAAATTAGTGGTCAGAAGAGACTGTTTGTAGGGCACAAGTCTATCCAATTTGTAGTTTTGATTTGATTATTTTTTTAATTAACACTTTGAAAAGTGTGTCAGCAGACTGCCAAAAAGACAAGAAATGATCAGCTAAAACATTTTATTGCAGCATATGACGCTGTTCCATATTATCACAGGAACATGGCACTTAAATATGGCAATTTTTTTTTTCTGCTACTTTTGTTCATTTTATGGGCAACAGCAGTTTAAAATACTCTAATAGCCTTCGGAACAAATTCTGGCGTTTTGTCCTTTCTTATTTTTTTGGTTGGTTGGTTGTTTCCCCCCCTGCCCCCGCTTAAATCCTTATCTCTTTTTCCTGAATTCCTTTAAAGTGCAGTATTTTAATGAATTTAAAGCTAACAAGTTGATTTTTTCCCCCCTTTTAAAAAAATTATTTTCTGTAGGACCACTTTCTGTGCAGTATCTCTAGCTTAAAGAGGTGATTGGCAAAAATTATGTAAAGAAGTACAGTAGTCTGTATTCCTTTGTAGATCCTGTGAGTACAGTCAGGATTAATAAAACCTGGCTGGCTGATTTCTGGTGAAATAATCTTTCTCCTTTTTTTTGTGGGTTGGTTTTTTTTTTAGCATCATCTTTTCTTTTTTTTTTTTTTAAGCTGCTGCTTCCTCAGCACTTTGTGTGGGACCTGTCACTACTCCATCCGTTCCTTCAGTATTGTATGGCAAGGGTAGCAAATGTCAGGATAAAAGCTTGAAAGATCAGAGCTAGTGATGACAGTAGTTTTAAAGGCACCCTTGCTTATGTTTCATGTTGCAATGTTTCCTATAGAGCTGCCGGCTTATGGCCTCAGATTTTGGAAATGTTCCACGCAGATAGATTGTGCCAGGTGCTGGCGCCATCAGTATAAAGCCGGCTTGCTCTGCTATGACCTCGTACTGTTCAGAGCGCTGCATAGAGCAGGTTGGGTGAATCCCTGTTCAAGGCTCTCCCTTTACCCAACCCTACTGGGTTGACCTTGGTCGGCTGCCAGACGCCCACCCAACCACTCTCACACTCCTCCCCCTCAACGGGGCGGGGGAGAAAACACAATGAAAAAGCTCGTGGGTTGATATAAAGATAGGGAGATCACCTACCGATTACTGTCATGGACAAAACAGGCTCAACTTGGGGGAAAATTCATTTAATTTGTTGCCAATTAAAATAGATTTGGAGAAACAAAGACAAAAACTAAACGCCTTCCTCCCAATACCCCCTTCTTTTGCAAGCTCAGCTTCATTCCTTTATTCCCAACTCCTCTACCTCTTCCTGCCCTGCTGAGCGGCGCAGAGGGGATGGGGAATGGGGGTTGCGGTGAGCCTGTAACAGTCCCCCTGTGTCACTCCTTCCTCCTCGCACGTTTACTCCAGCGTGGGCCCTCCCCGGGCCGCAGTTCCCGTCAGGAGACCTGCTGCAGTTCCCTCAGGACATACCCACCCGCTCTGGCGTGGGGTCCTCCGCAGTGCGGGTGTCTGCTCCAGCACAGCCCTCTCCCTCATGGCTGCAGGGGAACCCCCGCCCCGGCGCCTGCAGCACCTCCTCTGACCTGGGTGCTGGCAGGGCTGTTTCTCACACTTTTTACTTCACTCCACACAGTGTTTCGCCCTTTCCTAAACGCGCTTTCCCCGAGGTGCCACCAGCCTGGCCGAGGGGCTCAGCCGTGCCCTGCGGTGGGGCCATTGGAACCGGCTGGAACCGGCTGTGTCCGGCGCGGGGCGGCCCCGGCCTCTCCTCACAGAGCCAGCCCCTGCAGCCCTGCTGCCAGCGCCTGGGCGTGTAAACGGAATCCCCACAAAAATAACAATTTCTAGGTAGATGTCCCATCAGTTCTACATTTATATGAATCTTTACACGCAGGAGAAGGAGACTGTGACAAAGCAACGATAGCGGCAGCAACAAAAAAAGCCCTTTTGACCTTCTTCATCCCCAGCTGCACCACCAAGGTCAGTCGAACAAGTTGAGAGGAAAATTGATTTAGTTAATTTTTTCTGCATATGAACTACTTGATTTTTAGTAGCTCTTAACAAACACTCTTCAGGAAAATCATTTAATGTGAGCGTGCAGCGATGGCTCACTGATTTATGAAATTCCTCAGAATTTCCATTGTGATGCTGTGAGTCATTTCAATGTGGCATCTTCAGATGTGACTCAAGTATCTTCCATTTGCATGGCTTCCTTAATAGCTTCTCTGTCACAGTCTGGGGGCTGTCAGAGTCCAAGCTGGGTTTCATTCAAGCACAAGGCACAAACATACATCAGTTCTTGCATGTCTGCAAGGGGCTGGTGAAGAGGAGCTTGCTGGTGGAAAGGCTGCTGCTGCTCCGGCTGTCAGCTGTCCTCCCGTAAGGGCTGTCTGCAGGTATCACTACTTCACCTCAAGAGTCAACTGCATTAATTCTGACTGCCTGTTTAAAAGCCTCATTGCTCTTGCTAACCTTATAGAAAACTCGATGTTTTCTTTTGGTTTTAATGCTTGTTGAATGCTGGGTTTTGGTTACAGGTCTGTTACAGATTGTTAGAACCAGCTTTCCAGAGAACATCTGCCTCTCCTCTCGGGGCAAGAAAAGGTTTAAAGATGTGGAGGCTGCATATGCTAGCATCCATGTAGTAGAGTGCCAAAAGATGAAACATTTACCACAGTTTTCCAGGGATATGTCTGGGTAACTTTGGCAGCTGTACCCTATTATTGGAGAGGAGAGTACACAGGAAGGGACAAGGAGGAATAATAATCCTCTGTCAATGTCAGTAAAAGTGACTAGGTCAAAAGCTATGTGAAAAATTGAGTTTCTGGAGCAGAAATACTAAAAACTTCAGCCTAGTTCAGGTTTTTTCCTTTTCCTACCCTGAAGCACTCCATCATAATTGCCTTTGCTCATACTACACCTGTCAGGAGATGATACTGTTATGCACTAAATTCGGTGGGTGTGACAGCACTGTGTTTCACTGTGCCAGAACGGAGGTGGCATGTGTCCACCTTCTTCACCTTCTAGTACTTGCCCTTTTCTTTTTTTCGTAATCTAGAGAAAATGCCAAACAATAATTTTGTAACTATTTGCCCTTTGGCTAATCGTCCTGGTAACATAGTTGTAAATTATTTCCTTGTACAGGTGTACGAACATGTCGTCTTGGCACTGTTTTTGCCTGATGCCAAGAGATCTGGTGGGAATGTCTGGAGCCATCTGATCTGAATGCCCTGGTCAGGGTTAGGTATCAGAAGAGAAACTTGGCTGTAAAACCTATGGTACACACATAGGCCCAGGCTGAACATTCGCTGTGAACAGCTGATCCTTGCTTGTGGTGAGCTCACTGTGATATCAACAAAGACCAAGCATTGGACAGAGAAAAGAGTTGCTAGGCTTGTTCTGAACATGTTTAGTGATAATTATTCAGCTGTTTTTCAGTGCCGAAGGTATTCAGAGGTAAGCAGATATTACCTATTGCTCCTAAGCCCTGCAGGGTTTACCTTCATTCAGTAGTATGTTTTTAAACCTATGCCATAGCCAGATTTACCTTGTATACATAAATAACTGCTGAAAATACCTACTTATTCAAAATGCTGTATCATTCTGGAAACTAGAGGAAGTCTGTTATGGTATTCTGGATTTTTTGGAACACTTTACTGTTTGTAGCCTGGCTTCCTAAAGAAGTGAGAATTTATTATGTTCATTCATCTGTCCATTCCTTCCATTCTGAACTTTTAAAACCACTTCCCGTTTCGATCAACTTGAATAGGGCACTGAAACCTTTAAGATTTGGTGCCTGAGCACAGCAAAGAAACCATGGATTATTGCCATTTTGAGGGAATAGCTTTCATGTGAGCTCAACACATCTGGAAAGATTTCCAAGTTTGCCATCCTCACTGGAAAACTCTTTAGCCATGTCTCAGGTATGATTTCCCAGGTCTGCCTGCTAGGGGAACATGAAGGGAAACTGGAAGAAGAGTTTCTTCAGGGTTATAAGATAATATTCTGAAGGAGGATGCAGAGGAGACTTTGATATGTATACAGAGGCAATACACAAAGGAAAAAGCCATAAAGAGTGCGAGCAGAGATTGCTAGGGTGAGGCTGATGTCGCACAAGGACGCAGGATGCGTATCCATGGGAGGCATTTGTTCATCTGCTCATGAAATCTGTTGTTTTGTCTTAATATAGAGGAGTTCTCAGATCACCTCCTTGTATAATTAGAAAGAGCACATTGGGTGTAAACCCAATTGACTGTCCTTCCTGGGCCCCTTTAAAAATACTGGAGAACTGCTTTTAATGCCTCTGTTTATTTTGGTACAGTATCCAGACTGCTGGAAATATGTTTATAGCACAGTCTAATGAGCTGAGGCTCCTCTCTAAGATTCCAGTGCCTCATGGCTGGGTAGAAAAAGCTGATGCTCCCTGAATATGTATTTATGTCAGACTCTGGCTTGCACTAACAGTTAATGCCATGGGAAACTGCCTATTTAATGCCATCTAAGCTAAGAGCTTGAGCAGCAATCGTTCCTCAGCGTATGACACAAAGCGATCCTAGTTACAGCAGCATCCATTTACTTCGGCGGTAGTCAGATTTATCAACACCTGGTCTGTGTTGTGAACATCACCAATTATATTAGGTCACCTGTATTTAAGCTTGATGACTTCATGGGAAACCATTTTAATTTGCTGTCTACCTGTGAAGCACTAATTCCAGGTCAACTTTGAAATCTGGTTAATGCTTTAGATTAGAAGATTTCGATTTAGATAGAAGAAACCCAGGTATATGAAAACAGTGATATTTACATTGGACTAGAGTAATAACTGCTGGGAGTGCCTGGAGCAAATTTAAGTGAGGTACAAGCTGCTCTTTGGCATGCTGACAGACTTTCTACCCACTTTAATGCAGTGGGTTTAATCTCTTATTCTTCACACTTCTTTTCCAAAAGAAAGTGCATTTTGCCTGATGCACAATGACTGACTTCATTATCTGGAAGACAGTTCTAGAAACTGCACTTTTTGATACACAGAACATAACACAAAAGTTATGTCGAATGTTGAACAGATAATCTTGATGGTGCAAGATGGGAGTTGTTTGGGTCAAACTTGCTGCTTGAAGTCACAGTCGGTTCCCAAATGGGTTTAAAAAGCCAGTTTGCTGCAACTGCTCTCCCTGCTTGTGTGAATATCCCGTTGCCCCAGTTATTCATGGCTTGCCAGGGGTCGGTGCTCACTCTCCCAGCTCAGACCATTGGATTTGTCAGCTCTTTCTCCCTGAAATCAGATGATACTGGAAAGCTGGCATTTTCTTCCCTTGCTCTCCCAAATCTAACAACCCACAGCAAAAGCTTTATTGCAGTTGATAGTTTGCTGCTGGTGCAGCTAGCTGGTGTTGGTAGAGTATGGAGAATTTTGCTTCAGTGCATTTGGAAGGAACTGAACGGCAATGTTTTCCAGCATGCCTCTGAAAAATGCATATCTTATGTTCACTTTTAAATCTTATCCTGTCAAAAAGCTAATATCAGTAATGAACTCTTAAGGCTGGCTGGAGAAGAGAATTATTTGGGGTCTAGAACAACTCTTCTGTCAGTGTTTTGGCCAGCCCTGCTTAATATGAGTAGTAGTTAAATCCTTCTGAATTTCAACAGAATGTAGGCATTTAAAATGATTTACAGGTTTTTGAAAACACTATTATCATACCATGACAGCATTTTAATGAACTACTTTTTTGAATTACAACTGGAACTAATATCTGCTGGAGTAGTAGCTCTTTCGGTACGTAGGAGAGTTGTTGCCAGGAATATATTGAATAGTTGAAGCCCAAATTGGATGTAGTGAGTCTAGCTGGCTCATTCAATAACTTTTGAGCAAAGTATAAAAATCCTGCTGGAGCAAACTCATCTTTTGCTTTCGAAGAACATTCCTGTTCTTTATTAACAGGTTGAAGATTGGTGAAGCAGTTTTGGTTTTGGGGGAGGGAATGTCCTTATGTGTGCATGCTAGCTGCCTTGAATGGAGCACGGTCTGGTTGGGGCTTTACAGTGATGAGCTGTACGGTGCAAAGGGCTTGTCTTCCTTGCTGTATTCCTTACTTCCCTTTTTACATGCTGAAATGACTTAGAGAGCAGCAGCTTCTCGGAGGCACGGCCAGATGGCTGGGCACCCTGCATCACCTGCTGAAAGGGAGGGTAGTATTGCATAGAGATCACTCATAGGCACCTTAAACCTGTTCTATTCTCAGCAGCAATTGCAGCTTCCTGAGGTAGCCAAACATGACCCTCGAGTACCAAGCTCCACTTCAGGCTTCTGGCCTTTTCAGAGCACCTGGCAACGCACAAGGCTGTTGTCTCATGCTGGGGTGCACTGGACTATCCCTGCTGTTCACTTTCGTGGTTTTTGCTTAAGCTGGTGAGGCCCAAATGAATGCTTTTTTAGGACCAGTGACTGGGAACCATCGCGTATTTAATCTGTGCTCTTTCAGTGAGCTGACAAGCAGTGCTGTTCCTCACACCAGTTGTTTTGGCTGGTGTCTAGGACAAGCCTGCATAGGTGGGAGGAGGAGCAAGAGGTGAGGTGAATCTGAGTGCTTTGGTCAGTGTTCTGGGTCTCCATTTGGCATTGGCAATTTCAGAAGGGTGCTCAGGAGGCTGGCAGGGAGATTTTGCTCCCCAGGAATGATGCATGAGAGACCTTTCTTTGAAGTCCTTGGGCAGCAAGAGAGAGAGCCTGTCATGCTGCATCCCATTTTGTTTCTGGGGAGAAATACAATCCAGAGTGACCAGAGACAGGTGGACTGTGTCAGAGGCCCAAAAGAGGAGGCTAATCAAAATTCAGATCCTAAGGCTTAAACATTTTTACACATGTGCCAAGCTATATAAAAAGCCTGTCCTGTATTAGCTATTTTAAAACACATTAGAGAAATTAAGTGACTCTCATGCATCTGTTGCTGACTTCAGTTCTTTCTCTATACAAGCAATTTTATTGATTTAAGGTAGTGCAGAGGAGTATTTGGAATTTCAGCGGAACTGATGTGTTTCTGTCATCCTGAAAGAATTATGAAGTCTTGGATAAGCAAATAATGCAAAGCACTGAAGTTGTCATGATCTGTAACACAAAGAAGAGATCTAGTTACAATATGGGGTTTTTGCATACCCGGTCTCTCACTGGACAGCAAATGTGTACAGAACAAATGAATTTTTTTAAAAATTCAGTCTATTTTCTTGCACCTATAGTACAACAAAGGAAACTTAAGTGATAAACTGCACTACAATGATTACCAGTCTCATTCCTCTGGCTGTGTGAACAACTAATCTTCTTAAGTGGTGCTAGTATGGGTGGAGACCAGGGCTGGGGATTTCTGGGTTGTAATTTGCAGCTTCTTCAATCACTAGTGTACTGTGTGATTTTTATATTCTAGTTATGAAATTTGAAAATGCACATCCTCAAAAAGTTATGTTCTTAACGAAAAGTGCAATTTACTTGGCTGGAAGTTTGTCTGTTCTTGTATCTGCTTTGTGGTGAAAGGGAGTAAGTACTTGATAAGCTCTTGTACCAAGCATTCTTTTGAAAACAACAACAAAAAGTCATATGGCCCATAGTTATTTTCAGCAGTGTCTTGTTTGGAAAGCAAATGGGACTTGAGACTAAATAATTGCTCTCCACGGATGGATAACGTGTGGGTTTTTCTTCTCCTGTGTATACTGCCTTGCTTGCTCAGTGCTTCAGAGTTATACTAAAATCTTAAGATCCAGGATGCTGTTGGGTTAGCAATGAAAATAGTTTTCATTGATTGCTGTGGAAAGAAAAGAACCAACTGGTTTAATTAAGCCAATGCCATGTGTATCTACAAGAGTGACTATTGATCTGCATGTTTTTAATTAAAGTAAAGAGCTCGCAATGTTAGTAAAAACCTTGGCTCCTCACTCGCCCGTTTGGGTAGGACTTCACCAGTTGCCAGTGTGCCCTATGAGCAGCTCCAGTTGGCATTCCCTGAGACCGTGACGCCTGGGGCTGCACGCCGGCACAGGGGAGCAGAATACAGAGCTCCAGCTGAGGCTCAGGGAGCACCAATGGTGTGAAGTGACACTTTAATTTTCTGCTGTTCATTCCTCCATCTGAGTAGCAAGCTCGTCTGGAAGTCTAAAGCTGTAGGAAGCCACTATTTGTTTTACATACTGCTTTTCAAATAGATACTTTCAGAGGGGGAACCCTTCCCTCTGACATAACTCATGAGAAGCCTGGGAAGCAGGAGCTCTAAGGTATGATTTAATGTCTCTTTTCACTGTTTTTAGCTTCTCTATTTATTTTGCTCATTCAAAGTAGAGCAGACCACCTGTCCCAACTGGAGCTTTCTATGTTGATACTAAGGCTTGCATTAGAGGTAGAAAGCTGCCCCAGCTTTGGACTGCTGGAATAAAAAAATAGTTGTAATATAGTCCTGTTTAAAGCAAGTACTTTCAGATGCTTCTCAAGTCCTCGCTCAGTCTTTCTTGTCTCTTAAACTTGCTTTCCTCGCTTCTGAGTGAAAAACTTCCAAATGTAGAGAAATTGAACAAATAAAATATAGGCTATTCTTCTAATCTTTCCTGGCCACTTTGGACACCTTGTGAACAGGAGGAAAAACGTGGCAAAGCAAGACTTCAAGCAGTAAAATGAATACCAACCTGAGCCTGTTGAAGGCAGAAGCAAGGACTGAAATTACTAAAAACTGTAGCAGTTGTCAGGCATTGTTTAAAGATTGGCATAAGCTGGCTTACCCTGTGCTCCTTCTGGAAAAGGTACCATCCCCTCTCCGCTGCTGGGGCCCTTTATACTCCTCTTGCGTGCCAGCACTAGCCTTCCTGCGGCAAAGTGGTGCTGGTTTTTATCCAGATGTGCTTCCCCAATTCAGTTTGCTCTGTAACCAGTGGCAAAGAGGGTTGGACCGCTCTGCCTGTAGTCGCCACTGGTGTTGGCATACTGTTTTTGTGAAACTATGCCCTAAGCCTCCCTTGTGCATGAAATCACCATTTTGTCTTTTGAATTACAGGTTGCAGTGACAAGCTACCTTAATCATAATTACTCCCAACACTTCCATTATGAGACCTTAGTTTTTAGTTCTGTGAAACTAGCCATTTGGGTCAAGAAATATGCTTCACACTGAGGGATTTTGTGTGTGCTTAGGCTAAACCAGAGTGATGTTAAGAAAAACTTCTTGCCTATCAGAAACTTAAAGTTCAGGGAGCGTGAACCGTAGGGACCTGAAATGGGTCAACAGGTTGACTTTGTCCTAGGCTTTCTTCTGTCCTCATGAAGACCTTCCTAAATTTGGCCAAGTTTTTAAATCTCTGGAAAGAGCAGTGGGGTTTGTGTTCGGTGGCGGAACACTACAGTCTCTAGGTGCTTCAGCCTCACGGAGCATGGCCTGCTGCCTGGGGAGCTCCCTACCCGCAGCGGGACTACCCTGTCCCGAGGAGGCAGCTCTGCACGCTGTGGAGGAGACGTGGGCCAGGGAGGAGGGCGCTTGTCATGCGTGGCTCTTCGCCCAGGCTGTGGATCCTGCTACCATCAGAAATGAGAGCAGAAACATTTCCTCATGTGTTTTCCCAGTGCTTCTATCGTGGGCAATCAGGGAGCAAGGCGGGCCATGGGAGGCAAAGAGCTGTTTTCAGATCAACTTGTAGTGATTGCAGTCTTGGTTTTTTGAAGAGCAATGTAATATACTTGTGATGTTTAGCTCTGAGCACTATCAGCATCGTGTTATGTTTGCGCTGCAGCTTTCACTGACTGCAAAATGCCAAGGTCCCTGAAAAGTCAGGTTCTGGGGGACACATGACATTTTGGGTTCTCGTCTGCAAAATCAGACTAAGATGGAGAGAATATAACAACTCCTAGGGTGTTATAATGATAAATGCTAATGTTAGCAAAATGTTCATATGAAGTTAATTATAACAGAACATCCCAGAAGGAGAACAAGTCTATATTGAGTACAGAATGTGCATGGTATGCAGAAAATATGGCCCAAGGCCACACGTTGACTGTGTACAATGAAAAGAAATACTTAACAGCTACCTGCTCAGTGAGTGTGCTTAAAGTAGCAGCAGCCCTTTAGGGAATACAGGCAATAAAGAGATTAAATTTGGCCCTCTTGTTACATGCAAGTGACTTTAAAGATTCATGGACAGTTTTATTCCAGCAGTCCAATTTTCTGAGCACTTGCCTTTATGCCAGGGTTATCACTTTAATATATTTAAAAAATATGATGATGAATATGAACTTTCAGTGTCAAGTTGCAAAAACAAGAGCTGGGCTTGGGGCTGTATTCTTCTCAGTCAATTATTAGTTTGAGGAAGGTGAGGAATCCAACACTATACCTTACAGGTTGTTAAGCAATTTGGTTGCCTTGGATTGATCTGGGTTCTTTCAGTCACAGCTGATCTCACAGTGACTAAGAGATGTTACTGCATGCAGAAATATTAGGAAAAATGCTTGCTTCCCCAGGATTTACAGTAAAGTCTATTAATCTTAGCACACAGCCTATTTTTACAAGTAGAATTATGGGTTTCAGTTTGTTGTGGTCACATTTCTGCAAGACTAAGTTGGATGGTTCCATCTTTCCCTTCTAAAAAAGGGGATTGTACGATATATTAAACAGTATCATAAATTTAAGTCTTATATTTTAAGAACAAAACCTTAGGCCTCCTTGCATTCTCCATGAATGTTTAATATTTCACAAGTTTGACTCTTTTGCAATCCTTTATGACTTTCTAAGTTGTGGTTTTATGGATTTGAGTTCAAAAATTGATTTTTTTTTTTAACTTCAAATAGATTGGGTGAAAGTAATTATTATTCTTTGAAATAATTACAAGCATAGCAACTATTGAGACAGAAATAACTGGGATTTCAAATTGTTGCATGCAAAGCTATTCATCAACTAAATAAATCAGTCCCTGATGGAAGGGGGGAAGAAGTAATCACCATGCTTTTGTGGCACAATAAAACAAGGAGGATATTTTGTTCTAAAAGTCCTACAGATTTAAGGCATCTTTTTTTTTCCTCTAGTATTTTTAATGAAGAATTAGCAAAAAAAAAAAAACCCGAAACTGTATGTGTCTCAGGCTGTGAGATAAGGATAAATAATTACTTGCCTAAATGTAATTCCCCATGTTTAAGAAAGATTTTCAGAAAGGTTTTTGGAATTAAAAATGTAGTGTGTGTGAGAAGGCTAAATGGGTTAAAAAATTGGTAAAATTTTGGTTTTGATGAAATTCTGATTTCTAAAAATGACTAAGAAAGGTACTTTTTTCCTGCAGGAATCAAAGGGGGCGTTGGTGACAGCAGTGGGAAGGGTGAACAGGAGTAGAATGGGAGGACATATTGCTGGAAAAGTGGTTACGCTTCCAGACTGGAATAATATAATAAAAAATTTCTTTATTCTATTGCAAGAAAGACCTTGGGAAGACAAGGAATTAAACTGTTTGATATTTAGACTTCTGTATATCCTAACGTTTGTTGGTTTGCATTACAAGAACTGTGGGTTTCTGTCTGTCTCCTAGTTGCATGAGCACCAAACCGTGTGCTCTAAAGCTTGTTAATTCCCCAAAGGACAGAAGGAAATGTTTGGACCATTTATTTTGAAAGAGAATCATTGCTTTAAGCAGCCCTTCAAAATTGACACTTAATATTTACACTATTACATTGATTTGAGTGTAAACATGAAAAATTTTATTATATTGGAGAAGAACATTTAGTCTAAGAATGTCTGCTGTGAAACAGTTAGGTTCTAAATAACGCTTGCTCTTGCACGAGTCCTGTTTCTCTCTGTATAAAAATGGGTAAAGAGTTCAAATGTTTACTGTTTGAACTCTACCTAGTTGAACAGGCAGGGAGGGATAGTTCTACTGTGGGACAATTTTGAAGGTTTCAAAGTTTGCTTTTGTTTCCTTGGAAGGAAAACTTCCAGAATGAAGCACAATATTCTCTGAGATGCCGTGCCACCCTTTCGATGATCATGGGATTTTTCAGTTAGACTCCTGCATATCTGGAGCTTGGTCTTAATAAAAATTTCATACAACCTTAAAACCTGGTTTTGCTTCAGCAAAAAAAAAGAACTACATTTGGTCAATGTCACGTTGATCTCCAATACCAAACTGAACCAAACTAAGCGCTGCCTTGACTTCAGGAGGGTTTATAATAGTTTCTTGTGTTTATGGCTTGCTCCCCTCCCTCTAATGTAGTTTATTTGTTGAAATGTACAAGCCCAGTAAGTATTGAATCATCTCATCAAAGAAGAGTTATTATAATCTCTTTTGACAGGGGAAGAGGAGGTAAAGGGAAGAAAAAGTCTGCATAATCTACACTTAGGAAAGGAGTTTTTTGGAAACTTTCTACATTCTCAAGTGAATGCAAGCATGCAGAGGGATCCGTCTGTCCGCTTCCTTGTCTTTCCACGTTGTGTACTGTACATGCAGAGTTGTTTTAAAGTTCAGCACTGCTTAACCCTCCCCACCCCCTTTAATGCTTTTTTTTTTTATTAAGTAATAATTCACAACAGGATATGATGATGATGTCCAATCTGGCCACACCTAATCTGGTCTGGGACACACTGACTTCATTCATTTGTAGGTGTGGTGATTATTAGACAGTTTGTCACCGCACCCTGGAGTGTTTTATTGCAATCATAAAGTGGTTCAGCTAAAGGAAACATCACTTTTCTAGAGGAAAAAACAGTAACTTTCTGATTCTAAAAGAACTAATTCCAGGAATGTGTAGTGTAAAAATCGCACGGCCTGGAATAATCATTGAGCTTGTACCAAATACACAAAGAATTGCATGGCTTTTTCCATTGAGTAACAGTGTGCCTCAGTATTTTAAAATAATTATCTTGGTTTGTATGGTTCTGTCTTTTCATCAAATCTTGTGTAGAATGGCTGAAGGGAGGGTTCACATTTCTCTTCTTCCTCTGGCGTACTGCAAGGCTCGTTTTATTGTGTGAACTTCTTTGTGGGCAATCCAGAAGGGAAACTGCCGAGCTTTGGAAGTGGAAATATTTAACTTTTTGGCTGGAAGGTTGTTCGTGGCACAGAGTGACATTGGAGGGTAGGAATAAATAGAGTTCATGTGTATTTCGGCTGAATATCAATGTTAATTGGGTCTTGAACATCAGTTCAATTTAAAGGACTTTTTTGCCTGATGCTAAAAGAAGCCTCTAACTTAATCAGAAATGATGAAAAAAGCTGTTGTGCCTTGCAGAGCACTAGAAATGCAGCTGATGAATGACCAGGCTGAGGTATTTTTAAATTGAGGCTTGCTGGAGGGAGCTGGACTTAGAGTCACTTCCAAGTAATTAAGTTAGGAGGAAAGACCTTTTTTAGAATAGTATAAGGGATGAACCATATTAAGATGTGCTAGTTTCTTATTGTGAATGCAGCTACGCTACTGAAGTGATTTCCCTTGGTTATAACTAGAGAAATCGGTTAATACTAACCAGCTGGATGTGTGCATTTCCCATATAAGAAAGGACATAAAATTCAGTTTAAAGCTGGCTTGTGAACTTGAAGAAAACAAGATGAGTCAAATCATAAATTTCAAGAAGTGAAGAGATGCTCACGGCAGTTGTGTAGCCACAAAGGATATTTTCCTGTATCTTTTACTCTGGGCTTCATCCCATCTTGCTGACAAGCCAATGCTGAGATTCCAGAAGAAGGCAGGGGAGCTGGGCAGCAAGAGGCTGAATGTCCCTAAAGAAAACTTAACTGAATTTAAAGCGTGGTAGACGGGGATAGAGGCACATCTAATAAAATTCAATCAACTTGATCGTCCTGTGTTTCTGTAGAGGAGGAATGAGAAGGGAATGGTACTGACTCACAAAGCTGAGCTGTGACGCTGGTCTTCCTGTGACATTTTCTGTATCTTTGTAATAATTGTATTTTTCAGAAGGAGGTGGCAGCTTTAATTATGGGGAGATCTTTCATTTAATTTGTTGCAGTTGTCAAAAATCTGCTTCTGTTGACACTATGCTGAATACCCTTTCCCAAGTCCTTACATCTCTAGTGTCCTTTCCCAAAAAAGTTTACACAGGAGGGAAAGCATGCTGACATGGACTGTCTTGCCATTTGTCACACATCAGTCCCATTTCCTCATTTTTTGCTTATAAAATGAAATGTAGAAGACAAACATGTTTGCCGTGCACATTTGACATATTTAAAAGGCTATTTTTGTTACGAGTGGAGGAGCGTTAAGAAATCATGGTTAAAAACATAAGAGAGGCAGCAACAGTGGAACTGCTTTGAGGCTAAGCAACAGCATTTGTATGGTGTTGATTTCTCTCCATTTAAAGTATACCGACATCACAATCGAGGGACCAGTCTCCACCACCATAAAGTCTCCCTTTTCCTTGCAGTCAGTCGTTCCCTACTGCCAAGCCGTTTCATGCGTCCCAATCCATGGGAAATCCCCCTTTCCTGCGAAGAGAATGTAAAAGAAGCCAAGATCTCCTCCCCTGTCTTCCAGCCATAAGGCAATGTCCATCTCCTCTGCTCCACTTCTTCCGTTGGGAGAAGGAAGGCTCCCTCTCTGTGTGTGAGCCTGCCAGGCGGAGTCTGCGGTGGAGCGCAGCAGAGCACCCTGATCAGCTTTCCCCGGCCAATTTTCTTTTCAGGAATCTTGAGTGGCTGGAGGAATTAAACAAAAGATGCTTGCGTGCATCTGGAAGATAAGATCTGTTGGGTGCTGTGTAGTATTTTGGATGACTGCCATTTTTTTAATGCTGCAGGTCCTGTAATGCCTAAGCTTCAGGCATTTTGATTATAAAATTAACTCTTGGCAAAGATGTCTCTCTTCACATAAAGTGTTTGTGCTACCTAACTGTAAATTACAGACATTTCCTGGACTACCGGTATTTAGGATAATTTATAACTTTCAGTTCTCTTTTTTTCTCTTCTTTTTTTAATCATCTTGTACATCTTATTTCTCCATCAATATAAAAATATTGTCTGGAGAGCAATAAAAAAATCAGGAGCCTCACTGTGCTCGTATACAGTAAGGCAGGAAATGGACCTCCTAAATGTGTGCACAGGTGTGACCATAAAAATGCTAGAATGCTATTCTTCATCTGAAATGAGTTATTTTAGTGAAAACCCTGGAGTACTGGAATATTTTGGAACTGAGAAAAAGCTAGATTTGGCAGGGTTATGCTTTACAGACCCTACAGTCCCCTGCCCCTTCTCTGGCTTGTTTCTGCTCTGTAGGTTAACTGATGCAACTTTTTTTCCCCTTAAGTTACTGAAAGTGTTGTGAACCAGAAAGAGCTCATCTTTTCTCTCCACTTGTGAATTTGCCTTATTAGGTGGCAATTGGGCAATTTTATACAAGTGCATGACAAACTTTGGACCCTCTTTTGTAACCCTTTCGTCTAGAAAAACAAGAGAGTTCCTTATTCACACACACAAAAAAAGAATGTCATGCTGGTTTCTTTACTTCTTTCTAGAGTATATCTAATAAAGGACTTGATCAAAGGCTAGGAAACGATCTGTCATATTTTGCATTGCTATTCAACAGTGTATGTGTGGAAACTGTTTCTGGTTTTAGTGAAATGATCCACCTCAAAAGTTGGCAAAAGTAGACTGGCACAATCTCCCATTTAGGCTTAAGGTTCCTTTTGAAGATAGTTTCTTCTACTGGACATGCTTCATATAGGTGACAAATCAAGTTGCCGGTCCATTTCACCTTGCATCTCTCTATGGGAGAGCTTTGAACTGGTTTTAACCACTGCACAAATTGGGCAGGTAAGAAGCTCTCCCTCTTTTTTAGGCTGTCTGAATATTTCATCCATGGGAACAAGAGCTCTGTAGCAAGAGCTGTAGAAACAAGACAACAGCACATTTTTTAAAAAATTAGACTTTAAAAAACCATTTTCTGGAAAGAAACTTCACATCAACAGTTAGTTAGCTTTATTTAGGGGAAAGGCTAGAGGTGGTGCAATGTTTTACTGTTTGATATCCAGTGGAAGAAATAGCTTCACTGTCATACTAAGGATGTTGTGTTAGTATCACTGAGACCATACACCTCTGCGCCAGCCAGTCCGCTGTCCCAAGTGCACTGTGCGTTCCTATGGAAGCTCAATGGTATTTTCTTTTTTTGGGAGGATATTTTGTCTAGTCTTTGGCACTCCACTTTGGGTGGGAAATAGATCAGTTTCTTCCTAGGGCATGCGTGATTTACAGTAATACCTTATTATTTAGATAGGGGAGCACAAAGAATGTGTTTGTGGAAAAAGGCCCTGCTTTAGTAGGACTGTAAATTGAGTGAATAGGTGCATTATGGGCAGGCTGTTTTTTCAGGTTCTCTAACAGACCATAGTTGTAAAGCTTTCTAAACAAATAAAAAGAAAACCACTATATGTAAGTGGAGCCTTTTGTCCAAGTTACTACTTGGAGAGATGTTTCATTGGGATGATACAAATATGTTACGAATTAAAAAGAATTTTTATGTTTTCAGAAATTTTATTTGTATAACTAAGTTATTTATTCGTTCAATTTAATGACAATGGTACAATAAATACCCTTAAATAAAAGATACACAAAGATCTTTTTTGTGTGTTCTCAAGCTATAGTTAAGAGACACCAGTGAATCAGCCAACAATATGCTTTGGTTGTTGCTTTTCAGTAGGAACTTTGAAGAGATTTAGAAATTGTCTGTCCTTACCAAGAAAAGTACATATTTTGAAAGCTGTTGTTGAGCTTTAGTTTTGATCAACAAATGGTGAGCTTGCTTTTGGCCCAATTAAAGATCTGATCCAATGCCTGTTGAATTTAATTGGAGTGATTCCAGTAATTTTAAGAGTTCTGGATCTGGCCCGTATTTTTAGCAAATAGATGATGAAGGGCGGTAGTTAAGCATCTGTCTTTTCTTTCTAGCAAGGCCACATCTGGATTCTCTTGTAGCTTGCGTCTTCTTTATTTTAGACTTCAGTTCCACTCCTTGTGGGCCAGGCTTCTATTGTTTTTCATACTCCCATCCTTCCCCTCTTCTTGAACAACGATCATGAAGCAAGCATGACAAAGTAGCGGTGTATAAAACATAAGGTCTGCCAGACTTTGCGTGTTTTGGATTTCTTTGTGTGTTTTTCTTAAACTTGTTTTTGCCAACATCTGCCTCCTGTGTCTCTCACATATTTGCTGTTTTCTGAGATCCTGGAGGAGTGTTTCTAAGAAAGAACAGTACGGATGTAGCTACAAAACGGGCAATTTAATCCCTTGCTGGAAAAAAAGCTATGAAGCAGTCTGCCCAGTTAGGACATAAAGGGAATGATTTATCCTCTTCCTCCATATTGGATTGTTTTGCAAGTATGTTGTAAGTGGGAGTTTTTAGGACACGTTTTAGGAAAATGTTTTCTTATCTGTATAGGCCTCATTAACCAGGCCCATTTCAAACTCCTAGTAGTTTCTATGCAATCAAGTAGGTTCAGGTCTGAATTTGGGTCTGCATGTCTTCAAAGTGCATCTGAAAATTAGAATTTCGTAAGGTTTGAGTTGTATCAGAGGCGGTGCTGGAACATTAGTGCATGTTGTCACACGTGTCATACTCCTGATTTAAAGTCTTGGGTGTAAAATTAGCTTATAGATGTGTTGGACTGGGGAGTCAAGAGCTGCTGATGCCTCACTCTTCTGACAGGCACTGAATGCAGAGGGCTTGTGAACACTGTGTTTACATAATGCTTTTAGAGGGGGAAACTGTTGCATAAACACCACTACTTTACATTGCTGAAGGTTATTGCTTTTGAGCCACTCATCATTCTTAGTAACTTGCACGAGAGTCTATTATGTTTAAGATGAATGTGGCTTTGTCATATACTTGCTGTTCAGCTGCTGGGATGTTTTGAGGAGGCAGGTGGGAAGGAAGGGGAAAGAATGCAGAAAATATCAGAAATACTGCATGGGGAAATTACTGCAAAATTTGTAACTGTCAAAACCTTTAAATAGCCTGCTGTGCCAATAAAACATTGGTTGAAATACGTTGCTGCAGAGCTCAATTTCAGGCAGCCTCAATATTACTAAGAAATGAGGAGTGATCCTGTCTCCTGTCTTGTCACCTAAAAAACTTTGCTAGATCCATTGGTTGAGATTTAAGTGGGCTATGAGTAGGTCTCTTGCATTAACATTTCTGGAATCAGAACACTTAAGAAAATGTCATTTTGGGAGCCTTTTGGTTTCCTGGGGCTTGTAAGACACTTCAGTAAGGGTTTATGGTGACTGGGTAGGGAAGCAGGAAAATCAACTTCTCTGTAGTGTTTTCAGTGGTTTATGCAGCACTAACATACATCACGTACACCACAAATATTCATACATATATGTATGAATGTATATATACAGACACCCAGGAAACCCATAGCAGAAGTAGGACCTTGTCCGGAAGAGCCAACAGTGTAATTTTTGCCTCGTCTCACATGTGGTTATAAACCCATCAAGCATGGATCTGCATTTCTCTCGACTTTTCTCTCCGTGTCTCCGTGACCGTAGCTGACCAAGCACAGTTTATTGTTCCCTCCTCCTGCTGCATTAAATGGTCTTTTAAATAATTTGTGTATGAGGGATGTGTGAGTGAAAGCTATGTCCACACAGGAGATAGTGTTTTCAACTTTTCAGGTGTTTGACTGGAGCATTGAAACTACTCCAGAATTTTGTTTGATTTGGAAAAGGAAACTGTGTTTTTCTCTCTTAGTAATAAAATCTCTAGGGTGAATTTTGATGGCTGAGGTCTGTTTTTCTGAATTTAAGCATCAACCATGTGTACCTGAGGTTTATGCCGAGGCAGCTGGAACTGCTGTGATTGATCCTATGGAAAATCTTTAAGTGAGGCCATGCCAGAGTGTTACAGGTGTGTTCAGAGGCTCATGCTTTGTACGGTACCGTTTGTCTTGGGGCCAAAGGAGTACAAGAAGATGTGGATATCTGAACAATATCCAGGATAGGAAACTCAGCTAAGAAGGCTCAAACAGGGTTGTGATGTTGCTGGACATAGCCAGTAATTGGTTTTAATATTTTGATTTTGGATCATGCTGCAAATTACTCATTCTTTAAGAGCTGAGCTACCTGGATCTTAGGAAGAGAAGGATATAGGGAGGAATAATTAACAGTACACAAGTTGGCACGTGCTGTGAACTTGCTGTGTGGCTGAGGAAAGGATCAAGGGATATATGTGCACAAAGCTGTCTACCAGTGGCTGGGAGCTGGTTAACTGCTAATCCAGGAGCTGCACGCTGCTGGCTCTGAAGCTGCAGCCTTTACTTGGCAACAGGATTTTGAAGCATTTGGAAAAGAATGGGACTTGCTCTTCTTGTGTCCTTGAGGAGTGACACATGCTGTTTATCATAGCTGTGCTGTGCAAAGACTGAGAAATCACTTCTGAAGGAGAAAGAAATTTTAGTAGACAAGAACATTTAGTGGAACTATAGGGACTCTTTATATATGTAAAAGAAAGAGTAGAGGGAAGTGTCCACCTGGAACACATCTTAGTGGCATTCTTTGTCAGGTAACTCTTAATACCCTCTAATCTATCAGCGTACACAATGGCCTTGTGATTTAATTGTGCAGTACGTGGTGAAAACACAGGGCTTTGGCCAAACGTTGAGCAGAAGCATAGGAAGAGGCAGTGGGCTGGGCTGCTAAGGGAAATCCTCTCCTGCTGCAATGAAGAATTTGCCCAGCTCTACTCTCATTTGGGAGGGCTTGTTTTTTGGCTGCTAGCAGCTGTGGAGGGAATATTTCACAGCGAGATGGGGGTCTGGCAAGAAGACAGTTTAAACTAAGCAATTCTTGCTCTATCCATGAGAAAGTGATATTCAAGCTTCTGCAAGAATTGAAATTACCTATAAATAATGGGATAGGGCGGCTTAAATCAGAACATGTATTTCGGTGCTGACAATGTACGGCATCTGCTTCTGCTTTAAGCAGGGACTGAAGAGACTTGGCAAAAAAACAGCCTCTGGCGTCACATGCACAAGGAGCTAATAAAAGGCTATAAATTGAGCAAATATAAGGGCCTCTTCACATTGACACTTCCCTTTGAGAAAGCAGTTAGGGATGGGGACAAAATTTTAAAGAAAACACATGCGTTGGGAGACTTTGAGTGGATCTCAAACAACAGAAGAGCAAAGAATGTATCAATACATTCTTGTGGAGTATGAAATATCTAGTCTTTAGAGATTGAGCTGGAAGTCAGAAATTTTGCCCCAGACTCTGCTGCCTACTTGACAAATGGTTTAGCCTATGGTATATCTTCTATTTCTGATGAATCTTTGAAGTGTATGTGTTGCCAGATGAAACACATGGTATTTACATTTTGACAGCAAAACCAATACCATGTATTCATATGCTTGGACACTAATCTTTTGAAGATAAAAACAAAATCCAAACTCAGCCATGATAAAATCTTGGCAGCAACGTAGACCCAGATGAACTGCATTTTGTATGCAGAACAAAAAAGCTTCAGTTTCTTCTTCCCCTCCCTGACTAACTAGCCTTAACATTTTCCAGTGGATAGCTTGCTCTTGCTTTTAGGCTATTTCACAGGCTGTAGTTAGCTTTGTGCTTACATTCAATATTCTGTTGGTGATAAAATTCCCCTGATGGTTGTAAGGAGAGTCCATGCATGCAAGATGCAACAGGACAAGTAAGCAATGAAATTTTTAAAAGAATCACTCTTGGCTATGATTCAAATTGTTCGCAGTGAACCCTAAAATACTGCAAGACTGTATATGCTTGTACAGTGCCTTTCTCAAAGGGGTATTGCTTCACAAGTGCTAATTTTAGGTGGGACTGCAATGAAAATGGTTATACTAGGCAAAGTTACAGCTGGAGGAAAAATCTTCTGCAAAATTGATTTATCCTTGATGCTTTGGCAAGAGTGTTTTTCTTCAAGCAATATCTGAAACAGTATTGAGCAAATCTGAACTTCCTGGCACCTATTGGGGGAAAAGGCAAATAGAGTGGGAAATGGCTCAAAAACTCCATGTATTCTTTCCCGTATGTCCCTGATGTAGTCAAGGCTTTGAACCAAAGTCTTGATTTCTAGAGGTGGGAGTTGTTCTAGGGGTCTTTTTTTGTAGTCAGCTTTCTAAATTGCCCTGGAAGGCTGATGGCATCCAGAGAAAAAACTGCGTTAAAGGAAGGCCTCTGCAATACTTGTGCTTCTTGTAGACTCTGGCTTCAGTTTGCGTAACTCTTTGGTGTGCATGAGACCCATTAATTTTAGTGGAATTTAAGCAGTGGAATGTGACAGGGCAGGCTTGCTGGCCTTTGGTTAGCAAAAAAGCAGGAGTTGAATTAATACCTTTTCTGACAGTGTGCAAAGTACCGAGAGAGTTTGTATGGGCGTTAGCAGTAAACGACTGGTAATTACTCTAGCTTCCTAACCTAGCAGAGACCCTGCTTGCTATATTTATCTTCTGATTCTGGAATGAAACAGAGGAAGGCGTTAGGCTGTGGAGGCTGCAGTGTGCAAAGCTTGAAACAAATCTCAGTCAATAGATCATCATTACCAGCTGCTGCCTTTTGATCAGGAGAAACACAAGACTTAACTGACTCAATACCACGAAATACATGTTCTGATTAGGTACCAAGTAACATTATTTCTTTAATGGATTTCTGTAGAATTTTGCAGTTTACACTGCATAGTCCTGAAGAACTAGCTTAAGGGAGAGGTAGGACTCCAGTATTTTCAGACAGCTCTATCCTGGGGGCTAGCACGCCAGAGGATATGCTCAAAAAGGAGCTGTTTTGAAAGTGTGTCTTCATTCTGGTGACAAACTTCTGCAGAAGAGCACAGGAAGGTGTATTAGTGGGAAGGGTTTGGTTTAGTACTGCTGATCAACTTTCTAATGTTTCAGACCTTAGCGTTCAGGAAATCAAGTGTATGCTTTATGATTTAGCCCAATAGATGCTGTATATTCATTTTCTAATTCATCATGTAACAGAGGGATGGAAGGTTTCATCTGCAGGGAGTGCTATACTTAAAATAAGGGCTTTTAGTGAAATTTAGTACTTTGAAACATACTGGTAGATACTTTTTAAATCTGCAAGCTTGATGCTAATATCCAATTTTACTATGCAGATTACTTGTTGGCCAGGGGTTTTTAGCTAACGCATTCAAGATGGTTATTTGGCAATGTTTAGTTTTAACTGCCTGGATGGCTGAAAAGCCGAGTGCTTTATTACAGATCTCATACTGGGACTGGTCTCAATGCTACCAGAGGCGTGTCAGTTTTTCTGCTGTTAAAGTTGTTAGTTAAAGTCTTGGAGCATGTTTTGGCCAACTAGAAAGCATTTGAAAATCTCATCCAAGAAACAGAATAGTGCAATCTGTTATTTTTGTGGGATGGTGGGTGGATTTACAATGCAGTTGAACAAAATAAGATCTTGCATAGGCTTCTGAGTCTCTGTAGTAATTTTGCTTCCTTGAGAGTTCAGCTATTATTTTGTCTTTTTGTAAACCATCTCAAACAGTTGAGATTTAAACCTAATCCTTGAATGGAAATGATCAGTTTAGATCTGGGAAAAGCTGATCAGGCAGTAAATGCTATCAGCCACAGCCAACATGTTCAGACCAAAGCCTCTGACTTTGCTGTTTGACTGCAGAGAGATAGACCATGGGGTAAGAGATCCCAGGTATTGGAGAGCTGAATGGGTGATACATTTGAGGTCATAACTCCAAAATTAACACTTATTTAGCTAGCTCTATAGGTAAATTAAGAGACTTAAGCTTCGGAAGCAGATCAGAGTGATCAGAGGGAATTTTTAGGCCATTTCCCAATGATTCTGATCAGGATGGCTGGGCAAGATTCTACAGACATTGTATGTGCATTTGTGTGAAAATGACAAATTAAAAACTTGTGATTTTTTACTTTCTTCCCCCTTCTCTCCCTACTCACTGGACTTGAAATCCAGAAAAGGGCTAAATAAATCCTCTTCAACATCTCAGATGCTCTGAAACTTAGTCCCAAATGCCGTGCTTCAGTCTTATGGAGTACTCAGACCATTCATCAGTTTCTCCAGGGAGGCTCTGTATCTCTGTACATCACTCCTAAAAAACCTGTAAATCTGTTTCTAAAACCCACAAAATACCCAATGGGCTTTCTTTGGCACTAAATATCGATCATGCACATAATTGAATATTCTACTTTTGGAATTTATACCTGAACCAATATAGAACGGAGTGCCTTAATTTAACACTCAAGTATTGAAAACTTGGCCTACATTTTGAAACTGCAGGCCTTACTTCCCTAATCATGAAATAATGCAATAATTTGGATTTTTCAAGAACAGCCACTTTAAGCTGTGATCAGATTCAGTCTGCCTAGCTTCTGCCAGCTGTTTCTTTTCAGGTGAAACAGCATGGTGAGGACAATGCTGGACCTAATTCCTCATCTCTCTTCCTGGTAAGTATGCCTGCAAAATACAGAAGTTTCAGCCTTAGACGATCTGTACCAAGTCTCTTCCAATAACAGCAATGTCTAAATGTAAAAGTAAAAACTGGAAATTTAGTGAGTCTTTAGAAACCAAGATTCTAAAAATAATAATTCCTTTGCTTACTAGCTGAAAGCTAAAGTTCGTACTTCTATTAATAAAGTAGGCTATGCTCAACATAAAATTAGCTGTTACCAAGTGTGCTGCTTTTGAAGGAAATGCTTCTGGTAATTCTCTGGTGTTCTGAAACATTCTTCTGCTTTTATCCCTCTTAAAGCACAGGAGTGAAAGGTCCAGAAAAGCAGGCAGTTGTTCAGTCGGGTGGACAGAATTTACAGGATAGATACTGGAAATTGTAAAAAATCCCAACCCTTTATTGGTGAAAGTATGGCAAATAGGAAGCACTATCACGCAGGATTTCCAGGAGGGGATTTACTCATGAGCAAAAAATCCCAAAAGTGTCTGGGCAGAAGATTTACCCAGATCCCGGGGTTCAGTTCAGTCCTCATTTTGATTTGTAAAGAGGAGCAGTCTCTTGTGGAGAGGTTTGTGAGACATCCTGCCTTGCATGGTCTTTCCTAAGAATTGAGATCCATTTTTAAATACAAAACGTTCTCTCTTCAAAGTATCTTTTCAACTATGGATAACCTGCCAACGGTGGGTTAAATTTATCTAGGGTGAGATTCACTCTTCAGCTTAAACACTGCTGTTCCTCTCCTCTGGATTTCCTGGGCTTCAAACTGATCTCAGAAGCAGGAGGATTCTGTGTATGTGGCTGGTGATTTATTTTACCCCCTCTTTAGAGCAAAGTGGTGCCCTGCAAATTTAAATGGATGAGAAGTGCATGGTGAACTGATTGCAGTGGGGTGTTTTTTCTGCTCTGTAATCTTTCCTTTATGCCCATGCAATGCAACCAGGCGTGTGAGTGGTTCCTAGCATTGAACTTCCTAGATTGCATAGGGCAGCTGAGTAAATAGTGCTTAAACCTACCAGTGATTTGTGTCCCCACTTAAACTGAAATACTCACTGTCAAGCCTTTTAGCTAGAGGGTGATCAGGAACACCTTTGGTTTAGTGTCAAGATACAGTTTCAGTCTTATTGAACTAAGTGTTTTCCGCCCTAAAATGCAGGTGCTCTATATATTGACTTATATTTTAATGAATGACTTTTATTTGTTATATATTGTCTATATAAGTTGATCAAAAAAGCTAGAAGGACCTGTCCAAACTCTTTAGGGAGCTTGTTTAATATCTTACATAAATATTGACTTACAGAAAAGCTTGTCTTCTACATTAAAGGATGACTATAAAATAACTAATAAACAGATTTCTAGATTTGTGATCCAGTGGCTAGCTAAAAGAATGTAAGATTTTCAAAGAGCTTAACTTGCTGCATCACAGGCGCTGGAAATCCCGGTGGTTGGTGTACATCCAGAAAGTGTGTTTAATGTGTGAGTGTATGCTTGGTGCAGCTGGATATTGAGAGGGTGAAATGGTGAAAGAATGCAAAAGAAATATCAGTATCCCATGAAAATTTAAGAATGGACTAAACTTTTGGGGGCCTGAAATTTTACCATGTCCCTTTCTAAATATAAGCATTATTTACCCTCTGCATTATAAGAAGTAAAATACGCTAAGCGATACATAATCCTTGCCCTGAAGAATTATCCAGTGCTCAACGGATGTAAAGCACCAAAGAGAGCCAGGAGGCTATAATTGTTGATATAATATGTAGGATAGGTGGGTTTTGAAGATGTTCAAAAGATATAGATAGATATAATGAAAAAATCCACCTGCATAAGAAGCAACGCAATGAAAGCAGTTTTGCACTGTTGGGTATCGATGGCCAGAACTTTCCTCTCCCTGAAAACACTAGTTTACAGGCTCCAGGATAGTGGTGACACTGACACAGAGGTGAGCAGTATTTCAGGGTTCAGAATACAAGAGGAATGGAATTAAAAACTCCTCCTTTGTAGGAAGAGTAGAAGTAGCTTAATAAACAGAACAGCTGCCAAAACAAGATTTGTGATCGTCTCCTGCATGCTTGACTGCAGGTAGAAGGCAACTCTGAGATTGTTTCAGAGAACAGTAAGATCTTTGTATATTTTTAGCTGCCATAAATGGTCTTCAAGTGTGGTAGAACTGAAGGGGTAGGAGCGGAAATGAAGGGGTGTTACAGACAATTTTGAGCAGTATGTAGATGGTTAAAACTGTGGAAAAGACACACAGCAAGGCTATAAGGAAAGAAGACTTTTTAAGTGGCTTGGGTGCTTTAAAACCTAGGGGGGAAAGAAACAGCTGTGTAGATATATTGTAATTGTTTAAGTAGAAACTGGCAGTTTGCGATTATTAGCACCCCTCAATCCTAGTCTGCAGCCCAAAGACTAAAAACCATGTACCTTAGAGCACATGTCCTTCTGGGAGTTGGGAACATCAGACAGCTGCTGGAAGAGAGTTTTGTCTGGGAGCCTGGGCAGGAGGAGGAGGCCAGACTTATGTTAGCCCCTCTCAATGTGATACAGATGCAATTGCTCTGTGCTGCACTTTTCAAATGGATCCCATCCCTGGGCTGTGTGGCCCAGGGTCGCACACACAGTGCTTCTCCATTTGTGATTCCAGGAACAGTACTCTTTTTAGAGCTGAAGGCAGAGATAAGTGAATGCTGCTCCAGATGGGAACTGACAAGTTTGAAAACATGTCAGCGTGTGTATATTTTTAATTTCAAAGGCGTCACGCTAGCTTTAGAGAGTTGCTTTAATTCTAGAAGCAGTTCTGTAGAACTAGACAATCCCTGAATATCTCTACTGGAGCACGAGCATATTGGCAAAAACACAAGCCCCTTCTGGACACTTAATTTGTAATCAAGGTAAAATATTCTTATTCCCATCTTTTGGACTGGTCAACTGCTTAATGAGGATGTTGTTCTTTGGACTAATTCTGACACTACATATACCAATTGCAGAACACTGAGGAGGAAAAATCTGTTATGGATAGCTATATCATACTGGCTTTTGAAGTTCAGGCCGTAGAGTTCGGTGAGGTTGAAGCTGAAGGTTATTCTAAATGGGTTCTATTAATAGTGATGCTGCTAGGAGACTGAGCCTGAATTCTCTGTACAACAGCTGATGTGTGTTCTGAAATATGTTGGTGTTGGTGCTTGAGATGTAGATTTGGAGGTGGGAAAAATTCTTAATGCAAAGTTTCATCCCGTGGCGATTATTTTATTTCCGAGCTGACTCTAGAAAATGACGTTGTCCTCCGAGGCCAGCATTGGTCAGTAGGGATGCTCACAGGGGATGGGGGGTGTGCCTCTTGCTTTTGGTAATGGGCATCAAAACATGGAACTATTTACAGCTGCTTCTCACTTCCACTATGCAAAACTGCTATGATAAACAGCAGCTCTGGAGGTCACATCTGGTGTGCCTTGTCTGTTGGCAGGAAGGCAGTGAAAGGCAAGATTGGGTGCTCAGTGTCTGTGGGTATTTGAGACATCTGAGAATTCTTCAAGAATGCCAAAATGTCGATTACAGTGAGGTATCTAAACAAACATCTGGGTTCAAACTTCCCCCCATACCCAACTTGCTGAGCTGTAAGCTAAAGTGGAATCTGAATGCCTGATACCTTCCTACATCACTTCTGTCCTGAGGATGCACCTCTGAAATAAAAAGGTGGAAATATTTGGTATTGTTAAACAATATCCTAATTCATGGCAAAAAACAAGCTTTATTTTTTTGAATTGACATCCTTAGACAACTGATTGGCGCTGCTTCATCACGAGCTTCACTAAGAATGATTTTTGTTGCTTTGAATCAGCTTGCCAATGTATCTGTGTTATTGCTTATGTGCCATAAATCCTAGCACGACAGCCTGGGATAGTAACTGTGCAGTAGAACATGTTTCTAGGCTTAATCAGTGACTCCATCAATTGCTTTCATCTCAGTGAAAAGAACCGCAATAGCATCTGCTGAAGTGATAAACAGAGGTCCTGCAGCAGCCATCAGTTTGTGAACTCCTTGCACGGTTTTCCTCAGGAGAAGGGCCGCTTCCGGAGAACGCTGTGCATTGTTTCAGGTCCGTGGAGAGCTGCCGAGGTGCCTGCCTAGTGGCCTTTAGCATCTGACACTGGAGGGCTTTGCCTTGTCTGCTATGATCTTTTTATTGCCTTCCTGCCCGAGAATAATGAGCTTTTAGTTCTGACGCTTAGTGAGATTAGACCTTATATAAATGGTCATTACATAAAATGATAAAGTTGCCTAATTAGTAGCATACAAAACAGACTGTATGATTGCACAAGAAGTGAAAACTACAGATGTGAATACCTGGGCATGGTCTGTGGTGTTATTTTAGAAAGCCTAGTTTACATTTCTTCGTGTTCTTTACGTATAATGTGAATGAGCCTAAGAAAGCTGAAAAGTGTTTCCTGACCAAGTTCTTGTCATTTGGCTTTGCAAAAGAGATAGAACCAAAGTTCATCTTAAAAGAAGAACAAAACTGGTATTATATTAGCCTGGGTTTGAAACAGTTTACTGGGTTAGGGCAAGCAAGATGGTAAGGACTAGCCTGCCAGAGGTCTAACAGTGAAAAACGCTAAATATTATGGTTAGAGCTTGGATGCTGCTTGAATGATTCAGATGTTAGTATTTCCCAACTTCCCAAATATCTGCAAATGTTAAACTCCTAGTTGTTGCTTTTAAAAAGACATTTATATTGGGCAACTTCTTATCTGTCTTTACTATTTTTGGTATTCAAACCAAAGATGCCCAGATTGAATCTGAATACTATATAAGGCCATTTAGACTGCTTCCTAAGGAAATGCCAGGCTTCTGCGATTGCCCTGTCAGCTGAATAACTTCTGAATTCATTGGTCAGCTCTAACCACGTTTGAAAAGAGAGCTAGAAGCCTGGAAAAGCATTGCACTCTCTGAAATAGAAGGGTGGCACAAATTAATGTGTGCGCTCGGGAGAAAGCAGCAGGCAGGCAGCATTCAGTTGTTGCACATCATTTGACAGCAGCTGACCAGTGAATTGGCCGGCGTGGGGCAGAGGTCAGTCGGCATCCACGGAGCTCCTGACTGCTTGTGACAGCTGGAATTACCGTAGATATGTGTGGGGTTATTGGAAGGAGGAGTGAATTGGTGAGAGGATAAAGGATGCGAATAGGAAACGAAGCTTCTTCACTGCTGTGCCTGTGAAGTGATCTGTGGGTTTGGTTTTGTTTTCCCTATTACCTGAGTAAATAATAGAGTTTTGTTCTGTGCAATCTAATAGAGTGTGATTATGAAATGAGGTTGCTAACAGAACCTGCTTACTCTTCCTTCTCATGCATGTGGAAGGATTTTTCATTTTTTTCATCTACACGTAATTTTGTAGTCAGAAGTTGCTTCACACTTCTTTCAACATCGGCTTTTAGGAAGCTTGCTTCTATCCACCCATGCATAGACTGATCTCTACAAGCATGATTGATTATTGGTTCATTAGCAGTACCTTCTTCTAGTTCATACAGCCTTAGCACACTATAGGACACACAGTATCTTTTCACTGTAATGCTTGGTCTTCACTGTAATGCTTGGTCTTCACTTATATTTTCCCCTTATATATGAACTATATACACATATATTTCTAACACAATGTATGGGAAGAGCTGTAAGAAATACCTGAGAATGTCAAATGGGACTAAATGACAAGAGAGAAGAGACTACCTCAGACCTGAAACAAATTTCTTCTGAAATACAGCTATGATCTTTGGGTTGGTTTTTTTCTGGGGCTGATCTGACTGCTTGAAGACAAAGAAAATGAAGTGCTGTGTGATTTGATATTATTGCAGGGAGGAACTTCATGGGTCATCAAATCCAGCCCTATGAAAAAAGTGCATTCAATCAAAAGCACAGTTGATGGATGTACCTGCCCTTCATCTTGTGTCTTGAACTGCTTCAAACTTCTGATAGTTTAGTTGTCTTGCTTTGAATGTGAATGGAAGATTTTATTGTTGGTGCTAAATTATGATCTTGTAGCTCTGTCTGCCCTGAGCTTTACCATCAGTGCCGCAAGAATGCTAGAATAGATAAGATGTGATGAATGAGTTGTTCTTATGGTTTTTTTTTCCCTAAGCATCTGCTGTTGGCCACTGTCAGACAGGAGGCTGAGCCTGCTGAACTTGTGCTCTGATACGATACAAATGTTATTTTCTTAAGAATTATGAAATCCCTCTCCCTTTGAAGCAGAGGAGAGGAAGAAGGGGAGTCCTGCATGACTGGACTGCTGTAATGCGTCCTACGTGGGCCAGGGAGGAGGACTGCAATTTCTAAGCAAAGGATTCATGTTGCCTCTGTTACCAAAGGACCGATGGTTGCATATCTTTCTTGTCTGCCACACGCCACTTACCCTTGCTTATACTTGTTCAGGCAAGCAGCTTTGGCAAATGTTTTCTTCTTCTAGCATGCTCACGCATCAGAGAATATCTGTGGAAGTGAGAGGCTAATCAATCACGCTCATATTTTGAATAGAACTGGAAACTGTGCAGAGAAATGGATTGGAGGTTCACAACACACCACCTTTGAAACCAAATGTTTGTTCTTATCTTTAACTTCACAAAACAATCTGTGTCTCAGCCAGAGATTCTGTTTCTCATTTGAAAGGCTTGACTGGATGTGAAAAAGGCTGGATCGGGACTTAAGTATACAAAGTTTAGGACTGTTAATGATTAAATCTACCATCTATCTAAGTCTCTGAGGAGGTCTCTAGATTTCACTTGTGCAAATGGGACATTTTGAATATCCAAAGTCGCAAATGAAGAAGTTAAGCCTGGTGCTATGAATAATAATGTTTTTACCAGTAAATTGTTTCTGAGTTTGCTGTTTTATTGGGTCACTGGCCCTCCTCCCTCCTTGATTAATTTGGATTTCTAAAGTTTCCTGACTTTAACATCTATGAATTTAACAAAATTGATCCTACAAATGCTAGCACAGTCATACGTACAGGGTCACTTCAGCTTTGTGAGCAGTAAAAAAATGGAAATAATATTAGCGCATCTGTGTTTAACTGGATGATGAGTCCACTTCTGATTTAATAAGGAAGTGGAGGGAAGCAGCATTTTGCATCTGTATATCCAGGGCAGGTATGAGTGGAATAATATATCAGTTAAACTTTTAAATTTGTTTTCCTTTGTAAATGTTCTAATTTAGTAGGCTTGAGCCTTAATCTTTTCCATTACTCCTTAAGGGATCATATTGGATGGGCCTTGCACAAGGAACATATGATGATCTCTGATATTGACAGGTCTTGAAAGCTCTGGAAGAGAATAAATGTCTTTTTGCCCTTCTTAAAGATGGCCCTTTTGCCCTTTTTAGAGTTTGGCTGTAATCCAAGAAAAGGCTAGGAATTAGCTCATTCACGAATGAAACCTGACTACTTGTGTTGGCTCCTGAATTATGAATTGAAACTTCATAATGGAAATTTAGGGCCAGGTAGGCTAAACAGAAAAGCTGCCTTGCTGTGTTTTTTGAATGAGTGCAGGTAGTACTGCTGTTTTACTTCTCAGTGGATTTTGCTTCCCTTCCTGTTTCATTCTTACTTGTTTTAGTACCTAATTGTAGGCATACAATGAATAGAGCAAAATCATAATTAAGAGGCTATGGTACAGGAAGCTTTCAAAATGCATGTGAAATCTGGGAAACATGTAGCTATTTAACTTCATGTTTAAATGTTCAGTGTGATAAGGGTTTAAGGGATTGACTGCAAGATTATGTAAATACATACATAACACCAAACTAGCTTTTATCCTTTTTTTTTCCCTATAAGGTTCAGGGGAGATTGTCATATTGATTTAGTGATTCCCAGGTGCTAATTTTGGCTAGAAAATGTCAATAGTAATTTAATGACTTAATGTTTCTCCTGTCCATCTCATCATCTTAGCCTTGACTGACTTCCTTTTTTCTCTTCAATCTCGACTGTAATATTAAAGTAACTCAACTTAATGTTTACTCAGCTCCATACCCTTAGTAGAATGAAAGAGGCCTGCATGCCCATAGTGTACCTGAAGGTATTTGTAGGATCAGGTGTGAAAAAGTTACAGCTGGAAGGAACCAGTGATCATCTTGTCTCACCCGTGGGCAAGGACCTCAGTATCTTGTTGATTAAAGTATATTTTTTTTCTGAAAAGCTTATAGTTTTGATCTAATGACAATACATGAATGATTTGCTGTCTCACTTCTTCGGTTTTGTTCCAGTAACTACTTGGTCTCACCACTAAACTTGTACCGTATTTTTAATTTGTCTTGCTTAAACTGTGCAATGGTTTCTGGGGTTGACCCCCATTGTTCCTTCCCTACCATGTAAAGAGTCCTTTAGGATCTTCGTAGGGATTACTTTTTGGTGTTTATAATTGTCTCTTCTCAACAGATGAAGTTTTTAAGATGTCTCAGAAACTTTTTTCTTTTAACCCTGAGATTCTTTTCATGGTGGCTTCTTTCCGCCACCTGCAATTTTCCAATAGCAATTTAAAAATTTGGATACCCAGATTTGAATTTAATACAGCAGTGGTGCCACAGCATCACTTGCTGACTTCCTGCTCCCTTCTTTCAGATAGCTGAAGGCTGTGTAAGTCATTAATTCATTTTGTTGTGGCAGTGACAAAGCAAGCCACTCCTGAGTCACTTACGGGCCAGGATGCTGTAGTTCTTCAAGATTCATCCTCTGTTCTGTAGCTGTTGCCTGTGCTCTGTGTTATCAGAGGTGTAGCTCTGCCTCTGGCTTCACCTACTTTAACTGATGTCAACTGAACGTATGCACGCCTTTGGTTGTCTTTGCCTTCTTATTCATTGTATCATCCTGCCAGTCTGTGTGTTAGCAGAACGTGTTTTTTCAAGGAATTGTTATATCTAGATTTCAGCATTTGTATGGAACTGGATGAGCATCTGGCTAGCTCTGATTAATGCAAAACCAAACTAAAGCAATTCCATTCCCCAGTGACTTTATGCTGTCAACTACTCTGAGATCTGTCAGTTGGCCAGCCTTTAATTCATTTAACATGTGCTTTATTGACACATGAGCCAAATTTGTAGGCAGAATATCATGTGGTATAAGTCATACGCCTTGAAAATCTCAACTAGTCAACTAACTTTACCACCCAAAGCCATGATTTCAAATTCTGAAATAAGGTTTGAGTATCAGTATCATAAACCCCTCGAGATTGCAATTAGTCGCATTCCTGTCCTTTAATAGAAACCTATGCAAATTTTTCAGTTTCAGTCCGGCATTGATCTTGGACAAACAAGGCTACAGTTGCCAAGGCTGCTCTGCTTTAAGTGTTAGCAGGAGGTTAGCAGTCACTTCTGGGTACCCTGAAGAACTGCATGCATTTTATCCTGCGCTGTGAGATTTACATTTAAAAATGAGCACCTTACAGACTGAGTATCTGTTGATGCTGTTAAAAACTGTAAATGCACTGGACAATATGGAGACAATAGAATGTGTGTTGCATGAGGAAAGTGTTTCAAATAGATCACAGACTGCTGGCTTCCATCAAGACATGATGACTCTTGTAATGCACTTCTGTCTTCCAAGGGCTGGTCAGAGGTCAGCATCCCTGGGAAAGACAGTGTTTGTACTTGATGTCAGTGTTTATACTTTGATTCACAAGTCTAGTTTCTTCTTGTGTTTTCTTTAGCGGAAAGAGATGTTAATAAATGTTTCCAGATAGGAATGCTCATCACAGCTTAGCTGAAGTTAACATGCATTTCTTAAATCTCTGAACTCCTTGACAAGTGGAGAAACTGGCCTCCTAGTCAAAAATTAAACTGGGGCTACTGCAGATTTCAGCTTGATCTCTTGCTTTAGATTCCCAAGTTTAGCAGCTGTTGCAGCAGCTTCCCAAGGACCCAGGATCTTGGGAAGGGGACCACACTGTTAACATCATACGCTTTGAGGCCTTGGGAGGAAAAGCAGAATTGATGAGATGAGATGGCTTTTGCTGCTTGGAAGATAATACTGAAGAGGCTCCAGAATATTCAAGGGCTTGTCCCTGCAAATTTATATCACTAGCTTGTAATTTCAAAAGAAGAATCTCTTACACCAAGGGAAGATCTGCATGGGGTTTAAAATTAGGTCTATTTTAGTTTTGCATAAATCCATCCTTACTAATCTTAATCTGTCTTTACTAATCTTGCTAGCCTTCAGCAGAATTGGAAAAGGCTGTTCTGAAATCAAAATAGTGCAAACTCATGTCGAAATATCACTTCCTGAAGCCAGCTGGTATGCAGTCAACACCCTTTCCATGCTTCTGATGGAGCTTCTGATAACTTGAATTATCCATTACTGATGTCTTTATCAAAGTAGCCATGCTACAAGGCTGAGGAAGAGCCATCTGCTCACAGAAGGATTAATCCAATTGATGGCCCATGAGCATGCTGCTTCTTCATGTATCTGCCTCTGTGAGTGATGGGAGAGGCAGTTGCTGTCGTATCACTGTAGAGATAGGCGTGTGGCCCACCACACTTGAAAAATTTCCCCCAGGATGCCCAAGCTTTTATTTTCTACACAAGCAACAAAAGAAACATTTGTTCAGGGTGTTTTCACCTACAGTTTGTACTGCTAGAAAAGGAGACTAGAACTAAAATCCATAGTATGCTCAATATTATCTCAAAACTGAACCGTGGATTAAACCTCCTTTTGCTTAAGGAGTGTAATAAATATTTATTTTGGGAAATGGGAATGTCAGCAGAACAGATAAATAAAAAAATAGTTGAAGATTTCTTTTTCTTCCTTTTAGTTCCTTTGAGGTTTTCCTTTAGGGTTTCATTATTAACAATGAAATAGCAAACTTGCTCAAGGGCTGAATTGTGCTCTGAGATTCTTAAGTGCGGTTATGAAAACAATTTTTTCCTCCATGGTATGCCAGATAGCTTAAATTTTAACCCTGTAAAGCAGGACCCATGAATTGGGCCATATGAATTTTTGCTGATAAGGTTTGAATTAATCCCATTTTGTACAGACCTGTGCTTGCAGAAGCTTAAGGAAATTCATCACAGTTGCAGATTGTTTTCCAAGTAATATCCTCATGGACTATGAAGCCTATCCTTTTATGATAAATGCATAAAGGTTTTGCTTAACTTCATTTCTGAGGCACTCCATCTCTAATCTCAGTTGCTCAGCTTTTAAGTAGGCTTTGGCAGTCTGGCTGACATGGAAATCGCACAGCGCGATGTAGGGGGGGATGTTAGAGGAGGTTCACTGTAGACACAGCTTGGATTTTTCCTCCCCTTTGATACAGCTGAAACTCTTACTTGCCGCACAGACAAGCAGTCAGTGTGATTTCTGAGTGTTTGGGTGGAGGATAATATACAGCAAAGTAATTCAACTGTAATCCCTAAGGATGGGATAACAAATAACATCCCCGCTGTACAGGCAGCTGGAATTATTTAGAAGGTGTAAAGGGGCTTAATGTTCTGAGGAGCTGCCTTTACAGTGTGCTTTTGAGTAGGCACATCTGTAACTTTGCAAATGAAATCACTTGCAGGCATAGACATGGCTGCTGGTTTGTTTGCTCTGTTGAGGGGGTGACTAAGCATCTGCAACCCGCTGGCAGGTGTGCCGTGAGCTGCAGGTGAGGTTTCCAAGGCCGTCTTTGGAAAACAGTCATTTGCTTGCAGTGATCAATGCATTGTTGTTACTTGTCTTTCCAGAACAATCATTGTTGAGAAGATTACAGCATTAAATAAATATTTTTCTTTATATCAGTGTTACTATTTTTTTAATCCGACTGGGTAAGGGGGAACAACAGTAGCTCTAGGAGGAGCTTTAGCAGAGAACTTTCTCTTGTGTGTTCGGTGCACAGCCATTCTGCTCCATGCAGGTGGACCAGGGCTTATGTTCCAGGGCTGAAACAGCAGCAGCAGGGGGACATTTGGGCCAGCATTTGTACTGCTGCTTCCAAAATCTGGGCCAAAGCATGAACGGTTTTGAAAATCAACACTTCCATTTCAGACATGGGTCCCTCTTACTTACTATAGCAGCAGATACTAAAGTTTGAATTTCTCCAGATTCAACAACTATCTTGACATAACGGCAAAGGGGAAGGACTGTGTGAGGAGATACTGATAGACTGCTCTTGTTTGTGAGTACACCTGAATAGAAAACCATCCAAGCATTTTGTGTGTTACATATCTGGGTGCCAGAGCAGTGGCACAGGCTGCCCAGAGAGGCTGTGGGCTCCCTTCCCTGGAGACATTCACACCCTGCCTGGACGCGGTCCTGTGCCCCCTGCTCTGGGTGGGCCTGCTGAAGCAGGGGGTTGGACGGGGATGATCCCCAGAGGTCCCTTCCAACCCCTACCTTCTGTGATTCTGTAATCTGTCTCTGAGGCTGTTGTATCCAGATGACAAGCTTTTACTTAAAAAAGAGCCAAACTTAAAACGTAGCTGCATCCAAGCTAATGTTTGTTAAAAGCAACTATGTGTTGTAAAGGAGTGTGTTGGCCTGTTCCTTGTTTCATAGTTTGGATTCTACAACCTGTGGTGTGGTGTTAACCCATGGCAGAAGGGGAGCTGTGGGAGTGTGGGAAGTGTGTGCACAGGCAGCGTGTTGGCAGGTAGCGGCCGCAGGCGTGAGCTCGGTTTCCAATCCATTCAGACTCAGATGGTCCAAACCCACCCCAGGTTTAGTCACATTTCTACAGGTTTCTGTTTAATTCCTTACTTCTGGCTGTCATCTAAGTAATGTGATCACAGAATGGAGGCTTATATTCCAAATAGCAATGAAATGAAGTCATACACAAGTGGGTGCTGTTAATTTCAGTTATAGTCATTGAAAGGCTTTGGAGAAATTAAAAGGTTTGGGGTTTGTTGGGGTTTTTTTCCTAAGAAGGTATAAATGAAAAGTGCACCTTTTAAACAGATGGATGTGTGAATGGTGAGGCGGTAATCTGAGCTATAAATATGAATGGAACTTTGTCTACTTATGGCTTCAAGCCAAAAAGCATTAGGTTTTAAAATAATTTTCAATTAAAACCCCTGCTTTAACTTGAAAATAGTTTTACTTCTGAACAGAATATTTCACACTGAATGACCAGAAGGAAACCTGTAGTCTCGTGGGGCTTTAGATGAGAATTGCTTTTCAGCTAAGCAGCTTGGTCAGGCATGCAGATCTGAAATTTGCAGCATGCTCAGCCTCTACCCTTGTTGCCAAAGTTCTGCAGGCCAAATCATTCCCAGTATGACACCTAAACGAATTAATCTGCATTGATTTGTACTTCCTCTTACAGTGCTTTTCTTGCAACTATTACTTCAGCTGTACTGGGTCCATCTAGCCCTATATCCTGTCTCTCACTGCAGCCAGTAGCAGTTGCCTGAAGAGGAGTGTTGGAACAAGCCAGATGAGATACTTGTCCAGAATATTCTCCCTGCTTCCTGCGACTGCAGTCCAGAGTGCTCTTAAATCAGTAGTGGTGTCTTTTTTTGCACAGTGTCAAGCAAGGATCATGGAGCATGTTGCAGAGTACACTGGCCGTATGGCTGGGGCTGGGTCTGCCAGTATTTAGCTCCTTGTGTGGAGGAGCCAGGAGATCCAGCCCCAGATGTCTCTATGGAGAAGTTGTGTGGGTTACCAGGTTGGGAGGGATAGTCTGCTCAGACGAGCGTGTGGCTCCTTCGTCATCAGCAGGTCCTGGGCAGTGGTCCCATGCCAGAGCCGGCTACTCAGAGCAGGTCTGGGAAGAGAATTTGCTTTTCTGAGCTTAAGCAATAGTATGTTTGGGGCATGATTGAAGGGGAATGGACTCTAACGTAAATAATTATTGTAATGAGGCTAAAAAAGTTAACAATCTTTTTGTAGCCAAAAACTGTTCAGCTAAAGTGGAGAGTTGAAATATGCAGAGGAGAAGCCTCCTCCACAAAAGCAAAGGGGCACCAGATGTTCTCAGGAGCTGTTTTGCTGCCACGGGAGTGCTGATCCCCGCTCTCCATTGCATTTTTAGGCTGTTGTTTTTCTTCCTGAAGACCGTTGTTCCTGAGGAGGGTGTGGGGGGTCATATGAACTGTGCTTCCCGCTAACAGCCCCACTGCTGGAAACTTAGAGCTTTTCAGTTTGCCAGACTTCTGGTGAAAGGCTCTGATCTGCCATACACAATCGAGCCTCAGTTCACGCTTGTTGTGGAGGCCAGTAGCCGGTAACATGTGGGCAGGCTTCAGCCTGCCCTCTGAAAAGGTTTTGTTCAGTGTGTGCCTCTGCTCAGCTCGTCGGGCCCTTGCATTTTTCAAAATGTTAAGTATTCAGTTCTACTCCACTACATTATCTCACAAATCTTCTATTGTTTGGCCCTTTTCTGAAGAGCACGTTTTGTGTGGTGCCGTGAACAGTGGCCGAGCCATATCTGCAGTGCACACAAAGGTGCTCTGGTCTTGAGCTGGTGCCACCCACCGTTGCGTGCTGTAGGACTGCCTGACTTGGGGGTGCTTTGGGGTCATTCTTCTTGGCTTAAATTTGTGAATGAAAGCGTAAAAGTTCTGCAGCTTTTGTTCAATAGGGACAGGCAGTGATAGGCACATAATGCTTTTATTCTTGGAGCTGTCAGACAGAAGGGAGCTAATATGATAACCCTTAATACTTCGTCTTCTGTGATCTTGAGAGATAGCTCTGTTTAAGCATCTAATTTCCAATGGAGAGGGCTGGAGGGGGAAAAAAAAATCCCTGTTAAGGCTCAAATGCAGTCTAGCCAAGCTGTTCATCAAAACCAGGAAACAGATGGAGGGGCACAGCTGCAGAAGGTGCTGAGGCTTCTCTGGAAAAAACTACCGAGGCGTGTGCTGCGAGCAGGGACGTCAGCGCAGCACTGCTGTTCTGCACGGGGCCACCACTCGGTGCCAGTGAATGGACAGTCTCACAGCCCATGCTGCTCATGGAGATGCCATTTCGGGGAGGAACCTGCCTGGCGTTACTCCCAGCTCCCAGTGATGCAGCTTGCCTGTTCCCATGATCTGCTCACTGTAGTAGAAGAAGAAGGAGATGCATCAAAGACTCCTTATGTTCCTAAGTCTTACATTTCTGAAGTATGCCTTGGGCCCTGTCGTGGTGAGCTTACCCTTATATCCTTTCCAGAAGCACCTTATTGCTCTGTCTCCCTGCCAAATTCTCCATTTCAGGCTGGACAGTTGCATGGTGTCGTGTGCCTTGGTGGGGTCTCAGATGCAGCCAGAGAAACCTCTGGGATGCCCTGGGGTGGTGTTTATTATGTTCCTCTTGAGATAGAAGAGAGTTTCCAGCAGCCAAGCAGTGTCCTAGGTCTCTGCCCAACCACTCATGCAGAGCCAGTCTGATGTTGAACCATTGCTCAAGTGCTACACTTTAAAAATTAGTCAGTGCATATTGTTTACCTGGCACCTACTTGTCCTTGGCTCCTCCTATTTACTTGAAAGGCTCAAATATTTAGATCTCTTCCAGAACAGATCTGTGCTGTTATTTGGGAGATTTCTTTTCTTAAGCAGTTTAGTAATTTTTCTTCTTTTGCATAGTTTTTGCAGAAATTAAAGTTTTCCAAGCAAGAAGCCTATGTAAGCACAACCATGTAGTGGGGAGAACGTGTTTCTCTGCTTGCTTTCCCTTTCCTAAAGACAAAAGAGCCTTATTGAAATGTGCTTCCCTTCTGACTACTAATGGGTTTTCCTTCCTTCCTCCTTGTAATGAGCTTAACATTCTCCCATCCTGTTGAGTATAAATTTCAGCCTGGACTGTTTTCCCTGTTGAGGTGTTGAGTCACTGGCCTTGAATGGGAACCTGTAGTGAAACAAGGGGAAGTCGGGGCTTGGGAAGGAAGAGGTTTTCCAGCAGTTTTGGGGTAAATTGGTTGAATTTTAAAAAACAAGGATAAGGTGCTATTCATTTTTGCTTGGGGCTGCTCATATTCTCTTTTCCTAGTTTTATTTCTTGATGCTTTCTTATGTTGGATCTGGATAAATTCCAGGACGTTATACACAAAATACCTAGAGGAAGAGCTGGTTCCTGCTCAATACAATGTTCCATTTTAAGCTGTCTCAGGTTAGAGGGGGGGAAAACGATGCCATGTCACTGGAATTTGTTTGTCTCCTGGAGGAAAGATGCTGAAAGTCTTGCTTCAAAGGCTCTGTGTGGGAATTATGTCCTGAAGCCTGGATATTCTCCAGGGCTTAATTGTGCTTATTCATAGAAACACTAAACTTTATGAACTGGACAGCAGACCTTTAAATTTGGCTCTAACTGTGGAGAAGGTATTGGGTTTTGCACACTCTGATTAGCAACACTGAGATCAGATGTACACTTTGGAATAGTTAGTAAAATGGACAGGAATTAAAGCAAGCTTTGCTCCAAACACAAACCAGATGAGGTAAACAAGTTGTCTTTCTATCTGAATTTCCCACTTAAGTAAGGTTTCATTTTTTGTGGTGTTGGGTTGTATCGTATGGGCTATATCTTGTCTCTCCCCGCCTCCCCCCACCAAACTTCTTTCTGGTCTAAAGTCTATGGTAGCAGACTGTGGGATAAAAACCTGCATCTCTTCCCATATCATCTTGCAGAGCAAGATGAAGAAAACAAGACTGAGCAATGTGGTTAAACCAGCAAGAGTGAGATTAGGTTACTGCCTCACATACACTTTTGCCAATCTCAGAGAAATCTGAGTCCAAATTTCTTTGTTACTAATATTATCTATGTTTTGGAGGTTTCTTTTGCCCTTTTTTCCCCAAATGATACGGATGAGAAATTAACTTTAAAAAATAAAACTCAAATTAACATTATTGTAAGCTATCTGAGCTTCTGTGAAAACACACTATTGTTTAGTTGGCTTAAGCAAAAAAGGGTGCTTTTTTATTTGGTGGAAAACCAGTGCAAAGACTTCAAAACCAGTGGGAACCAATACATACTGCTGCCTTCATGGAATTCCTTAGTTTGCAGTCCTACCTGTGGAGAACCAGAAGTGCAAGAGGGTCACAAAAGTGTTTGAGTGTTTGTTTGTTTTTTTTTTTTTTTTAAATTGTTCTGCTTTAATTGAGACAAATTTATAAGGGATAAGATTCTTTAGTAATATTTCCTTTTTAGAAAACTCCTGTATGAGTGAAACTGAAAGGGTTTGTTTGGAGTTTTTTTTAAGAGCTTTACCTTGAAGGAATATTTTCTTGTTTCTGGTATTCCTTAGGATTTATATATTAGGAGATTTTTTTTTCTATACAGGTTTCATCATGGCATCTTAGATAAGTGTGCAAAAAAGCTGAAAAGAAGGATCATTTGGATAAAGCAAGTAGCGTGCTTTGCTGTTATCACAGGTTTGCCAGTGTTGGGGCAAACTGGGAAATGTCTTCAGAATTTTATCCCCCAGAATTGCACTGCAAATTAGTTTTGAAACTTGCTGCTGAAAGGAAGTTAACAAAAAATATCCAATATGAAAATTAATGTTTTTATAGCATTAACAGATAAAAATGTTACTTTTTATTGGGAGTCATCATATTTAGACATTGTAATTCCTTTTAAAATGTGAAATAGCTCCATGAGACTACTTAACTATCCGTACATGACATCCTCTAGGCTCCTTAACTGACATTTGCTTTGTTAGTGAGATGAAACAAAGATTTGAAAATGAAAGACAGCCATGGTTTGGAAGAGCAATTGTTGTCAGTGAACTTTGTTTCCTGGAAAATTAAGACCACAGAGCTGATAACTTTTGCTCTGAAGTATCGAAGCCTATGTTTCAGGCAGATGTACAGGTCCTATTTTGAAGGATTTTCATGGTCAAGGATCACTGTGTATTGCAGTGAGCTATTGCAATTTCCATCCTACTTGAAAGTGTACACCTTCCTCCTGCCTGTGCTTGAAAAATCATGAAAGAACCACAGGCTGGAAAGCAGCTAAACTAATCCAGATTAAGGAGGCTGCAGTTTGGGGTAGCTGAGGCTCTCCTTAACTGTGGCAATTGCCTACCCAAGTGTAGAGGCTGAGTAAAGTGTCATTACAGTATTCACGAGTCTTGTGGTTGCTGACCTGATATTGGAAGATTTTAATCTAACATAGAACAAATATCATCATCATCTTTCATATCTCTGAAAGCAGCAATGTGCTCAGTATCTTTTATGTTCAATTCTTGCAGGCACTTTGAATGCGTATCTTATACCCAGTATCCTTCTTTTGAATTTGCAGTGCAATATTGTAACTCTTTATCTTTCAGGGGAACAGCCAGCTTTAGGAAGAAGCCTAGTGAAAACCTCAGGGTTACACTCCGTATCTGAACTGCTTTAGAGATCAGCCCAGCTGAATTCTAATTTATGGAAGAAAGCTGCTTTAGCACTGTACACATTTAGGGAGATTTGGAAGAGTTGATCTTGAAGTGTCATTTGGGCTGATTGTTCTGTTTTCATGAAATTTTTGCCCATAAGAGCCCTTGAACACACATTAATGAGGAAAGGGGTGGATAGAAGTAGACCACAGAATTCTGAATGCACATTGTACTGTATATCAAGAGACTAAACTTTGCATTAAATATACTGAACAACTGTATCCAAGCCTCTTCACAGTTCAAATTTGAAGTTCAATATTGTGGTGCTACCCCATCTTGAATCATGTGTCCATCAAAAAATTCAAGGTCAAGCAGGCCCAAACCTACCAATCACTTCCTGGGAATGCTTGTCAAATGGCTCTTATTTTTAGTATGTGACATTGGAGGTGGGGACTAGAGTGGGTGAAGGGATGGATGTCCTTGCAAAAAATACCAGACCAAGTGACAGTGTTGTTCCACCCCTAAATCAGGACACAATGGTATACAGCTGCCACAGAGTCCTGTACGGCTGCTAGATGAGCGGTGTCTGAGTCAAGATCAATGCTGTGGTATTTCCCTTCTGTACCTTTTTATTAAGCACCGTTCTTTGGACAGAAGTAAGTTTAGCAAATCTGGGAGGATTTGGGAACTTTCCTCTTCCTTGCCCCTTGGCTTCAGGCTGTAACTCATCTGAAAACTGAAAATGCCATTAAAAAAAAAACAAACCACAAGCCTCTGTGACAGGTCACTAATCTGTCCTTAAGGAAATGGTAGTGAGTAAGAGGGTATCTGGGCAGGCGGTGGGAAGAGGACCGTGAAGTCTCATCGACTACTCAGTTAATGGCAACATACTGAACTGTCAGGCAAGCTCATTAGGGACACGCTGTTAATTTGGTCAGGCAAACACTGCCAGGCTGCATTGTGTAGAGTTAAGCAGTGTGAATGCAGCCCCTAAGCAAAGATGCTGGAATCTGCTTTTGTGTTCCCTTTGGACGGCTGTCCTCCGAGTTTGGCTTCTTTTCCAGTTCAAAGTGGCCACGTGGAGTTTTGGCACTGTTAGTGTTGCCCGAAGGTTAGTTATAGATTGCAGAAGTGATCCAGCTTGTGCCGAGATGCGTTACCCTGCTTCTCTTCTCAGTTGCTTTTGCATACGTACGTTTAGTCAGTGTCAGAGCCAGAGCGTCAATTCACTACTTCTAGTGACTTAATTAGAAATGGATTAAGCCCTTTCTGTTTAAGACCCAAGTTGAAATGCTGTGGGTATTTTCCTTATCTTTGCTGCTCACATCTGCTAGGCACTAGCCATATGGCAATGAAAGTTTGCATTTCTTCTCTACTGTCAAAATATAACCTTTTCTCCTGCCATTTCCCACAAGTCAGAGTCCAGCAGGTGGTCTTGGAGGTACAACAGTATGTGCCTTATAAATCCACTGCAGTCCTTAGAAGAGCTCAGCAGTGAGCTGTAATGTTATGGACTGACCCTTTTGGGCAGCGAAGAGAGAGACCAAGTGACAGGGAAAAGCTGAGTGGGTGTCCTGACTCCTTGTGTCACGGACTGGAGCGATTCCTCATGTGATGATTATTGTAAAAGGTTGAGCAAGGGTAAGAGATTGTTTCCATCTCATAAAGGGAACAACCAGATTGTCTCAGTGCTGTCTCTCCCCAGCATGCGTCAGAATATACTGTTAATTTAGGAGTTGGAACCCAACAGAGGATTTTCTGATTCTCTACCATGTGTTGCCTTTATGACTCCAGTTCCTCTCTCGTCCTTTGAGGGTGTTTTTCCCTGACATCTTCAGTTTTATTAAAGTTTATTTTTGTTTCTGTCTAGTCTTCTGCCAGAGAAAAGGCTGAAATTAATAAGTTTCTGGTAAACATTTTCCACATTTTCACCTGTTTTATCTGATTACATTAAGGCTGGGTCAAATACTCCATTAAGAGTCTCAGATGCTATCAGAACCAAAGCAGAAAAAGGGTTCCCAGGAGATCGACTGTGTGTGCTTGCGTGGAAGAGACTTACCGGGGTGATTGGCCTGCACAATTACCTTGCAGAGTGTTGCACAGCTCCAGCACTTCTGTCACTAAATACCTGGGGTAATCATTAGTTGAGAATAGCCAACTTCTCCACCTGCTGTGTCAGGCTCTGTTATCACGCCAGGAGGCTGCTCTCCTCCCCAGAAACAAGAGGAATTCATGCCTCTGCCTATTCAGACAGAGGGATATCTATTTAATGCAGTGCCCCATTTAGGGAGGTAAAATAGTGTTTTTCCAAGGGTGGAAAAACACTTGCTTTGTGGGAGGGAAAACTTCTTACAAACAAGCACTGAGTTTCCTCATTTTCATTTACCAGGGGTTTCTATCAGAATAAGGCTGGAGGAGGGGAATTTGGAATGATTCTGAAAGCTTTGACTCAGGAAGGGGAGAATGACTCATAGATTTTTCTTATTTTATTTATTAAGGAGAGCAGACCATTGGACCTAATCTTTTACTTATCTTTCTCTTTGAAAACTTAAAGCACATATGCAATGACCCCAGAAGAGTTTGTGGGCTCAAATCAAGGTCTTTCAGCATAAAAGTGTAAATCCCAACTGTGGGAGCTAGCCTACAATGACCTTGAGGTAGATTCCTTCCTATTACCTTCATACTGGATGAGTATTTTTATAGTCAATCCTCAGTGCATCCCTTCCCTGTTTGTGAAGTGGGGTGGTAAATAAGTTGTTAATGGGAAATGAGGGCAGCAGAGAGGCTTTACAAAACTGAGATCTGTTGAGACTTGCCACTTTCTGTGTTGTGACAATGGTGCGTTTATCTCTGGCTATTGCTGGAGTCTTGATGTAGGAGCTTGCTCACTGAGAGTTGTTCTTTAGATTTGATGGGGAAAATTTGATTACTGAGAAGAGCAGCTTGTTTAGTAGCAAGCATTTTCTTCTCTTTAATTTGGAAGTGAACATTTACTTCTCCAAAAATAATTTTGCTGTTAATAATCAAAAGATAAGATCAGTCACAAGTTGTACATTAGAAAGAAGTTCTTAAGCTCCAGCCTAACATCATTTTAAGGTCTATGAGGCGAACTACATTTACTTTTGTATTCTGCTACTATGAAAAAAGATTAATGTAACCTAAACTATGTTTTAATTAAAATTTGGCAAGAGATTTAAATGAAGGAAAAATCAAAACTTCCCACAGTCTGTGTCACAACTGTAATTTCATTCTTGTACTTCAGAAGATAATTAACTAGATGGGATAAAGCAAATATCACTTAGTCTTTTAGCTAATTCCTTGGGTCAATTCTTTAACGAATCAATCAAACTAGATTTTGTCTGGTTTATGAAAATGGGGAAGACCCTTGTCTGTGGCCACATAGTCTTACCTTTTCCACTTATGGTATCATATCGTAAAGGCCCATGCAGCCCTAATAGTTTTGGGTGTGCTGTGTCAGTGACTGAGAGTCAGGGAAGCTTCCGAGCTTTTAACTTAACTGGTGGAGACTGGAACAAACGTCTTCATTATCCTCTTGAAAAATCTTGTTAGCAAGGCAGTCTTATCATACCTATGCTACTGGCTTGAATTTTGCTCATATTGTTGTCTGTTAAGCTAGGTGGCAGCTTAATCTCAGCAGAGATAGAAAATGCATGCCAAGACTCTTCTAGTGAGAAAAATTATATGGAAAGGACAAACAGCCGTTGTCACAGCAAGTACAGAAATTTTACTGCACTGGGAAGAACAGAAGTCCTCTGCTTCCAGAGCTGCGAAGCAAACGCTTCTGACCAGCTCAACACCTGTCCCAGAAGGATTTCCTTATGCAAAATAGGCTCAAGAAAACTGATTTATGCCAGTAGCCGTAATAAACATGTTGTGCAAAGTTAAGAAGTCTCCGAGGCTTTGGGTAATCAACAGAAATCTTAATTAAGTTCAACCTCTGATAAGAATTTATCAGCAGTTACAGACATTTGGTTGACAAGTAAGCAATTGTCTAAGGCCACCAAAAACAATTTCTTGGTTCATACTCACTAATGCAGTTGAAACTTTTTTTTTTTTGCTTAAAGGTCCAAAGTAATATCAGCCATGTGGCAGTGGAGGAGATGTGATAAGGCATCAGAAATCCATCGGCAGTTTCTTAGCAAAGCTGCGAAATAAACCCTCTGAACTTCCCTGTAGTCAGTGTTTATGCCTGGAATGAACTTGTCCTGTGTCCTGTCAGAGAATCTGGATAGCTGTTTTGATAGAAATGAGATATCTTCTGTCAGGATTGTTAGTACCTTCCAAAACCAAGCTCAAAAAGTGAGCCATACAGTCAAACACTGAGCGTATGGTTAAAATTACAAGGAGAGGCTGTGTAGGAACAAACATATGTAAAACATAGGGTATTGGCTTCCTCCTAACAGGCTTGGACTTTGTAGCCCACTTAAGTTGCCAGAACTGAACACGATACACAGTTTGTGGCTTTTGTGTCTTATTTCTTAATGCAATGTATGATGTACAAATCATATAGTACAGCAAAATATGGGGATCTGTAGTTGCCCGACCAAGTGGCCCATCTCCTGTCCTTGATTTGACCCTCTGGTCTTCTCCTCGGGTATTCTGATCTCCCTCTCAAAATTAGCAATCTCTGCATAAAGAAAGTGAGCGTCAAGATCAATCCCAGCAAGAAGGATCCTTGTAACGAGACTAAAGGCTCAATTTCATGGAAAGATTTTGTCAGTCAGTAACGGGCTAACATCCACGGTCCAGGCAGTACATCCCAGAGATCATTATGAAGGAGTGTGGTTAAAAACTATTTCCCTGGGAGTGATTTTGCTGCTTGGGCAAATCTCTCACAGGTGCAATCTATTAGGGAGGCCAGACTGCTTCTTATAAACAAGCAAGCAAGAACGATCCAAAGAACAGGCAATCCTGTGTTGCCTTGCCAGCAGGGAAAGTCCAAGAGAAGGCTGAAATTTTAGTGGAAGCAGAATTTTGGGGAGGGGGAAATCCATATTTGGTAGTGGGATTTTTGAAAGGAACTATTTATTCCGTTCAAAATTTTCCAGTCTGTGAAACTCATGGTTTTAGAAACAAACAGAAACACCCAAAGAAAAACTCAAACAACCTAACTCAGTTGTTGAATGAATATTGCCCTCTTTTTGTATAGTATAGGTGGGACTGATATAGATTTAAGTCATCTGCTATGTAACATGATTTGCTCTGCCATAGCCAATTTCAACTGCAGCGGCCAGCATGGATGGTTCAAGTTGGTGACACCAGCATTTGCTATCTGAGGTGCAACCCCCTTTTTTCTTTTTTTTTCCTTCCTTTTTTTTTTTTTTTTTTTTTTTGAAGATGATTGAAAGACTCAAAGTTATAGGGACCTTCCTCACCTGCTCACCTGAAAGGCGCAGAGTTAGGTAAGTAGATGTTTTTGCAAATTCTCTCTAACAGCACCCCCCAGCTTCAGCCTGACAATACAACACTGATATGTTCCTCTTCTCTCCTAGGAATGAGAATTCAAGACCTAGCAAGAAGGTAAGCTAAGTAGTTAGTTATAACAAATTCCACATCCATTCCAAAATGATTTTTCCTAGAAATCCTTTCAATCTAAAATTAAAATATTCTTTGAAGTCAGTTCCTTGCAAAATTTTCTCATCCAGGTTTTTCTTCTTTTCTGTAATACCTTAAAGTTCATGTAGAATGTAATAATTTATTCTTTTTTTCCTTGGCCAAGGAGAATTCAGTGTGTATTTTTGCTTTACCCACTATTTTGAGTGATTCATCTTGCCTTCCAAAATGATTACATGTCCATCAATCCAACCGCAAACCCTTTTTAAGAACTCCTTGCCACTGTCATATATACTGAAAAAATCGAAGCCAAACTATCTCAAATATACGTTTCTGTGAAACAATAACATGATTGCTGGGATTATAACTCTCCGTAGCTGGAACTGAGAACTATTTCAGCATTGAGCAAATAAATGAACCAACCTTCCCGTTCCCTACCCCGCTCACTAAAACCACTGAAAAGTGTGTATAACCAGTATTTGATCTTTTTCTGCAGCATCCAGAGGAGCCTGCGGAAGCAACCACCTGGAACAGCCCTCTCAGTACTTCCCCCCTGTAGCCTCATGTGCCTTATCTCCGAATCACTGCGTTTGGGCTTTCTCCTGGCGCTGAGTCAGTCTGCTTGTTAATCATTTCCCATCTGGTTTTGGCTCCACGCTGGATGTCTCCTGGCCCCTGAAAGTGGTGAATAGTTTTGAAGGAAAATCCGACTGAAGCAGAATACAATTTGAAGAGCCCTCCACATGTTATTGCTAAATCCTGGAAGCCTCCCTTCAGGATTAGTGGTTCCTTAGTTGCTTCGATGGCCAGGGCTAGCAGCGCTCTGGGAGGCCTCCTTGGCTCTGGCTTTGCCTCAGGTTGTTTTCACTCCTCTTTCCTCAGAGCTGTCTTTCCTCCTCAGCTACTCTTCTTCCTCTCTTACTTGTGTGGTATTGCTCTTCTGTGCAAATACATGTAACTTAAATCACATTTGCTCTGGTTCCACCTTCCACTCTTTGTATTTGAGTATTAAATTTCACTTTATTTTTAATCAAACCACTTCACATTTCTTTTTGGGATCGCAGAAACATGCTTGGCATGTCTAAGTTGCCACTGTGAGGTTCTTCTCCAAACAGAATTCAAACCATTATGTTACAGTCTGTACCAGACCCTTCCTAGCAGCTGTGTTTATACAGCTCCTAGTAAAATGGGTCCCTGATTAGGATTTTTGAATAGCTCATTCACTGAAAAAATGGTGTTTTGAACCAGCTACAGCTATTTAAAAAATTGGGATAATATATGATTAAAAGTTTTGGTTTGAAGAAATGTCAGTGGCAACACCCTGCCAAATTTTAGGCCCAAAACATCATCACCATTAGTATCACAAAGATTAAGTTACTGGAACTTAATTGGGCAAGAAGTGGTTTTCTTTTGCTTGATTAAAAAAATCGCTGAAAAATTCATTTGACAGAGATTGAAAATTATATGTTCAGAGTAGTCACCCAGAATGGTTAAGTTTGGTAAATTATATTAAACCGAGGACAGGTTCTTTATCTTGGAATTGTCAAGCAACAGTAATTTGGGGGCAACTCAATGCAGAATCAGAAACTGAACATTAGAGCAGTTCTGGGGTTGCTTCACACCTATCGAGACAAGCTGTTTGAAAAACCAAAGCCCATCCTCTGTTCTGAGTGATGCTGATACACACTGCAGGGTCTGTGTGTTGGGCAGGTGGGTTGTAAATACCCAGCCTGTTCCTGCCATGCCAGGCAATCTCTTCATGAGGTTGGAGAAGCAATAGCTGGTGTGCCAGCAGCAATGCCTTCTGGTCTGCAGGGAACCCTACAGGCTCGAAAAGTGTTAAGGCTGGGAGGAAAAGGTACCTCATCTGAGCTTTTCCTCACAATGGAGTTAGCAGCTGCATTCCCAATATTCTGCAAATTTGGTTCCATGCTTTCTTGCTGTGGATACTGGCATTGAACAAAACCAGCGAGTGTACATTAAGGCAGGGAAACACGAGCGCTGCTGGTGCTCCATTAAACTGGAACACATGATTAAAGGACCAAAAGCTACTTCAGCTGACAAACTCCGTACTTAAATGTTTTTTAAATGGTAAACTAAGAGCAAAGATTTTTAAGTTTGTGTCATGATCCATAAATCTAAATCTCCTCTTGTCCTTTTTCTCTAGACAAATGGCTTGTAGAGGAAATTGTAGTGGTTTGGATAAGACTAGGTTTCAGCAGACAGCCCTCTAAGGTCAGACATGTAAGAAACATCTGTAATTATTTGAGGAATTTGGCAGACGATCTTGTACTTAAATCACGTTTTCCCCGTTGAAAGTTGGAAATGTCCATGTATAAATTAGACACACAAGCCACATACCTCTGCATTTGTGGAATTAGAGGAGGTATCAACTTGCTGTTACCTTGCAAATCCTACTGCAAGGTAAGAGCAAGTTGATACCTTGCTATAGTAGAAGAGACCAGCTTAAGGTTCTTTAAAACTGTGTACCTCTTTTGTGCTTTTATTAGAATAAAGTCTAATAGTCTAATAGTTTTAAGGGGAGTTGCCATTAAGTGGCAGGCTACTTCAGTGTTCAGAATTTGCCACTTGGTTTGGATTTTGACTAAGACTAAAATCAAAAGGTTCTGTGAGTAAAATTATACAAACCCTCCTTTCCAGGCAGAGTTGCCAAGTACGTGCATAGTTGTCACATACTGGGCCTCTGAGGACATTTAGCATACAGTTGTGCATATCTGTGTCTAGAATCATCCCATCCTCTAATGAGATCATGTGAATTCAAAGCATATTAAATTTAATCCTGGTTTTCAGGATTATACCCTGCAAATTTAAAATTGCAGAGTGTAAGACAGGCATAATGTTCCTGACTGCTCATTACAACAAATAGGGACCGGCTCATTTGGTTCTGCCACTGAAAGCAGAATTCGTAAAACGGACTTCGGTGGGAGATTCAAGCTGAGGTCTGGTGACCTTTGTCAAGCAGAACAAACAAATGCTATGCTGCTAGAATTGTATTAGTGCTGGCTGCTTCTGGTACAGCCTGAGCAAATGAAGTTTGAAAGTCTGGTTGTCTATCAGCAAACTTTGTCTTTTGATGGAGTCTACAAATGCTGTAGCGTAGACCCTCCATACTTTTCGTGTGAATAACCTCTAACAGCTAAAGACTATATTGATGATTCGGAGACCCATCTGTGATTCTGACCTTGATCACTGAAATGCTGGTAAGTTTACTGTGGAAGTGCCCTTGATAGTTTGAGCTCGAGGATGTACTAGATTTCTTCCTAGCAGCATTTGGTGACCAATCCTGTGTGATGCCAAGCCTTTCCATGTTCAGCACCCTGCTTTATTCTAAGGACAAGCTTAGTTGGTTGTCAGTAGTCCTTCTGAGGCAGGGATTTTTACTGTGGACTGATTACGTGAGAATCACACTAGAGGGAAGGAAGGAGGAAGAATTGTCTCCCTTGAAGCCATTCCTGGAACAAAAAATACCCCTGCTGTCTTCAGTATGTCACTACTGTAGCACCATGCAAAACAGATTTACTCTTTTCTTGCAACACTTTCTGCTGCCTCCTTTACTCTTGGTTTCCTTTCTGTCCTCTGCACTTTCTCCTTGCTGCTTTCTCTTCTACATTCATTATCTCCTCTGTTTTCACTTATTATTCCTTTACATACTTAATCCGAGGCAGTCAGTTCTGGGTTTGTTGTTGGTTTTTTTTGCCTTTACTCCATGGGAAACATCCATCTTCTTTCTGTTGCCTTCCCAGGGCTTTTTTTGTATGTCAGCACTGGCACATCTGAGCCAGCTTCAAGCCTCCCTGCTCCTCTAGCCAAGCAATTAGTCGATGGCAAGACCGGGCACCCAACCGGACTCGGCTCCCTTTGGATATTCTTGGTGGCTGCTGCCATGCTCGCTGCAGCATGGCCCCATTTCTCTGTGGAGGTGGCAGGAAGGGTTGGCATCGGAAGTGCAAAGCAATCTGCCATCTTCCACAACTGCAATATTTTTTCCCCATGAAGAATATATCTTCCCTTTTCAGGAAGATCAACCTGTTTGGAAGATATTTTTCACATCTTCAGGGGGATACAGTGCAGTATTTCTCTTGCAAGCTTATCTGAACCACTTCAAGAAGTTGCAGTGAGTATGTTACAGCTGATTGGCAGTTGTCAGTCACTGGTTATACATCTTCGATGTTTTTCTGAGGCAGGCTGCATTGCCTGATACAGCTCTCTGGAATGTAGCAGGAGGCTGTGTAGCATTTTCATTTAATTACTTGTGGAGATAGCTGCAGGATTGTGGTGTCAGAAAATATTGCTAAATCTCAGGGGATTTCCTGGTGTTTTGTTGCCACAATAAGGTCACAGTGTCACAGTGTGTCACAGTGGCTTAGTACAGCAACTGGATACATGTACAATTATTTATGCAGCCTGAAAATGTAGTGCAATAATAAAATACTGTATTTACGCATCTGCGACTTGCATTCATTTGAGTCTGGTAATGCTACTTTTGTCCTTTCCTGTATTGTTTAAGCACATATTTCTCATATTTGAGGTTTATGAAGATGTTAAGTAGAGTTGTATGCTGTCAGTCTGGTCACATTTTGCAACCAGCCTTAAATACAATCCTACTTGTGGGTTTGTGTCTCTCAGCTGTCTTTATTACCTAGGCATTTCAGTTTTGTAAATCCATATTTATAAGGAATTTGTTCCACACTGGAACCACCATTGCATTGTTAATACCAAGATGACAAGTGGCCTGAAAATGAGGTGTCGAGCAAACATAGGCAGTTTCCACCTGAGTTTTTTCACCTGTCCTGAAGCCCAGCCAGTCCATGTTGTGGAGCATTTGCAAAGTAAGATTAATGCAGTGCAGAGCTGCCAATGAGTTACAGGAAAGCAGTCACTTGAGACAAAAATGAGGTTGCAGTGTCTCCACCCCACTCCTAGCAGGTCAAAAGCTAGCTTGCTTTAAGAACATAAAGATATCTACTTTTCTGTGTGTCATAGTTGATATCACCTTGTTCAGGGTTATGTCTATGGTATGCAAAATACTAGCAGGAGAGGATTTTCCCAGTAGAAATTATCTTAGTAGCACAAGTGTGAAAAATGCGTTCTCTATATTGTGGTTTTGAAGATCCTTTTCTCACACTATTGTGAGGAATATTGTGTCTATTCCTCTTGTCTCCTGTGAGATGTTTCAGTTCAAGCATTATGATTTAGTCAGAAGAGCATTCACTCTGTGAACAATATGAAGAATGCTCCAATTACCCTCTTACTGGTATCTGTGGGATTAGACCATGAACTCTTTAGCTGAAAACATCCCTGGCAGGTTGCTCATATGCACAATCATTCTGGCCCAAGCAGAACTGCTTACATAAGTAAAAAAAACTCAGTGTGATCTTGCAGTGCTACTTAGCAAAGTCATAGGCACACCAGTCATGGTAGAATATTACTGGAGGAGTTCTCCTGATGGTTCTTTGTGCTTTTACTTATTTCCATGTGCCATGGCTTTGATGCCTCTCATTTCTGGGTTTGTTTTTAGCAGGAGCTTTCTTTCTCTGTTATAATACATTTGAGAATTCACTGGATTTTTTTCTCCCAGAGCTTAAATCGGAGCGAGATTTTTAGTATGTCTTGCAGAACAGATCTGAAATCGAAGCTAATCAGACTAATCTGGTAAAATAGGTTTCAGAATTAATCTAGCACCAATCTGCTGCTCTGTAAAAAGCATACATAAGCAGTATTTATTGTCTGTACCCACAAGAGGGAAAAAAGAAAGCCCACATGTAGGATGGCTGCATTCAGCTATTGCAGCAGCAAAGAATTTCCTGAGAACACTGCATGTGCTAATCACAGTCCAGTGTGTTAGACTAAACTTGCTAATAAATGTTTGTGCACAAACCCAGCCTCTCTGAGCAAGGAGAGACTGAGCTGAAAATCATCCTTGGAAATCATCCTTGGAGGATTTTTAAGGTGAATGGGGAGAAGAGAAGGAAAAACATGATTTTCAGGCTGTAATGAAAGATGGCTTTGGAGGACATGTGCATGTGCAAGGAGCCTGAGGGAGGAAGTGGAAGAGAGAAAATTCAACGGCTTTGAACACTGACAAATCGCCTGGCTATGCTTAAGGATCAGACAGCATCGTCTCACTGGCTGCATCAACATTAGGGCTATTCATCACTTTTATAGATTCATAGCATTAGGTAACACAACTTTTCTATCAACACGTGGGTTTTCCTGCCTGGTGAGCTGAAGAACTGCTTCTTACAGTTTCTTCAGCAGAGGGAAGCACACACGCGAGCAGGTTCTACTCTATTTCAGATTATGTGATTTATGTCTCAGAACCATTTTTGTCTGCCACGAGCATTTTAAGTTTGAGACGTTGATTCCAGAAACTTATTTTGCTATTCATCATCAAAGGTTCGGTCAAAGGTTTCTTCTGATAAAAATATTTGTGTCTTCACAACCCTCTTAGTGAGATGTCCCAGTGTTCCCTTTAATGCAGCTTAAAAATGGCTGAAAGAAATAAAACATACAAATGGAGAGGCTGTCATAAAGGTAGCATTTGTTTTGGGAAGCAATGGTATCCTTACCATTTATTACTGGGAGGCAGCTATGTCATCACACTTGTTGGGAGGCAGCCGTATACAGCTGCTGGACAGAACTGATTTTTAGAAAGCTAATTTATAAGAAGTATCATTCATTGCACTGCTGCACTGAGAGGCCTTGATGCTGGCAAAAGTAATGTGTATACTGTAACATCAGCAGCCATATTGAAATAAGAAATTAGAGTCTTTGGGGTTTGGATTTCTTCATGTTTAAAATGCTTTTGTGTGAAGGTCTTGTCGATGGTTTTGGTGGTGATGGTGGTTATATTGGTCATTCACATGATTTGCCATAGATGATAGCTTTTTGGCCAGAAAGGACTGTCCAGTGCTTATGCTGTTAATCTGTAAGAAAAGACTTCATGCAACAAGCAGTGAGATTTTGTGGTCTACTAAAGAATGTGTGGAAGGAGTGAGAGCAGGACTGGAAGAAGGGGGATTCCATTTGCAAAAAACACAGAGACCAGACCCTGCTGTTTCTGCTATGGAGTTTCTGTCATATTCCTCTAACGTGATGGTGAGAAGTCATTCAGAAGGGTGTTCTGATTTGACCATGCTTATGAGCTTTCTCATTTTCACCAAGTACATTTGCATATCTGACTTCCCCTAAGGGAGACCTTCTAAGCAGAATTTAAATTAAACTTTAACATTTGCCATAATAAAAATTAACATTGTATAACTGATCACAAAAACTATAGTTTATGCTCGAGTGCAAGTATGAAAGAGGACTTTGGCATAACTAACACAGTATCCTATGCAAATATTCACAATTGAATTAATCCTTTTCCAAAGGACCAGCAGAAATCTTTCAATGGCACATAAGCCTGCTTTTGAGGGAGCAAGTGCTTAGCAAGCCCTGAGGCTTCGGATCTCAAAACAATTTGTATTCTGCATTGACACATGCAAATATCTTGAAAACAAATTCTCAAGCTCTTATTCTCTTACTAAATTTATTGTAAATCCTATATATTGTGAATTTAGCCATAACTTACATGGCCTGCAGAAATTCTGTAAGAACAGGACTTTTATCATCTTAGTCTGGAACTGGACAATCTCAGCTTTAAGTTGGGATAGAACAAAGCTGTAATTGATGGTTGGCCAGGTCTCTTTGCCAAGCTGCTCATTTTGATCATTCATAGCAAGAGGCCCTTATTTTGTAAAAATCCTTTTGTTGGTGGAGACAGCAGACAGGTTCTCTTCTGTCCTCAGAGAGGGTGGCATGGTGCCAGTGTCAGCAGCCAGCAATCCGAAGTGTTGTGTTTAATCAGAAGATTATTTTTTTCCTTTTATTGGCTTTTCCTTTCAGTATCACCAAGCATGACATGTTGTAAAACAGTAACACTAGTTGAACAAGGGTTGGCTAGCATCTCTAAGCCCCCTGGCTATGCTGATAGCAAAATGAACATTTGGCTTGATGTGCAGCCAATAGAGACTCCCAGGAAACCAAACCGGGAAAACACACTTGTCAATGAATGGGCCACGTGCCTGGCAAAGAATTGGGGAAGAGGAAACAAGATGCACCTGCGTATAACAGCTACACTGGGGCTCACATTCTCTTTTTTTCTTACACATTTCAATCATCCACAGTTTCAATAGCATGCCAAATACCTGAGTTTTTAAGGTATAGATCCTATCCATTAATGGTCTGCAGTTACATTAGGATGTATTTATTTTAGCCTTAGACTGGCCATATGCATGGTAGCTTCTAAAAGGAGATGGTAGTAGATGCAGATCAAATGCAAGATTTGTACTCATCCCACTGAACACAATGACTGCCAGAGGTTGTGCTTTGCATTGAATCGTATAGGAAAAAATGACTTGGTTTTTTTGTTAGAGGGATGATGCTAGATTCGAAACTTTTTTATCCTCAGAGTCTGCAACAGTGACTGTGTGACCATCCCTAGTGTGCTATGCCATCATGCAGAAATCTGGTCATAGGTAGGAGTGCTTGTGGTGGAGAAAAAGTCCGGAGTAGTCTGTCAGCTCCTATATCTGCAAACAGCCATGTTCATTCATCTTCGTTCAAGAGACTTCTGTAGTTTTGGAAGGGAAAGTTTAGCAGTGTTGGGTGTGAGGGCAAGAATGGATAACTCTCTGCTTGGCAAAGTAGGATATGTGAGCTTCCAGAAGCCTGCATTTTGAGGGTTATAAATATTTTAAAGCCTAAATGAATATACTCCCACCTTTCTAAAGTCTATATTGTAACCTATGAATATTATGCTCCTAATGGCCTGTGCTGCCAAAGGCAGATGATAGAACTTTACTGTCCATACAGGAAGATAAGTGTAATCAGTGTAATAAGTGACATTCAGGGTAATGTCCCTTTAAATTAAGATTTCTGTTTGTGGATTTGACTCATTTTACTGATATCTTCAGTGCAAAGGCACAGCTTTGCATGTACCATTTTCAGCCAAAGTTGCATTTTATTAGATTTCACAATCAATAGGTAGGGCAAACAATAATATGAATAATACACCTGCTAAAAGATCAAGGACCGTTGTGTGGCACAGTCAGATGCTGGTGCTAGTTTGTCAAGGCTGGGTTCCTTTGAAAGAAAAGGTTTCAGGTTGCTGCCTTGACTTGTGGTTGTTCTTAATGCCCATTTTACAGGAGCCACTTCTGTCAAGTCTTCCTTCTGCTAGAGATCCTTCTGCAATGAAGCTGTTCTATGATAATTGCATGAAAAGATTTCAATAACAGGAAAGTAAAAATGCGCAAATGGATCTTATGTGCGACGGTGCCTCTACTGAATGTCACTTTTTTTCCAAGAGACACCATGGGGCAGCTCTCAAGGAAGCGGCCTAAATTTTTGGTTTCAAGGATTAAACTTTTAAGCCCCCATTTCTAACCTTATATGCCCGCCATCTCAAGGGGCTGAGTCCTGACGGTGGGGGGATTAGGTGTGGTTATGCATTTATGTAAATATGAAGCATTGACTGGAAATTGCAGGAGGAGACTGCAACCAAACAGCTGTCTGCAAATTTAGAATTTATTGCAGAGTTAAACAAAATGCCTCATTGTTTAGAGCATTATTTGCCTTGGGCATTGGCTTAGACAGTCGCGTTGGCTGAAAAGAATTTCCTAACTCCCTTTTCCACACAACAGAAGATTAAGTAGATAACAGCAACAATTGGCTGTTTTGATCTGGCCTTGACATATGTTCCAAGCATCTACTTCATGATCCAACTAAATTATTTTTCTCTTTCGTGGCGGCAGCTCTCTCCTCCTACTTCACCGTCGCTGACACTTATGCTCCATCAGGGGCTTCTTTCTGAGCTTTCTTTCTGGTCAAAAGTGAACAATTTTAAAAGATTCCTGCTGCACAGCATGTAAATTCTTTATGCACAGGGAGTGTTCCTGACATATTAATAATATGCAAAGTCTTCTGGAGTTACAAAAAAACTCCATTGAAGGAAACAAGTACAAAGCAGAAGTGAGAGGAATTGCATGAGAAAGCTTTAGTATGCTTGGTAGACAAGAGCCCAAAAAAGTTGTAATGCTACATGGTGATGGTAATGAAAGTTGGAGACACTGAACTACGGAATATTTCTGTGGAGAGCTTTCCCCTGAAACTTCACTGGCAGTTCTCATGCACCGTCCCACTGTCTGCTGCGAAAAGGCTTCTGATCAGTAATATAAGTGGGTCACATAAGTCTCCTGCATCTTGCCAGGCCCTCAGGCAGCTCTAATCAGGCGTTTTTCAAAATGCTTCCTTGTTTTCTGAACAGAATTTATCAGCTGGCACAGAGCAGTGGTTTGACTAGCTCAGTCCTTGACGCAGTTGGGTGTTGTAGGAAAAACTGTAAAAGCTCTGCTTTCCCTTCCATGTGCCGCTCTGTAGAAGAGGCCATCTGGTACAGCAAGGTGTTGGTGACTGTGTTGCTGGCCATCTTCTCTAGAAGGCAGAGATGAGGCTGCTGTCTTCCCTTTTGACCAGGGTCAAGGCTGGCTCCAGCTGGTGCTCAGTTCCAGCTGTACTGGCAGGTCATTTCTTGATTCCCTGCACTTGGTACTACAATCCTGTTTGTGTGAGGTTCAGAAGGAAGGAATGCACTAATACATGGGAAAATGTGTCCTCCTGTGTGCTTAGGTGGAGGTGTTGGTCTGTTAGTCTGGTTTTTATTAGTCCACATTTTAAGTGTTGTGTTTTGGCTTAACTGTAAATATGGAATGGACCTGGAGCCTGTCACAGTGGAGTTGCACCTATTGGCTGCAAAAGCTTTGAAGGGCCAGAGTTCACAGCCACATTAAGGTGAAGCATAACTGGGAGTATCTGGAAGCTGAGCACGTATCTTCATTTGAACTGTTTTCTTCTCACACACCTGTAATGGCAGGAGATGAGGTAGCACTAAATGACTGTAATACCAACAGCACTGTGTTTCTTTATGCTTATTTAGTTCCTGTGTTGTATCTCAGCAGCCTGCAAACACTGCAGGCATGACCGCTTTCATTGTTTCAACACTCAGACCACGCGGCGACCGAGAGTTAGGGTAGATTATGAAGAATCTTCCACAGCGCGGAAGGTGCTGAGCAGCTAACTAGCTTCAGTTATTGAACTTAAAGTACTGAAGTGAACTGGCTAAATAGGTTTCTGCATCTGCATTGCAGATTTACACTGATCCAGTAGATCGATGTTAGGCTTCGCTATGCTAATGCAATTTTTCTCCTGGACTGCCGTTAATTACCCAGGACTGGCTGGCAGCGTCCACCTGTAAGGTTGTATCCACTCCGCAGAAAGGGGATGCTTGGGAAGCAGAACATTTCAAGGTGGCTCTCACAGTCTAGGCTCCACTTGTGAGCAGTGTGACACCAGAGAGTTCATACAGCACTGGGGACAACTTAGCAACAGCCAACTGACTGAAATGTGATGGTATACAACTGAAAATTGAGGGGAAGATAAAGTAACACATTATTATGGTGCTGTGTGGTTGCCTTTCACTGAATATACACAAAATGCTATCGTAAAAGACAAACATAAAACACGCCTTTCCTATTTACTAGAAAAAGGACTTTGTGCCAACTGAAAAATCCAGAAATTTCCAACATTGAGAAGCTGCCAGAGAAATAATAAGCAAATGAACGTGTCCTTTCCGAAAACCGTTTTTGATCCAAAGGGTGCAGTTCTTATTTTGCCTGTTTACCTTCGCTAACTTCTGTGGAGTCGCACTGCAGTTAGACTAGATGTCAGGCCAAACACAACTGTTTGCAAACAGTATTGCAAACAGTATTACACACAAAGCAAGGTGTGGTGTAAAAGGTAGCTTTTGACAAAAAAGCAAAGGACAAACAATAGATTTCACTAATAGAGAAAAAAAAATGTTGCGTTGGTTTGTTCAGCCAACAACTTTACTAGGTAAAAAAACACAACGCCTGAACAAACCATGTCCTTTTCAGTAGGGGTTATCGAACAAATCTTTCGCATTTCTATCAGTCTGCAAATCAACTTGACACAGTCATTGATTCCTAAGATTTTTGACCAGGTGATAACTGCTGGACTCAAATCCATTTAGGACCCGCTAGCACAGCCACATGGGCTCGGCACTTTCACCATTTAACATGGCTCTGTGAGGCAGCTGCAGATCATTTACTCTGTCTCCTGAGTCACAGTTTAGGAACCCTTAATCCAAAACGAATGCTGTAAATCATCCCCTGTGGACCTGGTGAAGTCATCCGAGCTGAAGACTGATTGGGAAATTACAACAATTTGCAAGAGAGATGTTTCAGAGACCTTCTGCTTTTTTGTGATTTGTGCTCCTAACTCGGGCCGGGGGAGCTGGAGGTTTGACTCTCTTGCAGACAACTGCTCAGAGCCTGTGCGCAGAGTTTCGCTGAAGTCTCCCAAACTCAGTGTGGTGTGTGTGCATCATGGGGAGGTGAAAACACAAGTCACGCATTCTCTAGCCTGTCACTACGGGCTTTCTTCCTGTCTGAAGGGAGCTGAACACTAAGTTCTTTTCTTTGCCGCTGGTTGTGCTGTCATAAATAAGCAACACTAGATTATATGTAATTTGAACAATTGAAATTCAGTGCCTGTGTGTTTGTGAAGGCGAGCATTCGGAGTGAAGTCAAACATGTAGGAAACAAAATCCTGGTAGAAAGTGAATGTGTTTCTCCTTGCCTGCTCCTCCCCTCTGCTGCCCAGGCAGCCTTTCTGCCAGAAGTGCACACCCAGACTGACTTTTAAGAAGCGCCCAGCTTTGTTGAAACGGTTTAACTACACGGATGCCGCACTGTCCCTCACCCTGTAGGGAGGGGTGGTACAGAGGGCTCTGGTGGAAGCACGCTCCCTGGACAGGCTCTTTGCTTTTTCTAGGTCTGTTAAGGTGTTCTGGATTCACTTTAACCCCTTCCGTGTCTTGCTGGCACAAACTGAAGAATCTAAAACCATTTCAGTTCAAGGCTGGGTTCTGCTGTCTTGGCATCTGTTACTATTCAGAATGAGGATACTCGCATTTTCTTGCTGGCTGAATTCACTGTATCTTTAGCAAAACCATATCATTATCTCTAGCCTTTTTTCCCCCAGCATTCACAAAAAGTCCTTGGGAAACTAAAGCCATGGTTATGTGAATTCAAGAGAAGGAAGGAATACTAAAGGAGCTGCTGTGTATCAATTACTAAAGACACAAGGCTGTTGCATTTTCTCGTCTTGCACAGTTACAACTAACGTGGAGCTCTTGCTTTTCTTTTTAATAACCTTTGAAGGAGGGCCATTTTCTGTAGAGCCTTTGCAAACCTGGAGTTTTGCAATTCAGAAATACTAAGAAGTCTTAAGTATTTATTAATTCAGCAAAGATGATTGTTTTGTTCGTGGCTGGAATTCAAACCACAGCCTCCACATGTCCCAGGGCTGTGGTTTGCCTTGAGCTGTCATGGGGAGGGAGGAGAGAGAATATGATGCTTTAGAAAGTAAGTATAGAGTTAAAGTGCCTGTATGGGCAGTGCGCCATTTTCAGGGAAAAGGCAGGATCCAAACAGTCTCTTGTTTAATTACAAAAAATCAAAGCAAAGCACCATGAAAAGCTGATTTGTTGACTTGTCAATTACTTGATGATCTGGTATTGAAAAAAAAAAACCAAACCCTGTTGGTATCCATATTTCATGTTGAACAGCAAATGTTGAAGAGTTGACAAAATGAGTGTGTCACTCATGCCCGAGGACCAAACAATGTAAAAGGCTCTTTTCCTAACTGTAATATACGGAAACAGACCTGTAAGTGTGCCAGAAAATTAGGCATAAGCTTTGCAAGTGAGAAGCTTCAGGAGGGCTGCTGTGATGGAAGATGAGGAAGAGGGTGGGCCCCACTCCACGTCTGCATCTCCATGCCTGACCTGCAGCAGTGTAAATCTCTTAATTTAAGGATTTACTAGTCTGTTGCTGATAATTTCTGATTTCAGCCATTCTTTCAGTAAATCTGTGTCTGTCTCTAGTTGGTGCACTTCTCTTGAGACTGGCTATAACACTTTCTAAATAATTTTTATTGACATGTCTTTGAATTCTTTTAAAAGGAAAAACTTCCCAACACTGCTGAGGGAGGGCAGTTAGTGTTAAAGGTGAGGTTTTCCCAGAGTAAAAGATTTGCTGAATCATGGAATATATAGGCAAACTGGTGAAAAAAAATAACCCTCGATGTGGTCACTTACTCTCACTACTTGACTATACTTTCTCAGGTAAATAAAAAAGAGCCTTTTTTTAGTCCAGTGGGTGAGTGAAAAAATATTTTTTGAGGAATTCAGATGTGCATCCTGGAATTAAGAAATGAAAAAGAGACTTTTTTTGGCTCTGAAAAAGAAATTGCTTTTCACATTCACCAAAGGGAACTTCAGGGATTTAGCTTCCCAGAACATGGTTCATTTTTACCATGTTCTTGTCCTTTGGAGTCAGGTACAGGGTACTACATTTTGAAAAGTTATGAGTTTCCTTCGAAGGTTTCTTCAGAATATGAATTGTAGCTCTGTGCTTGATTTTCCAGTGGTCATGTAAAAAAAAATAACAAACTCTACCAAAAATTTTGGCAGTGCCATATGAGACCAGGAAGATCGGAGCTGTTTGTGTTATGTAACAAGTTTATAAAACAGCTTCAGAAAAGGACTGTAGCGACTGGGATACTCTGATTTTTTAAAATCCCCCCACCCGCCCAGTCAAAGGAGGCAAAAGCACAGTTCTAACTTTGCAATCTTTGCTTATGTCAGGTATCCCAGAGTTTGAGACGTTTTCTAGTATAAGCCAAAACTAGTTTGCTTGTGGCATATGCCTTTCAGGAAATATTCAAGGGATGAAGGGCAGGAGGGATAAGGGGTTCATTCAGAAAAACTGAACAGTAAATTATTTTCATTACACTGTGACAGCTGTTCAGCAAGACGTAAATGTTCATATTTTTCTGAAAAACAAAACAATGGTCCCTACTCTTTAAATTAAATCAAGGGGGGAAAAGCATGAATTATGAACTTCAGCGAAGTTCAGGAGCAACTGGGTATTTAAAAAGTATGCATACTAATGCTAACTATTGCTATTGGAAGCAATGGTAGTCCTCCACAGACAAAACATCCCACAGTTCACATCTGTATCCAAACCTCTTGCTTGAAAGTTTGGCCTGGAAATTTCTCACCGGTTAGATCATAAGATGCTTGACTCTTCTCATTCTGGTCCCAGCTGGGAATCTGGGAAGTGTAATGCTTAAACTGAATATTCACTTTGGTTCTTGGAAGTGGGCACAAGTTTCATCAAGTTATGGCCACAGAGCTGGATGATGGTTAGTTCATCAGGCTCAGAGCATAATTGTACCTTTTCCGGTGACTTTGTGGTTCAAAAAAAACCACCCCCCAAAATCACAACCCATAGGCTTCTGGTGAATACTGAGGTGTTAGTAGGGAATGTGACAGAACAGCTACCCTACGTCCATGGCAGTGTGTGAGCAAGCCGCTCCTCTGTCTGTAAAATGGTGGCGGTTAGGGTAGAGCTAATAGTATGCAAGTAAAGCAATGACACTTCCCCCTGCCATCGTGGCTGCTGGTGAGATCCTGCCTTGTGTCACTTTAAGAGTGGAATTGGCAAGAAACAAACCTATATACCAGCTTGAATCCTCTTTCCCTGTCTCTGTAATTAAGATGCTATAATCGCTTAGAATGTTTTCTAAGCAAAGTAATTTTGTTTTCTGTCAACCTGTGCACCAAAACAAATATTAGAAGACACCCTTTATATTTTGTCCAGGCTGGCAGAAACATTCAGACCAAAGATGGTGATGCTATGTTTCATCACTTAAATAAAAAAATATCACTATTAATGTGACAGTCACTATGGATTGTTTTAGGTTTTTATTGTTCCCCAAAAACATTTTTGTTTTTGATAGGTCCTGTAATAAGATACTACCTGCAGGAGAAGCTGCCCCCAGAAGACTGCCCTAATCCTGTTAGATGGCGAGCAGAGACGTTGCAGTCGTTGATGAGCAGGCAGCGGGGGCTTGGGACTTGGCCTTGGTTTGTGCTGTTAAAATTGGAAACACTTAATCTAAGCCAGCGAGTCACAGTCACTTACTAGTTTGAGAAGACTGTGGCCGTGCTTGTACCTCAGTGATCTTTTTAATACCTTTTGAGAGAGTGCATGGGAAGAGCCGTGAATCTCAAAAAGAGCCACTGCATATGCCCCCTTTGCCTCTGAGCCTGGGGCATCTGTCTGCAGATCTGCCCGTGGGCTGCAAGACCCGCAGAGGCACCTGAGAATGCCTTTGCGTTGCCACATGCTCAAATTAAAGCAGTGATAGCAGCACATTCCTCTGCTGCATGAGGACATGTGTGTTACTGGTCAGTCATTTGATTTAGCAACAGGACAATGGGAGGGAGAAAAGAGGAAACAGCCTGAAAGTTACTCAGTGATGTCTCTGGGAGACTCAGGGAAAGGAGAATAGCTCCATAGAGGGAAAGAAAAGACAGATTTCTAGTAGGGGTGTTCAGAAAAAGGCTGTTCTGACCCTGCTGCTGCCTGGGGGTGTCCCTTCCCTAAACCAGAAAGAGAAATGAAGATGATGATGGTACTAAGGAAGGGTGGAGATAATGAGAGCAAGCTAAAGTTCGATGCGTTTCTTCCTTTGCTGAATGCAAACGGAGGAATGCATTTAGTTTTGTAACATTTCTGCCAGGCCAAGCAATGTCATTTTGTTTTCTTATTGCTGTTGCACCCTTGGTTTTCTATTGAACTGCATACACCTCTTGCTTGCAATATAATCTTACACGTTTTCTTTCTGGCTTGTGTGTCCCAGTACCCTCTGCTGGAAGAAATGAGGATTTTTCAGTTGCATCTTTGTGCCCTGGAACAGTCCCTGTCCTCCAGCAGAAACAGGCTGTGAACTGGTTTGGGAGGACCCCAGTTCTGCCCTGCTGTTGCTGGCATCCATCCTTCAAAGAAAAGGCCTGGTGTATGAAATGTTGCCTGGTTTTAGCACACAGTGCATGGCCAGGCGAGGTGGTACACACGGGTCTGCGATAGCAGGGCGCTGAGTTGGATGACCTGTCCTATCTGTTTTGTTACCTTGGCCATAGTTGTTTGGTCTGGTCCAGTTCATTAAAGGTGTTGCCAAACTAGACTAAATCACTGATGATTCTCCTCTGATGTCCTGTCATGAGAGGTGGCTGGTACCAGCTGGCGGCTTGTGAAGGGGTAAAATGTCCCACAGCAGGTGGCCGTAGGGACATGTTCTTCCCAAATGCAAAGTTTGCTTTATAGGTTGAAAGACAAAGGTCTCTTGCATTTTTCTTTTCTTAAATCTCAGCTAAAGTAATTTTTTTTTCTCCCCTGCTTAAAATCTTTATATATTTAGGCCCTCTTATGCCAGCTATGCAAGCGTTCTTCAGTGTAGTGAGAATAAGGTATATAAATGTCATGCTCCCAGTTCAGGTTTCCATAAAGACCCTTTGGGAAGATATTCCAGAGGGAAATTAAAGATGGCATTCTAAAAGAGGCTTTTGTTTTATTATTATATATTCACTCCAGTACCTGATGTATGAGAATTTTTACACTTTCTACATTATCTTCTGTATCTGTTTGCAGTAGAGGCACCTCTACCTCTTTGTTTTGTTCATCTCTTCTGTAAAATATTAAATCCCTAATCTTTCTGGTTCATACAGGGAAACCTTTCAATAACTGCAGCATTTTGCTTCAAATGTGTCTAGAAATCTTCAAACAAGAGAGTTCAGGTTAGAACTGGCTTCCTTTCCCTGCATAAGCAAGCTATTGCATAGATAAAAGAACTTGAGTACCAGCTCCGAAGTGTGTTATTCAGGCCACAGACAGGTATTGTTTCCAGATTTCAAGGCAATACATGATCCAGACAAGTCTGCGAGAGCCTCTGGTCTTAATTAGTTGTATATTTCCTGGACAGCTCTCTGAAGTTGTGGAAGAAATTGAATTGCTACTACCAGCCTCACAAGGTTTTCCTTCCCCTCCTTTGTACAAGCCTCTCAGCACTGCAAAGAGCAGCTGGCAGGTTTGTCAGAGCCGGCTGGGTATCGGGGTGCGTGCCCTACCCAAACACCTGCATTGTGGCGGCAGTGTCAGACCTTGCCTGCAGCTGGATGGTCCTTCATGTCCTTCCAGCTCAGGCCATGACCGTGGAGCAAGTGGCACATGTGCTAGATAAGGTCCTCAAAGAAGATATTCCCTACTAGTATCCACTACCCTAAGCAGCCCCTACAGCTCTTTTCAATGCAAAGTTTTAACAAGGCAACTTGCTTTCTGATGCAGACCCGTGACGGGCACCCTGACACCCATGCTGGCCGGGATTAAGCTCAGACACCTGGGCTGTCTCTGCTGGTGTCCTCTGCTTTTCTTTTTTCCCTGCATCTTGGAAAGCACATTGTGTTACCTGATTCTCTGCTAATCTGCTGAGGATGTGATCACAAAGTTCAGAGCTCATATCAAATGTTTCTTAGGCATATTGGCTCATTGTTAATTTAAGTGGCACATACTTTAATCTAATAGATGCTGTCTTTTAGTAAAGTAATTTCTCCAGTAGCTGTAAAGGGATGGTATCTTGTGAAATTCAATTTATTTCTACTGAAGATCATGTGGGAAAGGAATATCTAAAAAGTCAAATTAACTTTTCAACAAGGGTAATATAGACTGTATCTTTCCACCGATGTCACCTTCCCCCTCCTTATCTCATAATACTTTTTTACCTGTTTCTCTCTCTCATCACAGCGTACTTATAATGAGCTACCTTGCTTCCACTACACCGCTGCCTCATGAATTCAAACACCAAATGTGTACTAGGCGTGTTCTGCCAGTATGCGGTTGGGGAATACCGAGAGTAAAGTCTGTACAAATCCTTCTGTGCCCATAGCTGGGATCACCTCAAGCACATCTGAATTAGGCTGCTGAAGATTTGAACTTACTTTAAAAAGCAAGTCCATAGGAGCAGCCCACCTCAGCTTTCTGCATTGCTGGTAGATTCGTGCTTGTACTGGCAAGGATGAGAACAGGGAGAACACTGGCAAACAGCCGTCAGGCAGGGAGCAAGTATCCTGTGCATTTTTTCCATCAGAGTGGCATGGGACGTGGCATGGGATCTGGCAAGTACAATTCCATCTATCCAACAAAAACTTGGGTCACAGATTGCTGAGAGGTCTGGAAGATCACAAGCGTCACTAGCAGTATAAAATCCAAATAAACTGTGTTCTTCGTTACTCAAGGAAATAGGACTCTGGTGACTCCAGATGAGGGGCTGTCTCTTTCTAGCATGGCTATAGTAGATATGGCATTAATTTAATAATTCTGATGTTTACAAATTAGAAGCACAAGTTTGCATTCCACATGGCGTCTTCAAAAATGCTCAGAAAGACTCAGCTTGTGTAGCATGTGTGTCCCTTTCAGGCACTGCGAAGTACCCTTCGACCTCCCTGCACACGGTGCTGGGCAGCTGGACTGTGATTATTGCTGGAAATGGTGCACACGGGAGCACAGACTGAGGGCAGTGCGGCCACATGCATTGAGGACTCGGCTGTGTTATGAGTTATTGGTTCATACAGCATCTTTTGGAGGTTATTCTCCGGTTTCCCATTTAGCAAGGTTTCTGGAGCTTGATAATTCCCTTATGTGAATTTTGGAACGGGCTGGAAGTCATTCAGCTGTTGCAGTACGGAGCTGCTGGTGGCCAGCCATATGCAGACAGAACTGCAAAGGAATGTTACTGGGCAGCAGTTCCTTCTTTTTCTAACCAAATGGATTTAAAACTTTCAGTGTGACAGGGCAACTAGTGTCTCTCCTGCTGTGGTTATTTTGCAGTGACTCCTTACTGTCCTTGTGTTCTGTCGTGACCCAAAGACCACCCATACTCTCACCTCTCTATCAGCTGCTGAAAAAAGTGGGGTTTGGTTCCAGCTGCTCAGCGTGGTATTGATAAAAGGTTGGTGCACGTTTGAGAAGCCCTGAATTACAATTGTCCTTGCCTTTTCTAGCTTATGTGGCATTTTAGGCTTTGCAAAGTCCAGGGCTGAGAAAGCAAACCCAGGAGCTTCACATAAGGGGGTTTGTCTCTGATCTGTGCGCTCTCTCAGTAACCTGTGCTCAGAGTCCGCTCAGATTTGCCCATGCATTGGCAATTGGCTCCTTCCTTTGAGGCACCAGAGGGTTTACTGCTGCTCAGGGTGACTCTGCTTGTGGCCCGTTAGACACTTGAAGTGCCATGAAGACCTTCTGTCTCACTCTGATATGAGCATTATCCTTCTAATATAAGCATGTTATTGCATACTCTGAAATCCAGCGAATATATACCCTAAAATCGGTGTGCAATGGATGCCTTCAGTTTGAGGTGCAAATAAAAAGCTGGGCATTTCAAGCAATGCTACGCTATTATAGCATGTTCCTCTACAAGTACATCAAAACAAAAACTCTGCCCTGGGCTTTCATATATGTCAGTCAGTAAGTGCTAACCAGCTCTGTGTAGGTCCTTAATTCACTGCAGGACAATACAAATTTCGAAGCACTGTGTAGAGAAGGATTTTGCTGTTCTGATATGTATTTGCAAATGAGCCCAGCCCCTGCCGGCACAAGCCCTGCTGCTGTAGGCAACTGAACGCAGCTCCTGGCAGTAACCTACATCTTTGCTACTTTCATGGGGGCTGTACCAGGTTGCTGGGCTCCCTGCAGCTACTGAGCATGCAGACAGCATCTCTGCAAAGCACGTGTGATGAGTCCAGCCCAATTGAGGTCTGTCTGCTCACTGGGCACACAACGTAAAGTCACCCCGTGTGTGTAGCTCATAAGAGTGTGTCCTGCCCTTTGGCTGCAGGGTCAATCTGTGCCTGTGCAGTGGGTCTGGGATGGCTGGAGGGCTTCTGACCATGAGCATGATGATGGATAAGTTTACCCCTGTGGTTGCCTCACTCAGAATTGGTTGATGGTATTCTTATTCCTCCTCTATATCTCTGCCACAGCAGTTCACATGACAATAGTGTCTCAGTCTTGGAGACTGTTTAAAAAAGGAGGAAGGGAACATGCTCCAGAACTTTCAAGGAGCTTTATGAAAAGGGTAGAGTGTATTTTACCTTGGGGGTCATGTATAGCCCAGATAAGACTTTTCACCAAGGAACATTATATCTCAAGTTGATTTTTTAATTGATTTAGCTCCTCTGATCTGTACATTGCCTTTGGACAGAGTCCAGGGTGTAATGGAAAGTTCACTGAAACCCCATCAGCTCTTGTTAAACCTGAGTGAATTTCAGCCCAGCTCATTTCTTGTGAATAATTAAACAGTTAAGCAGGTGATGGATTTGAACGTCTGTCTCTAGTGTTCAGCTATATTTCAATTAGGAGGAGGCTCAAGAAATTCTTGGGGGGTTTGGTGGTGGGTTTTGGGGGGATTTTTTGCCTCTTGTGACAGATAACTGCACCTGGAAACCCAGGGTAGATGTGTTGGTATCTCCCACTTATCACCAGCGTGAGCTGCTCCATGTGGCACTCAGCTCTCATCAGTTTCTGTTTCCAATAGTAAATTCTCCAGTATTTACTTCTCCTTTTCCCATTTTTATGTAACATTCAGAGTTGTTATCCTTTACTTTGATATCACTTTCTATCAGTACAACTGCTGTACTCACAGTGAGGGTGTAGTGCTATGGCAACAATATATTATCTGCAGTCTTGCAATGAATAAGATATGGTGCAGAAATTAGTTCATTTATCAAAATCTGATGTGGCAGAGCTGAGCAAAGGACCTGGCTATCCTGAACCTCCTGCTATTTTCACGAGACCTGCCGTTCTATTTCACGTTGGTTACGACACTCATGCATTCTCTTCTGTTTCCAGCAACGCCTTGTTAAAACTGCAGATGTCTTAGCACCTTGGAAAATATTTTTAGATGTACAGTAATCTCCAAGTTATCTTTGGTAGTGATAAAAAATGGAAAATGAGCATTTTTTCCTTCTGTTACTATTCCAGAAAGGTACTTTTCTGTGATTTCAGAGTAGGAAAGAGCATATAAATGGAAAAATCTCGCCGAGACTGGGATATGTGAGAAGTGTGTTAGATTTTCACTGCTAAATACCAAGAGCGCTCTGCCCTTCTCAGCTCTGTGGTGCAGACTGGCCCGTGTACAGCCTTCAGGGTGCTGTCTTGCACCTTCTCTGTCCTACATACACACTGATGGAATGGGCTTTAAGGTGCAATGTTTACATCTAATTCCAAATTCTTCTAAAATGTGGGTGTTCAGAATCAGTCAGTTGGTAGCCCTTTTGTTCATGGTCCAGCTGGTACAGTGCTGGATTAGGAGGACTTTCACCCCTGTGTTACCTGTCTCATCTCAGCCATCCAGACTGTTGTGCCTCTTGGGGTGGGGCAACTTTCAGGCAGCCCAGGACTCTGGGTCCAGCTCCCAGGGTGGCTGGATATCAGGGTACTGTTAGAAATGTTAAATCTTTGGTCAGATCTGCTGATGATTAGAAATTGTTCCCATGGATTTTACAGTACACAAATTGGACCATCTTCTTAACAGTCAGGGTTTGGCTAGGAACTCTTGGAGAGGAATCAAACCAGAACAGGCTGCTACAGACTTATGGACACAGTTTGAAAGTTTTCAGTGAAATTAGTGCCAGTGCTTAGGCAAATTATGTTTGCTTGTTGACCCCTCTTATCTAATTAGTCCCTACTTCACTGAGCTGCTTCTACTTGCGTATGCTGAATCGGTTATTTTATATTATTGTTTTACCACTCGAATGGTGGAAGAAGTTGATTCAAGTTAAGAGGTGCTTTCTTTTCTGTGTTATAAATCCATGCCTTGTGATTTGTGGAGAAATAAATTGTTTTGTTGCGTGTCAGCCTTCTGTTTTAGACCAAAGGGAAGGATGTGTAGTAAACCCAGATCAAATATTACGTGCAGCTGAGCAGCCAAATAGACAACCCCCAGGGTCTGCTTGTTAGGTGTGGGTACACATCCAACGTTTGGGTGCCTGTCTGTACTCTTGAAGTTCCCACATCTTCTCTGTGCACTACACAAGCAGATCTTACAGTCTGTTAGAAAAAGAAGGGTTGTAGCCTCCTGCCCCATGTTCCGTTCCTCATCTCTGGCCTCCCGGCAACCAGCACCCTGAGGGAGCCTATGTGCACATATGCTTGTGTAAAATGAACAACTGGTCTTGTTTATTACATAAATCACAGACACATCCTGACACAACAGCCTGTCAGCAGGAGCGGTGTGCCTCACCCCTGCCCAGTTCATGAGGGGGTGGTTGGTGCCCGGCGCTGGGCTCCAGGGAAGCAAACACCAAGGCCGCCAGCCTGGCCCTGACAGAGACTCTTTGAGATCTGCAAAATCCAAGGTGATCCCTTCTCTGTCCTGCACTGGGGGAGGTGGTCTGTCAGTAGTTCCTGTCTCATTTGCAAAAGGCCTAACAGGGGCAGAGGGGAGAGGCAGGTGGCTTTCAGTCACTCTGCAAGCCAACATCAGAGCCAAGACTAAAACCTGGTTCTTGAATTCCCAGGCTCCATCCACTATGGCCTCTCTAAGCATGTGTACAGTTTTAATAAAAAACACCAAATCTTAACTTACAACAGGATTCAAGAAAACCATTCTGTTCAATCACTCAATTATAGGAGAACTATAATTATAAGACACAAACACACCTTGCTACAAAGCACCAAGCAAAAAAGCAGAAAGGATTATTTGTTGTTTAACTTAGCAGAGGAAGGCAGCTGATGATGCATAAGTCTATCTGACACCTAGCAAGTTGTGTGATCCTATTTGTTAATCTTTTTAACTTTCCATTTTATTAGGATAGGGTTTCAAGAGCAAATAGGATAAATGAGATTAAATCTGTCACCCTGCATTACTCTGTTCTGAGTTATGAACAGAATCACGCTATGTCAGAGAAGTATAATTATGAGGAAAATGCTGCCTGTGTAATTGTGTGCTTTGCTCAAAGAATTTGAGATCCATAATTATCTCTAGTATGCCACAGTGGCGTGTGCTGGCTCTTAATTTCCCGCAGTAAACAAAACCAATGAAGGCTTCTCTCCTGAGCAGTTCTTGTTGTAGCATGGCTGGTACCCACAGCAGTAGAATATCATCCTTCAGGTCTCCTGGTTCAAGTGAGGGATCCAAACTAACTTGGAACAGAGCACCCATCATCCATTTACTCTCACACCTACCTTGAATTTAAACATTGATTGTGCAGTGAGGTATAATGGTCATGGGGAGCAGAGAGCCTTCTCAGCTGTAGATGTGCCAGGTGAAGCATATCTAGCTGCTTATGCAAAAAGCAAGTCACAGGACATGTGGTGCTGTGTTCCATCACTTAACTTTTTGGTGGTCCAGGATATTGCCTTTGACCTCTGCAATGACCGTGATTCTGCAGGTGCTCCTGCAAATACAAAGGGTGCAGCTTTCTTTGACAATAATTAAGCTGTAATAGGAAAGCTCTGGGTTAGAACTTGGTGGTTTTGCTCCTAGATGTCAGTGCATGTCAGAAATCCTGGAGTTTAGTTTTTCTTTCTGAAAAGTCTGGTGTTGGTGCTCCATTAGGGGACTATACACTGCTCTTGGCTCTACTTAATTTATATGGCCCTATAAAATTGTGGTAAGCTTCAGGCTATATAATTCCCCTGTGAGGTGAGTTGAAGACACAAAGACTGTAGCCTCTTGAAATGTTGCGTTCCCTAGCCAAAGAAAGCTTTGAATCAATGTGCTGTTTATCTAAATTCATAACAGCTTCTGTGAGAAAAAGCAACTGAGAAGTTCATCTAGATTTGTCCCATAGACTGGTGTTATTGCTGCTGGAAGCCGATCTCCTGGAGAGAGGGTATGCACAAAGAAAAAAGAAACTCACTACAGGTCCTGCTCAAACATCTCTGCAGCTTCCTTCTCTAGGCAGAGCATGCAGAGAGTCAGAAGCCAGAGTTTTGCATGATGGATTAGTGATAAAACAACCTACCAGACTCGGATTAGAATTTCTGTTACTTTGCCTAAACTAAGCGTGCTTCAGGGGAGAGAGACAGGGAGGATGTATCTTTTTTTGGGAATCCTAGTAGCAATTTTATTTTCTTTTTCAGATCTTTTTACAGTTACGAGCCAGGACTTGATGTCCACATCTGTTTTTATCATTCAGTCTAGTTTACAAATGAGGCCCCTTTTGTCCCATCTAATTTTATATAATCTGTGATGCTGCATAAAGATTCTGGGAAGAAAAAACAGAAGGATTGTGAACAGACCTTCTGGCTAATATGTACAATGACTCACTCTATCCTTTATTTCAACTTCCGTGAAGTATTTTCAGATACACTATTTACCCATTAAATGAGCTGTTTAGTTCAGCTTATGGCTAAAGGTTTTCCTAGTATTTTGATGTATTTGTTGGGAACATGACAAAGTAAATCACAAGTGAGAACATTAACAAATGCTTACGTTCATCATCTGGGACAGTCTGTCTCATTATAATCTTGTTCGGAGTAACTAGTTATCTGCAAGAAAGAGTTTCCTGTCCCTTGGTTTGCCAGCTTCTTGACTCTACTGCCAAGAAAGTCTCTCCTCCAAGCTTGACAAGCAATGGGTAACTTCATAACCTTTCTCCATAGGCAGTTAATTCATAGGAAGAAATCAAGTCAGTCACGCCCATTGCCAAATCTAATTTTACTATAATTTAGGGGGAAGAATTCTTCCCTGGGTAGAATTCATTCTATAACTGCTTATTTCAGGATTTGTTTTGCTTTCCTCCAAAGGACCTGGCAGAAACTGTTGTTTCTTGCTTGGCGAGGTCACCGTGGCACATTTCATGGCAAGCGAGAAACTTCTGCCTTGCCTAGGTTTTCAGTTATCAGCAGCTGCTTTGAGGGAAACTGAGCATGGCAGCAAGTCAGTATGACCTTGCTGCATGTTGAAATTCCACCTCTTGGGGAATGTAGGGGTCTTAGGGTACCTCATGGAGTCAAGGTGTCTTCAGCTGGGTCTGTCTGAGCTAGTTCATCTCCATCAGCTGTCTCTTCTACCAGACCTGCTCCTTTCCCCAAGCTCCACAACCACCTGGATGAGATCCTGAATGCAAGAAAAACAGAAGGAAATTCAGCTCTTCTCCACTGAGCTCTCAGCCCTTTCCCATTCTCTTATTAGGTGTTAATTTCCTGGGCCTTTCCCTGCTTAAGACCAGTCTCAGGAGAAACCCTGTGCTTCTGCTCCCCCTCTGTGGGCTGTAGCAAAGCATCCTTACTCAAGGGATAAGATTTATTTTTCCCTTCTCCCCCCTCAGGCTGGGGGTTTGGCCCCAGCCACAGATGTACCTTGTTTTTGGCTTTACAGTTCATTCACCCTGGATAGGATTTGTCCATCTTTTACTCGCTCCAGGCCAGGCTGATTGAAGCACACACAAGGAAAGGTGCTTTTAAAAGCAGTTTTCAGCACTGCAATGTTAAAAGCCTGGCTGCGAAGAGGAGAGGAGCGCAAATCAATCTCTTCCTTCTTGCTCACAAAGAAATTGGAGGAGAAAACGTGGTGCCCTTCTAATGCTGGCCACAAAAGCCGTGTTTAACTGTGTCTGTTCAAGGTCAATAACACCATTCTCAACTGTTCAAAACAGCATATTGGTAGCAAAACTACTGTGAATTAGATCTGAGAGAAGGCTGGTTGGTTGTTGTTGTTTTTTCTTTCTCTCCACAGGCTTCAGCCTGGCAGACAATCAGATTCAACTGTAGATGTAATTCAGGCAAACTACAATCCAGAACATGTGGGCAGATGTATGATTTATGGTAATGGTGGTGAAGTATTGCTGCTGAATGGCTGTCTGCTCAGCAGCTTTGGAGGGTCCCTGGCTGTCAAGGCAGGTGGAAATCTAAGAAGCCACTCAGGGGTCTTACTTTTTTCAAAGAGATTCTTTGTCCCATGTTTTTCCTTATCGGTATTTGCAAGGTTCATGAGATTGATCAGATTTTTCCCCTCAGAAATCCTATAACACCAAACCTCTTTATGCAGAACAGAGAAGCAAATTTGGCCTAGTGTTTAGAGACAAGCTTTAGGGAGGTTAGAAATGGCTGAGTGAATAAACACTGCTTTTTATTGGGTAAAGATGCCTGTAAGACAAGCTGATATATGCCTGGGTCCTGCCCTTCTCTCCTGGTAGGAAGTGTTCTTATTTGCAGCTAGAACGATTTTCCTGTAACTAACAGGCCTTTCTCCATCCTCTTTTCAGTGTCTCCTACTTTTTCTCCTTTACCCTTTAATCTTCAGTTCTCCTCAGTTAGGTTTGCCGGGTAGGCAGCAAGTCTTTCTGGTGTTTCTGGAAAGCGCTCGTGTAGCAGATGCCATCCACTTTCTTTTCAATAGTGCATTCTTACATTCTGCTGACACCTGCAGAGCCCATGCTCAGACTAAATTTTCCCCCAAGGAGAGGTTTTGTAGTGTTGGTGCTGATTGTTATTTGGAGTAGAAAACCACTTGGAGGCATTGTGAGAAGTGAGTATGCTTCTCTTTGTACCTGCCGTACAGTGGTTTAAGAACCCTACTCTGCTTTACACCAGTGAAAATTGAAAGTAACATGGATTGCGATGAGGCTATACAGAAGGCAAACAGAAATGCAACAATGGGATGAAGGTTTTACACAGAGAAGCAAAATGCCAGGTTGCAAATAAGGCAATAGGGTTGCAAAGCCCTATGAGCCATGTGAACAATTGGTGCTTTCTGTGCTATGGAACAAAGCAGTCTGCAGCATACTTTACATCACTGAAACTGACTCTGTGGAAATTTCTGTGGTTAAGTTGCAAATTCAGCCTTACTGCATGGCTAGCAGGGAGGGGACGAGACTACTTCTCTATGTGATGATACTGAATGGGAAGAAACTACGTGTTACAGCCAAAAGAGCCCTTACCTATAATTCTTCTTCTCCACAGGTGCCCCTGGTTGACGAAAGCCATCTCCCCAGCCATCCCAGTGTACAATGGGCTTGTGTTCTTGTTTGTACTGGCAAACTTCAGCATGGCAACTTTCATGGACCCAGGAGTTTTCCCACGAGGTAACAGGGAATGGGACTGTTGGGGGGGGATTTGAAAACCCAAGCCAAAGGAGGTATTGGATATCCAAATACACTGTTTGCTGACTAATCCCCTTTTTTCTGGTATCCTTTCTTGTAGACTTTATTATACTCAGCTGGCAGTAGAGGTGGGATAGTAGTGAAATGCTGGATCCCCTCCATCTCTCTTCTGAGCTAGGAGGTGTCAGTTGTCCTTGCACTTGCTCAGACTGGCAGTCGAGGGCACAGGGTTGTGCAGGATGGTTCTCCTTGAGCAGCTCTCCTGACTGATGTGATTGCGACTGCCATCCCCTGTGTCATGCTGGCACGCTGGATTTAAGTCACTGTCTTCACAATAGGTAGCAAAGCATGGTGGAGGGGAGAGACTAAACTTTCTGAAACAGCTTCATCAAAGCAGACCTTCCAAAAAGCCTTAAACCAAATGCAAACAAATGCAAAAGCTAAAAACGATTATGATTAAGACTTGCTTTAGAGTGTCTAAAAATGTATACATTTAGAAAGATATGCCTGCTTAAATTAGTACTGATTCATAGCTGATTAAATAGGATAAAGATCGTTCAGCTTTTGTAATGGGAACCACAGAGCAGCTATCTCTTTTAACACATCCTAATGAGAGAATTATCACCTCATTTTATCCGTCTTCCAATAATTATTCACATTCAGTTTGCAGCAGAAACTGCTCTAGGCATTATTGCTAAACCAGTGGCTCTGTGCTCTCTGCAAGCTGTGCTTTCTCACCTCTATTCACTGAATTCAATATCTATTTTTAATTGCTACCTGGCAAGAACAAGGTATCAGTCCTGCTGGCTTCCCTGAATAGCAAGTGCCAGGCTTCTCCAGGTAGCAGGGTCTAATAATGAGCATCTGCCTGCCATTCCTCTCAGCTGAAGCTTTTGAACCCCCGATTAAGTGTTGCAGCACTACAGTTAAGGAAATAATTGTGTGTAAAGGCAAAGGCAAGATTCAGTCATTTGTGATGCAGTGTTTAGGTGCTTGAAGGTTCAAATAGGTGCTAGTGAGGTTTTCAAAAGAGATTTTCACTTAGAGCTTTTGAAGAGTATCCTGGACTTTTTGGTTCCTCCATCTCAGGAGAGATCACAGTGGTTAAACATGCTTTAGGTATGAGGTTATCAAAGGCATCCATGCTCTTTGCCTTCAGTAGGAGGAGGGCTGGAATAAGTTCTTCAGTTTTAAAAATCTCATTCTGGGAATCTAATATCTTTGTGCAATGTAGTTCCCTCAGAGCGGAGCCTGCAGCCGGGCGCTCACCATGCCCTGTGAGCCATCAGTACTGAGTGTATTGTAAATTCATACCTTCTTTTGCACTTTTCTGACTTCCTTTTGGAAACAAGTTCTTTATTTTGGACTTTGCATTTAAAGGAAAAACACACAGGGAGGTCAAATAGAAATGTTGAAACTTTCTCATCACCTTCCCTCCCTTCCTGCCTCTGTAACACAAGGGAGTCAGGAGCAAAGCAGGAAGAGGAGGAGTTTCCTACAGCTCGCCTTTCTTCTGTCTCTTTCTCTTCATTTGTGGCTTTGGCCTTATACCTCTGTGCGGTGCATGTGCTTGGTCTCGATGAGGCTGGGAGCAAGGGGAGTGGGGAAAGGCTGAGAAAAGGGATGGAAGTCATCCTGGAAGAAAGTGATGGGGTAGGAGTTTAGATGTGTGAAGGAAGCAAACTGATACGGAAAGGAAAAGATGGAAAAGACTATAAATACAAGTGCTGGGAGGAAAGAAGAGCAGATGTTATTTCAGATCACAAGTGTGCATGTGAAAAAAGCTATCACCACCCCACACTGCCCGCAGAGCTGCCAGCGCAAGGAGTTAAAAAATTGTAGGTGTGGTTTAAAATGAATATACAATATTCCTGTTTGCTTTCTGTTAATGAAATTAGGTTTATTCTTCTTGGTTTTCAAGCTTCTTAGCACATTTCTGATAGTTACAAATTTAATTCAAAACCAAAACAACAAATAAGCAATACAGAAGCTGAGATTCTAATGAAATCACATGATTCCTTTGCGGAAGCCACCAAAAATCATAAGATATGACATAAAAACATGAGACTTGGTTGCTGTGTGTCAGTGGATCAGAGTATGAGAATCTGTGTAGTAAGATACATTCCTCTGCCAATGTATTCTTCTCCTCAGACCACTGAAAGCTGGAAATAAACACATTTCTAGCTATATTGTATGAGCTTACAGGTTCTCTGGCAGGTAGAACTTGATCTATGGGGGGAAGTAAACTCAGCTCACTCTTGCGTTGCTGAAGGGGGCCTGAATCATGAGATTCATTACTCATTTTTGAATAATTTTTTAATTTGTTGGCTCTTGAACGCTTCTGGTATGAATCAGGATTGGCTCTGGGCAAGTGAGTTGCCAGTAATACACTGAAATGAATGAGGAGGAAAGGAAGTATTAAGTCACTGAAATTGGGGCTACTCTGACAAATCTGATTTATGGTTTGGAATGAAACTGGCAATGTTCGTTGCTGGCTAATTATAGATACCAACTAAAAACTGGCTTCCAATATTTTTGATATGAATCTATTATATACCAACTCGTCAAGAGTGTGTCAATTCTGCAAGACTAATGTGTTTATATGCATGATAGAATGTGCACTTTTTGTCTGCATAGTCAGGTTTTTTATGAGAGCTTAAATGGTTTAACTGTTCTGGTGTCTTGTTTTCATATGCCCACATGTATTTTACAGCATGGGCTTTTTTATAATAGTATTGAAGAACCTACAGGTTGTGTTTATAGAAGCACCTAAGGGATTTAGAGTCTAGCTCTCGCTAAGAGTCCCACTGACTAGTTATAAAGGAAAATTACAGAGAATGGTGCCAGTAGAGCACCCTGCTTCCACGCAGAAACGCTAATCCAGAGGACACCCTTGCCAGGTAAATACGGTAGCTGAGCCTGGTCCCAAGCTCATTTAAGTGAAGGGAGAAACTACCTCTGAAGTCAATGGAAATTGGATCATGGTAACACATCTAGGGAAGATTTAATGTAGAACTAAATGACAGTGATTGATGGCCTGCTGGGACAATATTATCAAATTCCACCTAATTTGGAGCCATTCAACCAATGGCAGCTGCACTATAATGTTTAACCAGGTGTTAAATAGATGTGAACATCTTAGACTTTCTCTGTCAAAAGGAAACAAATAAAGATCACAGCGATCTAGAATAAAAGACGAACTTTCATGAACATCCTCATTTTTTTCCTTTTCTTCCCGATATGTATTTGTCTGTTATAGACTGGCCTTTATTTTGTGCATTCATTTTTAAACGGCCTCTTTTCTTAAACAGGGCAGCGCTTAGCTGAGATGATAAACCATCTGCCCTCGCTTTGTCCCTAATAAGATGATTGTGATACTGTCATCGTCTTACTAATGGCAAAGAGAGGCTAAATGACTAGCTCAAGGCCACAGAGTGAGAAAATTGGAGTACAGGACTTCCTGACTCCTAGTCCTGTGCTCAGATCAGTAGACCATGCTGCCTTTGAGAGAGGTGAGATCTTCCCAGTTATGTGCCATTACCAAAGCAAGAGCGTTGGGGGTATGCTACGAAGAGGTGGGCACCGGGTATGCTATAAAGAAGTAAGCACTGATGCAAGGACTTTCCAAGGGCACACAAATTGTTTCAGAATGGTATATCTCACTGTGGCATCAGACTCCCTGGAGCAATGGGTCTTTGGGATGACTGTGGGCTGATGCTGGAGTGCTGAACAAATCATTGTCATTTCGGGTCATCTGGGTTGATTTTGGGTATTTGAGCTAGCACAACCTCCTTCTAGTATTTGTCGATATACTTTCTTTCACTTCATGTGCTGGTAGGCTAGCATTGAATTAATCCCAAATGCATGCAGCAGAACTACTCACAGCAAGGGCTTGGGTGACTTCCATCCCCTCTTTGACTCTAGTTTGCAGCTCATCTTACTCATTTGGATGTAAATGCTGCCTAAGATAAGACTCAAACACCTCTCTCTGTCCAGGGGCTGGTGAGTAAGGCTGCAGCCCAGACAACCTGTTCTGACAGTCCATGGCTTCCACCACTCTGTGATTTCTCTGACAAGCCCAAGAGCCTGTGCAGTGCCCCTGTGTCCAAGGCACTGACTGGATTAGCTCTTTCATCTTTACCCTCTGTTATTTTCACTAACTTTTAGTTTTGCATTGAGCAGCAGATGAAGATGAAGATAAAGACGACGACTTCCGAGCTCCACTTTACAAGAACGTGGAGATTAAAGGAATCCAAGTACGGATGAAATGGTGTGCCACCTGCCACTTCTACCGTCCTCCCCGCTGCTCCCACTGCAGCGTCTGTGACAACTGTGTTGAGGTAGCAGTTCTGTTGATCACATGATCTGTTGGCTTTGCATCAGTGATGGGGTTGCACATACTACTGGAAACACACAGTTGGGTGCTTCCCCCACTATTTCAGTTCTTGGAAGTTCCCAGCTGTAGCCTTGTTGATGGACTCCTGCTAATTTTTACCATTTGAAACATAGCCCTCAGTTACAATGTATATTACATATGCAGTAATGTTTGATGTCAGCTTTGTTGCCAGTGGTAATTAGAATAAAAATGTATAATGCCAGCTATGTCTTCCTTGAGGTAGCTAAGATATCATGAATGTTAAAAAGGGGTGAATGGAAGAGTTGATGCCGAGGCAGAGTTCAGGAGAGCAGGAAATTCAGGGTGAACCATTGAGGCTTGTCATGTGTGAGCTTAGAGCTCATCATTTAATTGGGAGCAAACTGGTGCCTACATTAGCGGACAAGCAGAGAAGCTAGAATGGTGTGCGAGCTTTAGGAAAACCAAACTCAGAATTCAGCAAGTGGTTCTCCAGGCAATGGAAGGGCCCCATGTTTATTTCAGCACCCCAGCTCACAGCATGAACTCGTTCATGTTTCTAATGTTGGTGGCTCTGAATTATGGGACTTTCATGTTTCTTGGTAGCTGAGGGTCTTGGTGAGGCACACGGGATTTTTAAAAAATAACCCCCAAACAATCAGATGTGCTTTTGGGCTATAAATGTCTCTCAGACTTGTAGGTACAGAGTGCTGTATCCACAGCAGTGTATTGCCAGGGGGGATTTTTTATTGCTGAGCTAAAAATTCCACTTCTTAAGGATCATTTCTGCTGCAAGGTCTATTTTTTTTTTCCAATAGAAAGATGAAATCTTTAATATGTCTAAAATATATTCAGCTGTGCCATTAAAATGAAAGGAATTACTAATCAGAAAGGGAAAAAACACTGGAGTCATCTGGAATGCTGTATACACCATCTTCGTCCTAATCCTCTTTGCCGTCATCAAGGGAATAGTCCCAAAGAAAGCAGCACAGTTACGTGTGAGAGAAAGGCTGCCTGGGTTTATCTTGTGTCAGTCATTTTCTCCTTCAGGGCAATATATATCTAAGTTATAATTATCTGGAAGCAATGCTGTGCCTAGTAACCATCGATAAATAGGACAAGGCTGTCCTGTTGTGGAAAGCCTTACAAGGATGCGGATTTGAGAAGGTGGAGAGTGAGGGGCTGCCAAGGTCCCTGGATAGAGGGCATAGACACAGCTATTCATAAGTTGTGTCACACCATTTCTTTCAACTGCTGTGAATTATTGAATAGAGCTGGATTTTTTGTAGAAAACCTGAGTTGTATATCCCTAGTTTTAAAACATAAATGTTTTCATTAATCCTAGATCCTGAGGATTGTTTAGATGATTGTAAATCCTCAATTGTCCCATGGAATCTCTTTCTTCTGCCCTCCCCTGTGGCTCAGCGTGAAAATTCATTATCAACAAATGATGTTTCCTCAGTAAAAGATTGCTCAAAACTCACTGGTGTAAGCAGTTGCAATTTCATGCTGCCATAAGGCCTCCATGGGATTCAGTTCTGCAGCAGCAATGAAAATGGGAGAGAATCCAAAAGTAACGTAAATAAAATAGCAGAACACAAGGTGACTCTGCCTAGCTCTCCAGAAGTTTTATTGATGGTTGATCACTTGAATGTTCCTTACTATTGTGTTGGGCAAGTAAGAAGCTCTGTTTCTATAATTAAATTACAAGTGCAGTGGAGGAATATAGGCAAAATGCATTGATGACTTCTGAATCAATAAGTCATGGTCTTAAACAGCGTGCTTTATTGATTCTTGTGGTGCTTATTTCCCACTCACCTGTGTATTCTAGAAGAGCTTGGAGACAGCGGTAGGAGCAACTCTACTGGCTTTTCCGTGTGGAGCCCATTCAGGATTGTAATTCGCATCTTTTCACTTTCAGCCTAGAATGAGCAATAAAAATTCTTTTCCCAAATATAAAACTTTTGAGCTGATTTGATAAAAATCAACAAACAACAAAAGCCAACAATCAGTTAAAACCTAAAGCCTGCCATGACCAGAGGGACCCAAAACCGAACCTGTGGCAAAAGCAGTCAGGTTTTTGTTTTCTTTAGAGAAGTGTTTGCAGAGGGTACTTATATAGTTTCATAATCCATAGATACTTTGGGCTGCGTACAAGATGTGCGTAATAGACATAAGCTATGTCAGCATTTCAGATACAGCCTGAAATGATATTTATTAAATTGCCTCTGTCATTTTCTAATGTGCTTTGAGAAAGCTCTAATCCATTTCCTTGTATTTTGTAAATTTTTGGTAAATACATTGTGCAAAGCCTAAAAATACAAAACCCCCTTTGTCATCATTGAGGAAAGTTTAAAAATAGCATTACCACAAAACAAAGAATAAACAAGTCATTTGTTGATGTAATGAGTGTGTAATACCTGTTCTGAAGAACACGGAAATAAGAACGATTTATTTCTTGCATCTGATCTTGTCTTCACATCAAAAATAATCCCATTGAAGACAGTGGATTTACAGGCTTATAACACTGTATGAAGGCACTTGAAGGGTATCTGTGGCTTGCCCTCATAACTAAATCTCCTTTCAAAAGGGATCTGACTTTATGAGGGACTTTGAACTTTTGACTGAGACAAATAGTTAGATTTGGACTCATAAATATTAATGAACTTGTACAGAACTTTGCCTGTGTCTTCTCTCTGGGGACTTCCTTGGTAAAAAAGCATCTTTTTTTGATGTCTGTTTTAAAGTGAATTCATTCAGCTACATATAAACACAGAAATGTGGGGCAGAGAATTCTGAAGCATTATTGCGTCTTCAAAACATTCTAGATTATAACAACTTTGTTGTAATTGGGGACTCATGCAAAGGATGATAAAAAATGAGTGCTTCTGCTGCTGGCAGATAAATAGCCTGCCTTTTATTTTTTTATAGCCTCTCTTCAAACCCTATAAAAACTCAAGTACTTCTCCATCTATAGATACAGAAACCACTTGGTCCTAAGAAGAGCTTTATAAAGAGGGTCTAGCATGTTGTAAAGCTGCAGAACTAGTGTGACATAATTGTACGTGACGATGGTTCAAGTTTATCTCTAAGACAATGTATTTCCTTTCACTGTTTGGATATTGCTCCCTATCTCTCCCTTTCTTTACAAGGATTTTGACCATCACTGTCCATGGGTCAACAATTGCATAGGACGGAGGAACTACCGCTATTTTTTTCTCTTCTTGCTGTCCTTAAGTACGCACATGGTTGGAGTATTCACTTTTGGGCTCATCTTCGTACTAAACCATATGGAAAAGCTGGGAGCAGCTCATACTGCCATTACGTATCCTTCTTGGTCTTTCAAGACTCAAGGTAGCCTTGAGGAAAATGCGAAAGAATGAATCTGAAGATTTGTTGTCCTGGAACTGGTGGAGATCTACTCCTCTCCTGATCCCCAACACTCTTCCCCTGTAAATGCTCAGAGCAGGTTTTCCTCTGTACCTGTCTTACCTGTGTAACCATCGATTACCCCCAAAACTAGAGCTGGCCTTTTGTCTATCTCAGTCTTTGCCATGACAGCCCAGCAGAAGGATATGCTGCCTCCCCGAATTATACTTCCAGCTGGGTGCAACTTTAAACTGCTGTGTACTATTTACTGTATTTAAAACCCTGTTACTGTATTTTAAAGCAGAGTTTGCCCTGGAGGCAATCGCCCTGCATGCTAGTGTAACACACGGACCGCTGGCTCTGAAGGGAGCTACCCCTTTTGATAGATCAGTGCAGAATGGTGTTTACAAGATGGTTAGAGCCAGAATCAATGAGTTTGTGTTATTTTTTTAACCATATCAAGGATAAGGACTCAGGCTAGGCACAGATGGACTTAACTTTGAGGTAAAATTTAGTTAGACCTAATTGAAGGTGAGGGATGCCCTCCCTATTTCCAAGATTTTTTTTTCCCTCCTTTACCCTCTCCCTCTCCTTCATAACCTCTTTTTCCCTTCACTCAACCCAGTTTCTTTAACTCCTGGATGCAGAATGGCTGTCATGTGTGTAGCTGGCTTATTCTTTATTCCAGTCATTGGTCTCACTGGCTTCCATATTGTTCTAGTGGCCCGAGGGCGCACAACAAATGAGCAGGTAAGAAGCAATCCTTTCTCTGTGTTTGTGGCTAAGAGGTTGAGTCGGGAAGGACAGTCAGCAAGTCAGCGTGGGTAAAGCAAAAAATGATCCAAACCTTAGTGGTAAGAGCTAGTCCTGTAGCTACTGCTCCAGCTACTGGAGCTTTTGTGAAGATGTAGGAAGATTGCCTAGTTTTTCATTTTCAGATTTATTTTCTTGAATGCACTACAAGCAAAGATTTCCCCTTTCTAACCACAAAGGATCATCCTGGGCTTATTACCATTTAAAATCTACTCATGGCCTTGAAATAGGTTTTATGTGGTGAGTACCATCAACCCCAGAAGTTCAAACTTTATGAGTCAGGCTGAAAAAACCATGAGATTGAATGAAAGAAAGAAAGGAAAAGATTAAATCATGCTTTTGCCCCGTCTCCTGATATTTCCAACTCCCCCAGCTAACCCACACTGCACATAATAAGGTCTGAGCTAGCTCTTTGTCTCGCTCTCTTTGTGTCTCTCTTGTTCTCATGTGTATGTGCACATGCACACAGAGAGGCTATTGGACCTAACTTGTTTTGTTTCTCCCAACCGAGTGCCAACATGACATCTTGTGCCAAAAAGCTTGTGAAACGTCAGTTCCCCTGCAGTTACTCAAATGTTTATAATCCACAGCCCCTGCGTGGGGGATCCAGACCTATGTGCATGTGCATATCAATAGCATGGTTCGCATGGTGGAGGTCTAGTCATGGGATCAGTAGCATGCCCCTGCCATTCGTAAGGGGTAGCTCAGTTAGAAAGCTTGCCACTGGGTCACGCAGCAGTGTGTGGCTCAGCTGCACACAGCATTTTCAGCTTTCTTCCCAAGGCTAATTAACTGTGTTCATTTCAGCGCTTCACCCTCTCACAGCCCCAGCTCCAAAGCACCCCTCACATGTCTGTGGCTTTCTAACTTTTTTCCCCCACACTTTGTTTTTTTCAAATGCATTTTTACTGTTCTTGCATCTATGGGCGCTCTCTAGCTCGTGCCGAGCAGTGTGATGTTCTGGCTGTCCTTCAGGCTGATGGCTTCATGCTCATGTAGCTTGTATGGCTGCTGTGCAGGCTGTAAGAGTTGAAGACATCTGTCTGAGGCCCGGCCGTCATAAACTGGGATGAGATTGTCTCCTATCCCACAAGAGACAATAAAAACTTTTATCCAGAATAGTGTGGGAGGTTACATAAGCAAAGAGTCTGAAGTCATCCTGAATTGTTGCCTAACGTGGCCTTTGAACAAAGCAGGCTTGCCATAGCTGTAGATCTTTAAATGCTTTTCTCTGTCCTGCTTGGAATCAGCTGCTCTTCATTTTAAAATTGATTTTGGCCAAGTATTAGGTTTGAGAGTGCTAACAATAGGAGCATGAAACCCAGGGCATTGCAGTCTCATAGCCCAAATCTTGGTCTGCCTTAGGCTTGCCTTTATGCAGTGATGAACACTGTCCATGCAAATTTTAGGCTGAGGAAAGCAGAAATTTCCTGAAATGAAATTAAATTTCCCTGAAAGGAAAAATTTAAATTAAAAAAAAGTACAATATACCTTATTGTGCTTGTGGCTACACTAACATTTAGGAAGGCTGAGAATTCTGCACTTAACTTGGTTGAAATAACTGTTGGAAAACGCATCCTAGCTTGGTTTGGTTTCCTGAGCTACCAAACCACTTGAGATTAATTCATCTTCCCATGCCATTTTCTGAAAATTGAATATCATCTGGTCTTAATTTCCATTTAGTCATATGTACTGCTGATCGTATCTGGAGGATGGATGTTCCTAGCCTTCAGGTCCCTTTCAAAAGAAGCATATCTGAGTAATCAGAGGACCAGACCAGGAGTGATGGATATGAGATCTGCTCCTGGCTTTGCCACTGTTTTAAAACATTCACTTTTCTGCTGCAGTTCCAGTATCAATTCTCCTTTCTCACACTGTTGGATATCTGCTGTCAGCTTTCCAGTTACAATATGCTCAGCTGCGCTTGTCATCTTTTCCCAGTACATTTTATAGGCCCGTGGTACAGACATATTTGGTGTTTTACTGATAATTTCTGGTATTTGTTCATTCCAGCGTTCCTAGGTTTTGAGCACTCGTGGTAGGCAGACTGTGATTTAGGAGTGCATAGTGGCTGAGTTTAGATGTTTGCGAGCTTTCTGAATGCCTCTGAAAGTCTTTCATGGAATCAAAATAACCCATAACCCAACATCTGCTCATGTCCTGGTATTTTTAGGTTCTGAATAGAGTAAATAAATATACTTCCTTCTGAGACTGCTTTCTATCAGTGGATTTCAAACTACTTTAGAAACCAAATTGATATAATTAGTAATGTAGTCTGTGAGTTAGAGAAATTTTTTTTTCATAGCGTGTTTGAGAAAATGGGCACAGAGATATGAAGTGCTTTGCCAGCATCTGGCACAAGTCAACTTAAGCCCAGGATTGAATGCAGATGTGCCAAATGTCCCAGGCCCATGTTTTAGTCATCAGGTTACTCAGAACTTCCAACATTTCTCTCTTGGCCTTTTAAAGAGTTTTATGTTATATCAAAGAGTCCAGCAAAATATATTGCAAAATCATTTAATCATCATTATTTTATGTGCAAGTAATTGAAGTATTTCTGGTACTGTGTAAACCTGTTGTTAGATCAGAACTATGAGTTAGTTAAAATGCATTACTTGCAAACAGCAACAGTAATGCTTTTAATGGCAACCACTATTAATCTCTCTGCCTTTATTGGTATTTATCCCCATATGGTTACTTTCAAGTATCTGCCTGTAGAGTACAAACCCTTTATAATGCTTATGAAGCTTTGAATGGATCCCGCCAGTTTAATGAGGCTTGGCTTTTATTAAACTAGCTCATTTCCAAGCAAACATCATAATCACCAGGGAGTTCCTGGCACCCTCCTGCATAAGGCAGTGGTTTGTACTGATCGCTGCTAGGGACGGGATGCTGATAGAGAGGAAACACTGCTCTCATGCAGCATTACGAATGTTGATTTGACATTCCTGTTTGTTTGGAGGGGACTTGCCAAGGCAGAGGAGTGGAAGCGATGGGGGAATGGAGAGGCTGAAAACAGGATGTCTGGCTGACAGCTGGCGCAAATCTAATGCAGGAGCAGCATGGGGAGATGAACCTGGCCACTTTGAAAGCCAGTCACATTGAGCTCACTGCCCTTCTGGGAAGGGATCTTTAGCTGGTGTGCCTCCTAGCTAGGAGTAGCTGATGGAGGTGCTGTGTTAGAGCAGGAGAGAGGAAGTGCAGCATTCAAAGAAAAACGATCTGTTTGGGAAGCATAGTAGGGTCAGAGCAAGGCATGCTTGTTCTTGGCTTTCTGGGGGTTGGGTGATGGTTTTTATATGACCAGAAGTTTGAGCACTGTCCTGAATATGTTTCCAGGTGACAGGTAAATTCCGTGGGGGAGTGAACCCTTTTACCCGAGGATGCTGCGGAAATGTGGAACATGTGCTCTGCAGCCCCTTGGCTCCAAGGTAAGAGAAATGCTCTCAACAGGGAACGAGGTAGCTGGGACAGAGGAAGAAAATGTGCTTGGTTGGGCTTAGAAGTGAAAGACTGTTGATGAAATAAACAGGGAAGTAAAGCAAAGCACTCCTGAAGGCAGAGTTCTGTGGTAGCTGCTTCACTGTTGCATGGCTGTAACCTGTCCAAGCAGTTGCTCTCTTCTTGTAATTCATGACCCACATCCCAGAAATGTTTATTTGGAAAGAGCATGTCAAATTATATCAAGAGCTGACATCCTTGTCTTCACCAACTTATTTAGCCAGTGGATTTCAGTAACAAGGTAAGTTTTCTGTCTGTTGTCATATTCCCAACCATGACTATTTGCACTGTACAGTCAATGTCCAGTCTGCTGGAGAGAAGGGAAGAATCTAAAATCAGCCTTTCTCCTTAAGACATAACTCTAATTTAAGGCTGCTGGGGTTTTCAATCTCACTGGCACTTTCACTATCATAAAACAGATTTTCAATGAGGTCTGTATCATCGAACTTGGGATTTTATTTATGGCTTTCTATTTTTGGGGAAATGGATTCATCGTTTCATTAAAATCAGGATTTTAATGCAGTAGATCAGATGGAGTATAAATATCCTAGGTGCTGAGCTGTCCAGCCTGCAAACGTGTTAGTAATTGTACTACAAGAAGGCTTATTTGAGCCTTTTCTGGGTGTTGAGCAATTCCAGACCCTGACACTATTATGTCTTTTTTTTTTTTTTTTTTGGTCCCCTTTGATAAGCCACAAGTAAGTCCTAAAAGACTGTTGCATGTGTTAAGGTGAAGACACTGGAATAGCTGCCTCTCAAACTTACCAAATGTGAAAATCAAGTCGAGATACTTTAAGAGAGCCAGATATTAGAAGCTGGGAGACACTCCTGTTAAGAGAGGGGTGTGAGTACTATCTACCATCACGGCTATTCTCAGGCTTTCAGCAAGCAGAACGTTTGTGTTTTGTGAAGACCTGTTCAGATTGTCCTGTATATTGAAAGTCACTGAGCCATCACTATCAGAATGTCCTGATCACTAAATAAAACAGAGAAAGATTGTGTGTGTATTGCTATTTGTATGTTGTAGGGCCAGTGCCCAATTGCACTTACAGAATTCTAGTCCACTGGAAGGAAATTATATATCTAAAGTCAGCCATTTCCCTTCAGATTTGTTGCTTCCTATAGACCTGTTCCTTTTACCTCCATTTATTTGAACACTCTAAACATGCTACAGAAACAAATCACCCTGTACTAAGCTAGAACTGACAGCACATCGCCTTCTCCATGTTAACTCCCCATGTGCTGGGTCTTATTCCCCCAGTCACCGTCTTCCACCGCAGGGAAGCTGTTTCATGTTAACTAGGTAAGGTCTAGTAAATCGCTGCCATGGGTGGTAGGCCTCTTTTTCTCTCTTCATGTGAACTGTGCTCCTGTCCATCGGTGCATCAAAAATTGCTTGGGTTTTTTAATGCATCCTCTCCTTTTGCTCACTAAAAAAAGCATTCATCTTTTTATTTCTTTTTAATTATTACATCCACTGAAATAAATGGAGTTTGCTCACCTAGATTCTGACATATTCTTAAATCATACCCTGGAAGCCGGAAGATTTTCTCATCTCTATGCCTTCTTCTTAGGTTATTGTTTATTTTAATGATGACTGTTGAACAATTAATCAGGTACATAGTTGAACCCAAGAAGAAGCAAGCTGTGAGTGTGAAGCCTCCTTTCCTCAGACCCGATTTATCTGAGCGACAGATCACAGTGAAGATCAGTGACAATGGGATCCAAGCCAACCTCAACCGGAGCAAGGTAAGGCAGCCTTCAAGTGCTGCTTTTGAAGAGCATGGATCGAGCATTTTCAAGCCTGGGAATGAGTTTGTCATTGAAAATTTCTTTGAGATGATGCATTTTTTGATAAAACAGTAGAGGTTGAGTCCTTGTATTACACTTCATCCTCTGAAAGCAAACAAAAGGTTCAGCAACAGCAGTTCTTGATCCAGTAACAGCCCTTTTTGCAGCTCTGCAATGGAATGCCTCTGGGCATCTTTTGGAAGAGGTGGCTGTTCTTTGCAATAGTTACTTTCTGTCCCACGAGTTGCCGCCTCTTAGTGGTCAAATTAATTTTAATGAACCTAACACTGTGCAGGAACTTTTTACCAGCAGGTCAGCTGTTCTCCTTCAAAGAAGGGTTTGAGCTTCCAGACTGCAGGAAGGCTTGAGCTCCAGTGAAAGGAATATTGGCTCAGAAGCTGAGTTCTCTTCTCTTCTCTCCTCTTCTTTTTTCAGTTTCTCCTGGCATGAAATAGAGAGAAAGATTTGTTTAGGTCATAAAAAAAAGCAGTGGATCCAAAAGAAGCCCCCTTGCAAGACTTTTGTGGATAGTTACTAGTTACACTCTTTGGATAGTTACTTGCTGAGAGCTGCCTAGAGAGTGCTGAAAAATGCTAGAAAACACCATTGTCGTCTACCATGGATTAACTAGCATGATGATAATGTTATTTAGCATGCCGAATAGACTAGGATAGTGTAGTTTAAATTATACTGGCTTGTTATGACAATGCCAATTTTACACATGACAGTCCTTGTCTGCAGTGGATGCTAAATCATGTTTGTCATTCTAGGTATAGGTAGTTCTTGTTCTGCAGTGCATCATGCACTCTGACACGTGCTGTTATTTAACCAAGTGGTGGGTAATGATTGATTCTTTGGTTGTTTTCAGTCTAAAATTAGCCTGGAAGGTCTGGAGGATAAAAGTATGGATGTGCAACCACCTCTCCCACCCAAAGGAGATCCAAGCAAGTACTCTGAGCTAAAAGGGCAGCTGGGGACCAGTGAAGGTACAGTTGCACGATCAGTGTTTTATTTTTATTAATAAGAAAATATTTCAGCCTCTTTAAAAGGCTTCTGGTGCGCTTTCAAAACAGTAATGGGATCTGGGTGAAAGGTTTTTTTCTATTTATAGGAATTCTGAGCTAGGGGAATAAACAGCAGGGAAGGGAGAGAAAAGTCAGCTTGAAGTGGTTCGTTCAAGCCTAGGTTGGATACTTCATACCAGTTTTGCAGAGTTTTTAAACACCTTCTTAAATTTTTGATCAATTTTGAAATGAAAAATGTAATTTTGAACTCAGGAATGAGAAATATTAGCATGAAATGCTTAGGCATTACAAACTGAATTATTTCATTTATGAAAATATGAAATTAAGGCCTTGATACTATTAAAAAACCTCTTTTTTTTTGGGGGGGGGGGACACGGACGACACAAAACTAGTAGCTGAATTCATCCCAAATATCTAGTATTTCAAGTTAGAGAAAAATTACTACTCACCAAAATATGCCACCCCACTTAATGTATTATACCTGTTTCTTCTGTTCAGATTGCTGATCTGGCAGCAATGTACTATTATTTCCACGGGAGCCCCATTGATTTTGGTGGAATTCTGCACAAATGTACACCAAGTTTTATTCTTTCCAGAACAGATCTGTTCGCAGAGCACTGTGGATAGCAAGGCACTGGGGTGATAGCTTTCCGTCCACACATTTTAATAGAAAGTCCTTTTTTCCTGTTTCTTTTACAGAAGGTGGCCTTTCACCTAAACTTATCAGCCCTCCTACACCTGCCATGTACAAGTATCGGCCAGCTTTCAGCAACAATCCCAAAGTCCACTACCATGCTACAGCTGAGCAGGTGAGCGAGCCTAGGAGAATCTGCTCCCAGCTAACACGGGGCAGCATGGAGCTGAGGACGAATTCACCGCAGGGGTCTAGTGAATGTCAGAGGATAAAAGTAAATAAAAATGCTTGGCACTGCGCAATAGTGTATATCTTCACTATGCTCCTTATGAAAACATGTCCGCTTTTGCAGCTTTCCTCTGTTGAGCTTGACACGTCCGCCCTGCTGACAGGCGTGCACTGCTGCTTTGCCAGTGCCTTGGCCTGATCCTGAGATGCTGAGAAGTGTCACCTCCCATTGGCTTCTCCTGACATAGGTGCCAACTCACATGCACTTCAAAGGGCTGGGCATGCTTAGCGCTTTTCTGGATCAGAACTTTTAGCCAACAGACAACATGCTCCTTGAGGCAACATTCCTTAAGATGTCAGCTTGCAAAACAGAAAGAACTTTTAAACCATCCTAATAGATATTTTAGTTAAAATTGATGGAAGATTCCTCATGTTTGACTTTGACTTTCCTTAGCACCTTCTCAGTGCATTTGGGTTATATGGAAAAAAAAAAAAACCAAACCATCCTAACACTTGGCATCATTTCCTCCTATCAAGAAAACCGAGGTGCAAACAATTAGAGAGACTTGCTCTGGAATTTTAACTGTTTTCTCTTTTGCTTAGGAGTTTTTAAACAGTTTACACTGTTTCCTTTGGAAACAGAGTGCAAAACTAAGCCCACTGCTAATAGGCTTGTTTTTCTCACCTATTGCTCATGGATTTGTTGCAGATATTCCTTGCCCACCCCAGAACCTGAGAACGGCAGTTTGAAAACCACTGCTCTAACCTGTATATTTGCAAAATGTATCCAAGCCTTCACACACCAGTGGAGATACCCTTAAAACACACATACCACACACGATGCAGGTTTCTTACAATTAATTTCTTCGGGTCCTCCAGTGTCACCCCTGCAATAACAGGGTGATATAAGTAAGGAAATGAAAATATGGTAGAGATACGTCATTGACTGCAGCAACCCTGGAATAAGACAGAATGTTTCTTAAATGGTAAAGAAAACTCTTCTACTATCCTTCTTGTTTGGAAAGAAAGATGGTGATAGATGGTGGAATTCCAGCTACCACCAGGTTCGAGTTTTAGTCTTACTGCAAGAATTGTAAATGTTATTCTCGGGATTTGGCCACTTAATGAAGAAAAGATTGGCATATGAAAGGGAACATAAGAACAACAGTGTGATCACTGTATCCAAAAGGTTTCATATCCTATCATCTTCACTTTATTACATGAGAAATGGCTTGACATCACATTCAAAATATTCTATTTACAGGCATTAGCTAGCAATTTTGAGCTGTGTAAGCAACAGTATTTTGGGTCATGATGCCAAAAGTCAGAGAGCCATGGAAGGCAAGCTTGTTTTATTCATTCAGTACGTAGCCATAGATGCAATATAGATACAGGATAGGTTCTGATTAGGCCAGGAGACTGGGCAGCACTATGAAACAATAACAGGGTACAGCATCTTCACTCTGAGGGCTGCTGTTTCAATCCTAAGCTAAAAAGATGTTGCTACTATAGGCTGACTTGTGCAATTTTATGGTAGTCGCAACTTTCTAGTAGTCAAGTGGGAATATTACAAAATGAGGTCAGCTGGCAAGCTGATAGGATAGCCTGCATTTGTCTGCCAAGCCATATCTAAGTATAAGGTACAGAGGGAAAGAGACTGGCTGGCGTGAGGAATATTATGCTGTCTCTTCTGTATCAGTTCTTCAGCTTGTCAATGTAATTCTGCTTTTGAGCAGTGAAAGCTGTTAGGGAAGAGGGATCGGGGCACAAATATAAGCTACATCATTGCTCTCCCCTCCTCCTTTACAGGCTGTCACTTGGTCTCCTTTTTCCAGAGAAGGCCAAATTTAGCACCATGGTCTGGAAGATAGTGAGCTGGTTTGCATATTTCCCTATCTTGCAGCTCAAAGAAAAAAAATTGAAGGAAAAATTCAGAATAAGCCAGATTTTTGCCAGTTAGGCTTTTTTGGATAATTTTCCTTTAAAAGAAATTAGGTAAAGAACAAATTGCATTGAGTGCATTTCTGCTTAAATATGTGACTGATAATAATTCTTTGTTTGCAGAGCCAATGTAGCCAATTTATTGTACATTATGGCAAACTCTTCCTTAAAAATAACCGCAAAAATTATTTGCTTAGCACAGAATGGTGTTTTAAGTGAACAGAACTGTAAGCAATCTTTCACAGAATAAATCAAAGTGAAGTCCTATCTGTTTTCAGTGCACGTAAATAAACTATGGTCTACCTTTCCTTCTCTGATGTGGCCACTCTCTCCTACACAGGCAAAAAACAAAGAGAAAATTGCTTCATTTTGTTGTCTAAATGTTGGGAAGCAGCCTTGCTGCTTTAATTTTGCTTAATTTTGAAGACCTATGACCAGAAATTCAGAATTACTGAATATTCTTAGCTCTGAGTAAAGTTGATAAGAGTGTGCTGGTCCCCAGCGTGTTGAAATGAAGCCAAAAGTATTTCTGACTGCACCTGCAAAACCAGACATCCCTCAACTCAAGAGCTATTTGTAGAAAACTTGAAGTGCTTTTCCCAAGGGCAGTACTATCAGATTGCAATCTGATCTACCTTGGCTGAGACTTGGGTCTCAGTTTAGAAGGGTTCTCATTCTGTGTTTTCAGTGTTCACGTATTGACATATCTATTACTGTCAATATGATTTAGCACTTATTATTAATAATTCCTCCTTGCTTCTAAGGTGCTTCTCCATACGCTGAACAGGATTTAGGAGATTCCTTATAATGAAGCTGGGTCATAGCTGGGCTGAGAGTCTGAGAGAAGACCTCCAGCTTGTTTCTTCCTGTGCACTCACCACGGAGAGCAAACCTGTACTTACATGTCATTGGCTTCTGTTTCTCATATTCACCTCTGTTTTAGATCACCATGCAGGAGGGACACAGTCAAGGGGCTCTGATAGAAGAGGATGGCGGGAGCCTTGATTACCAGTCCGAACCCAGCTTGGACATCCCCAGCTACCGGAAAAGCTCCCTCCACAAGACCTATCAGTCTTCCCCACTCCAGATAGATTCCTTTGCCATCAATTCACGATCCCTGAGCCTGAAATCTGCTGGCAGGAGAGGGACAGACAAAGTGCCCCTTCATCCAATAAAGTCTGAAGGGGCGGCTTCCACCCCTTACAAAAGCATCTTTTCTCCCAATTCCCTGTCAAACAGAAATGGGAGTCTTTCATATGACAGTTTGCTAAACCCCATGTCGCCCTCGGGGAGAAAGTGCATCACCCATTCTGCGGTCAGCTCCGTTGGGTACCATTCCCCATATTTATCAGCCAAAATGTGCCATCTACGGGGGAGCGAGCTGCAACGCCAACCACCGCAGAGCTTCAGCCCAGTGCTGGGGGGTCCAGCTCCACATCAGCGAGACCCCTCCCCAGTCCGCTACGATAACCTTTCCAAAACCATTATGGCATCCATCCAGGAGAGGAAAGAGATGGAAGAGAGGGAGAAGCTCCTCCACTCACACCCTGATTCAGTGTTTGCAGACTCAGGGGTCTATGACACCCCTAGCTCTTACAGCCTTCAGCAAGTCAGCACACTCTCTGAAGACCCACGCAGCATGGCAATGAGATACGGATCTAGAGACAATCTGATGGCTGCTACCAGTTTTAGCACAAGGAACCCTATACTGCAGTCCTCAGTGTCTTCACTCTCAAGTGCAATGACAAGAGCACCAAGGACTTCCACAACTTCTTTGCAAGCTGATTTAGCCAATAATAATGTCCAGTCCCATCAAGCACTACAGGGCAGGGTGAGCAATGGCTCCTACAAATCCCCAGGCCACCAGGTCCCGTCGTCCCCCACAGGGATGCCTAGGTCACCCTCTTACGGAGGCCCAAAGGCTGTCTCGTTTGTAAACACTGTGGAAATCACAGAGGTGCAATCAGTGGGAGCACAAAGGTACGTACTGCTTTAGGTGCTGCTTAGCAATGTGAATCTGTTTGCAAGCAAGTGCAGAGCTCTTCGCTGGAGGCATGACCCAGATTACGTGTTTGCTGTAGGCCAGCAAGGGTGGGAGGCTTGTGGGTGCTCTTCGGTTCTGCGACACCCTCATAGCCACCTCATCATGACAAAATGTTTGCACGTTTGCTGTAACTTGAACTTCAGGTGGTCAATTAAGTTATAAAAGTCATAGTTTTAGATCATAGACATGATTTAGTGTCTTTGCTGAATTGGATAATTGTTTGCAAGATACGAGGCAGATTATCCCTCCTGTTATGCACAAAAGGGTGGAGATGTTTTAGCTCGCAGCCTAAAGGGAGGCTGGACCCAGCCATTGCTTGGGCACAGAGGCAAAGCTGGGATCACAGCACGTACAAGCAAACCCTGCACTAAGGGAAGCAGGGGCTGAGATCAGTCCTGGGAATTGTGCTGGGCATAGAAGCTCTCTATTTAGCTGTGTTGGGTGTCCCATAGTACAGAACTGGTGATAAAAGCACAAACCATCTTGGCATTGCCTGCCTCATACCGCCTCAAGGAGGGCCTCACTGCCTCCTTCCTTTCTGTGAGAAAGCAAGGAGAGAGAGGATTTGCTGTGCTGAGAGCCTGAGTAAGTGGTATCTGAGCAAGATCCTCAGCTGCAGCTTCTGCATGTGCTTATCTTCCTCCCTCTTCCTTCTGGAGACGATAGGGCTTGGAAAGTTTGAAAAGAGCTACGATCCCCCCGAGGATGCGGTATTTCAGCCAAGTTGGGGCCTGGAGGGCTTATCAGAAATATCTAGGTTTTCTCTGGATCTGGCACTTACTGCACTATGCTGTCCTCTGGTTGAGGTCCCACGTTTCTTACTGCAGTATTATCCAACATTTTTGAGAAAGTTATTGAAATATGGGAGAACCATTATTGTAGGTCTCTTGAAGTTTAGTGCCAGCAAGTTTTTCCTCAATGTTTTCAAGTGAATTGTAGTTGTTAAGATGATTTGTCTACTGGTGGGAGATCTAACTTTGAGGAGCCATTTTTTCTTCTTCATGTGTGTTAAAGAAACGAGTCTCTCTCAGTGAAAGAAAACCTGTAGAATTTCTTTTGCCTCTCTGCCCTCTGTTTGAGACCTGGATGTGTCAGCTGCTGCTGTAGGAAGGATACTAATATAAAAAGCTGTTTGCCTTTTCTTAGTCTCTGGTTCTTGGTTATGCTGTCAGCCTGTCAGTCCCACTGCTTTTACGTTGTGCTTGTTTAAAATGTAGAGCCTGTAAATTCACTTCAGTTCAGCTCTTTGAAGTAATGAAAAATACAGCGTCTGGCAAAAGTGGTCTAGCTATTAAAATAGCTACAGATCCCATCAGATGTTAAAGAAAGTTGGAGACATACGATACAATTGCAGAGGATCTTTTTTTTACTGAAGTTCCTGAAGGCAAGTACCTAGATTAATGAATAAATAGATGAATAAACTCTGAAGTTTTTTACCTGGTGAAATAAACCTCCCACAGGCACTCTGTGCTTTGTAAACCTAGCACATTTTCTCTGTCAGTAACTCTACAAATGAATTTCCCTTCTCCCCTCTCCCCTAACACTCTCCAGCTCCCTTCTGCCTTGTTTCAGGATGCAGACTCTGTTCTTCAGGAGAATTTCAGCGCTGTATTAGGGCTTTTATAATACTCCGGTGAGGCAAATGTAGAATTTGGTCCCTGCATATTTTGGCTGTTTGGGGATACAGCAGCATTTTACAAAACCACACAGTATTTTTAATATATTTATGTATGTGTGTTTTGCTGGTTCAGATAACGACGACTCCATTCTTTAGTGCATGCACAGCTTAAACACGTAGCAGAAGCCGAGATGGTGTGAGCTGATGGACCTGCTGCTCCAGCTCCAGGGTACAGCTGTCAGACCAGGTTGCCACATAAAAAGCGCTTTTAGTTTTGGAGCTATTCTGAGCCTATTGAGAGCTGTGTAAAAGTCCAGGGTAGTTTGTTTTGTTTTGCAGACACATGTAGAGAAAAAAAGTGCCGTTTGAATACAGTTAATCCATTAAACCCTCTGGCCTCCAGAAGAAGTCAGGGTGGTCTGAAATAGCTCAGGCTGCCTCAGTCTGCAGGCAGACAGGTGTTCATTTCTGGAAGGTATTTCAGACCCTGGTCACTGCTGCTGGCATAAGCCAGTCTTAAACTTCAGGCTGAGGCAAACCCATGCAGACATCCACTGTGCAGGAGTAAGATGTGAGAAGAGAGCAGACCCCAGTTGCGCTGGCACTTCCAGAATGTACACAAGTTCTTTGGTAGGCTTTTATCTAATTACTTTGTGAGTCCTGGGGACGAGACATGTTAAGCTTTAGGGAGTAGTGGCCTTGATTTAAAAGATCTTTTCAGGAAAGCCTGTTGTCTATGCTCCCTGGCAGTAGGTCATAAGAAAGAAAATTATTTTAAAGCATCCATCCCGAATATGGTCTGTAATTACAGGCATCCTAGAGCGCTTCTGACCTGATTCAGTTTGTGTCTTCTGTCATAAAGAAGTCTTACGCTTCACCTCTCTTACGTCTTTCAGAGATCAGCAATATAATTTTGTTTAACTGGATATTTAACTGGGAATTGTTTTTTCTGAGTGTTTTATTTCTGGTAGTAAGACACAGTTTGGCTTAAGGTCAAGAGGGGCGACAGTTAAACCCTCCTGCATCCTACAAATGCTTATACAATTAGTTTGGTTCAACAAAGCATTTAAGCAAGTAATTAAATGAATGAATATTAGCGGGGTCTGGTCCACTAATCTAAAGGCCAAATGAATTCTCTCATTTCAGTGGCTTTTCATCAAGTATATTGGCTTCAACCAGGTTGCTCCCATGCTTGAATATTTTGCAGCACTGGGACTAGGGTAACAGGGATAATTGTGCATCCTGAATGAAGCCATTCTGCTATCATGCTTTGGTCACTAACATTGCATCTTTTGGTATTGCTTTTGATGCAGGGATGACATGCAGTTGAAGGCACCTCACAGTAAAATAAATGGACAGCCAAAAGGAATATCCAGGTTGGGTTCAACATCAAGTTCCCAGGGGACGCCTGTCAGCCCTGCTAGACACTCAAACGTTAAGAAGGTGTCTGGAGTTGGTGGAACCACCTATGAAATTTCAGTGTAAAATAAAATTAATTAAAAATAAAGAGCCATCCACTCAGCCAGCCATGAAGCTAGGAGCACTGTGAAGACTCAAATAACAACAAAGAAGGAGCAGCAGCAGCCGGCCACTCTCCTTTTCTTGTTTTGGGTTTGTTCTGCTTTCATCTTTCTCTTTTGGCCAAAAACCAGCTGCAGCCTTATTCTTGAGGGAATAAAATTGTACAGTCCATACACTCTTCTGAACTGAGAGGTGGGAACTGGCTACGGCCTAACACCACAACCACAGAGCGGATTTCTTTCATGCAAGAGAGCGCTAAAGCCATTGTGCGTGCATCTGTCCAACAAACCTGTTGTGTACCAGTTGTGCTGTGAAAAAGTATGGTCGGTCCAGGATCACTCAGTTTCTCCCATGCCCCTTCCCAGCTCTTCTGGCCAGCGATGTGTCCGGCAGGAGTCAGAGGCCCGACTGCTGTTTTCCTACCAACACGGAAAGCAGGCTCCCTGTGCTGGGCAGCCTGCGTGTGCGAGAACTGCTCTGTGTCCCCCGGGCGTTGCAGGCCGGGGTCCTCCTCCTGGGAAGGAGCAAGGCAAGGGCACTTGGGCCACGAACGCCGTGTCATCTTTAAAAGCCTCCCTGGTCCCAGATGGGAGCAGGAGAAAGGATAGCAACAGCTTCTCATTGTCTGCCGTTCGCCTCCCTGTGTGTGAAATTGCGCGTGTGTGTGTGTGCGCGCGTGCGTGCTTGTCTCTCGTGGAAAAGGACCACAATACCAGTAAGGATCTTCCACTCTGACCTCTTGCTCCCTCTGGTTTTTAAAAGCTTCTCTGACTCGGAGACAAAACCAAGCAGATAAAAAAGGAAATGTTTGGATGGGAACATATTTTAAACAGCCATCAGCTGCTTTCCCTGCACCCTCTTTATTACCTGTTGGATTTAGGCAATAACATGGTTTACTGCCTTGCCCTGGTGCCGTCTGTGTAATCCTGCAGCAAGGTTATCATGATCTGTTGAATTTACAGTGTGTGTAACTGAGCCAAGCATACATCTAAAGGATATAAATTTTCTGTCTGCCTAATTACTAGCACATTCCCTCTGGTCGTCAATACTGTTAGACAAAGGATTTTCCATTTGGTTTTTTTTTTCCCCTGGGGAACAACTTTTTAAAATAGTATCAATCAAACCTATTTAACATTCTGAGGTCTCCTTTTCCTGTTTCCAGAAAACTACATTTACTTTGTTGGATTTAAGGACAACTTTACTGTTAAAAAAAAAAAAAAAAAAAAAGAAAAAAAAAAACAAGAAAGGGGTGCATTACTTTTGTCACAAATACGAGGACTCTGGCAAAGCTAATTTTGGGACAAATGGAAATTTTTTTCCATTCCTTATCTGCTTTTCCTTCCCATTCATTTACCACCTCAGAAGTCAAAAGTACTGAGATCTGGACCAATGCTATCTAGCCAGATCATGTGTGCAGTTAAGAATATCCTGAGCGACAGTTGCCAAAGTCACTAAAAACGATCATTTATCACTGAGCCAATCAGCACACAAAACCTCAACTCCCTACCTGGTTCTCCTGGTGAATAGTTTTGACTAGAGAGCTAAGTTCATCCTTTTTCAGGATATTTGTTTCAAGGGGTTGAATCCTTCAGTCCTTGACTCTAACGGAGAGCTCTCCAGATATTTGGTAGCAATTCAGAATGCGTTGATAGCATCTTACGTGTTCTCATGTATGTTGAGATTAATTATTCCAGAAGGCAAATATTGACAGTTTTGCCTGGTTAAAATTTATCTTTTGATTTGATAAATCTTGACATCTGCTGCAATACATACTTATTACGTCCCTTGTATATCACATCATTTTTTGGAGAGGAAGGTTGAAGAGAATGTCAGAAAGTTAATCATCTCTCTGTGTAATGCTCTATGTTGCCTGAAGGGAGAAACCTGGAAAGCAACGCAGCTGCAATAGGCCAAAGTTATGGGAGAGCGATCTAGAAATCAGTGTGCAATTTACTGCCTTGATGATATTTTAAATGCCTACTGTAGGGACGTTGCAGAGCAGAGAAGCAATAGTCTTTCTATGCAGATTTGCTCACTGGCATGTAGAATGTTATCTTTAGTTGGAGGCACCCTGGTGCCAGGAAGATGCTGGCAAACTGGATCAGGTACAGATGGAGCAATATATATTAAAAGTCTGGACGGGCTGGCTGATGAGAAGATTTAAAGGGCTAAAAACATGTCACTGGCTAAGCAATGAAGTGGAAATTGAGTATCATACTTTCACAAACATGTTAGTTAAAAGATGTAAAACCAAAGGTAAATCAAAGGGTTGTCACTGGTAACCAACGGTTTACATTTAGAAGGGGGCAGAAAAGATGGAGGGGAAGGAGCAGTGGAATAGTCTTCCAAGGCAGAGTATTGGAGACTAACTATCTAGGACAGTCAAACTGTATTTGGATAAGTCATTAAAAAAAATTCTGTAAGAGGTGAGCCTGCAGGGGCAAGGGGCTAGACCAGATGGCCTTATAGATTTCTTCCATCTTTAACTGTTACTAATCTGCAACTCTACCCTGATGTTAACTCCTCAGGAAGATGCAGTACTTCCTCAAGGACTGGAATTCACTCTGGTGCATAGAGTATCCACAAGACTTACTTGTTTTTAAAGTATCACGTATGCCACGTGTAAGCCCTGAAAAAGAGGGGCTATGTGGCACACTGAATTTGGGCTAGGGAGCTGGACAAGGGCACATTTTGTCGTGTATCTTTGAGTACGTACATGACATTCATGCAAGCAAGGCTGAAAATTTGCACCAGTGTAATATTTGAGATTTGCATCCCAGTGATGCTCCACTTTGATCGTTCTTTCTCCTGCATTTATAAATGAAAAAGCTACTGAGGAACTTGAAGGGCCAAAGAGCCTTTGAAGTTAACTACATTAGTTCATGAGAGAATTTCTCAGTAAGACTAAACACAGTATTGTGTGTATAAAGCACTAATATCCAGGGTTATTTTGACACAGTTCACGAGGGGTAAGGGAAGAAAGCATGAATGCACTGTGTCATTACAGGTTCGGATGTAAGGATTATGTATTTTGTGAGTAGTTTTGCCCACAGCTGGGAGACGTTCGACTTGTTAATAGGTTTACAATGGTACCAAAGCATTTTTGTTTTTTCCTTTAGAGGTTTGCATATAATTCAGTGCACGTAGCCTGGAGTAAATTATTCAAATCTTCTGAAAGAATAATCTCAGCAGAACTGTTAACAGGAGATTGCATGCAGCACATCCAGCCTCATTTCCATCCAAGGCACTGAACACGCAGCTATTTTCTCATAAATGTAAGTGTCTGCTTCCGTAGCTCCTGTTGCGGGACTGGGGACCTATTTATTGAGTGTAATTGTGGAGCAGAATCCAGCCCAAGTTAAAGTATAGTTCTTCAAGCAGTTTACAGTTTAGCAGTAAGGTGGTTCTGCCCAGATAGTCTCAGTTTTTACAGACACTGCGGGCCAAATCTTCAGCTGGTGTAAATTGGTGTGGCTCCATCAAAGCTCATTTAAGTGATGCTAATTTACAGTAGGTGGGGATCAGCCATGAAAACCCAGCACAAGTTAACACATCTTGTAAAGTAGCTTCTTTCTTTTTGTCATGTTTATTTCATGTTTCAGAAGTCTTAAATCTTTTCAACGTGTTTTTATTTTTAGCTGTGGATTGTATTACTTATTTAAAAAAAACAGCAATAGATTTTGTTTAGTTTATGCATCAGTTTTCATTGCATATTGCATTTTATTAGCCGTTCGTTCCCTGTTCATATGCTCCCATTTAGCCTCCAGGTTTTCATTGTAGTACGATCTGCCTTGAAAAGTTGGATCTCTGTATCTTTAATTGTATAATATATTGAGTATTATGAAATTAAATGTACCTTACTACATGGGTGGGAGAGAGAGGAAATATTTTTACTTGAAGCCTTAATATTTTCTTTTTTTACTACTTTGTTTGTTGACCTCATAGGAAAGTCTGAATAGCAAAGACTTTGAAACTCTGGGCCAAATACTGCACTGATACACAATCAGCATTTGGCCCCCTGTGTCAAAACTGGATGCAGACATACCCTGAAGTGAACAAGGGAAAAAGCCTCAGGGTGGCATATTTTCCTGGAGATCATTAATACAGCCTCAAAATGTGTCCATAAGCAAGTACGTTAAAGAAGTTTTCAAGTCTTGAGTTTTTAAGAAAGGTGATAGCAGGAACTGCCCTAGTATCTTACATTTGCATTTTCTTTTAAAATTAAACAAAACAAGTGTAATTACTTAGTTTGGTTCAAGTCGGCTCTAAGGGTTGCACAGAGCTATGTGTTAGTAGCAGTGTGCAGCAAATGAACCGTGTTGTGTTGCTGTTCTAAAATTGCTAACCAAGCATAACGTTACGTCAACTTGGCCTAAGATAATCACCTCGCGGGTGTTATAACGGACGTTCCTCAGATGATGCCTATTCTCCTATAAGCCTAATGTGGAAATTGCAATGTGGTTTTCTTTGGACTATATCTATGGTCCAGACTAGAGATATAGATATAGATATATATATATATTCAATATTTTTTTGTGTGTGTGGGAAAGATGGGGTCAAGGTTGCTGTCTCTGACAGTCTGGAAAGTTAATGTCGAACCGTTTTTATGGTCTGTATTTCACCTGTTCTGCCACCTTGAATTGTTGGAATGTATCTGTGCAGGCTTTGTGGAGCTCTGTCTGTAACCTTTTTTGTGGCTCTCATAATACATATATATTTTTTAAACCTTTGAGTCACTTCAGTATTTTAAAGTGTCTGGTTTCCCCCGATGAGTTACAATGCTTCATGGTGCGCTGCCTTCTTTCGCTTCCACTTGTGCAAAATGTGAACTGAAATAGTAGAACTGGGAAGGCCGGTTCCAGTGCAAAATCTGCGGGTGAGAAAATATTAAAAGAAGTGATTGCAGGTCAAGTCTCATTTTCGAGGTGCTGATGGCAGAGTAGAAAATATGCTGAGTCTTTAAAGGAGTGTCTGCTAGTTGTGACCAATGGATCATGCTTGTGAGGCCACAGTTAAGTGGTCCATGAAAGAACACTAAACAAAGTTTTCTATAATGTTTTTATTAAAGTTGTGGGGTTAAGAGGGATCCTGTTGTCCAGCACAATTGTGAAGTAACTGTGTAAGTAACTGTGGAAAAAATGCTATATTGGTACTTGTTGAAATGGTCCATCTAGGATATCTGGATTTATACATCCCAAAGATGTTCAATTTTTAATCTTCATCTTCATCTTCATTATCTTCATCTATCTATCTGTTTCTAGTCTTCGAAAATATGTCCGTTAGATCTGTAAGACTGGCTTATAACACACACAGTTGTCAAGCCCTCCTAACAGCAGCTGCTGCAGGATTTCTGATGCCATGATTTGCATATATAGGCTAATTATATTAAGCAAGGATCCATTCAAGCATGTTCATTATAAATGCCAGTCATTTATGCCAGTGTGCTGTCGTGTCTTCACATGGCAGAGGTTACCTTATATATAAAATGGCTAAAAACATAATCACCAGGCTCCATTGATGCACCAGACAGAATTACATATGCTCCTCATTTGGTTTAGTACATTTTATTTGAAGACATCTTGCCTTACGGTGATCTTGGCTTTCTTCTCTCTAAGTAACAGATAAATTATCCAAGTTTGTATTCGTTTCTCCATTATTGTTATTTTTTATTCTGCAGGACAAGTTTCAGTTCACATTTTGGAACATAATAAGGAGACACAAAGGAAACTATTAATACAGGTGAATATATCTTCTAAGAGAGGAGCAGTTATATGATAAATAGATTAGAATTACTGTCAAAATAGGTTTTGTTCATCTTGTCACAGTAACATGAATTTTAAAGTAAGGCTTATTTCACAGCTGATAACTCTGTAACCCTGAAACATTTTTAAAATGTCTTGGTTAGACATACCAAATTATATGAAAAAAATATGATCTACTTTTACAGATTAAAAACAGGCCTAGAAAAGTGATGGTACATTTTACAGTGCCTTATATATTTGTGTATATATAATGCCTATATGTATATAATGTATACATAACTGTGTACATATATTCAAGTAAGACTAGTTACAAGTGTCCCTATCTGATGTATTTTAAATGGAACTGATCTGTGTTGATAGAGAAAAATATGGTTGTATCAACAGCAAAATACAAAATCAAAAATGCTTGCTAAAATGTAAGCAAATAAAATAGACTGGAAAGAGTGTTTCTGCCAGTGGTTATGTTCCAGGCCATGGAGGACTGGTAGATAGACCCACATGTTTAAAGGGATGTTCGGAGAGAAGGGAAAGCAGTGATGGAAGCTTGGAGAAAGTGGAGACTATCTAAGAGCATGAGGGATGCCTGAGAGCCGCCCAGGGCTCAGACCTGTAAAGGAGAGGTGCGGGAGGAGGGGACGGGCTGTCTTTCAGGGGAAGCTGAGACCTGAGATGAACCATCAGAAACCACCTCAAACAAGTGGCCTTGAGAAAACTGGCTCTTGGCCATGACAAGAAGAATCCTTCAGTCCCACTGGCATTGATGGTATTCCACCAACTCTTTCAAATGGGCAAATTGATTCCTAACCCCTAAAGTGTTTTTTTTTCCCTGCCAACAGGGGTGCAACACCCATGACGCTAGCTAGATACGGAGCAGGGACTTTGCCAGGCTTCAGGCAGTGGACCTTATCTAGAGAGAGAAAAGTGGCTTCAGTGGAAGAGACTCTCATCTCCTGACTGTAAGGAAGATTATTCATGTTTCCTTTCCCTTACAAATTATTTCATGCGTCCCTGTGTGGATTTTTCAGGCAGTAATTTTGCCATTTATTTGCAAGGAATATTAAGCACTGACAGAGCCTATCCGTATGGTATTAGATCTAGAATATATCTGGCCTGAGATGGACAGCATACGAAGCTATGTGAGCACTGTGGGCAATGCTGAAGTTTACCAATATTTCTAGACTGTGTTAAGATACTTTCTCTATCCAGTCCTCATTAATCAAACTAATTTCTGCATTTGTGGGCATAGGCCAGTTTGGTCAGATTATGTGGCAGAAGTGCACAACATAACTTATGCAGCAGATTCTGCTAGTTCTTGAGCTTTTCTAGGAGTTCAGTTGCATTTTAGAATAATAGGGGTACCACAGGTAAGTCTTGTATTTTAAAAAATACCGCCTTTCTGAAATAAAACAATTTTACAAATACAAGCAATTAAAATACCTTCCTTTCGGCAGACTCTGTGAAGTATCAGCCACGTAAAATCCATGAGGGTCATACACTACCTCCTAAAATTTATTTCACACCTTTAAACTCCTAGCCTCCACGTGGGGCTTTGACTATCCATCTATTTCTTCAATATGGGGTAAGAACAGGATTTTCAAGGATGTATTTGATCATTGTCTGTGTGATACCCTCCCGCTGAACTTGGTGGTAACTGAAAGAAATGATGGGGAAGATATGTCTGATGAGCTGGAGAAAGGGCAATGCCTGGAACTCTGTTGAGGGAAAAAGTGGCTTTCCATACAACTGAAGCACCGTTGTTTAGTTAGTACCATTGTTTTGGAACCAATGCTTATGAGTTTGGGTTCAATAAATCATGTCGTTACACACAGTCAGCAACGGGGATTCAATGAAGGGCTTTCAACATCAAATTCACAAGCTTTGAATACTTGAGATGAACATCTAAAATAAGAATTCCTGTTCTCAGAGTGGCACAATAACATGTTAAGCTCATGAATGCTGTGAGTAGCTCACACTGAAACCTTAGCTCCCCTGAAATCAATGGTAGTTTTTCCTCTAATATTAATAGCACCTCATTATGCTCAACATGCCATTGGGAGTGGCACCTGCAGGCATTAGCTCATTGCTATAGTTCATTGACATGAGGACTTCTTCAAGCCTCTGACCTGGAGCAAACCAAATACTTGTCATCGTTTTTCCTACAACGGGACAAAGCGGAAAGTGGAGTTTCATAAACACATCCCAGTTTTGGACCAACTCTAATGGAGTTTCTGTCCCTGCTACAGAGAAATCAGATAAATAGTCTTCGTGTAGGCGTTTTTGAGTGGCAGGCAGCGGGGAATTTGGGTTTACTAGCAAAGCAGCAACATGGTGCTTTTCTGCCTTCTGGCTTGTGCTTTCGTGCAATGTGCAGGGAAGTGGCTCCTGGGCAGTGGTTCACTGCTTCAATGGATATGAGGTGGACGGCTCCTGCGTGTGCCGGTTGCAAAGCACACCTCCCTGCCATGGAGCATATGTGTTGAAAGCCTCTTTCAGTTATGTAGGTGCAGAGCATGTGGGGATTTTTGGATAAGAGATGGCTGTGGAAGCTCATAAAACAGCATTATAATCTGGTTTTAGTCCTGGGCACAGGTGGTTGAGCAGAATACAGCTTTACTGTCAGCTTTTCCTCTTGTACAGTAATTTGGACAGATGGCGAAAGGGGTTTTGTTGGGTTTTTTTATAAATACAAACCATTGCTGTTTTTCTTAGGAAAAACTCACCTTGTAGAAACTGCAGCGTCTGAGTAAATTCAGTGAGTAACAGCACAATCCTATTTTTGCAGCCTGAATATTATGAATCCATCTGGCCTTGGGATCAGCCCTTATTGTCTCATTGACAGCTATCTAAAATAACAGACTTAAAACCAGAGAAGTAGTTCGGAATAGGTGGTACTTGGTTATGACTAACTTTTCAGACGCACTATGACATAATACAGACAAACCGCTGTTGTTGGCCACAATCTCCTACATCAAAACGCACATGCTTTGCACTGCCATCTTGGCAGTTGCCCAGCGTTCAGCTACGATTCACAGTAGGAGGAGAACCGGTTAGATGCTCAGCTGGAAACACAGCCTGCGCTTAAGGCACAAGAATGGGCTTTAGGCATTCTGGCACCAGTCCCTGGCTCCACTACGAGTTACTGCTGACTTATATGTCTTTCCATGCCTCTTCGCTCCGTGTCAGATGGGGATGTGACTTCCTGACCTCACCAGTGTGTTGTGTTTGTGAGAGGCTCAAACACCATCATTCTGTGATGAGCTGTGTAGCTGGAGCCAAGCAGATGCATCCCATCGCTATCCAGGAGCAATAGGGCAGATCTGGGGCGTGTTTAACCTCAAACGAAAGCATTGCTCCAGGTCGTGTTTCTAGGGGGAAGTTTTGGGGTGTGATGAGTGTTCACACTGGCCTTTCACGCTGACTTTGGAAGGCTGTTTTAGTAAACATATGAAAGACATTTCTGTCTTGATCCTTCCCTTGACCTCCTGCATATTTCCTTATAATCCAAGCCCTCTGCGTAATACCCACACAGCACAATCCTCGTTCCAACAGACCATATGCTTCATTGCCTTAAGCAATTCTGCCTTCCATGCCTGCTTATTGGAATAGTTGTACATTTATATAATAATAACTAAAATTACTGAGCAAAAATGCAGTAAAAGAAATAGCTGCAGGTGGGGAGTGACCTCAAAAAGCAGGGACACTCCAATGTGTTGTTGCGGCACAAAACACGGTGAGAGCTGAGTTTTGCAGCCATTGACATGTTGGGGGCTGCTGAGGAAATACAGCCCTCTGCATTTTGTCTTGAGAGCAAGGACTAAGCTGCTATGTTGCCATGAGAAAACTGTCATTAATTCCTGCCTTTTTTGTGTCTCTTTTAATGTTGTACAGAAATACATATCTATTTATCCTCAATACCGTATCCATAGCACATGAAGATGATCAAAGAAGGAATACGGTTGTCTATTAGTGCACAAAATAATCTCTTTGCTAGTAGGGTCTTTTACTTAATACTCCTTTTCTAATAAAGGAGCAGGAAAGAGCAAGAAATTATTAATCACAGGGATTTTTAACACAGGAAAGCACATCCTGCTTCAAGGGATAGGAAGATTAGGTGTGTGCATGTGTAAACAGAAGTTGCATGAGTTTATTTAACTGTAAAGGCAAAATAAATATATTTGTTTCCACTTATATTGAAGCATAGAATAAGAAAATACAAGAAAATATACCATAGTAATTTACTCCCTCATTTTTTACAGAATTTATATCATTCTTTATGAGTATTTCCATTTATTTTTGAAAATAAATAATTTCTGGAATTATATCTACACAAATTATAGCGATATTTATACATATTCATATATCTAAAGCCCTGGGTGCTGCAGAATTGCATTCCAGCACTGCGTCACAAATGATGGAGAGAGTAATTTTGGGGTACAAGAGACTTGGGAGGTGCTATCCTTTGTTTTGGTTTATTTATACACATACCCACAGAGACTGATCGCCAGAAGGAACCTGAGCATCCTGCTGTTGGACAGAGTCGTCACACAACCTGTGCACCCAGAAATGCTTTCCCTGCCTGAAGCAGAGACCTGTGAAGTGTCTTTCTAGGTACCACGTGCCTGTGCTCCCTCCTAGCTCAAGCACGGGGCAGTTTTAAGCAGTCAGCTCTTCTGTGGTCTTGCTCTTTGGTGACCAGGACATGTTACCTGCCCCGGGTGGGGGTGAGGCACAGACCCGGGAAACGGTGACATGGTTTGTGTTTGCAGCTGTGTCACCAACTTGCTCTGTGACCTCGGGAAAGTCACATCACATTCGGCAGCTGTTATTCCAGTGTGACACAGAAGTTGAAACCTCTGGATTTAAATTGCGAAGTGACTTGCAGTGTTGGGTCACGTGGCCGTTCCGTGGGGCCAGATCTCTAATCTCTTGGCAACAGGGCACTGCTTGGTAGAGGCTATGTGATGACTGTATGGCCACTACGCCTTGTGGCAGAGGTGTGGGACTTCAGAGGGCATTCTCACAGTCCCTAACTCAGGTCTAAGAGAAAACAGAGGTAATGAAAAAGGGAAAAGAATTATCTTCGGTGACATGAAAGGGAATAGGCAATGCCAAAAGAGAGCAAAGGGCGGTTGGGTTTACTGCTGGCAAGGAAAATTTCCTCCGGTTTCTATCAGCCTGAAGGATTGATTGGCTGGGTCAGGCAGCATACTGTTAAATACATAGGAGATCTCTTCTTCCTGCTCCAGATGGGTTCCCATCATTATTTTGCAGAAAGACAGAAGGTTATAATGAAGGCAGGGCCTTGACGAGGGCAGGGGTATAAGGCAGAGTAATACCATAAATCTTCAGAGCCTTGTGACAGGTTTGGCTGGGGACTGAAAGCAGTCTGGCCGGGAGGAGTTCAAATGGATCCCTGTCCTCACAGGATAGTCATCAGTTTTTGGCAATTCCACATCCCTCTGCACTTATCTTGGAGGGACACTTTTGGTATAAAATGTACTTTTTAATTTTAAGCAGCAACCAGGCTTTCAATGCCCTGTGTCTGTCAGATGCACTGTACAAAAGCCAGAGCGAAGCACTGTAAAAGTAATTCAGCTCCCCGAATCGTTGAAGTTGGCAAGAAGAAAACATTTGTAATTTTTTTTTCCAGGCCAGTTTACAGATCAAAGTTATGGTTTATATGATAAATTATTTACAAAGCATAAATTCAGTCTGGAGCAACAGTAAATTCGTTATTACTCTTAATTTTGTGGATATAAAACAGAAGATCTGAAACACAGATTGAAAAAACTTGTATAAAACCTATACTGTGTATTTCAGCTATTGCTAAAGCAATGGCTGCTGAATGTGGATTTTGCTAGTATTTTAAAAAGAATTCTGCATAAATTCCTGCTAATAGCAATAATTATTTTACCTAATGGACCTGTAGTTCATTTCAGCTAAGTAATTTTCATACATTCCTTCTTTTTGAAGCAATGTCACTGGTAAATCACACCAGCTTAAAACAATAAAGTGCTAGTGGCAAATCAGTTAGGACAGAAAAACAATTCTCTTCAAAGAGTTCCTCTCTGGAGCATCCCCCATCAAGAGCTCTCACTTGAACCTGGTCGGCTTAAAGCTGATAAATGACATTAATAATTCCATGGAGGAAGCAAACAAGGCATGAGCACCTGTTTCCCGCAGCACAAGGAACAGTGAGCACTAAATGAAGTTACCAAAAAGCAGAATGAAAACACAAGGCAGAACTCTCTCAAGAAAGCAGATTATATTGCCACAGGATGACGTGAAATCCGTGTCACTGGACAAGGAGAAAAGCAACAAAGGTACCCTTTAGGTCAGCATTACCTCTGCTGCTGTTATTAGCAATCCCGGGCATGGGGGTGTGAAAGAAACGCTCACTTTAGTCTGGGTTGACGTTGCTTGATTTGTGAAGCCTAGTTCCTTGGATGCTCCATGGCTGCCTAATTCTTGCCTAAGTCTATGCTCAAGAATAAATTCATCACTTGAGTCCTACAACTGGTGACTTTGATAACTTAAGCTAATGTGTGGTCAGACTAGCTCAATGCAGAGGGCTGATTTTCACCTGAGGGTCCTTAAAATGTCCCTAGGAAAAGCATGAATCCGTTAGCAGAAATTTGATTGAATGAGTCAGTAACATCATTTGGAAGAGAGAAAAAGCCACCATGCCATTCTGCCTGCTCTATATGTATCACGATTTCCAAGTTGCTGTACTCACGCACATACATTTACATACATATGTATGTGTGCAGATATTTATAAAAGCAACCACAGCCTTTCAATTGTGTGTGCTGTGATTCATCAGCAGCAATAGTTTTTGGCAGGGACATAATTTCAAATCTTCTGCTGAGGACGCCTGCCAAAACATTGTTGGACAGAGATAGGATGAAGAAGGTTATTTATAAATGGGGATAATTAGGTCCTGTGCTTATTAGTGTTGGGAATGAGACAGAAAGACAACGTGTAGTAATGAGTATTGTAATATGAGAAGACGCTCTCCATGATTTTCTACTTGTGGTTTAAAAAAAAAAAATTCTCAGGTGAAATAGCATCATTATGTGCTGCTCCCAGCTAGGAGGTTCACACTGGGGTGGGGGCGGTGCGTGTTACGCTGTAGGACAGGTCTCCATTACACTCATGCAAGTTTGGATCCTTCCACAGGATCCAGGTGCTCATTGTTGTAAATGAGATTAGACTCTGTTTCCTCAGTCCTGAACTTTGCAGTTTGTGTTCAGGCAAAAGTAAACCCTGAGCAGACATAGAAACTGTACTAGCTGCTCTTTCTTGGAAGCGATGGCTCTCGACCACGCTGTTAGGAGACAGCACTGCTCAGGCTGATGCTGTGCTCATCGTTTCTGCCAGCAGGGGCAAGACTATTTCTGTGTCTCATCGGTCATGTAGATGCACATTACATCCCTTTTTTCTGGAGAAATACTGTCACTGGGACAAATTCCACCCGTGTTGTCCCTAGAGGTATAAACCCAGCGGGCGCAGTGTGAAATTCCATCCACACAGGTTCTGAAAGGAGCTTGCGCTCACACCGCCTCTGCAGAGCACCCAGGACTGCGCTCTCGGGCCGTTTCTTAACTGAAGCGTTCGTCACACAGTAAGTCAAGAGAATAGCAACTAATATTCAATAATTCTTTGCTACTGGCTTTATACCAAGCTTAGCAGATAATGCAACTAGTGCACAATAAGACACTTGAGCACACATCTGTGTTTAAACAGTTCAATATCCCATTCACTTTTCCTACTTCTCAAGCTATTTGGACTGATTGCACAACACTTGGGATTTTTAAGGCCCCAAGTTCCTGAAGTCTCAAGTAAGAACTTGCTTATGGGAGTTTCTGAGTTTTCACTAGAGCGAGGAAAAAAGAGTCTTCGGCAAAAATTATGCCTCTCCAAAACTCCCCAAAACTGAGAAAAGCAAGCGTCAAGCTCATTATTTCTCCTGAAAAGTGTGGTCCACCGACTTCAGAACGATTACTCATGTATTTAAAGGTAGGTGCAGTCTAAGCAAGTGCTTTGCTTGGTCTGGGTCTTAGTCTCTCTGAAACTGGTGGAGTTCGGAAGGCTCGTCTAGGTGAGTCTGAGCTGCAGCTGCTATTTCTGCTGTGTCACTAGCTGAGAATGTCATGTATGTGGCTGACTATCTTGCAGGTTCTCTAGACCTGTAGTTAGCACCCCAAAACCTATTTAATCCCAGGGTTTTGCCTACGCAGACTCCATGCAAACGTGTATGTGAAAACACTGCATTTAAATGCTTGTTTCCAAAAAAAAAAAAAAGGAACAGCAGGGTTGCGACAGCGCGTGCCAAGCTCGTCCCTAGGGTGATTTTTCTGAAGGAAAGCAGGGAATATCTGAAACAGCTCCTCACAGGGAGGGAGGAAAGAATATGCATTTTGGAGGGGTTAGACTTTTGCCTTTATATTACTTGTAAAGCACTAAATGGATCGTTAAAACTAGAAATTTCCTAAATTCTGTAATTGTGTATGTCACGGTACCTCAAATGATTCTGCAAGCAGAGCGCTGTCTTTCCTGCTAGGTGAATTTTGCAGATCACGTCTTAAAGGTTTGCCAATGCACCTAAAAGCGGGGCTGGGTTTAGGGCCTAGACTCCAGTGCCTAAATTAATATTTAATAACTATCAAATGCAACAGAAGCCAACACCATCAAGTCTGTAACAACTACAGATTAATTTTCTTTTCTAAAACAGAAAAAGTAAAGAAAATGGTGTAAAGAGAGATCAGTTGAGCTTTGCAAAAGCAGCAAAAGCTTATTGCAAAAGCAAATTCTCACTTGCTAATCAGGATTAGGAAAAATGCGAGTTGTGCGTTATCAGCAGCACCTGTGCTTCGTTAGCAAAATAAAAGTTTACTGTTATCTAGGACAAAAACGGGGGGGGGGGGGGCGGCGGGCGGCAGCCCTTGAGGCAATAATATCAAATCCCCTTTTGTTTCCTGGGTAGTGATTACAGTAAAATACTTTGCTTATGTTTCCATCCCTTAGACCATCTGTTTCGAATTAAACCCTTCTGGTGTGATACATTGTTATTTATTAGAGCGTTATATTAGATAATGCAGTGTTGGTATTGCTGTTATAAACCCTTAGTTTCATGGGAATGACTTCAGGGGCAGAACTGGATGTGTTTACTTAGTGAAAGGGTTAGGGACTGTGTTAATGAAACTAGTTTACCAGATCAGAAATTATTTTTTTTTAGGTCCTTCTATTCACAAATATATTTTTGATGTGTCTTTTGATTTGTGTTTGGTAGAGTGAAACTTTCTGGTTTTAAATGACTGAAAGCTGAGATACTGAGGCCTCGCTGATGATGAACTGCTAGACACCTAGAGGTGAAAAGACAGTGCCCTGCACCTGATGGGGTGACATCCATCGTCATAAATCTGCAATGCCCTGCAGCATTCGGGGCACGCACCCGTGTGGTTCTAGAGCAGCTGCGGAGCTGGCAGGTAACACCCCCCACCCCAGAAGGAGTTTTCTAGAAGTTCTTATTCTTGCCCTCTGTAGCAACTCTTTTCTCATGCTTTCCATCAGAGGCAGGGCTTTGTAACACCAAGATGCTGAAGACAAATTTTTATCCTCAAGCTATTCTGTCATTGCAGTTTCACCATTTTGCAACAATTTAAGAAGTGCAAGGAAATTTTAATTTTTTTTAAAGTCTCAATGTTAATAAGGCTTTAGTCACAGTGTACTAAAGAGGCTTACTCCTTACTGAAGGAGGAAGGAAAATGGAGTCCCAGGAAAGAAGAGCAGTTACTTACAGCTGTATTTGAGATACTTCGGTTTCTCAGTGATACCCACTGTTATTAAAGACATTTTTTTCAATCAACTTCAGTTAGAAAGATGGTGACTGTGAGTGTAAAATTAAGAATTGGATTAATCTTTTGTGATATAAAGACTTTCTATGCTCTAGATAAGGTGAAGCCTAGTTTTAAATATTCTTCTGGAGAGGATGTCTGGGGAAGAGGACAAGCCTTTCATCCTAAATGAGCTTCTCTCCCATTTTTTTCTGGCCAAAAGAGATCTGAAGGATCGTCTAGTGGGTGATTCACAACACCTAGATTAAATTCAAGATCTCAGTCACTCCTGACATATGTATATGTAGAATTTCTTTCATGCCAAAATCTCCCTGAATTTTGTGCTGTGTTTAACCAACACAGTACTTGCATGGTTGTGCTTACCCTTCAGTGGTGTGGTCAGATATGGCCAGGAAGCCAGTATCTGCTTCAAAATCTTTCATTTTTATAACTGGTCCAGTTACACAAACCAAAGTCGCTTAAAAGCAGTATTCTCTCTTGCTCTGTGTAAAAATGTATTAAGTGAGCTGAAGTAGCATCGTTTTATAACCTAAAAGCTTAAACTAGTGTACCATTTAAATTTGGCTGGGTCTGAAGCAGGCCAAGATGACATCAATATTTCCTTTAAGGAGGCCAGCAGTAAGTCCACAGTTTATGTCTGAATACTTTCGGATCAAATGACATAATATTTCCTTTTTCTCTCTCTTCCTCTCTCTCTCTGTCTCTTTCAAGGAGAAATTTACAGATTTTGTTTTTATACATTGGGAAGGTGATACATGGTGAATAAATGCACTTGGGGTCATGGAAAAAAGGCTTTTGAAAACGACATTTTCCTTGTTTCAAATGCCCTTTTATTACTCTAATTGTTTTGTTTTAAAAAAAAAAAAAAAAAGCCTGAAAGTTCCTAAATTTTGCTTGAGACCTGCCCTTGCTCCCCCTGTAGCTAACGGTAAAACATCCGGACCCTGACTCATCCCTGTAGCGATCCAGGTGCTGCACAGAAAACAGAGGTTCTTCCTATTCCTCGGGTAGTGAAGTTAACCCCGAGGGCTGCGCTGCTCCTGCTGCTGCCGCAAGCCTTTTCTGCCGGCCGGGGGAAGCAGCGCCGTTTGTCAGGCCACATCTGTACTGTCTTTTCCGCCAACCGTACTGGCTTTCTGACTTCTGTTGTGCTTTGTTCCAGTCACAACACAGTTAAGAAGCCACCCTAACCTTGGGGAACCTTCCTTGAAGGTATCTCCGCACCTAGGCGCAGAAATGGGAGTCGTCCCCGGGTATGGGACCTACGGCATCAGTGGCGCAGGCATTTACTGGTTTGGCTAACAGAGTAATTCCATTAGTGGGTACCACCGGTAGGTTGTTATCCTCTTAGATGGATTTTCTGCTAACAGATGAAACACAACACAATAAAACTGGATTAGGATAGTAGTGATATGAAAATATATTAAAAAAATAAAAAGCAAGAAATTAAGTCATTATTAATGTAATGCAGGACTACGTTCAAGCTAGCGGTAACTTTCAACAAATTATTTTTAGAGATTTTTTTTAACCTAATTGAATTGCCAGTTTTACAAAAAGGTAAACACTATCTAATTAAAAATAACAGTTTTGGACTTATTGGGTAAAATCCAAGAAAATCGCAAAAATCTTTTGCACATAAATCGTATAAGTGCATTAGTACCTAAACCAAGCACAGCCAAGCTGCAGAATGTGAGCGTACGCGCAGGAGATTTCTGACGGTGAGGTGTCATCACAGAAGCATGACATCGAAATTGCAGCACTGAGGCAAACAATCAATATTACCCATTTTCTTTTTCTAGCACAAGGAACAATTCTGAGTATTGCTTAATAACAGCCTCAAAGCTTTCTGGCGGTGAGCTGAGTTCAGCCCTGGTGTAAGCTGGTGCCACCGTCATGCCCTTGGGAGGCTTGCCTGGGTCTCTGTCGGGATTTTGACCTCAAGCGTCAGATTACTTGTGCAATCGATGCACCTTTAATGGCACTGAGATTTCAAACTGCACCAAATGATTTTAGAATTCAGTTCAAGCAACTGAGAGATTTGCCAGGAATTGCAGTATTTATCCCATGCAGCCTCAGCCTGTCCCTGTCCCCAAGGGAGTGATGGTGTCTGGTGCAGTTTTTCCCTCCTTTTATGAGTTGTTGGAAGTCAAATGCAGCTACTGGGATTCAGGTTAGAGGGCAGGCTGCTGGGGACGAGCTAGGATCCAAGTGGGACAGTTAGTGAAGAATGAGTGTTATGAGGGATAAAAGAGAAAAGGCAGTATCGGGGGAAAGATTTAAAAGTCATTTGCAGGAAGCTAGGAGACTAAGAACTGTGGGGAAAGAAGCGTGCTATTTATGAGGAGTTGGATGTGAAGTTTTGAGGATAAACTTTTTCCTCCTGGCCTCTTAATAAGAATATACACAGTATAAATACACACGTCTGCCTCTCTAAGGGCTAACGCTTCCACGATAAAGAGTCACCATTTTACAGCTCTATGAGAAGAAACAGAAAGCTGAGTACCTTAGAAATAGAGAATGAGGCAGGCGAGAAGGATAAAGGTGGGGAAAAAACATCTGGTCTGTAGCAAATTTTTATCAGGGTCTCTGATTCACTTGTCTGACCCGTGGGGGCCACTGTTGATCCGTAAAATGTCCTAGAGCCGAAGGACCTGCAGTAGAGTCAGACTTAGTGCTCTGTCTGCACTGTACGCATGTGAGACAGAGACACAAAGTGGTGGACAAGGGAAAGACACTCTGCTGGGAAAGCTGGACAGTGGTTTAACTTCTTCAACAGAAAGACCATTTTCTTCTGGGCAGGCAGAGGGTCCTCGGAGTGCTGCTCTGCAGCACGAAGGAGCCTGTTGGCACCACGCAGAACAGATCCCTGTGAGTTTGGCGGGGGAAACAGACCCTGCTTTCAGTTGCTCTGGAGTCCCTGATGCTGATGGAAACCTGGCTGTTGGAAACCGTGTACCCAGCTGGCGTTTTAGTGGAATAACGCGAATAGTGCAATTTGTAGTGTGGGGAATGTGGGTAGGGAGGCAAAGCTTGAACAGGTGGATGGGAATGAAAAGAATGCATGATTAAATAGGCAAAGGCTGAATAATGGAATCTGTAAAATCTGCCAGCATCTCAAGACCCAGATTCCGTATCATTTCTCTCACCATTTGCAAAGTGCTGAATTTAACAGGTAGAAATGAGTGCTGAATTTCGGGTGTCAGCTCAGGGAAAAGGTGCTCTTTTCTGCTTCTCTTTCCCCTTCTGTGAGGTTGCCAAGTGCCATGGCTGACCTAGAGATAATTAATGTTCCCGTCCGACCACATAGTTTCTTCTGCACAACGCAATGCTGGTGGAGCTAAACTGAGATCCTGCTTCGGAAGGGAGCGAAGCAAGGAGCGGTGCCCGGGCAAGAGAGGGCACAGCACTGCCCCTTTGCACCGGCTGGGGACGGGAAGGCCCAGCGCTGCCGTAAGCCAGCTCAGCTCTGCTGAGACCTCCTGTATTTCCCAAATCCCTGGGTCACGGATTCCAATGCCAGGAACTCAACGCTGACCGTAAGAGACAGATTCCTACGTAAGTCAGCTCAGGGCTTATCACTAAGTATGGTGCCTGCTTTACCCATCAAAGTTGCAACCTCCCGTCTGTGCCGGGGAGGGCTCACGCTGGCACCCGCCCGAGGTGGTTAACACCAGGCAGGTGACCTCCCTGCCCAGCCACCGCCGGGCTCCCAGTTCCTGGGGCAGAAACCGGTTTTGGACTGGCCAGGCCGGATCAGTCCCTTCAGCCTGCTGCCCGGGACTCCGGCCTCACCCCCGACCAGCGCGGCTGCTGGCGGCTGAGCTCGGCCTGCCCACCGGGCCGGCCCAAGGCGGAGGCCCACCACGGCCTGAGCCGGGCTCAGGTGCCCGGGCGTCTGGGCCGGGCCCTGTGCAGCGCCGGACACCCCACCCCACCCCGCCCCACCCCACGGCGGGCCCTTCGCGGAGGAATCTTGCCCCACGCCGCGCTCCGTCCGGGGCGGGGCCGGGCGCGCTGGGCGGGCGGTGGGGCTGAAGGGGGGTCTGCCGGCCGCCGCCATGTCGTTCCGCCGCGCCTTGGCGTTGGCCGCCTGCGGGCTGGCCGGCGGCTCCGTCCTCTTCTCCGCCGTGGCCGTGGGGAAGCAGCCTCCCCGCGGCGGCGACGCCGAGCCGCGGCCGGGGGGTTCCGCCAGCGTTCCCCCCGCCGCCCCGCCGGGTTTGCTGCTGCTGCCGCCCGCCGCCGCCGCCTCCTGCCCGCCGGCCCCTGGCTGGATTGAGAGACCCGCCGGCACCGGCGGCTTCTGGGACAGCAACTGGGACAGGTAAGGGTGGGGGGCCCGGGGGGACCCCGCGGCGGGAGCTGCCCCTAAAGCTTCCAGAAGCGGGTGTCCGAGGGCGTGGGGCCGCGGTGAGCCGCCCCTCAGCAGCCGCCGAGCTCCCCGAGCAGCCCCCCGATGAGCCCCGCAGCAGCCCCCGAGCAGCCCCGGCGCCCGCAGGACTCCCTTCCCGGCGGTGTTCAAAGTTGGAATTCTTGAATATTCCCGAAATCCTGCAGCGCCCGGGGACGCTGAGGGGATGCCCTCGCTGGGGTTAGTTGTAGGCAGATCCCAGCCTTCCCCTCTGTAAAGGCGCGCAGATCCCTTTATTCTAACGCGTGCATCCCGCAGACTGCAAAGCCTGAGGCTTGCGGTAAACCTGGGCGCTGCCTGGAAGACGCGCCTGGTTTTTTCTTAACTCGGCGTTGCTTCGCGGCTACGCCAGGATTTTTCTGGTTAATAACAGCATCCTTGTGGGTGAAAAGCGCCGGCGCCTTCGCGCTCCTGAATCCTTGTAAAGGCGACGTTGCTCCGAACCTGCCTTCGTTGTGTGCTTCTCGGGGCTGAAATACGTTCACCCGAGGGTTAACTACGTTTTTTTCTGATCCTGCAGCTAGAATGTGCAGGTATCTGTGCTGAGCTTTGGCTCGTTTAGCTTCCGCCTGGTAGAACTATCTCCCCAGGGTGACTTAATGTCAGGCTCCAGTTTAATCGTAGTAAATCCAAACCTAAGCAGGTTTTTATCATATAACGCATCCTGTTTTGATTTTTTTGAGCTGCTACAGAATCAAGTGCTCGTATACATAGGGCTGCGTACACCCTAATTGTAAAAAGAAAACTTTAATTAAATAAGTTTATACCTGGTTACACAGCTGCAGTGAGGGAGGTACTAAATCTACTTGTTCAACTGCAGATCCAGGCCTTTTGGGTTCTGCTAAATGGTTGGGTTTTTTTCAGGGATTCTGAAGTACTTTCAGGCTCGCGTAACTTTTTGTTTTGCTTCTTTTACCAGTTCAGGAAGTAGAGGCTGTGCTGTAACTGATGGAGCTGTCACAATTGCCTGAACAAAAATAGCTGGGTAACTCCTCAGAGCAGTTAGGGCTAGTGTGCTATACCAGCGTTCGGTGGAAGTGTGCTATGTAAACATATCGTCACAGGTCAGTTTTAGGTTTCTGCTGCTCGGCGCCTGCCGATGGGTGCGGTATGGCTTTGGTTGTACCTGGCTGAAGTCTTAATTTTGATTTTTGGATGGCGTTGGCAGAAACACTTAACACGTGAAGGTGTTAACTGCCTTATAAGTACCCAGAGCGCCTGACCGCTTCTCTTTGGGGTGGGGAATGATTTACAAAGTCAAGTAATGGGCAAATAACCAGATGTTACAGTATTCTTAACAACCGATGGCTTTTCAAGTTTGACATGGAAGAATGCAAATATCTTGTTTTCAGGCTTCCTGTGGATCTGACGTGATGCTACACCTCGGATGTTGCGTTGGTCTGTGCCACTTGCACAGGGAGTGTACAGCTCAGCTCTTGGAGAAGGCTAGATATAGTTTCATTCATGTAAAATACTTTATCTGAAAGCTGGTCTAATTAAGCTTCTGTTAACTGGAGAGCTTGGTGTGGGAGGGGGAAAAGAAAAATCTTTGGTTTACTGTGTAAATTTCTGGGCTTCAGGTGCCTTCCTATAGTTTCTCAGTGATTCTTGCAAGCAGTTTTATTAGACATAAAACCAGAAATATCTGGATTTTGAAGTATGTGACAAGAACGAGAACATTTGTCAGGCTGACTGCTGTGTTTCAGTGACAGGGCTTCCTGGAAGAAAGTTGAAGAGGTCGCTGTAATGGGTTAAGTTTTGGTTAGGTTTAAAGATGGTCCCTGACACGGCCATTGCTTTTTATCAAGTTCTGTCCAGCTACTGTCTTGGGCAATTTTCTTTTTATAAGGGAAATGCAGAAAACTGCATTTGTCGGCTTCTGAGTGCCAGTGGCCTAAAAGAACCTACTTAAGCCTTAGCAGTATTAAAAGTTTTCCTGCTCATAAACTTCCTAAAACTAGCTTATGCTAAAAATATTGTTAACTTTGGTTATCTTCTCATGACTTGTTAAAGCATCTGTTGCTTTTCAAAGGGTATGTTACCACCGGGTGACTTCAGGGGCGCTGCTGGGGAGAGGGCAGGACTTTCACCCAGGCATTCCTTGTTACATCTTGCTGCTGTGGGACAAATTAGTTCCGGCGGTACTTTACAAATGTGCTTGAGTTTTTCAGACATTTTTTCTGTTTTCCTAATGCATCTTTCCAGCAATATAGTTCCTACTGAATCAAAAGAAGTATCCTATGAAATAGCAATGGAACTTCTTGCTGTTGGACTATTGTTTCATTTTTAATGCCTTGCTGAACTTCATCAACAGCTTAAGAATGTGTTGAGCCTCATTGTTTAATAGAAATCATGTCTCTCCTAAAGCAAAATGGATGCAGGGCTTTTTAAAGCCAACCTTTCTGTGAACTGTAGGAATAGGCATGTGAAGCAGCAGTTTCCTATGACCAAACTACTTTGTCTCAAACTGAATAAAAATTATAGTATTGATTGAAAAATCTATAAACAAATACAGAAGCAAGTTTATCATAATGGAAGAAGTATGAATTAAATAAATTAACTGTTCTTTAGGTAGGAGATCCAGGGGAAAGGATTTAGCAAAAGGATTTGTATTAATGGGGCAGAGGATGGTGCAGAGGGGGACCAGAAGACTAATCCGTGGTAGATTTGGGCACAGTTGGCGATGGTAGTGCGGTGTTGGTGTCAGCAGCGGGAAATCTGTGGCACTAATCTGTCATACTGGGGGAGGGAGGGGAAGGTCCTCTGTGCCCAGTTCCTCTGGATCAGCTGTCTGGGTGATGTGCAAGAGGGAAGGTTACGGTATGCAGAAAGGGAGGCTCGTGAGCAGTGTCACAGAATGGAAGAAAGATCCAAGTGGTGTGAGGGGGGAGAGAGTGATGGGAAAGCTGAAAGGATAGATTAAACACTCCAGGCTGAAAAATAAGGAAGTGTTACTGGAGGGACCTGGTGTGACCTAGTTTAAAGCACAAAATGATTCTCAGGGTGCACTGCAGGAAGCTGGAGTCTTTCTAGGATATTGTTGATTTTTTTTTTTTTTTTTTAGTCATTTGATATAAACTGTGATTGATAAAGTGCAGATTTTATGGGTGTTATCACAGGGCTTTTTAGATATGGAACACTTTCTTTCCTTTATGATCAGTCAGCATCTCTTCGTCTTTTCCTGGGTATCATTCAAGGTGAGGTTTTCTTGTCAAAAAGCCTACCTTTATACCTGTGACAGAAAATCAGTGAAAACCTCAAGAACAACTATTGAATCCACAGGAATTAAAACATAAACTCTCCACTGGCATTTAAAATCATCTTGTCCAGATGGACTGGAGGTTTCGTATGTTTTAGCATTGCACCATCTGTTTGCATTAGGATTTAACTTTTTCTGTTGTGTTTGTTGCCTTTTCCCCCAAAGAATTAATGGAGAGGTGGCTGTTGCTAAACAGTAAATTGAGCTGTGTCAGTTACACCTTTTAACCTATGGCATTAACTTTTGGGTTTTTTTTAATGCAGGCTTTTGTTTATAGCTCTCGCACAGTGCCTTGAATCAGTTTTGTGATATAAATGGCTAAATAGTCAATTTTAATACTTCAGCTATATCTATAACTAAGGCAAGACAACCCATCCGTAAAATTTCTCTGCCTTTTAGCCTCCCCTGTCTAAAAATGACGTTATAAATGTGTTTGTTTAGGCGTGAACCACTGGCTCTTATCAACCTGAAAAAGAAAAATGAAGAAACTGGGGAAGAAGAACTTGCCTCGCGCTTAGATCACTGCAAAGCAAAAGCCACCAGGCACATATTCCTCATCCGTCATTCTCAGTATAATTTGGATGGCCGGGCTGATAAAGACAGAACGCTGACTCCGCTTGGTATGTATGACTAGAGGCAGCCTACTTTGTGGTTTGAGAAAATTGTTTTTTTTACGTGCTGCTGTCCTGACGAGTACAGGCCAGGAGCTGAGCTCTGTTCTGGGTCTGGCTGCCAAACCTTAATCCACTTTCTGGATCCTTTGTGGCAGAAAGATGTCATGAATATGTTTGTTTTTTCCCTTTATGATCCTCTAAATCCAAACATTCCGATGTGCTTTACAGAGGTCTGAACACACTCAGCTGTGAGGAAACTTCAAAAAGGAAATTTCCAATTATCTTAAGGTTGCTTGAGCAAATTTTCATGCTAGCTGACGTAATTCCCCAAGGCTAAGCTTTAAAACTTAATTCCACAACTAACTTTGGGATAGATTTCTCTTAAAGGGTGGCTTGTGTTTCTGTTAGTTAATTTGCTGATTTATGTAAAAAAAAAAAAAAAAAAAAACAATTAACCCCTGACTTTCCTTTCAGTTGGAGTGTTTATAATTAAATACATTTCACTTTTGCTACTAAGCACTGTTTCTGGGAATTCTGCTGATCAGTTACATGAAACAAGGATAAGTTCTGTCTGCATTGATCTTAATTCATTGCTCCTGTGACTAAGTCTCAACTGTTCATTAGTATTATTTTAATAGTGTACTTAAAAAGCAGAGGACACTTTCTTGATTGATACGTGTGCCAACGCTGTTTTGAGGGGGGAAGAACTATTATTGTGCTGGAGATGTTGGAAGTCTGGTGCCAAATGTTCGGTACAAACACCTTTTTCTCCCCCCTCCAAGTCTTAATCGCCACTGTGCAAATAGGAGTGAAACTCTAATTTCAGGACTAAGGTGCCATCTTAAAGTGGTAACAAAGTATAATTGTTATAAGATTATCTTAATCCTGTCTCATCCTGTGCCTTGGGTAAGTTACTTAAACTGTCTGTTGTCTTTTCACCCACCTGCCTGAAAGATGGAATAAAGCCTTCCCGGGGATATCCAAGTGCTGCGGCTCTTAACTGTGCCAGGATGGTTTTGCCTTTATGGAAAACGCACTGCCAGGTCTGAGTGGATCTGGTTGGGCGGTTCCTCCTCTGTGCTCCCCGGACACAGAGGTGGCAGGTGGCTTCCGTCAGCGCTGTCTTTTATTGGAAGTGGTTCCCTTGGGATAGGGCTGGCAGGGGTATTGACTACTTCAGTGACAGTTTCTGAATAAATTCTGCTCTCTCTATTTTTTTAATTAAAAAAACCTCCAAACCAAAAAACCAACCCCTAATTTTTCCTGTTTATGGAAGTACAACTTCAAATTGTCCGGCCAATAAACTTGATCTGAATAAGTAGTGACTCTGGTAAAAATGTTTTCCAATTACTTTTTGAGAGGAAAAAAACTGATGGAGACCTTCTGTGTCTTCTGGTAGTGTGCTTCTGGTAGTTTGTGTGAGGCGCTTACGTGAGTGTCACCAATTTATATAATGAATACCATTTTTAAGGTCGAGAGCAGGCTGAACTGACTGGCCACAGGCTGGCAAGCTTGGGATTAAAATTTGATCAGATTATCCACTCCTCCATGACTAGAGCAACTGAAACAACTGAAATTATAAGCAAACATCTCCCAGGTAAGTGCCTTGCCTTAATTTTTCATTGTCTTCTGGTCCTTAAAACCGCTTCCAGTAGAATTCTAAGCTTGTTCTTCAGGTTGAGATGTCATTTAGCCAACTTCCAGCCCTGTGTGCATATGTCTGTAAATACAAAGAAACTAACAACCCTAATTCTGCTTGTTTCCAGCTCATCTTTAAAAATACAAGAGGTATCTGCCCCTCTGTATGTACCGCTGTGTAGGGAACTCTGCTGGTTGCTCTTCACATACGCATTTTGTAAAGCAGAGGCTGCCACGGGCCATCAGGACTGGCTCAGTCCTCAGCCTCAGGGGTGATAGTGCAGGGGAGAAGAGGATCGTAAACCCCGGTCCTTTTAGCGGTGCCTGCTGGGGTAGTCAGCAGGCCCCCCGTGTCCGCTGTGCGGGGGAAGGCGCGGCACACTCACAGAGGTGTAGGGGTTGGTAGTGCGGGTGCTTTGTTTATGTGGGGTTTGGGTGGTTGCGGGGTTTTTGGTGGGTTTGTTTTGGTTTATTGTTATGTTGGGATTTTTTTTTCCTCCTGCTCTTCAGAAATACCAGAAGCTAAACCAAAGCTATTTGACTATACGTAATTCTGTCTGGTATTTTAGCAGACATTCAGGTATGACTAGCTGAATGTCAGTTCTCTTAACCATTCAGTGTTTGTTTCCTTAAATATGCTGCTTCAAGAAAAACCCCAAACCAAAAAAAACCAAAGGAAAAAAAAAAAAAACAAAACAAAGAAACCCCCACACCTAAGCCATCTTTCCTTCCATAGAGATTAAAATATTAATACAATTATTAAATATAAAAGCATTAATTAGAAGCATTTACTGATGTAAAGCGTTGATTAACATCCTTGCAAATGCATTTCTTCAAAGTGCAGCAGACTGGCAGGACCCAGCTTGCGGTGCCAAGCTGGTCTGGCTGTTCTCAGCTGGAGTAAACTTCGTCTTGCTGGTGACAGAACAGTTGTGTTGGAGAGATTCACACCCCCTGACGGGGAGTGCGTAGGCTAAGATGGTCTTTAGGAAGGAGAGGAAGACTTCCTTGAAGAAAGAATATGGAAAATGTATCGAGTGCAGAGTTGTGGGCCTGCCTGCACTGGCAGGTGAAGTAACAACTCCTTTCCGAATGTGTATTTGATATTTCAGGAGTCAAAAAAATTAGTACTGATCTGCTGCGAGAGGGAGCGCCTATAGAACCAGACCCTCCAGTCTCTCACTGGAAACCAGAAGCTGTGGTAACTTTTTACTTAAAGTTCTTTTTTTTCTGTATTTGTTTTGTTTGTGTTTTTTTAAAATATGCTTTATATCAACTGTAGCGATAATTTGCAGTGTCCGAGCTGATGCTTTTCATCATAGACCTTAGATAATTGCACGCTTTTCTCCTCCCCAGTAAGTGTACAGAACAGTTAAAATAACTTCCAATCCGTAAGTATTAGTTCAGCCTCAGGTGTGCGTCCCCCTAAAGAACAACGCTTTAGAAGGCGCAGCCCGTCCGCAGGCGCGGACAGTGGCAGGTGCATCTCTGAGCGGTGTTTAATTCTGAACTCTGTGCCATTAGCAGTATTACGAAGATGGAGCTCGAATTGAAGCTGCTTTTCGAAACTTCATTCATAGAGCTGATGCGAAGCAGGAAGAGGACAGCTACGAGATCTTTGTCTGCCATGCCAACGTGATCCGCTATATTGTGTGCAGGTACGTGCTGGATTGAGGGTTCACCTGCCTTCTGCAGAAGGTCATGGCTTTTCTGAAACGGTGTTGGTGTGTGGCACTGCTGAGCGAGGAGATGCGGAGATTTGGCTTGTTTGGAGTGGCTGGAGATCAGCCGCTGCCGCGATTTCATCGCGGGCTTCATTTGCAGATAGAGGACAGATTTGAAAATGAGAACACTTTCATTCAGATTCTAAAGTGAAAAAGGCTCCCTCAGCGAGGCTGGAAACCTTTTCGTACACCTGAGCGGTCTCTGTAATACCATACGCCCCTGCTTCCCCGAACCCTGAGACAGCGCCTCTGTTGGGTGCTGGAAAAGACAACAAACTCAGCATCTGACTGGGTGCGTCTTTTTGAGCTGACGTGAATTTGATCTTACGTAATGAAAGATAGATTTAGTTTGGGGAATTCTTCACTAATGGAAATTCTTGTATTATGTCCAAGTTGTATTAGTATGTCTTTGCAGTGACATCCAGTATTGGATTAGATCTGCTAATGTCAAGGTTGTTCATGAAGGAGAGGACGGTTCTGGATCTTTGCCTGCCCCTGGATCCGGGCAGCTGAGTCTGTTTTATTCCTCTTCCCTATCAGCAAAGCACTGTCTGTAAGATAATTTGTCTTGAGCAGGACAGATGTGATTAAACTTTAATCTGATCAATACCTACAACGATTTCAGTTAGCTGTGTTTAGCTGAGCTAGTTAAATGCTAGCGTGTCTGCTCTGTGGACTGCTTTAGAGCTCTTCAAAATTGCTATACTTAAAATTATTGATCAGGTAAACAAAATATTCTTTCCTGTGCCAGAGTAGGTCGTTTTGCTGCTACCTAGGCTTTTTCTGAAATCACTGTATA